>NC_140126.1:21713589-22313589 GCF_964035555.1 Netta rufina
CATTCACAAATTAGAAATGACCCCCTGCCTGCCCTGAGAGTGCTAATGATGTAAAAGCCGAGAGTAGCTGAAGCCTCTTGGGAGAAGAGAGTGGGTCAGAGGGGCTTTTGTTGAATGTACCAATCTGTTTGGCTTTGACAGGCTCTTTGTCTAACTTGGGACATGACAAGAGGAGCTGAGCTGTCTGGCAAAGGTGGGGATATCTGTCTACACGGAGCTGCAAGCCTTGTATTTGTAATTTTATGTTCGCTTAGCTGTTAGTACCTCTTGGCTGCCTGGGACCAGGGAAAACACCCACCATTGCCTTCAGCTAAAAGGAGAAAGTAGCTAAGGGGAGTGAGTATCTCAAAGTATGGCACATTGTGTCTTAAATCACAAATCCACCAAGTCAGCTTTGCTTCACAACTGTTTTTATCACAAAGGTCGTCTCTAATCCAGAGCGGAGAAAGCAAAAAGGTCATCCAGTAAGCTGTTCATCCAGACCTCACCCAAAGGCTGTCAGGGGTGCAAGCGGTGGCAATGTTGGTGTCAACTATATGTGTTGGTACAGTCTGAAGGCTGAGCTGCATGTCTTTGTGCTGCCAAGGACCACACATAGAAGCCAGTCTTCTTCTTAAGAAAGGTTATCCTATACTTACTATAACTTTTTTTTTTTTTTTTTTTTTTTTTTTTTTTTGGTGCAACGGCTGTTTCTGGAGTTATGCATATCAGCTGGGATTCTTATACCTTGAACAAGAAGACAAAATTCAGTCCCCAAGGAATGCATTCACTATTAAGAATTTGAGTGAATTTCTGGCCCCACTGAAAGAAAAAATATCTGCGCCATCAATTGCAGACAATACCAAGACATCCAGGTTGATATCCAGGTTGATATCCAGGTGGATATCCATGGAAGTCCATATGGATATATGGAAGCATGGACAGGAGAGTCTGGCTGTTCCTCGGTAATGAACAGAGGAAAAATAATTTCTCTCACCCATTTCCTTTGTTCATCTTGAATTCTTGAATTTTGCTCCTTAATTCATTCAGTCAAGCTGAGGCTAGCTATCTTGTGGCTTTATGGAAAGAAGGAGCTCATACCTATGAACAGTGGTAACTGGGCTTTCTGTCTCTTCTGTTGTGTGCTGCACCACAATATTAAAGAAACATCAGACTCAGAAGCGTCCACGAATGTTTCTTGATGGTTTTAATGTAAGTATCATATCTGAATTTGGTTCTGCTTTATCATGGCTGAGTTCCCCCAGATGAATCATGAGTCAAACTATCTCCTGTTGAATTTGATATGTAAGATTTTACCAAAACAATTGGCCATCATTTTTAGAAACTTATGTTCATCTGAGATATGAGCTTTGGTCTTTATAAACTGGCCTCAGAAATCCTCAGAGCCTATATTTTGTTCATTTCATAAGTTCTCTACTGAGCAGAAGTTAATTTTTATTTACTTATGTGGATTCCCTAAAGTACAACCCTCTAACAAAATTTCACCCACATGGATGAAGGCTGGTAGACACTGTCCTCTGATTCTTTATGTAATTACAGATAATAGTGAAACTGTGTAACCCTATACTGCAGGTCTACGGACAGAAGGTATAAGGAGGTATGCAAGCTCACAGCATTAGCATGTTAAAGAGATGAGGAAGGACAGCACAGCTGTAGAGGCAGAGAGCAAGAATATATATGAGAAAGAAAAAAAAAAAAAAAAAAGGAAGTACAGGGGAGCACATAGTGGTACTTAGGTGCTCATTTTTCTGACTTTCCTAGGAATGAATGAATTAACTATTGAAGCCTAGCAGAAAAAGACACACCATAATCCTTGTGGATAGATGTCAAAGCCAGACAAATATCAAGTTTTTAGACATTTTTAAACAGAGAGCTCAATCAATCCTGGAACAGCTTGACCAAATGTGCTAGATTCTGTCGCATGACATCCCTACATGGAGAGAAACTGTTGCTAGGAAGAGTTGTTGCAGCCTGCATGGAAGCTTGCCGTAGAAATGCTTGGGTGTAATGTTCTGGTCTGTGTCATGTGCGAGGTAGGAGTTACTGAACATAATAACTCTTGGCTTAACACTTGTTTCTTTTTCTTCCTTTTCCCACCTTTTATTGCTGAGTGTGACATCATCTGGTATGGAATATCCCTTTGGTTGGTTTAGGTCAGCTGCCCTGGTGATGTTTCTCTTCTCACTTTTTTGCCCACCCCTCAGGAGGGTTAGAGAGAGGCCCGATGCTGTGCCACTGCTGCTCAGCAGTAGACACAACACTGGTGTGATAACACTGCTGTTCCAGCTACAAGTGCAGAGTACAGCACTGTATGGGCTGCTGCCGGGAAAGTTAACATTCCAGCCCGACCCAGTACAGGAGACAGGAGTTGGACTCAATGATCCTCATAAGTCCTTTCTAACTCAAGATATTCTCTGATTCTATGAAACATTTAGAAAGGACCAAAAGCCTCTTAAAATGTCCTTCAGAGCCAGGACACCTTGGAGACCAGTGCATTACTCAAGAAAGCAACATTAAAAGAAGGCATAACCTGGCTTGGTGGTAACATCAACACAGTCTGTCCTATTTTAAGAGGAAAGAGAGAATTATGAGTCTTTAGATTATCATCTAGACAATGGAACCGTTTCTCCTGGAACTCATTTTGTTATTAAAACAGCTTTGATCTTTTTCACTAAGGTTTCCAGTACCATCAGTCACCTATCTTAATGGTTTTGTGCCGTTTTCTTGCCACTCCTGTCATGAAAGAAACACTGCAAAACATCATGCTCTTGGGAATCATTTGTGCACTAAGTGGAAGATTGCAGCTATCACCTCTCTTTGCTGCCCAGGTACAGCATCTGCCTCTCTTGCACTGCAAAATAACAAAGGCAAATGGAAGGAGGCAAGGAAAGCCAGCACAGCAACTTGGTAAGTGACATAGCCACTTAGCTGGCACTTGGACACACTGTGCTGCACCACCCAGATTTTTCTAACACAAGAATTAGCCTTGAAAGCACCACTCTTAAGCTTCCAGTTGTACATCATGCAAGGATTTATGAGATCAAGGCCAAATAAAATGAGGCCCTCTCCTGGCTTAACCTTACTCATTACTTCAAGGGGGAATTTCTATGAAAAGGGAGCAAAGGATATGGCCTAATACTGCTGTCTTTTTGTGGCATTTCAGTGGTTTCATACAGAGAAGGGACTCAGAATGAGAAAACCATTTTATTTAATGACATAGTATGAATTAATATAGTAATATTTTTTAACCATGGTACATGTAGAAAAGAACTGTTCCCTAGCTAATCTTCTAAATCATTATGGCTCATCAATTATAATTTTGTTTGAACTTATTATGTAAAGTCGAATGACATTTTATCTCAAAGACTGTAGACTGAAATGTGAAAGAAAAAAGCTCAGTGTATGGTGCACATGTATCCTATACTTCAGCATATTTCTTAACTAGAATGCTGGACTTTAACAGCCAGACTTGACTGTTACGACTGAGCATTTACTCCTTTGGCTATTTGGTTACCTGCTTCATTATAGCTTGACTGGAATGACTGGATGAAATGCTGAAATATTTTCAAGGCTTTGGCTTTAATCTGTTGTCCTAAGTAGGAAGACTCTTCTTGAATGGGAGAAATGGTGTGCCACATGAAAATCTGTATCAGTGTGTGGCTCACATACAGATCAGGTAATGTACTTGAACACAAACTTGCCCTCTAATATTTCAGTAGAACAATTCAGACAGCACACATTGGAAAAATGATGGAAATACTTTGTTAGATTGGACCTTGGCAAATAAATGGTGAAATGCCCACATTATCCCCTCCTTCATTCAGAGATTAGAGCAAGGTATATGCATCTATTGTCCCCATCCAATTGTGTTGCTGAGGTTGGCATCTAGTGGCCTTGTCCCAGCCTAGTGTGCCACGACAGGAGCATAGGAAGGGACTTCCCCAGAGCAACCGCCTCTGTCTCTACAGGCCCTCTCTGGGGCTGCTGATGTGCCATTTCACAGCTCCTTAGGGCTTTTCCCACTGAAATTTTGTTTTTGTTTAAAAGCCATTCTCATAACCCAGCCTTAATTTATTCACAGCAAGTTGAAGTATGACCATTCATTCTGATCCAACATCAGCTTTTTCTCCCCTTTCCATGATAGCCTAGGGAGAACTGTTCTCCCCTTTCCATTCATGCCTGGTTCAGCCAAAATTTTGGTGTCATTTGGTGTGATCAGCCTTAGGCATTATGGTGACTGCTACCTGTTCACATAATGGTGTTTTATTAATGTTTTCCGGCTGTGTGACCAGACTGGTACCTAACAGAGCAGGTGAGGTCTTGCTAGCATCCTGTACATTGGTCCTTGTAGATCTGTATCTATGCTGCTTCACATTGCCAACGTATTCATATCGCCAAGAGGTGAGTGTCACCCAAAGTGAATTCAAGAAGTAGCAGTCAAGGACATTCAACAACTTCTTCTGTGGCAAGACAGCAAGACCCCAGAGGACAACAAGAAGTGACCAGTACTCTCATCGTGGTTACTTATTGTGGTGTAAGTATTGAAGACAAATAGGAGGATAACTAAACAGAAATGTCACATTCACAGTACAAGACTGTCTAAAAAGAATGGGTCATTTGTAAATCTTTTACACAAGTACACATAGCTTTGTTTCAAGATCTGTTCAAATACAAATGGGATTTTCATTTGCCCAATACAAATCCAGTAATATCATGTGCAAGCGACTAGAATGGACTGAAGCTTAGCTCCTAAACAGATAGTAAAATGACTTTTTGGATGAGCTATTGAGAGTTTTTGGGATGCAACACAACAGAACAGATGAAAGTTTGAACTTTACACTTTTCTTCTGCATCTCCTGGCTACAAACAGCCTTACACTGCTGCAGCTGTTTTGCTTTAGGATGTGTGACTGACAATAGTCTGACTTAGTCTCTCCTTCAGAAGTACACTCTGAAAGATTTCCAGGGCACTGTGTAGGTTTGTTTTTATTTATGACACACGTTCCAATGTATTTTAAGCAGTGATTTAAATTAGCTCCATTTGCTATATTAAATATGATTACTGTGCATTTGTGCTGCTGTATCCCACTGGCATCCTAAGCAGGGACAAAGATCCCGCTTGTCCGAGTGCTGCACAAAGACAAACTAAAACAGCCCATATTTCAAAGAGGTTATAAAACAAATACAAGCAAGAAGAACATAAAGAGACACAGATGGGGCAGCACATGGAGTGCATGATTAGGTGACAGTTTTGGTCAGTGTCATAAGGAGAACTTGCAGCACACCAGCCCAGTGGCTTCTAAGGAAGTTGTAGCTGAGAACTGGAAGAAAGGATTAGCGGGGGGCACTTCTTTCACAGGTTCAATAAAGTGTGAAAGAAAATACATAAGTGTTCACCAGCAAAGTAACAACAGGGCATGAGATGGCTGAAAGGGAAAATAACACAGGAAGGGGGCATTCATCCTGTTCAGCATTAGGCCCTCTGTTTGAACCATGAAGCTGATGGAGAGAAATGCTTTGGCAGGGAGCAAAATGGATGAGGATCTACCTGGGGTGGCCTAAGTCAGTCTCTAAGGCAGCCTTCCCTCCTCTGATGGCAGAGGGAGCTGAAGATGAGACATGAGTGCCCACAGCACTTACACTGGGTTCCTAAGTTAGGAGGTGCAAGTTCTGCCTTTTGTGAAGGGTTACCTGTTTTTGTATCTGGGAATGTAAATCCTACCAGAATCTCTTTGGCTTCATGCAGCCATAATATCAAATTCTGTCTGTATTTCCTCATGACCCAGTGTCCGTTAATACCCATGTGTTGTAAAGTATTAGTCATAATTGGATTTACATTTTTCTCATAAAGTTGTTGAAATGTAACTAATTTTACTGTAATTGTGATCTTAAAAATTTGAATGGTATCTTTTATTGAATAGTTTGTGCAGGACATCATTAGCTTATGGACTTTAGTATCTGGAATATAGTAAAATTTACATGATTCCATTACATGTCTATCAGATTTCAAGCTGGGTTTAAGGCTACTGCATTTGAATTACCAAAACGTATACAAATCGGAAATGTAAACAAAATAAATAAATAATGGAACAAAGCACAGCTTTAATTTCTTTCTTCAAATCTACCATGAAGGAGAAGAAAATTTCTTTTTAAACAAAAGAATCATATCCATTCCTTATGAAAACAAATGATTTAGAAAAACAAGGTTAGAATGCCACCTGGGGGCTTATATTGCCATCACACCCCACTTAAGATCAGAGCATCTTGTGATTTATTCTGTCAGATCAAAAAAAAAAAAAAATGTTTTCTACATTTTCTTCGTGAAGCATGGTAAGACTTTTAGGAACTCAAAAAGACAGTATTCCATTTTATGGCATCTGCCTTCTTAGTCTTTCAGCAAAAACATAATAGAAGAAATGGGCACTGAAGAAGAAAACCAATATGCTTTGCAAAGGAAAACAAAGCTGTATGGCAGTATGTAGGATGATCTGTTTCTTTTCACAAATCTTCACAAAAAAATCTTTCACAAAATCTTTTTCTTTTCACAAATAAATGTAAGAAAACACAAAACACACAAAAATAAGTGTATTTATTCACAGATTGCATTAGAAAACACTAACATACATAGCCATACAACAGAAAAGGCCACAGAGTTCCTGAAAGCAAAAAAGTGATCATTCAAGCTCAAATAAAACATGTAATGTGGTAAATCAAAACATTAAAAATGGAAATACACAAATCACATTTCTAATCAATAGAATTAGTATAAAAGGAAGTCTTTATTTGACTTTAAATTAGGATATCATGAACCCAGTGTAGCAAAAGTGTCTTTGCCAAAAGTTACAACTGTATACAAAAATTCTTGCTGTTAGAAGAATGTGGGTAACCTCTCCCCAGTATTAGCATTAATCTGAAATTTTGTGAACTTTTATATCTTTCCTTATGATTCAGACCAGACAGGAGAACCAAGTATAAATTTTGCAGTTAGACCTTAAACCTAAAGCCAGAGATGGAGAGGTAGTCCCATTTGCTTGCAAATTTAACTAGGTCTTTACTTCATTTTGTTTCAGATAGAAAGTCCAAAACCCATCTTCTCCTCTTCCCAGTCCCTTGGGATTCTCCTCAAAGAAATGGATGGGAGCACTGTACTACCTTACTCCATTACAGCTTATATGATGAGCTACATCACAGTCATAAGACCCAAAAACATTCAGGTACCTACTTCCACCACATAAGCTAAAGAACTTGGAATTTGGCTGTCCTACTCTATGTTGTCGTTGTGACAAGGTGGACCATGAAATACTTCTGCCTCTAGGGTGCCTTTTGTATTTGCCTACATCATTCATCACCTGAATAGCAAAAGAAGACAGTGTGCAAATGGGATCCCATGTATAATGGGCAAAACATGAGTTTCTAATTTCCTTCAAGGGTAGCAGGAACTGTTAACTGGTAGGGAAGACAAAGCTTTTTCTTTCCTGGATGTGGTAAAATGCAATATTATATATTTGCATTTATGAATGGGAATCCATGCACTTCTTTGGTCCATGGGAGACACCATCTACTCTTGATGGAAATCATTGACCCCTTCCTCAAGGGAGAAACTTTTCTCCCTCAGGGGCAACACTGACTGGCAATGTAGAAACCCTCTAGAGGTACACAGATTCAAACTAATTACCACCCATGGTTGAACATCCATTCCATAGCAAGTTCCTAGGCAAGTTTGAGGCATTCACCTCAAAGCTCAGAGAAGGGATAACTTCTCTGCAAGAACAGTGGATATCTGAGCATTTGTATCACTCACATGATCTTGGGAATGCCATGTAATGACCTGTAAATTGTTTCCTAAGAGAATGGATTTAACAGAAATCAAGAATAAAGGACAGTAGAATGGATTTTTAAGGTCATGGAGGAGTATAATACACAGTGTCTGTTAAAATATCATGTGTTGGTTGGACTGATTCTAACTCCGTTTCTTTAATATGTGAAGGGTTTTGGATTATATTTGTTTCTGGCAGAGTGTGAAATCCTTGCAGGCACTTTTCAACTGATATATTTATTAGGCATAAGGGAAAATACTGTCTGGATTAGGCATGGATTTTGGAACTGAAGCACATCTGACTATATCTCAAAGGTATATTGCCTGATTTAGAGAACTCACCTGTAAAAAATAATAAAAAAACCCTGTTACTTTCTTTGTAAATATCTCACCAAGTGCTTCTTAAAATAATATATTTGAAACTGTTTACCTGTGTCTAGCTACTCTATTCAGTAAATATAATCTACAGATGAAAATTAAATTATGTAAGTTGAGAGAATTGTGATATGCTTCAGTAAATAGTAATCAGAGAAAAAACATTAGTGCAATAATCAGTTTTTCCCTTTTCTATATAAAATTAAATTCTGATGTCCATATATGTTAGGTATAGCTACACAGTTCTGTACATTTTGTCTGTGCATGTATTTTTTTTGGACACCTATATATAAATGCATGTTCATGCAGCAAACAGATTGATCCATTTGTTTAAATGTCTTGGTGCCTACAGCAAACTAAGCCATTATGCAGTTTATTAACAGGAGACTGCAGGTGACTGTGTGAAAAGCTTCTTATTAATGATTATTTGAGAAATAAAATTATGGGAAAATGAAAATGCCATATCCAACTATAGCACAAAAGTGACAGTATTTGTGTGAGAGAGTAACCAGTGTTAAACACCCAGACCCAGTGGTATGGCTGCACAATACTCTCACTACACAAAACTCACGGAAACATTAACATTATCAGTCTAATAAGGTGACTGTAAAATGGCTGTTTCTGAAGGACTGGGATTTTTTAAAGGTTTATGTTGGTGTATTTGGTTGATATAACAAGAGAAGCCAGGGAAGCAGGAAGAGATAAATAATTAATCCGTTAAAAATGAGGTTTCTCTAACATATTAGAAATGAGAAGTGCCCACAAAACCCCCCATACAAGTGACATATTAGATATGTCAATTAAGAGAGCTGAAAGAAGAAGAGAGAACCCAGTGCCAGTTTCAGTTCCTAATCACTACAGCAGAGGCCACACAATCTCATCAGACTAAGTAAGAGGGAAGCCACCATCCTAGTAGCTGGAAAGAAAATATATTCCTCCATTCAGCTACAAAGGACCAGGATCAAGAAATGGCATGCTTGTGGAAGAGAGTCTCCTTGTTCAAGTGTAATTGGAACACATGCAGTAAATTTCTTGCAGTGAAATATATTCTTGGTTCTCCTACAGGGGCATTTGGCCAAGGAGAATCTCCATCTGTACTGGACTCAGAGAAGAACATGGCTACTGAGGATAAGGAAAAGGCTGAGGTTCTTAATGCCTCATTTACATCTGTTTTTATTAGTCAGACCACTTATCCTTAGGGTACTCAGCTTCCCGACCTGGAAGTCTGGGACAGGGAACAGAAGAAACCCCCCCACAGTTCTGGTGGAAACAGAGACCTGCTGCTCTACCTGGACTGTCACAAGTCCATGGGGCCAGATGGGATCCACACCAGGGTGCTGAGGGAGCTGTTGGATGTGATTGCTGGACTGCTTTCCATCATCTATCAGTGGTCTTGGTCAACTGGAGCAGTCCCGGATGGCTGGAGGCTTGCTAATGTGACACCGATCTATAAGAAGAATCGTAAGGAGGACCTGGACTATCAGCCTGACCTCAGTGCCAGGAAAGGTGAGGGAACAGGTCATCTTGAATGCAATCACATAGCATATGTGGGACCACTGGGGGATCAGGCCCAGTCAGCATGGGTTCATGAAAGGCAAGTGCTGCCTGACCAACCTCATCTCCTCCTATGACCAGGTGACCTGCCTGGTGGATGAGGGAAAGGCTGTTGATGTAGTCTACACAGACGTCAGCAAAGCCTTTGACACGGTCCCGCACAGTCTTCTCCTGAAGAAGCTGGCAGCCCATGGCCTGGACAGGCACACTCTTAGCTGGATTGAAAACTGTCTGGATGGCTGGGCCCAGAGAGTGGTGGTGAATGGCGTGAAATCCAGCTGGTGACCGGTCACCAGTGGAGTTCCCCAGGAGATGGTGTTGGGGCACATCCTGTTTGATATCTTTATTGATGATATAGATGAGGGGATTGAGCGTACCCTTGGTTAAGTTCTCAGATGACACCAAGTTGGTGGGAACTGTCGATCTGCTGGAGGGCAGGAAGGCCCTGCAGAGGGACCTGGGCAGGCTGGGTCAATGGGCAGAGGCCAATGGGATGAGGTTCAACTTGGCTAAGTGCTGGGTCCTGCACTTTGACCACAACAACCCCATGCCGCGCTACAGGCCTGGGGCAGGGTGGCTGGAAAGCTGTGCAGAGGAAAAGGATCTGGGGATGTTGGTTAATGCTCGCCTGAACATGAGCTGGCAGTGTGCCCAGGTGTCTCAGGAATAGTGCAGCCGGCAGGAGCAGGGACGCGATCATCCCCCTGTACTCTGCTCTGGTGAGGCTGCACCTCGAGTGCTGTGTTCAGCTTTGGGCCCCTCACTACAAGAAGGACTTCAAGGCCCTGGATCATGTCCAGAGAAAGGCTACAAAGCTGGTGAAGGACCTGGAGCACGAGTCCTGTGACGAGCAGCTGAGGGAGCTGGGATTGTTTAGTCTGGAGAAGAGGAGGCTCAGGGCAGACCTTATTGCTCTATACAGCTACCTGAAAGGAAGGTGTGGGGGGCTGGGGTTGGCCTCTTCTCACAGGTAACTAGTGATAAGACTAGCGGGAATGGCCTCAAGTTGCGCCAGGGGAGGTTTAGGTTGGAAATGAGGAGACATTTCTCGTCAGAAAGAGCAGTCAGGCATTGGAATGGATTGCCCAGGGAGGTGGTAGCATCAGTGTCCTTGAGGGTGTTCAAGGAAAGGTTGGACCTGGCACCTAGGGATATGGTTTCGTGGGGTAGTAGGGTGATGGTTGAACCAGATGATCTTAGAGGTCTTTTCCAACCTTAATGATTCTATGGCAGACATCTTCAAACTGATCATCATTCTCATATTGTTTAACAGAACCTTCCACCAAAAGGCAACATTTGACAGCAATAAGCCATTAAACTTAAGAAGACAGTGCATCTCAGCCTGGCAACTAGGATACACTAGTGGAGTACACTCATTATCTAGACATCACTACAAACACAGTATTTATACAAACTGCTCTGGGAAATAGAGAAAATGTTTCTGCTTCCAGAAATTGTACAATATGTTATATGTCTGGAATACCATGCAGAACCCCCAAAAAATCCTGAACCAAAAACCAACACTTTTTTTTTTTTTTTTTTTTTAGATTGAAAGAGAGTTTTAAAAAAAGGTACACTGAAACTCCTACAACATACAAAGATAGAGAAATGGAAAATGGATTAAAAGAGCTGGAAGCAGGCTGTGTTGTTCATTTAATGGAGGGTTTCAAAGATTCTCAGAAGCAGAGTTCTGAAGTCAGATTTAATAAGCAAGACAAAAGGCACTCTCCTGAAGTCCACCAAAGCCTTGCAAGGCTTTTGGGTCTATGTGTACCGCACAGGAACCTGGAGTGCTTCCATCTCGTGGTTTGAAGAATGTATTCCATTGCAGTCTTTGCAAAGACTGTGCAACATCTACAACTGTCTAGACTGGCTGCCATGAAGTTCAAGGCTCTGTATTTGTCCACACAATGTTGCACAGCATGGGTTTCCTCTCAGTGTTTTTTCGATCTTGCCCCTTCAAGATGTGTGAATAGTGATACAGCAACATAAGTTAAAATAGGCAGGTAAGTTAAAATGGCAGAAAGTAAAAGTGAAGATGAGGAATGTATTTTCCTCACTGCATTAAAGATGAAAGAAGATCCTCACACATGTTGCTATTCTGAATGAGCTTCATTCCCCTGCTTCTACTTTTTCAAGTACTTTCTTCTCTCTCTCTCTCTCTCTCTCTCTTTGGGGGGTTGGGGTGGCAGGGAGGAGTGTGGAGGGAGTGTTGGGTATGGATATTTGAGGATTACAGCTCATACAACTGTATGTAGTGTTATGTTCTGCAGTGCTTCCTTTCAATCAATTAGCTGCAATGAAACAAGTCAATATTTGCCAGTTTGGAGAGGATACCAAATTATTTAGGGAGACTGTCATAGATCATATTGGTGATTAGAAAATATTACCATGGAAATCCTGGCAGACATAGCTGCAGTCACAAAGTAATCCCAGTGGCTGTGCCCTTAGTCTTTAGGAATAGCACCTTTGAAATGGCAGTATCAATGAGCTTTGCAGTGACTAAGAAGAAGAGCAGAATTATGCTAAAGGAGGAGTGAACATATCCTATTTTCAAACTCGTATATGGTGGTGATCAGCTTTAGTTTGCTGAGAAGTTGCAAAGAATTCACAGAAGGTATGCAATGGCAATATACAGGCTGCATGCCACCCATGTGTGTCAAACATGTCGACACAGCGGCATTTCACCCTAGACCTAACCGCAGTTTCCAGATGCAGGTTGGCCACTGCTGGAGGTTGGGGTTTGAGTGAATCACAGAATCACAGAATCGTCTAGGTTGGAAGAGACCTCCAAGATCACCGAGTCCAACCTCTGACCTAACACTAACCAGTCCTCCACTAAACCATATCACTCAGCTCTACATCTAAATGTCTTTTAAAGACCTCGAGGGATGGTGACTTGACCACTTTCCTGGGCAGCCCATTCCAATGCCTAACAACCCCTTTGGTAAAGAAGTTTTTCCTAATATCCAACCTAAACCTCCCCTGGTGCAACTTTAGCCCATTCCCCCTCATCCTGTCACCAGGCACATGGGAGAACAGACCAACCCCCACCTCACTACAGCCTCCTTTAATGTACCTATAACCACCATTACCTCCTGGTGCATTCCTGCATTACCTGCAGGCATTCTGGCAGCCTCAGGTATGTCTGATGGCACTGTGTGGTGCTGATCAATCTGGGCAACAGGCAACAAGTGGAGTGTGGTGCTGGGGGGCACAAGGTAGCGCCTGTGCAGATGGGTTTGCACACATTGGAGGTCTCTCCATTACCTGCGTCTGCTCAAGAACACGGTTTGCGAAGCCTTTTGGCTTGGGTTGGGTTCTGTGATCTCACCTCACATGTGCCTGAGACCCAGAAGGGCTGCCAACGAGGACAGGTGAGGGGCAGGATCGTGGATGGTTGGGGCCGCTGGGTTTAACCTGACAGGGCAGCTGTGTTTCGAAGGCCACATAGGGCATTGGTGCCTGCATTCGACACGGGCATCGTGGACCTGAGGGAGGCTCAGTGGAAGGGAATGAGGGTAGCCAAGGGAAGACTGTTATACATGGGATTTATTTATTTATTTATTTATTTATTTATTTATTTATTTTGCTTTGAGGAACAGACAAGAGGGTCAGGACGAAACGGGATTGTTCCTCTCTGTCATAAATTTCCCCCTGAAAGCGAAAGGACGACACACGAGGCGCTCGTGAAGGAAAACACTTTATTTATTTATTTATGTATGTATGTATGTATGTATGTATGTATTTATTCTAATGTCCGCCCCCCAGGCGGCACCGACCCACCACCTCCCTCCACCTCAACACCGCCCCCATCCGCGCTCGGCGCTGGATTGCTCACGCCTCCCCCCCCGCGGGCGCGGGCGCGGGGCTCGATTGAGGCGGCCTTTCCCTCAGCGCCGTGCCGTGCCGGGCCGGGCCGGGCCGTGCCGTGCCGTGGCGCCGCGATGCTGCGCTGGCTGATCGGGGGCGGCCGCGAGCCGCAGGGCCTGGCCGAGGTAGGGCGGCGGGCGGCGCCGGGGGACCGTTGGGGCCGTTATGGCCGTTAGGGCCGTTGGCGGGGCGGGCGGGCTGGCTGAGCTCGGCCCGGCGCTGCCCGCTGGGTGCCGGTGGGCCAAGCACTGTGAGCCCTGCCCTGGGCTCCCCCTGTCGATAGAGGGTTTGGGGCGGAGGCTCGTTGCTGGTGCAGCCCGGGTGATTTCTGCCCTGCTTCCAGCTTCTCTCCTCGGTTTCTCGTCCGTACGTGGGGCGCTGAGCTCAGGCGTCCCTCACGGTGCCTTCCCTGGGTGTGAAGGAGACGGCGTCGCAGTTCCCTTGTCCCCGAGTCTGCTGGATTTCTTAGGTTGGAGTTACCAGGAGTTAATTAGCAGTTACTGGTGTTCTTCTAAGGAATCCCTTTGTAAACCAGACGGGTATGAGGAAGCAGTTCTTCAGCTTCTGTACGTGAGCAAGCCATGGCAGTATCACAAGCAGCTTGAAACACCAGTATTTACTTCAACAGAAATTTGAGTTCATACCAGCGTGTTGTGTCAGGCATGGCACTGACCTGTGTCATCAGCCAAAACGCTGTTTGTATTATGCTTGTATTTACCAGCTTAGCGTGCAGCATTTCTTAAAAAGAAAACAGGAAATAAATAATAGCATTCTACGCTAGAAAGCTCCACTGGTGTTTGTCCCTCTCCAAAGTTTAAACTTCAGCAGTGTTTTAATTACACAGTCATTTGATAAAGCATGAGCATGAGCCAAGGTGTGGTTGAGTTCTTCCATTCTGGCACTCATGGCTCTTTTAAACCTGATCCATGGGACTTTCATTTCCATTGCTGCTGGTAGCAATACTCATTCCATTTGCTGAACAATGGTGTTTTTCTCTGTTAAAAACTGAAAAATAAATATTTGTAAGGATTTGCCCTAAAAATCCTTTTTTGAGTTTTGGAAAATGGTTTCACCTAAAGATAGTCTCTGTAGCCATTCATTCTTTCTGTGCTCTTATAGTATAGATGAGGAAGTCCCAAAGAGTGAGTAGTAGCCTATGGACTGATTATGTTCATTTTATGTGCTATGGCTTCAGTCAGTCAGTCGCGAAGAGGCCAGGTCTGACAGCGTGCTGAGCAAATAGTAGCCTCCAGGAAAGGTTTTTGATTTTAAATTCTGGAAACATAAATTTCTCGTTACCCATTTCTTGCTTTACTATGGAATTGAAAATCATTTAGAGTTAAGCTTCTGAAGCCCTTGAGTTGATGGCCAAGATATATGTTGTAAGCTGACTAGCTCAGGTAATGGAAATAGTCTTAACTGCAGTGGCATCCTAGTCCATGTAAGATGGTTTATTGTGCTACGTGATAAGTACGGAGAGATGCCTATATACTTTCGTACCCATATTTTTTGGTAAGTTGCTTTAGAAAATACAACCTTTAAATGCTTCAAGTCACTAGGTTTATATGAAGCTCTGAAATTAAGTTGAGCATTGTGTTATTTTACCAATTATTGTAGTTGTGATTACAGGTCCTGCATGAAAAACTTCAAGTTGGGAATAGATTCCGTTAGCATCTGAATCTAATTTTTCTCTTCTAAAAACTTGGTATTGCTGCAAGTTCTATTAATAAATAATGTTTACTAAACAGTCTTATTTAGAGAAAGAATGCACATGTAATCTAACACAAGAAAATACTAATGAGCATCTGAGGAGAGAACGGCTTGTTATGTGAAAGAACTGGAGGAAAAAAATGTTGTTTTGTTGTTCTCTGTAACACATTGCAGCACGGTACCTGTCAATATTCACAGGCATTCTTAGAACAGAATTTAAAAAAAATAAGGTTAGACAGGTTCAAAAGAAGTATCACTGTCTTATAATGAAGAGGAAGAATGCCAGGGTATAGAATTAGGATGTGAATGTTACAAGTTATGACTTTTTCAAAGTAGTGTTGCAATTGTTTTGTGAATTTATGTTTCTGTTAGTAAGTGAAGAAATGGAAGTCTTCTAACCACTGCAGTGCTTATGTCAGCTGTTAAGTGCTACTGAGATTTCTCAGAATTTTTAGAATGCTGGAATTCTTTTAAGGGATGTTTTGATTTGCTTTTGACAGCTGAACGCATAGTTTCCATAATTGTCCAACTTTTCTTTATAACTATGAGGACTATACTTGCATTATTCTAAATTGGACCTGCTATTCTCACATAATTGCTTAAAATGAGGAACAGTTGCTTCATGAAATGCATCAGATAACACAAAACCAAGATGAAATCACGAGATCTAGCATTTTGACAACCTCTTCATTTTAAATATAAACACAGATTTCCTTCCTTCCTTATTAATTTTGTCATTCTTAACTTGTGAAATACAGCATCATAGTAACAATACAGAAGCAATAGGAAAAAAAAATATTACTCCTACAAGAAAATATTGACGTTCCTGCAGATATGTTTGTTTCTCATGTAGCATTACTTCTCATTTCTGCTACAGTGTTCAGTAATTGCAATTTTACCATGTAGTTTCTGTTGATGTCTTTGAATTATAGACAATCCTAGAAGTAAGAAAGGAAGGATAGCAGGAGAGTTCTGTCACTGAGTTTCTACTTAGGTATACCTATATGCATTTTAAAAAAAACTACATCTAATAGCAAGTTGTTTCAGAATGCAGAAGACCATAAACACAAAAATATTGTCCTATATTGAAACAAACTGATGATTGAGATTAGCAGAACTATCATACCTTGAAACTGCAGTCCTATACAATGTTTTGTTGACCCTGCCTGGTGATCAGCTTGCTCCAAGTGATTGATAGTACTTTTAATTAATAGTCTAGTTGGGGTAATTGCAGATGCTGTTCTATAAAATGATTAATTGTTCTCTGTATTTTTCTAAGCTGTTGCCTTTGGTATTCCATGAACAGAGTACCAGTGGATGATTTATATATTATGTAACAGAACAGCATTATTCACACTTACTTTCAAGGTATTGGGATAATATAGGATTATATTGAATTTTAAATTTGAATCATAGATGAAAGACGTGAGAAGTTCACAAACCTCCCAGGAGGATGTGTAATTTAATGAAAATTTGAATGTGTATGTACGGAGTTCTGAAGTTGGCTGCACAAGATAGCTGGAGCCTAAATTGGATTTTCATGTTGGTGTATCAATGATTAAAGCAGTACAAAATATTTTTTAAACAGAAAATGGTATGTTATGATTTGAAATACATGCTGTAGAAGGATATCATTAACTGGAAATAATAAGAAATGATCCTTTGTAATGATTTTCATTAAAGCAAAATTAAATTTCAGAAACCTAATTTAACTTCACATATATCTATACACTTAAGTAGGAATCTAAATGTAGATTGATAAACATTACAAAGACCTGATGAAAATAATTATGTCAGTACAAAATAAATTCGCTTTTTTTTTTTTTTTTTTTTAAATTTTAGAAATCGTCTGTACAGACCATTGGTGAAGAACAAATACAAAATCCTTACACGGAGCTCCTTGTGTTGAAAGGTCATCAAGATATAGTACGATTTCTAGTACAAATAGATGATTGCAGGTATGAAATTGCATTCCAAGTTGTTTTATAACATTCTTTGGAACGCTTTGGAGAATACTTATGAAAACATAGACATATTTTTAGTTTTCTGTTTTTGCTGGGGGAGGGTGGGAAAAGACTGGAATTAAAAAGGCAAGGGGTGAACACTTTTTTTACTACGTTATTACATCTTCTGGCATCTTTTGTAAGTTGTACTTTTATGAGAAGAGAATGTTGATGGAGTTATGCTTCTTGATACAAGTTCAATTGTTTTAAATTGTCTTGATACAAGTTCATTTGTTTGGAACAAATGAACTTGTCCAAATGAGCTTTGGACAGCTGTTATTTCACCTTCTTTTACAAAGGAATGTAAACTGCTTTTTTAGTACTGCCTAAAGCTGTGTGGTTGTTATACTTTCTTCTGAAACTCTAGTGCTTAATTCACTTAAGCTGTGGTTGATGAACTTTTTTCTGAAGTTCTCCAATCTTGAAATTTTCAGTGCTTTAATTCTGTGCAGAATGCCTACCTACTAAAATTCAAGATATGTAAAATGGCAATTAGACATACCTCCTCCAATTTCCCATTTTTCAACTTGCTGTACTTCTTTGAAACCATACAGTTCCTTTGTTTTACTTGTCCAGTTTTTAGCTTTGTGCATTTTTTGTACATTCCCTGACAGTCGTTATCTGTTCTGTCTTAGTTCCTTGTAACTAGTTACAACATTCCTGCAAATTCTGAGGAAGGAGTCATCTAAAGACTGGAAAACTGATTATGAGACAGAGGTAGTCATTAGATTTACCGTTGTCACTTTGGAAGTGTGACTAGGAGAATGAGATAAGATACTTTTATGTTAGTGTAAAATTAACCTTACATGCTCTCTCATTTAACCTAATCCTGAAAGAGAGAAGATAATTAACTACCTTAAAGTGAGGTTGTGAAGCTTTTAGTCAATAAGCATAGTGACTCTTGTCTGACATGGAAAATTAAATGGAAACCTCTGAGAACTAAGAACATAAGTAGTAGTCAGGAGACTCTTTGTTAAGGAGCCGCAGTAATTTGTTATCTTGTATGGATGAGGAACAAAAGGATATGTCTAACATGCTCTTCAATGTACTACACAAATTTAAACCAAACTCTTAACCATGCTATATCCTCGCAGTGTACAGCAGGCATTCTGTATAAATATTTATCTACAAGGTACATAATTTCCAAGATGTATATAAATTCAGAGCTTTTCAGTTTTTAGTCTTAATGCCATAAACATATACCATAAAAGTTGTATGCATTTCCATAAAATTTATTTTTACATTAAAATAATCCACCGGAAGATTCATGTAAAAATGGAATATTGTTGTGATTTTTCCCACCATCCTTCTCTTTTCAGAGAAGTTGCTAAAATAAACTTTCTTCAGATTATACCTTTCTGAAAAAAGACAATGAATAATCTGCTTGGTCTTTATTGAAATACCAGAGTATTCTTAGATTGCAGGCATTTTCTGATGTAAAGAAATATTGTATTATTTTGGGCAGCATTGTATGTAACAGGTAAATTATTGAAGCTAAACTAATAGTAATCAGTATCAAGCTAAGGCCTGAATGGCTACATTGAAGATAGGTTACGAAAGAGCATACAGATAAGAAGTAAGTTGCATAGCTGGTTAATATTCTGAGAGTTTGAGGAGTTTAATAGAGTCGCTTCACTGGACAGTAATTCAAAGGTTTATTTATGAAGAATATGGTAGTTTATGGATTGTTAAGCATCTGATAATATTTTTCACTTGGTTCTTTTCAATAAAATTAGTATTGTTACTCAGCTTCTGAAATGTTTTTATTTAGTATCTGCAGCTATTCCATTGTGTGTTTTTTGTCAACTGTTGTAAGCCAAGTTTCACGCTTCAGGTCTTTAGATAATATCATCTTATTGAGAATTTTGCAGAAGGATTTTCTTGTTTTCTCAGTGGCTCAGCTAAAACCAGTGAGTGGAAAATTTTCTCAGATTGGTTTTTGAAGATACTAAATAAATCCTGTATAAATGTAACAGAAAGTAGTTTTTTTTTCTTCTCTTTTCTTGTATTTTTTGAACATGAAGTGAGGGTTGTATTGATTGGAAGATCACTGAAGAAGGCTAAGCCTCAGCAAGAGTCTTCCAAAAAATGGACTGAGATAAAATTGCATGTAATACTCTAGCATTTGACACATTAAACTAAACAGAGTTCATAAAACATTTTAAGAATAGCTTTCTTGCTTGCTCATTTGACCATTCCTAGCTCTGTCAGGAAGCAGACAAGGTTATAGAGGATGGTGATCATGACTGGAAAAGAATCAGGTGACCCATGAAACGCCACTTTCATGAACAGGGTGTATCTGTAGGATAACAGACTCCACAATATACTTCTATACTTAGACAGAAACCCTAGTTAGGTGATGAAGAGGAAAAATACAAAACAGGGCTTCATTGAACTTGTGTGCTGATGATTCATACTTGTACCTTCTTTCAAACACCAGTTTTCTCTCAGAATTTGTGAAGTGACACACAGTTCCAACTTTAGTCAAGAAAGGAACTGTAATAAAAGGGGTCTTGCTGAAATGTGAGAGTTTTAATATAGCAAGTTCTTGACCTTGTGACAAAACAAGGTGTAGTACAGCTAAATGGCAAGTAAAGATAAGAAATTATTGTTATCAGAGATGTGCACGAAAGGTTGTTTTTTGCTTGGACCTTTTTAAAGAGACATGATTGGGTGTAAAATAAAAGATGTGGGAAAAGTACAGTTGGCACTTTTTAACAAAAAAAATGAGGAAAGGAAGTGGGGTGGAAGGGAATGCAGCTTTATGATAGAAAACTTAATCTTTCAGCAAATTTCACAAACATCATAACTGCAAAGTAAGAGTCTAAAAGAAAGGACTTTTTTCAGTTAATGAAACCATTCACAGCTACATTAAAAAAAAAATGTAGTTGATATAACTTCATGACTTTCTTGCATACAATACACATCTTAGTTATCGGTGTCTTAACTGTTCAACTCTTGTCAAAGGCTTAAAACAAAAGGAAAAAATAGAAGGCACGTGTATTTGCAACTAACAACTGAATTCAATTTTCTGTGGAAGAGTTTACTTCTGGTTTAAGGTTTCTTAACACATATTACATCTTTACTGGGAAAGCTGATATGTTTGCTACAGCTTCAGTGTAGCTGTGGCGTTGATAAAGATGCAAATGTAGGAAGATACTTACAGATACTCACTCCAGCTTGGGGAAAAGATTGAGTTTAGGTCAGATTCTGTTAATGTGAATTTAGCAGTCATAACACTAAAAATAAAATTACTATTTTTCAATTCTGTGGTGCACTCTTCAGCTGCATTTTTACCAAAAGCTACATTTAGCACCAAAAATGTAGGTCCTTTGCAAGTTTCTTAAGCCACTTGTAAGTGTCATAGTAGAAACTTGGCTCCTCTATTCCTGTGCTGAACTCAACCTGTGATTTGTAATTTCTTTGATGTCTTGCAGTCAGTTGGCTCTGACTGGTAGTATTTGGTTTTAAGGTGTAGTGTTACTGAGTATGTAAGATCTCTCATTTAATAAACAAGAGAATTGGTTCTGTAAAGTGGACTTCTATTTATAGTAATATGTCTTGCAATTCTTAAACTTTGTTCTTTATTAAGTATGTGTTGACATTATGTCCCGACTTCAAGATTTGAATTTAAAAACTAGAAACTAGTTGGGATCTATGGATATATATTTATGTATTTATTCTTTATATCAGAGTACAATACCATATAAATATTATTCTATAAATATTTTTCTTATGTAGCTGTTTTTCTTCTGTTCCATTACATTATTCTGTATTCAATATTATTTTTTTTTCCCCCCCCTTATCAGGTTTGCGTCTGCAGGGGATGATGGAATCATATTTCTGTGGAATGCTCAGGTTGGCTTTTTTTTTGGGGGGGGAAGGGTAGCATGGGTGTTTCAGAAAGGGTAAAGGTTGAGGAGTTAGAATTGCCTACTAGTGAAAAAGAACTGCGGTATGGTTTCAAATCAGAACTGCTATTTGAAAATGTAAAAGTTGGAGGGAGTCTGTCATCACTTGCAAAGAAGAGCTAAGAAAGTAAATGTGAGAAAAAAATTAAAAATTAAAGTGTATTGGGAAGGCGTAACGTTTTTACAGATACCAGGAATGAAATATGGACATGAAAGCAGAAGTATGTATAGTATGTATGAATTTGTGACTAATGCTTCATTTAAAATGTCTTGGGTCTTCACTGTAAATGTGAAGATGCTGAACGTGGAAACAATAAATATGTAGCAAGGTCCCTGGGCTCACAAGGCTTATGTATCTCTTTTAATTTTAACTATCTCTTAGAAGCTTTATTTGCAATAACTGTTTGCAGTATAACTGAAGAGACTAAATGGAGAGCTAATGCAAAACTGCATTGGAAAGACATCAAAGTCCGTGAAAGTTAAACATTTCACATAGTGCCAAAACCAGGCCTTACTTGCTTGCAGTGATAAAAATCTTATTATAGTTTTTGAAAACCTTCTAAGATAAAAGAATTATCATGGAAAATGTGCTGTGAGTATGATAACCACCTTTGTACTCCTCTGCTCTATGTCTCCATATCATTGACAAAATTACTGAGGAGGGATGAGCATTAATCTTACACAAGGAGTCTTAGTATGCAAGCTCATTAGGATGCTCGTTAGGAAATCGAAAAGGGGGGCATAGTGTACTGACTAAACTGTAAATATCAAGCATCCTAGTTAAGGAAGACAGAAATCTCAGATTGTAAACTTTTGTGGAAACATTCTGAAGAATTTATGTTACATGGTCGTGTAAATTTAAAATAAGGAAGGAGGAACTTGAAACTCTTTGTCTCTTTTGAGTGGTTTCTGTTAGTGCTTTGCTGAAGGCCTCTTATGATTCTGCAATTTGGAAAAGGAGATAATTTCTGAATATTCAAACACGTATGTGAGTATATATGTACTTAGAGATGTCAGCAGTTTATAGATGTAGAACTCATTTAGGAACAGAGTTCTATTTCCTGGTTCTGTAGGATCTTCATTACATTTTTGTTTAAACAAATCTTTCTGTAGTTTTAATTTAAAAATGATATATTTCTTTACACTTCTGTGTTGTAACTACCCTGTATTTTAGTTGCATGATTGAAGCACCAATATGCTTCTGAATATTTGTTAGGTTCTGCTATCTAACTAAATGGAGCAGAAGTAGCTGCAAACCACCAGCTTAAAACTATAGATAATGTAAATAAATCTATCAGCAAATTGACAGTACTGTGCTTGCTGTAAAGATAGATTAAGTTTTTCAAATAAGTTAAAAATTACTTTTTCTAAGAGAGGCTTTGTCAAAAAATCAGAGTTACTATAGTATTGGTTAAATAGGATGAATGGCCAGTATTTCCATTAAAGTGAAATTAGTATGATATACAGTTTTTTAAGTGCTTCCAGAGACTTTTTACACTTATGGTAACTTTTATTATGTAGCACTCTTTGTATTTATACTTAATATGTTGTTAAGGTAAGATCTTGAAGTGTGTCAAAGGTCTAGTG
Organism: Netta rufina; assembly: GCF_964035555.1. Classification (NCBI taxonomy): domain Eukaryota; kingdom Metazoa; phylum Chordata; class Aves; order Anseriformes; family Anatidae; genus Netta; species Netta rufina. Next base: position 21,736,418 of record NC_140126.1, read on the forward strand.
AAGAATTAAATCCGCACTTGATTGTGAAATTGGGATATTAGACTCCTAGAAGTTCTTGCTTTCAGAAGTAGTTTGGCACCTATGTCATGTGTTACAGTAGGTATTTTCCAAATTTTACCCTTAATTTCCTCTGTTTTTATTTTTCAGACTGGAGAGAAACTTTTTGAACTTCATGGACATACACAAAAAATTACAGCTATAGCTCCATTTTCTTCATCAGATGCTTCCAAAGAAAAAAGTAATTTGATTTTAACAGCATCAGCTGATAAAACAGTTATTGTATCCTTAGATCTGGAGAGGATTCAAAAAAAATTGTTTTTGTTTGTTTGTTTTTACTGCTAGCATTGACACAGGCTGCAGGTTGTTTAAATTTATTGGCTGATAATATTCAGTAGGTATAATTGCGGCTAGAAGAATTCTAGTGCAATCTAATCAGATGTAAGCCCTACTAGAATAATGATCCATGGTCATGAGAGGCCATTATTAATTTGTAATTTTGGCCAAATATTGAAAAGGCTATCAGGATTTGTAAGACTGTCTCCCCACATTCTTATATCCCAAACTTTCATTTAATTAAGAACGCAGCAGTTACATTTATAGTATATAATATTGTTTTGGCTTCCTTAATGAATTAAGTCAGGTTTGGGACTGCACTACTGGCAGACAGGTTCAAAAAGTGTCATGTTTCCATTCTACAGTAAAGGTAAGCCAAGGAAACCCTAGACTGGTCAGTCTGTTGTGTGCAATCTTTTCTGTATGGATCGTGAGACATATGGGCAGGTGCATTAAAATGAGCAGCAGTATTTGGTTTAAGTGAGTGACTTAGTGAATGACTGAGAATTAGGCACAAATTGTAGTTTATTTTTGGAACTCTTAGTACCTTGATTTTCTTTTTGAAAGTCTATAGAATAAAGGTCATTTTATGGCTTAGTTTTGTTACTGGATTGGATAAAGCAACCTACAGTCAAACTAGTTCTTGAATGCTGTTAGAAAGATTCATTGAAAAATTAGGTTTTGCATTGTTGCTGGAAAAAAAGCAATGTGTAGTTAATTCTTTACTTCTCAAGAAATTAACACTTTAATACTGCATTTCTTAGTACTTACAGCTTTATTCCACTAAAGATCATGATAATTTCATTGAAAAATTCCCTGTAGAACTTTTGCAGGGGACATATATCTGATTTTTGTTCTGCAGTGTTTGACAGTTCTTCAAAGACTGGATGTATGGTTGTCTGGAGGGAGTGATGTATGTGTTTGGAACCGAAAATTAGATCTCTTGTGTAAGACCAGTCATCTTACTGATGCAGGTAAAAATGTAAATGACTCATTATAGCTGTTAAAGTGCAAGTAAAATGGATCTGTATAATGATGCAAAACCAACTTGGCAAATTCTCTTTAATTCTAATGATAACATTATGTATTAGAGCCTCTTTTTTTTTTTTTTTTTTTAAATGTCAAACTCAGCCATTTCAAAATTAAGACTGCTTTTAATCTCCTGTGCTGTGTGAATTTTAGAGTATGTCAAATCTCAGTAACTGTAATATTTTACAATTTTATAACATTGTATTTATAATATTTTACAATAATGTGTGTTCCGATTAACTTGGTATATTACAGACCTTAGTTACTGATTTATACATGCTTGCTGTAGTGGGGGGTGATCCTTTGCTTGCTTTCTCTGGGAAGGAGAGAAATTAATATTTCTACTGTGGTAGTATCAGTATCTAATACTTATTAAAGTTTAGCTCTGCATGTGTTTAGAGTCTCAATAATTACCACAGTATCCTTAATATTGGCTGTATTAGGACATAGACATCTCAGCCCTACTTAAAATAAAAAGATTATTGGTTCCCAGCTTCCACTCCTATTTCAAGTTCAGTGTTCAGAATTCTGCTATATTCTGGACCAAACCTCCTGCCTCTGCCTCCATGTGAGGTAATCTATTCACTTCCAGTGCTGTTTGACTTAGTGAGTTATGTTTTTATTCTGTTAATAACTTCTGATGTATCAGTTAACTGTATTTTATTCTGGTCGATAAATACAATAAATGTTTTCTCCCTTTTCGTTTCTTCTTTTTTTTTTTTTTTCAAAGGTATTAGTACTTTGGTTGAATTGCCTAAAAATTGTGTTGCGGCTGCTGTTGGCAAAGAACTAAGTGAGTATATTGCTTTTATGTTAAGGCTTCATGTTCCTCTGTCATTGACTGTTCATCAGAGGTATCTGTAAAGAGTTGGAATTGTATTGGACTGCTGGAATTGTATTGGACAAGTGAATGGTACCAAGGTGCGATTAGCGATCTTCCTCCTTTTCCCCTAATGTGACAATAAAGCAGACAGTACTGATCTCCTTCAGGAATTTCATTGAGATCTGCCACGATAATTTTTTTCTCAATTCTTTGTTCCTACTGTTAAAGTCATCTGTCTAGATCTGATTGTGGATATCAACATTTGTCCTGGAGAAAGTTTGCAACTCATTTTCAGAGCTGCTAAATACTAGGCTTCCCTACAGCCTCTGTATCCCAAGATCAAGACCGTGCAATATTGCCAATGAAATAATATGCAGACCTATAATGAGACAATGTGATGGTTTCTGATGTTCACTTAGGAGACAGGCTTTTCTAGGTATGCAAACACTAAATCATCTGCTAGCTGTTGGTAGGGAGTTTCTTACTAAGAGTATTTTATGAAAGTATTGAAATTTCAAAATATAGAAAAAGTTTCAAGAGAAAAAGCATAACACTGAGTTCACAAAACAGTAGATAAAAATTCTGATCAAAGAATCAGGAGCAAATTAAAAATGGTCTTCTTGTATTTAGACTTAGGTATACAATGTAAACTTCCTTCTGAAGTTCCCATAGATCTTCAGAAATGCCCTTGAGTTAGCATAAAGAAATATCAAGACTGGTTAAAAGAAAGTCTTAATCCCTGGAAGTTTTGTTTGCCTCATTAGATACTGTTGCGTATTTTTGAATAATAGTTTTCAGTCAGATAAGTCTTAAAGACAAATGTTTCTCTTTTAGCTTACGTATCAATAAAGCTATCTAACGCTTTTCACTTCTGCTTTCTACAACTTCTGATGTTGACCAACTTTCTCAATTTCAAAGTTGCTAGGTTAAAATGTTTTATTCTACAGTGGCTGTAACTAGGGACCTGAAGAATAACACTGTAATAAATTATTCCAATTTTGTGTGTTATAAGAAAAGCAGTTAAAGAGATGGTCATAAGTAGCTTTGCAGATCTTGCACTGACTCATTTTTAATGTTCATTAATTTGAGTCTGTCTGAAAATGATGTGTTTTACTTAAGCCTATCTATATTTTACTCTGATAAATGATAAAGCTTACTTAGACAATTTCTCTCTATCTTGGAAGTCATTTTTAGGTTGATTGCTTCCAGTGATAAGTCTGAAGGTTGGAATATCCTTGAAGTAAAACGCCTTGTTGACCATCATGATAACATCTTGTCATTGGTCAGTGTCAATGGTAAGAGGGGTTTTACAGTATTACTTGTTCTGTTAGTTAGCGGTGGGATATTTCAACTATGCAGTTTTCGTTGGGACCAAACAAATAACTGTAATGAAACTTCAAAACTAGTAGCTGAACCTTCTGTGTAGCTGTGAAGGTAGTGAAATATGAAAATATAACGGCTTTATTTAAGGATTAATGGTGAAATGAAGCCAGGCAGGTTATGATTCAGAAAAAGCTCAAAAGATAAGCAGATATAGGCTGGCACCTAGGTACATTATTTACAAGCTTTGGAAGATGGTGGTGCAATCTGTGCTGCTCATCATGGCAGATCTGAAGCTCTGTCTAGGCAAAGACTGGAGGTACCCATCCCTTTTACTTTGTTGTCTCCTCTGTTTGTTTTTTTTATGTTTTTTTTTTTTGGGGGGGTTCCCTCTGAGCCCAGGACAAAGTATTCCCACTGTGATCGAGAGTGGATATTTGTCCTTTGTCTTATTTTGTTGGCCTGTCTGTTGCATGGGATCTGTGGTATAGAGATTGTAAGAAGCTGGAAAGAAGAAAACTTGGATTCAGTTAATAATGGGCAGAAAAAGACAATATTCTACCTGTTTTAAGTATTCTGAAGCAATTCCTTTCCATGTGTGATTAAAAACAAACAAACAAACAAACAAAAAAAAAACAGAACAAAACATGAGCAGTTATTTCAGTCTTTCCATGAATTCATCTGTTTCGTTTCTCCTTAGTGTTTCTGGTTGAGGCTGAGACATGGTTTGCTGTGTCTGAGAGGTACTGATAAACTTATCCAATGAATAGAAGGTTTTTACATATAGGCAGCATGAATTTCAAATATTTGTACACACTTCTGGTGGTGGTCCTTGCTTTTGCCATACTGTGCCTTGTGTCTGATAAATATTCTCTATGGTAGTTAAAATTTTACAGGAGAGATCTCATCTCCTTTTGATCACCTAAGCTATTCTAAGTGATCAAATGAGTATCTTCTCAAAGAGTGAGAACAAACTCAGTTTGTTCTGTCAGTTACTAACTGTACATTTTATGTAGCTTCACTCTTAACATGAGCTCTCTTACTCTACAGGGTTCTGACGTTGTGTGAAATGGATGTATTATTTTATATAGTATGATTTCTGTGTGTTTCTTTTTTTCCCCTATAGATTTGACTTTTGTGACAGGTTCACATGTGGGTGAGTTAATAGTTTGGGATGCAATTGACTGGACAAAGCAGGCTTCTGAGTGCAACTTCTGGGACTCCTCTGTCCATCCAGATTCACAGACAGAAATAAAGTTATCCCAAAGTCCAAATGAAACTTCAGTTCAACACTTAACATGTGATGAGGAGGTAAAAAGCTTTAAACTGAGTATACTATTTCGAGTGAGCTAGCATGACCGTACCATAGAAATCTGAGTGCTTTGCATTTTTAGTTTGGTTGTTGTTCTAAGTAACAGAAAAAAGCTTCTTTAAAATGTACACAGCTGTATTTATGCAATCAGCAGTTTTTATACAAAATTTTAATCATTGAGGTAACTGAAGGTTGTAAGGTGCAGGTGGTGTGGGAGCTAACATAACAGCTTTTTTGACTAACAAATGAAAATTTATTACCTGTTTAAAGTACCACTAGAAAAATAAGAGAATGCGTTGCAATGGCATACGTATTTTGTGTGCCATGGTTCTGAACATGCAGCTTCCAAAACAATGCATCTCTTGAACAGTTACAGCTAAGAGCACTGTGGAATGAATCAAAGAATTGGCATGTGCAGGTGTACAGAAGTAAATAAATATCACTGCTTTTGTTCAGGCAGGCTATACTTAATTGGGAATAGCACAAAGATGGGTCCAAAATGTATTAGTCTCCTGTAATCATACTTAGGAGTTGTCCTAGGAGTGTTCGGTCAGAATACTCAGGCAGAACCCAGTTATTGTTCAGCGGTATTGTTGCTTCAGCAGTAAAATTCTTGGATTATTTATGTTTGTGAAATGTACCAACTATTAATGGGAAAAGAAAAGATGTTTCATTGTTGTGGTACGGTGGAATTCTGTTCTGGAGCCTGTATGTGCATTACTGAGTAATTATTAAGAAAGAAATTCCTGGAAATGGATTCAAAGATGTGAGCTAAAACAGAATAGAAGCTGTGGAAAAGCCCCAACATAGTCTGAGGGCCAAGTAGTCACTTGAGGTACTTGTATGTTTATGAAAAGAGGGTTCCCTCCCCGCCCCAAAAAAAAAAAAAAAAAAAAAAAAGGAAAAAGAAACATTGAATGGGGATGAGGGAAAGTAAGTGTAGTTGTCTTTAATGTCTTTAAAGGCAGGATTTCCTGTTTTTTTTTTTTTTTTTTTTTTTTTTTTTTGTGGGTGCTTTAGTCCTGAAAGAGTAAACGTCAGTCCTGTTCATGAGAAGTTCTGTGATTGAGCTTCATTCAAACCATTGACTCATTGCTTGAAAGCTACACAAGATAGGGTCTACGAGGGAAAAGGAATTTTGAGAAGTAGTTCAGAAGTAGTTAAGAACATTGAATGGGATGGAAACTGAGGTTATTGAGGACTTTCTTGCATTCGTGGAACTGAACTAAACACAAATTGCTGCAGAATTTCAGACTACATGAAGGAAAGGTGGTACTACATCCTGAAAGAGAATGTGCATTTAGGGGAGATCTGTCTGTCAAGGTACCTTGTTGGCAGGCGTGGTAGTTAGGTAGTTAGAGAAGAACTTGTCTCATTTGTTACTGGGCTTGTAGGCATAGCATCATTCAGAAGGAAATGGGTTGGTAAAGGTTTGGCAATACTGAGGAGTGTATCTGCTATCCTAATATGTATATGTGTGTTTTTAACTTCCCTGTTAAGATCAGTTTACAGTTCATTTCTTCCTCATCTGTTATTTTCATGGGGTTGAACATGGCCAGGGTTTTGCCAAGGTTTGTGTAAAAAGAAACATGATCTGTGAAGAGCACCTTTTCAAGAGTTAAAATGTTATATAAAACTAAAGAACCTGTCTCAATGTGGAAGACAAAAGGAGAAAAGACTGAGATGTAGGAGTGAAAGAGTGATGTGGAAAGGACATTGAATTGACCTTTTCACAAAACTAGGAAAAGAATAAAAATGGGGTTAGCATTTTCTCCTTGATTTGTCAGAATGCTATTAGAAATCTGCGCTTAATTTCAGAGGTATCAGAGCTCCCACCACAGGTGTGCATGAGAAGAAAAACGTAATTGGACAGAGCATTGAGCTATTGTATGTTCAAAGTTGCACTTTGTTGCGCTTTGCTGAAGGAGAGCATTGAATGTAAAATCCTTCCAGCTCTTCACAGTATTGTAATACCTTTCTGTGAGAGAGTTCTTTTTCTACACTTCTCTTAGTGGAGCCCATGCCCTTGGGCAAGACTCCTGTGTGAACCTCCAGATAAATTTAAAAAAAAAAAAAAAAAAAAAAAGCCAAAAACACAGAACAGCTTCCTGAATTCTCAGGAATTTCTGTGATAAAACAAGAGTTTGTCAAAACATTGATTGTTATTTTAATATAAGAATGTTTAATTGTAGAAATGTTTTAATATATTGGTATTCTTGGTTTCTATTTATACTGTAAAGTATAAGATGAAAATACAGAAATGAAATAATTGCGTAGAATGTAGATGGGTTTCTCTCATTTCCACAAAAAAATCCATATTTTTTTTCTATAACTTGTTTCTGTAAGTCATAAAGCAGTAACATGAGGACAGAAACTAGCCAGATAATGTTGACAAGATGACAAGACAGATGACATCATAGCACTGCTGGAAATCAATAACATGCAGGGTGATATTTCAGTGTCTGTTTTTGTAAGTTGTTCCATTGAATTTTCTTTCCAGTGTGTGTTTGCTGCTGTTGGGAAAGGCATATACGTATATAATCTTCAAATGAAGCGTGTGATTGCCTGCCAGAGAACTGCTCATGACTCCTCTGTACTGCACATTGAGAAGCTTCCAAACAGGTACAAGTCATGATACGTTTTATCATGCAATAAAGAAATGCAAAATTTGGAAGGGTGGCTAGATACAGTCTGCAAAGCTGCATCTAATTTCTAGGGCAGGGACTTGATCTTTAGTTTGATCTGTTTTCATAATGTAGAGCTTGTTGATCTTTTTTTGAAAATAAATAATTATAATTCAATGTGAAACAACTCTAATCTATGCTTGATGCACAGACTGTAAGTAAAATGTGTTGGCTATTTGCAAATCAGACTCAAACACACTTTTGTCTGCATTGTGAAAGTACAGCTTAACGTCATGTTGCTTCTACAAAGCAAAGACCTATGGCAGATTCAGAAAATAATTTTCATTTAATATTTCAGCACTGTCTAAATGTTTTAACACAAAATAATAACTTCAAGCCTTTGTTCATTAGTGCTGAATTTCTGGCTTGAACTTATTTGTGACAGCTAAGTTAGAAATTCGTGAAAATAAAATGAACAACTTGTTAATAATCCAATTGTAGTATTTTTAGATCCTTTTATAGTCTTGTTCTATGAAGCAAAAATGTAGTAGAAGCTAAAAATTAGGGTCTTGATCTTGTAAATGCATGTACTATTCTATATTGTTTATATGTAATGAAAAGGACTTTTTTGTTATTTTTCCATATGTAAAAAATATGGTTTTGCTTAGTGAAAGTCAGTCTGTGTGCCTTTGTTTGCAGAGTCTAGATGCGTATTTCATTTTAGAGTGGTACTTATTTTTAAAAACGTGTTTTAAAATGCGTTTATTTTCCACCTATTTTGCAAGTTCATTATATTTTGTCCTGTTACAAATAGTTTATTTTGTATGGAACATCTGGATGTCCTGCTACATAGGAGAGACACCTGACAAACTTCCTGTGTCTTTTATAAAAACTTCACCAGGTGACTTGTGCAGATAAGTATCCATGCTAGTGTTGCTTATCAACTGTTTTGACAGGCAGCTGATATCCTGTTCAGAAGATGGCAGTGTTCGCATTTGGGAGCTCCGAGAAAAGCAGCAGGTGCCAGCTGAACCAGTCCCAACAGGTTTGTCTATAGTGGGGCTGGGAGGTGGGGTGAAAAGAGCATTTAGAAGAGGAAAAGCAGGGAACTCTATACAGGTGTAGAGAGGCTTCTGAAGGCTTTGCAAGAAGTGATAAAGTCAATATGTTCAAACAACTGAGACAGGTGTGGGAGGGAAACTAGAGAAGACATCAGGCATACAAGCCCTCCAAGGTCAGATTTGAGAATTTAGAAGGTCCTCTGAAGCAGTTATGGGCCATAAACCTTATCTAGGGTTTCCTGTTGTATTAGCTGGTGAAAAATTATTACGTCTCCTTGGAAACTTTGATCCACTTCTGCTTGTACTGGGTACCCTACCAGGCAAGAGTAAGTAGTTGCAAGATCTTAAGAGGAAAGCTAAACGCAAACTTGAAAATGAGCAGCCGACACACACACACACACAAATTCTCCTTGAACTTGCAGGGACATTGGCACTCACTTGGAGACTGTACCCAACCTCACTTGCAGTTGCAGTCGTCAGGGCTACTTGCTATTATTTTAGGAAGCAGTTTTCCTAAGCATAGGCACTGCTTGCTTAGTGCTTGCTTCTCTTTGACCAGGCCAGCAGCTTCCCTTGGTACTGGTAGTTGTGGGTTTGGAGAGGTGGTCTGTACAACATAATTGGTATTAAGGATTGGGAACAGTAAGGAGCTATTTTCTCATAGATTATTCTCATAGAGCGTAGAATAGTTTTGAGAAGGGACCTTAAAGATCATGTAATTCTAACCTCCTTTCCATGGGCAGGGACACCTCCCAGGAAGGGACCAGGTTACTCAGAGCCCCATCCAACCTGGATTCTCCCTTCTCAAATATTTTTATTAGAGCTGTGAGTGATTTTGGTGATGTATTTAGTCTGCCCGGCTGTTCATGTGCTGGGGCACAGATAAGTGTTTTCTTGTGGAATTATCTGAAGGAGAAGTCAGTGGACAGTTTGTACAAATGAACAATACCAGAAACTTACTTGCTACCTCTATGCAGTAATCAACGCATTAGTGCAGGACATGCAGGGAAAAGATTGGCACGTCTTGTCCCTCTTCTGAGGACAAGAGACAGCTAGTCAATTTAGGAAGACAGAGCATCATGGTCCTCCATCTGCCTTCCCTGAATAGTTAGTTCATTTAAGCATTTCCTGTTTTTCCTGCTAAATGCACATATCATCTTGTTCAGATGAGTAGTTTAATATTTGCCATATTGCAAGTAAGAACAAGAGTCAAAGTACCTATGCTTCCCTCCACCCTCAGGATGAATAACTCTGATGCAGAAATGCTGTGCAGTAAAATGCTTCTGTTATTTTGCCATGCAGACTGTCCTGCTTTTAGATTTTAACTGACTCCCATAGTTCTCTTCTTAGCTAGAAGATACACATCTTACGTGATTTTTTTTTTTTTCCAAAATAAAAGCTGTTTCTTCCCCTCCCAACCCCCAGGATTTTTCAACATGTGGGGATTCGGAAGGGCAAACAAACAGGCAAACCAAGCTGCTAAGAAGACACAGGAGAACACAACTATGCATTTTTTGGAGCTGGTTGGTGATTTGATCGGTCATTCATCAGCTGTGCAGGTTGGTCAGCTTTAGTAAGAAGAAGAAAAAGTGAATTCCACTTACTGATGTAATTTTCAAAATATTCCGTAAGCAGCTGTAACTTTTCGGCTGTCTGGCTCTGGAGGCTGGGAATATGTTTGTCACACTGTGGAGTTGTGTGGGATAACTGGGTTTTAGGTCCTTCTAACTTCACCAGAAACGAGGTGACCAGTAAATGTGCACATTGGTTATGTGGTATATATAGCACAGTGTGAAAACAGTAAATTACAGTTCTAATGAGAACTCAAACGATGACTGATGCGTGAGGATTGTGTCTATAGGTGTACGTGTAAACACCACAGAAAATCTGGTGGCATATTGTTTTTTTTTGTAGTCTGCAAACACTACAACTGGGAACTGGATGTTTGTTCCAAATTTCATCTTAAGTTTGCAATCTAAACATAGGCTTGTAGAAAAATGAAAACTATTCAGGAATTTTAGCCTAATGTGGCATTTCATGACATCTCAAACATACAGAAAGTATATGCTATAATTTTGGATACCTAATGTTCAAATAGAACCATTTCAGACACATGTACTTGTTTAGTCCAGCTTTACACTGAATGTTTAAGCCAGCTGACAATATCATGTGAATACCATGCTAATAGTAATGGTTTTCTTGCAGATGTTCCTGTACTTTGGTGAACTGGGACTGGTTACATGCTCTGCTGACCACCTCATTATCTTGTGGAAGGATGGTGAACGGGAATCTAGACTACGGAGTTTAACGTTATTCCAAAAATTGGCACAGAATGGTGATTTGCAGCTCAAATTTTAAATAGCTTGAATACAGGCTAAATATCCATAAACTGGATGTGCATTAAATGTGAGTGTAAAGGAAACTCTGAGCTACTGGGAATGTGACTATCAATAAGGTTTACACTTAATGTCATGTATTATATTGGAATTTTTATGGCTACTACTCTTCTCAAAGGAGAATTTTGCATGTTGAAACTTACTTGGCTTTATCTGTCAGCAGAAATGGTGTTCCCTTAAACGACTGAAGATAACGACAACTCATTAAATAGTTTCTAGTATTATTCCTAATGTTTAAAACATTAATGGGTGGATGTCAAAATTAAGAGTTGTTAAAAATACTTAGCTGGGTGATAACTGAAGCAGCTGGAGCTATTCCACAGTGCTCTGTGTGGAAAAGAGGCGCAAGAACGAACGGAAGGCTTTCTGCTTTTTTTTTTTTTTATTTACTCTGAGCTTGTGGAAGGGGGTGGGGAGCAGAATGTGGTCCTCATAATCCATGAGGAAATGGTTGTTGACCTGCTACAGCAGTTGGATGTACGCAAGTCGATGGGGCTGGATGGGATCCACCCGAGGGTACTGAGAGAACTGGCAGAGGAGGTGGCCAAGCCACTGTCCATCATTTATCAGCAGTCCTGGCTATCGAGGGAGGTCCCAGTTGACTGGCGGCTAGCAAACGTGACGCCCATCTACAAGAAGGGCTGTAGGGCAAACCTGGGGAACTATAGGCCTGTCAGTTTGACCTCAGTGCCAGGGAAGCTCATGGAGCAGATCCTCCTGAGAGTCATCATGCAGCACTTGCAGGGCAAGCAGGCGATCAGGCCCAGTCAGCATGGGTTTATGAAAGGTCCTGCTTGACGAACCTGATCTCCTTCTATGACAAAGTGACGTGCTGGCTGGATGAGGGAAAGGCTGTGGATGTGGTCCACCTTGACTTCAGCAAGGCTTTTGACACCGTCTCCCACAGCATTCTCCTCAAGAAACTGGCTGCTCTTGGCTTGGACTGGCGCACGCTTCGCTGGGTTAGAAACTGGCTGGATAGCCGGGCCCAAAGAGTCGTGGTCAATGGAGTCAAGTCCAGTTGGAGGCCAGTCACTAGTGGCGTCCCCCAGGGCTCGGTGCTGGGGCCGGTCCTCTTTAATATCTTCATCGATGATCTGGACGAGGGCATTGAGTGCACCCTCAGTAAGTTCGCAGATGACACCAAGTTAGGTGCGTGTGTCGATCTGCTTGAGGGTAGGAAGGCTCTGCAGGAGGATCTGGATAGGCTGCACTGATGGGCTGAGGTCAACTGCATGAAGTTCAACAAGGCCAAGTGCCGGGTCCTGCACCTGGGGCGCAATAACCCCAAGCAGAGCTACAGGGTGGGAGATGAGTGGTTGGAGAGCTGCCAGGCAGAGAAGGACCTGGGAGTGGTGGTGGATAGTCGGCTGAATATGAGCCAGCAGTGTGCTCAGGTGGCCAAGAAGGCCAACGGCATCCTGGCTTGTATCAGGAACAGTGTGACCAGCAGGGCTAGGGAGGTGATCGTCCCCCTGTACTCGGCTCTGGTGAGGCCGCACCTCGAGTACTGTGTTCAGTTTTGGGCCCCTCGCTACAAGAAGGACATCGAGGTGCTCGAGTGAGTCCAGAGAAGGGCGACGAAGCTGCTGAGGGGTCTGGAGAACAAGTCCTACGAGGAGCGGCTGAGGGAGCTGGGCTTGTTCAGCCTGGAGAAGAGGAGGCTCAGGGGCGACCTTATCGCTCTCTATAGGTACCTCAAGGGAGGCTGTAGCGAGGTGGGGGTTGGCCTGTTCTCCCACGTGCCTGGTGACAGGACGAGGGGGAATGGGCTCAAGTTGAGCCAGGGGAGTTTTAGGTTAGATGTTAGGAAGAACTTCTTCACTGAAAGGGTTGTGAGGCATTGGAACAGGCTGCCCAGGGAAGTGGTGGAGTCACCATCCCTGGAAGTCTTCAAAAGACGTTTAGATGTAGAGCTTAGGGATATGGTTTAGTGGGGACTGTTAGCGTTAGGTCAGAGGTTGGACTCGATGATCTTGAGGTCTCTTCCAACCTAGAAAATTCTGTGATTCTGTTTTATGTAATTTATTTCTTAACACCTGAAGTCTGAAGGACTTTAGTCACTGATGGCTCATAGTTAAATTTCTACCAAAAAAAAAAAAAAAGTTTTCATAGAATTTTTGCATGTGAAGTTACACCAAGGGTTAGAGGAAGAAAGAAAAGTAGACAATACCAGTTCATTAGGTCTGCCCATTGGTCTCTATCTAATGCATTGTTTTAGCTGGTCTTCACCAGCAAGTGTTGTGTTTTTAGCTACTCTGTGAAAGGTACAAACTGGGGGAGAGCAGCTTCTCTGGCTTTTTTTTTCCTCATTTCCACTGGGAAATAATTTAGTTGTTCATAAAGTGTGTATATATGTTGTTACTAAAACTTTACAGTGAAAGCTTATAAAACTTTCTTTTTCTTTTTTTTGAGAGGCTACTGCTATCATCAATTAGAACTAGAATGGATGAACATCATCTTTTATTACCTCTTCTCCCTTTACCATGAGAACTATTTCATCTTTATGTGACTGCTTTTGAGTGAATACCTGGTACAGATACAAACTTATTTCACCGAACAGTTCTAGTCACAAAACTCATTGTGCATTTTACAGGGATGTAATTCAGTCTTAAATAGTCCTACATGCATGTATAAATATTTATATCTACCAAAAGTGCCATTGTTCTTAGGCGTTGTTGGTAATAGATCTCCTAAGGGACTCCTCCTTTAGAGTTCTTTGTGTTGAAAGAATTGAACAGTTGTTTTTCACATGAACTTTGAGCGTAACGATGAACACTGTAGGGCGATACTGGCTGACTCTGGTTAAATAAGAATTTGACACTCGCTGATAAGTGCAGTGAGCAGAATTGGAGACCAGGTTAGAAATTGTACTTCCATCTAGTGTCCTTTGTCATTGTCACTTTGTCATTGGTCATAGCCAACATGGGCTCACAAAGGGAAAGTCCTGTTTAACTACCTTAACTTCCTTTTATGACAAGGTTACCCATCTAGTTACCATCTAGTTGACCCAGGGAAGCCAGTTGATGTGATCTTCTTGGGTTTCAGCAATTTTTTAGGCTTCCTCACTGTATCCTTCTCGACAAAATGCCCGTATATTATACATAATATAAATACATAATACAGTGAACAATTAGGTGATGAGCTGGGCTTGAATTGTTGTAGTAAATGGGGTTACATCATGGCCCACCACTGTCTAGAGTTCCTCAAGGCTCCATTTTGGGGCCAGTACTTTTCTGTGTTTTTATAAATGGTCTGGGTGCAGGACTCAAATGCATACTATGTAAGTTTGCAAGTGATACTAAAGTAGGAGGAACTGTTGACTCCCTTGAGGGCAGAGAGGCCTTGCAGAGAGATCTTGACTAGTTAGAGGGCTGGGCAATCACCAGCTGCATTAAGTTAAACAAGAGCAAGTGCGGATTTCTGCAGCTGGGACAGGGCAGCCTTGGCTATACCTACAGACTGGGGGATGAGAGGCTGGAGAAACAGCCCCGTGGAAAGGGATCTGGGGGTTCTGGTTGACAGCAAGCTGAACATGAGCCAGCAGTGTGCCCTGGTGGCCAGGAGGGACAACCCTACCCTGGGGTGCATCGGGGAAGGGATTTTCCTGATCTGCTTGGTGCTGGTGTAGCCTCACCTCTAGCACTCTGTGTGGTTTTGGGTGCTACAGTATACAAAGGACATAAAACTATTAGAGAGCCTCCGAAGTATGGCAGCAAAGATGGTGAAGGGTCTAAAGGACAAGATGTATGAGGAGAGGCTGAGGCCCCTTGGTTTGCTCAGCCCCGAGCACAGCAGGCTGAGGGGAGGCCTCATGGTGGCCTGCAGCTCCCTCACGAGGGGAGCGGAGGGGCAGGCGCTGAGCTCTGCTCTCTGGGGACAGCGACAGGACCCGAGGGAACGGCATGGAGATGGGACACGGGAGGGTCAGGCTGGGGGTTAGGGAAAGGGTCTGCACCCAGAGGGTGGTCGGGCACTGGGACAGGCTGCCCAGGGCAGTGGGCACAGCACAGAGCCTGATGGAGATTAAGAAGTGTTTGGACAATGCTCTCAGACACATGGTCTGATTTTCTGGGGAGTCCAATGTAGAATCAACAGTTGGACTCGATGATCTTTGTGGGTCCCTTCTAACTTGGGATATTCTATGATTCCTTTTAAATTTATTTTTCCAGCTCAATAAAGTAGAATTGCGTATCTTCACCTCGTGAAAATAAGTATCTCTATCAGAAATATCCTTAATATTTATACAGGGGAGAGAAAGCTGTTTAAGTATCTGTGCACTGACAGTAGCATGAAACAACAGCCTGTGAGTCTGCTGGACAGGTAGAAGTCTGACAAAAGCGGTACATGAAGATTCTTATTTCCTCTGCTCTTAAACAGGACATCTCTTCACACTAATTACTATTTTACTTAGTCTCTGGCTGGGGGAAGAAACACAGGATCTTACAACAAATACAGATTCCACACAAACACCTTAACTCGTGTAACAGAACTGAGGCTGAACTTTATTTCTAAGGTTTCTTCTACCATTGATATTTTCCTCCTTGTGACAGTACTGTGACAAAAATACTGAATTGAAATGTTTTACATGGCTGTGATCTTATAGTGATGCTGTATTTAACAAAATAAATTAATATGCCAAAGCTTTGAAACTTGTGAAATTCTTTTTCTCTAATGCAAGCTGCAGTGAGCATTCAGTCATCAGAATAGATGAGATACAACCACTGAGAGCACTAGTTCTAAATAAAGTAATAGTAAAAGCGAACAGTTTCCTGTGTCAAAATCAGAGGTTCACCGGATATGAATAAAAATCCATTGGAAATGTTGCAATATATAATAAGAAATAATGAATATATGTACTTCACCAGAAACACCATTCTTCAAATATACACAGTGCAGCATTTTAATAGCAAGCAACCTGCCATAGCTATGACAAAAGTAAGGTTCTATTACAAGTCTAACAAAAATATAGCTTATATACATTTATCTGCACATACATTTTACGAATGTTTCCTTTTGTTTTCAGAACTTGGTACAAAACATACAAAAAGGTTGGCACATTATGCAAGCTACCCGCAGTAAATGACAATCACTGTCACTTCTTCCACAGCAATCTAAGCTTTTTATTTATTTATTTATTTATTTACTTTACTTGGTTCAATTCTTGATACAGTATAGGGGGGTGGTAAAGAGTCTGCCTCAGGACCTTTCCTTTTAATGAACAATGGACTACTTCAACTGAAGTCACAGATTTGACACCCTTGCCTGCAGCCTTGAGTGCACAGTGTTAAAAAATCTGCAATTCTGCTAGTATTTATTAACTGAATAATCTGAGAATAGTTTAAAATTTGAACGCATGTTCATGGTCTGCATGTGATTAAAATGAGATGTACAAAAATACGCATTTGTGCTTTGGAAGCTTTAGCATAAATTTTGTATCTTAAAACTAATAAAACTAATCAAACTATGTTTGATTTCTAACTTACTTATTTACAACCTTTGAAATACTTTTTTTACATCATCAAACAGCATTTTATTAGGAGGGAAAGAGCAGTACAAATTATAATGCTGTTACAAATTATAACCTGAAAACATTTGTTTAAAAAAGTTACAGGTTCTTTCTGTAAGTAGCACAATATATGGCCTTGTCATAAAATTTAGATCAGTCTAATAAAATTGATGACCGTGTGTACAAACACCACTTTATATAAAAGGGAGGTTGGCCAGTGCCACAATGGTTTACATGTAAAACTTGACAAAACGTCACATGGTAATGGCTCTAAGGTGGCATAGAAAAACGTGGATGACGCAAACTATACAGAACGTGCTTATTTTCTCCAATTGTGTAACCAGTTTTAAAGGAATTTGACTTCTCAATCCGAAATTTTATATAGAAAAGAAGGGCGTGAGAGCAGTTTTATACTCTAGAGGGGGTTTGTTTTTAATGTGTTCTTGAGGCTTACTTGTTCTACTCTGCATGCTGTCTTCAGAACTATGGTTGAAAGAGCTAAAGAACATCAGCAGAACTGGAACAATTTTTGTGAGAGATAATTGGGAAGTTTTTATGGGTTTGTCAACCTATTCTTTTACTGGTGAATAGATCATGTTTATGTCTGAGAAACCATTGTGTGGACTGTTAGCAAATGCAGTTGTATTTGCTACAAGATTTGACAAATGCAAATTCAGTACTAGAAATTAGTTTCAGAAGTACCTTTTCTGCCACAAACTGATATTTCCAAAGAGCTCTTATTCATATGTGGATTACGTAGTCTTTGCTAAAACATTTTTTCTGTGGAATTCAGAGACTCTTAGTCTGTGTTGGATAAGTGATGGATAAAATATTTCCTTCTTGCCACACAGTCTTAATTTCACATGAAAGGAAACACTGTCCCTCTTGTATCCAAATTAGCATGGAGATTCACAGTGAAACTGGTAGATCAAGAGGTCTGTTTTCTTCCTTTTGTGTCAGTTGTTTTCTGATGGGAGCCTGAGACTCTTGCACTTTAACTCATCCAGTGTTTTCCAGTGTTTGTAGTTATTAGCCAAGTGTTGCATCAAAACAGGCAGATGTGCAAATGCTGAAATGAAGTGGAGGATCAGTTGTACTACATACACAGAATGTGCAGCAGAACAGCCTAGCCTTGTCTGAAATTAGCATTCACCTAATTCTTTCCCTCCTTCAGATGTAAGCTAATGAATACTAAAAGGGGAAAGTTTTTTTTTTTTTATTATTTTTTATTTTTTCTTTCCAGTCTTTCTTTCAAGCAAATCCATTTCTTAAAGTATGTTGAGTTCAGCCAATTAGGCCTAGCATGTAACCCCTGTGATCTCAGTTTCTGCTTTATAGAAGAAATACGTTGTTAAAGGAGCAAAAGACCTAGATAGAAAAAGCTTAGTTTAAGCCTTGCTCCTTCCTTCTTTACACAGAGTGATAAGCACTGAGCTTTTGCAAAGTATGAAGTGTTTCACTGTACAGTGAAAGAAACCAGATTCAACAGCATCATTCTTCAGGTCCTGTGCGGTACTGTATACTGAATACAGGTATTGTCCCTGAGAAAAATGGATTAATGGCCAGCTTGAGGTTTTTTTCATTTTTAGTCTGCAAGGAAGAAGAAGCAGAACTACTTACCATCCCATGCATCAAACATGTCTGTTATAAAATAATCAATGAAGGAAATCTGAGACTTGGGGATGCTGCAGGTGTTTCTATCAAAAACTGGCATTACAACAGGCAGACCCTGTCTCTTCTCTTCATCAGTCTAAGAAAACAAAACTCCAGTTAGCCCCTGAAGCTTTGCTGGCTTTCATGTTAGAATGGCAAAGACCCGGGGATTAGAGGAATTGCAGTAGGGGGCCAAACTGAGCCAAAACTCAGAACCCCAGAGGTGAATGGCTTTAGCTTCCTGTGCTTTATTTCCTCTGGAACTGGGACTGAAATCACCATCTCTTCCCTTTCACAAGTACTCTGCTACTGCACTGCTGTGACTGTTCTTAGTTCCAGTGAGACAGAACTCCATAACCTGGTGATTAGGGCACACCAGCCAAAACTGGAAAACAGACCTTCAGAGTCCTCTAGCAGAGGACAGTCAGACTCATCTTTTCCACAGCTCTGGAGGATGTTCCAAACCATTTATCTCTTAAGTAAGAGGGAAGTTGCTGTCTCTACTTTCTCTGCTTGTATTATGTAAAAAGACTAACAGGAGTATGAGTATGTCCTTTAACTATGTGACCACAAATGGAAGAGGGCTGATTGTGTTGCTGTCAGTACGTTGGAAGAGCCAACCAACTCAGTAGGACTTTATTTAAAACATACATTTGAAGTAGTTTAGGCAGCAGCTAATGTTGGAAGTGGCAGCAAAGCAGTCCCAAAATTACCAGGTGAGGTGAATGAAGAGGAGAGCCGTCCTCAGCACCTCATTTTGCTGCAGGTAGGCTAGTGGCCAAGACTGGCAATTTAAAACCAGCTTGACTGCTTGCATGGTACCTTCACTGCTAGGGAGGTATGTCCTAAGTGGGCCTTGATCTTACTCAGCAAGTGAACAAATTTATTCGCAAGGATTGAAATGAAATTAAAGATATGTACTAGGCATTACACTTTTTTTTTTTTTTTTCTTCTCCCCAGTAAAAATTGTCTCTTATCTGAATTTGGATGGGAAGCATACAAGCAACACCCACCTGTCTTTTGAGCCCAAAGTGCAGATTTTCATGCCATTAGTGGCAAATAAAAGCTAAGAAGCTTTGAGTTATTCAAATCACTAGAAGAGTGTTTCACTTTAAAGACATTGCTGTGTTTGTGTTAGAAAAACTGAGTTTTAAGAAAGGATGTTGTGCTTCCAGTTCTGTTTTTCAGGGTCCCATGGGATAAACATTTTTCTGCAGTACTGAGCTGCTCCACCATCTGCCAACTGTAATGATTGTTTAGGTGCCATCTTCAAAGAGGAAGGGCCAGCCCAATGATTCAGTTGAGGGGTTCAGCAGGAATGGAATTGCTTTTTCAAGCTCTGTTCAAGGGAGGTATTGATTGGAACTGGAAGCTAGAACGATGATGGTGATTGAGTATTAGCTAAATAAATTTGCAAAAGTTGGTCAAGTCACTTTGTTTCATTTAGATGGAGAAAACTAAAAGTGTAAAAGCTTTCCACCATTCTGTACTACAAGCTTCCCAGTAAGCAAATTGGCTAGTGTTGACGGGAGAAAATTATTCTGCATGAAGAGGTCCCATTCTGACTGGGGAATAAAATTATGCTTCTGGACTGCATGGCGATGCCAGGCAGACTCCATGTAGAACAGCAGACCAGTTGACATGCACTTTCTTAAATAATATAATAATCAAATGATAAAAATATACGCACCTGTGCAAAATACTCTTCTGAAATCCTCCCTGCCCATTCAATACATAGCTCTAGGGGGCGACACGGATTTGCTACATCTGCACACTTGATCATCATGCGCTTGATCAGTGTCTGGTTATCTGGAAAATTCTTTCTGTTGGCTGTACGTTCATAGTCACTGCCTTCACTCTGCAACAGAGTTGGTTATGAGGGCTGGTGGCCAGCATCCCTGCTATCAGAAGTAAATGCATCATTATTAGCTCTGCAGTGCTTATACAGTAAGTGGGCACCCAGCCTGATGCCTTCTCATTCCACGCAGTGTTCCGGGAAGTTGGAGGAGAAAGGGATGGCTGAGAACAGCAGCCGTGTGAAGTAGGTAATGGTAGAGCCACCACATGGCAGCTGGGGAGATTCTCAGCATTAATAGCCAAGTTTGTGAAACAGAGGAGTCACGGCTCCATATCAGCTCGGGTAGGTCTTCTTTGCATCCCAGCCTTGCCTTTAGGGAACAGGAGCAGGATGGGGGAGTCATCCACAAACTACAAGCTGATAAACCAGCATCATCTCTGCTAAGTGTTTAAAACTTTGGTGCAGGAGTGGTAGGGGACTGCTTGATTTAGGTGAGTTTTTACAGTGCAGTTTTCAGTTTTTCATTCACAGATGAGAAAACTGAAGCAGGAACAGAGTGGTGATTTGATTTGCACAATTGAAATTTCTTAATAGAGGCAGAAAACCAAGTATATGCCACTCGGTTCCATTATGTTTTTAATTAAGATTGCCATTTTTTTTGTGCTGGATTTGTACCCTAGGCCTGGAATACTTGTTGGTCTTTGCTACCAGCTAAAATTAAGTATCAGCTAATCTAGGAGATGAACAGTAGGAAAATACAGGAGTGGCATACTGACTCCAGAATGTCTCTGCTTGCTCTGCAGTCAAATGCTGAACTACTTACTCACCACTATGGAGAATGGGTGCAGAGAACAGAGTATTTGTGACAAGTCTGCTGTGACATCATCTGGGTCTTGAGTAGTTTAAAGAAGGGCACAGGTATATTATATTCCTTATTGAGTAATAAAAAGCCTCCACCTCAGCTCAACATGGCATTAACACTATTCTCAAAATAATATATTTGTGTAATTACGGCCTCCCTTCACTGCTAAATTCAACTCTGAGTCAAAAATTGAACATAAATACTTTTTACCACCACTGCTAAATTAATGTCTTTGAAGGTTTATGGGCAGATATTTTGCAGTGACTCTTGCCAATTCAGGCATTAATCTTCCAACTTTATGTTTAACAGTTAATTTTTCTTCAGCATGGGTAGCCCACAATGAGCTGCCAGATTAGACTTGCTCCTAAACTGCTGTTCAAGATCAAAAATAGGAAGAGCCACCTTTAACAATAGCGAACAGAATAACCTCATATTAGTGAAAAAAACAAATCTGTAATACATGCGATTTGTGCTGCACTTTTATTACTCTCCAACTCCTGTAAGTTTTGAAATAGCCTCTGCCAGAAGATGGTAAGATAAAGGAGAATGAATCAAAGAAAATGGTTTCTGTAGCTTAAAAAATATTGGCTGCAACAAAACGTATGGAGAACTTTTAAAAGCTCTTTAGCAACTGCTAGAAGAAATGCATGTGATAAAAGTGAGATTCCCCAAAAATACATCCAGAGCTTGGAAACACTGTGGTTTCAGTGACACTCGTGAATCTAAGTCCTACAGCACAAGGCAGGGATACCAGAACACAAGAGGTTTCAAAACAGGGGAGGTGGAGGAAGAAATTCAGAAGACAACCTGTCAGAGGGAGAAATGATGTTTGAGAACACAGATTTCCCTGTGCCACTTCAGGGGGCATTTCAGTAATTGCTGGGTCCAGAGCAAGTGGCTGTCTGGCCCACAGGTAAGTACAGGCAGGGAAATCTGAAAGCAGCTAATCCTACACAGCGAGGCATGCTGGTGTGGATGTTACTTTCCTGCATGCTTTAAACTGAAGTAGGATCTCTGCTGTCCTGTCTTTGCCAGTATATGAGGGCAAACCCATGAAATACTCTCCTGAGGTGTCAGGATGGGAGCACAGAGCAGAAACAGCATCAGAGGCCCCCACTGGTGCCCAAATCACATCCCTCTGTCCCATGGGAGTGCTGGCACTGAGGATAGATCAGGCAAATTCAGACCCAGTGCCACTTCCAGCGAGCCCTCCAGAGATGGAAGTGTTGGGCAGTAACAACACAAAGTGCCCACAGAGCCGGTGAAGTTCTGCTGCATTTGTGATTTCCAGCTCAAAATGCTGGGAGAATGGAGCTCAGCAGTCCCTAGGGCAGGTCAGTTAAACCAACATGATGCTGCCCCAGAAGTCGTAAGCCCAACCAGTCCTGACTGGTTTCTGTATCCATGTCAGTCTACAGAGCAAAAGGTTGAGTTGTGGAGAACTAACAGAAGACACCTTTATTTTTTAGTACCACTGAACTTCACTTTGGTCTGATTTTGTGTGTGTGCGCGCTTGCAATAAAGCACTATTATCACTAAGTAGTGATAAGATCACCTTTGTTTAGGTAACACTGCTGTAGAGAACGCTGTCAGATGCTGAGCTTTGAGATGACTTTGAGAAGCAAAAAAAAGAAGGCTATGAGGGGCCTGGATGGGAAACACAGCACTAGGGTGCATGTAACTGACAGGAATAATGGCCGAGATATCTTTTGGCACCACCAGGAATGGGGAGAGATCTCATGAAACAACAGAGGTGTTCCTCCCGATCATAGAGGAACAAAACTACATGGTTTCCTCAGTCAGAGCCCCAAGCTTAGGCAAATCCCACTGCTCAGAGACATGACCGCAGGCACAGGTGCTGACCTGGCTCCCTGCACAGAGTACTGCATATACAAAAACATCTACTTCCACGTTTTATGAACACAAAATAGCTTTGAAAACAAGGTGGATAGGTGTTTAAATGACTTAAAGGCAGAGCCCAGACATGGAAAGTTTAAGGAAGTATTTTTTCACACGTTGAGGCGTGAGGTCATAAATCCTATTGTGGATTGCGTTGGGCATTACCATAATGCAAATGAAAATGATACTTAAAGTTATCTGGGAAAAACTTCACTGAAACGCCCAGAGGCGTAAAGTCCTGAAGGCACTTACATGTGAGCTGGTCTCCTCAGATGCCATTGGCTTGTTGATGCTGTTCACAAATTTGTTCACGTGCTCAAAGTGCTTTGTCATCTCTGTTGCCAAAACCATATCAATAATGGCCTGGCGCAACGTCTGATAGTGATTTCTAGGAAAGAAAAACAGTTCTTGCTCACCAGCCTATCCTTTCCTTGTTCCTTCCCAGGCAGCACTGCAAAACACAGCTCGTGGGCTCACCCAATGGAGTAGGCATCTTATGAAAGGTCTGGCTGGAGGAGGGGCTGCCAACCAGACCATGCCAATGCAGTACATAAAACACTAGCAACTATCTTTATATGCTTCCTAGCAATACAAAACTTGGATGCCTCAAAACACAGAACAGAGGATGGGGAAAAAATATCACAGCCTTTTTCCGGAAGAGGTTAAATATTTAATGTCTCAATTCAAATTATATTTCCTGGTTTAGAAGGTAGGCTCTCGATCGTCCCCAAACTAAAGTCCTGAAGCAACCAGTTCACACAAACACACACACGTGCTCCCTCTCTCCAGCAAACCCACCTATCAATGTTCTTGAAAATGTTGCATTTGCTGTCTTTAGCTGTAAGCTGAAATGCCAGTGCCGTGTGATGGCTCTCTAACACAGCAGTGTCATTGTAGAGGACAGCTAATTCACTGCCTGCATTGCACAGGAAAGAGTTGGTCCGTCCAGGGTGATCTACATCATGAATGGTGGCTGCTATTAATGCAGCCACCTCGTCTAAGTGGTCAAGGCTTCCCTACAGAAGAGAGAGATCATGACATGTCAGAAAAAATAAAATAAACCAATTTCTTCTCATTTCTGTGTACCCACAAATATGCAACTGTAAGCTTGAGTGTAGGGACCCTACCTCCTTGTGATCATTTTCCAATCACTGTGCATGTGGATAACCTAGTACAAAACCCCTTCCCAACCTCACCCAAAACCTGCTTCATTAATGCAGCTTTTTATTGTGCTGTCATCTAAGCATTGTCTTTGCTTTAGGTCCTCTTGTAGGTGTTCTTCCACTTGGTGCATTTTTCTGAATGACTCTGCTCTGACTCCACTCTACAGACCTTGTGTGTGTTGCAAAGCTTACAAAGAACTAACAGTCAATTACCAACAGATAGAAAAGATTTTTTCCCCTATTGTTGCTAGCTACAAGTGCAAATCCCTTACTTCAGAGAAACTGTGTGGGCTGCAGGCATGACAGGAAAAGACCTCAAGGCCAGAGCAACTTGATGAAGCCAGGGCCATTATTGAAGCAAACACGTTGCTGGATGACACATACGAAATGGCACTCCAGAGTGACACCTGAGCAAACACACCAAAATCCCAGCCCAAAGAGCTCCCAGGTGACAGCTTTACCTTCACTCTCTCCTTCCCCAGAAAGAAGGCGGTAGCATGCAGGACATCGGCTGCGTGCGTAGAGTTGTGGTAGGAGTTGGAGGAGTGGTAGTTGGCTTCAATCACCTGCAGCCATGCTCGCAGTGTTGCTTCTGAGCAGTTTAAAAACTCAGAGACCCCAAACCGGCCAAAAACTTTCAAGCCCAAATAGACTAATGGCCTAGAAAACAATGTTAGAAAATAGCACTGCTGCGAAAGAGGAACTTCTACAGTTTTAAAGAATGATATTTTCTTCAAAGAAACGAACAAGACCTTAGAAATAAAGGGTGGGAGGAATATTAAACATCTTTATTGCACATCTATAATCTCTAAATAGCCTGGCCAGACTCCATAGTCTCTAAATAGTCAAGGTTACAAATTACTACTTTTACCATCCTTTCAGACTTAATACATTTTGCAGAAATGGCACAGTTCCATTATAGCTTCACCAATTCCTATAATTTTATCTTAGCCTTCAAGAAGCCACAAATAATATATATATATAAAAAAAAAAAAAGCTTAAAAGCACGTTTTTTTTGAGCTTTGATTATCTGTCAACCGTTCAAAAATATCTTTTATTTTGAGGAGAAACAGCACACTTTGAACACTACACAGGCACATCTTAAAGGCGACCAAGGCACAAATGACAAAGTGCCAAACATTTACAGGTTCAAATTATCTTAGGACTTTTGGCGTACAGATTCCTACTTCCTGAATATTTGGAGCTGGCAATACGCAAAGCATGTCAGTGCCTCTTGGGGAAGGTGTTAGCATCAGGTC
Organism: Netta rufina; assembly: GCF_964035555.1. Taxonomy (NCBI): domain Eukaryota; kingdom Metazoa; phylum Chordata; class Aves; order Anseriformes; family Anatidae; genus Netta; species Netta rufina. The sequence goes on from NC_140126.1 coordinate 21,761,459, forward strand.
ACTAGTTCACATAACCTGCTCCAGCTTAGGAGGACTGGAGCACTTTCTAGAATAGACAGGAGCCTGCCAGTTTTTTTCCAAAAAAACACAACACCAAAAGCCTCACACTTTCTAGCTTCAAGTTGTGTGGGATGGACGAAACAGAAGTGTCATGTCCTGAATCCTTCAGCTAATGAAGAGGCACGAGACAAAGCCACCAGTTAGGAGGCTGTGCTTCCACATATAGGTTATGTAAACTGGGAAAAACAGCAGCTGAAAAAAAGAGATAGTGATGAAAGACTGTGGTTCCCCCAAAATAGCATTGGTCTCGAAAGAAGAAGGGGGGTCTGGAAAGAAGTGGGTGAAGAATCTGGCTGGAGGAAAGATCCTGGAAGCAGGGGAAGATGCTAGAGATCAGAGAGCAGTGCAGAGATGAATGACAGGATGTCCCTGGGGACCAGGGACAGTGATGGCAGAGGCTGGTAACCGTGCTGCTGCAACCAACTCAGCCTTCTGCCTGCCCCCCCTGTACCAGCAGCCATCTCCCAGATGGGGAGGGAATTTGAGGTCTAGTGAATTAATGCTGAGCAGGGGAGTGATGAGCCAGTGTGTGACACAGTAAAGCCAACATCTGCAAATTAAAATCAGGCAAATGCAAATTCAGACAATGGCTACTTTCTTTAAACAGAGTACAAGAGAATCAGTAGTCTTCCCTCTCACTTGCATCTTGGAATGAAAATCACTTTTCTCTCTGAATAACATGTTTATTTTTGTGGGCTACATGACATCAAATCTCCTGATGCCTTCTTTCATTAAATCTTTCAAAATCTTGAAAGATCCTGTTGATCCTTGTCTTTCCTGTTGATCCTTGATCCTGTTGCTGGTTTATTCTTTATCCCAGATTTTTACTGCTATAATCAAAAGCCACACTTGCCTCACAGCTTACAAAATCACAGGGTGATTGAGGTGATGGAGGGAAGAGGTTTGTTTTTTCCAGCCTGACCACTTGTGCAGCACTAAGAAAAAGGGCATCATTGGGACGTACAGAATGTAACAACAGTGGACTGTGCCAAACAGTGTGACCTGAGTAGAGCAGATGGGAGTCAAACGAGGTAGAAATTGAACAGGAAGCAATCTTGGAGGGCTGGAGATGCTGTCAGGGAAGAGGACAGACTGCACAGGGTTCTCCATGGCTTGCACATGCATCTTGACCCTGGTGTGTGCCTGGCTTCTTTCTACGTGGGCTATCAAGGCATAGAAGTGAGCACACAACAAAAGCCAGGAAGGCAGCTCTCACAGACTTTCAGTGTCTTTCTTTACTTTTTCTAGAGCAGAGCACTTTCAGCTACAGAGCCTCAGCAACACTTTTACCAGCACCCAGAAAAAGGAGTCAGGTACCTTTTATTTGTAACAGCTTCCAGTTCAAAAATATTGAAGTCCCAGCTTTCCTCATTATCCAGGAGCTGTGCAATACAAGGTGGAACATCACTGATAGTGTTTGGCACTGAAAGGTGACTATGGCTCAGGTTCATATCTGTTGAAATGGAATTTGGCAATTACAACATTTATGGATTTATTTTTTAACATGCAGAATTCAGTTTAGAAAACAACTCTTTTAAAGAAAAACAATTCTTTCTCTTACATGAAAAAGTCTGTAAAAGCCTGTAATATTATATGACTACCAACGGTTTGGAAATAAACCAGAAAGATCAGTGAACAGCTCTTTGAATGACAATTTAATTATTTTCTGGTCTGATTTTCTACCTTTTGAAATGCATTATTTTAATTATTTGGATCTGCTTCAGGTCCAAAATTGAGGCAGTACAGCACTTATTCTCCAGTCACTTAGATGACTATTTCCAAAGACAAATATTTCACTGCAAATTAGCATGAAGTTCTATGTCACTAGCATCTACAAATGAAATAACACATGCAAAGAAAATTTTAAAATGGTGGCTTACTCTTAGAAAACACATACTCATTTCCTGACAGTCTTCTCAAGCCATCCTGAAATAAACAAGTCTATTATAAGCTTTAGGCAAAAACAGCACCTGTGCATCATTTGTAAAAATATTACCTACAGTTTCTCTGTAGGTCCTATTCCTGGATACTGAAAATACTGCTCCTACTGTAGCATCATAAACACCATCCATATTTTAAAGTATTTCAAAACAGATGTGAAAGGTTTCAAGGGACACTAGTATGAGATCTCCAGAAAGGATATTACTAACCATACAGTGTTCTGACCTCCCTGACCCTTTTATTGGTACCTGCACCATTTCATCATTCACATTAACCACCACCATTTATCTTTCACTTCCTTTACATTATTTTGACAAGAATTAGCTCACTGTTTGTTAAAAAAATGAGGTAATCCATGATGAAATCTGGGTAATCTGTCTCTGGCAGACAGTTTTGCTACCATTATGGGACCAAAGTCATAACCCAATGAAAGTAAAACTTACTCTTGCTATTGTCATCTAGTTGTCAGGTAGAGTAGCTGTAGAGCAATCCCTCTAATTCCATCTAAGTTTCTAGGGTTTCTAAAAAGTACCTCCTTGAGACAAAGCAGATTGGATGATATAGTTTCTAGTGGTGACCATGTTCACTTATATATGAGGATGAATGCATGCAATGGACTGAGACATAGCCATATCTTACAACATCTCAGTGCTTACTGATGGTAGAGATGCCAAACACTTAAGTGAAACAATGATGAATTACAATTCCCCTTCCCATTCCTTGTGAAATTTTAGCTCAGCAGAGCACTGAGCTGTGATACAGGACACTGGTAACAGTAATTTCATCTCTACTAATTTTACTCACAGTCATCAGACCTCCAACAAGATCACTTGTGTGAGGATCTTCATCTTTGGTACCTAGCTGGGGGGAGTAAAGTTCTGTTGTCCGCAAGATTTCCAGAACTCTGTCCAAGGCCTCTGCTACTGTGATGGGGCTGTTTTCTTGGGCAGCATTAATTATGTTAATAACCTGAAAGCAGTGTAGGGAGGCAGGCAAGGTAGAGTGAATACCACATTTTTGTTTTCTTGCTACAAAACACTATTGGCTAGATTATGTTACTTCCCATGTACCAAATCCTGTGTAATTTCCCCAAATCCTGTGCAATTCATTTTCTAAATACAAAAAAAAAAAAAAAAAAAAAAAAAAAAAAAAAAAAGGCAGAGAGCAGCAACAGCTGGGCTGTGGCTGAGGGAGAAGAGGATGGCTTTTCTTTGCCTTCCACAATGCGTTTCAGCTGCAATCTGGGAAAGCAGCAATGACACTAAGGCAGCACTACGGACTGCTCCTGGCACTGCCAGGACTGAGAAGGCTAAAGCCCTTGCTTTATCCACAAGCTTCTGCAGGGGCACTACAGGCTATTCTTGGGGAGAAGGAAAAGGAAAGGAGTCAGCTGCTGTAATGGGCAGATAGTGCTGGGAAGTGAAGAGCTTGATGATGAGAAGATGGGGAGAGAAGAGAAAATGGTTTGAGGATGGGAGTTGGCGGACACCATGGTTTGTGGTACAACTGATTATGCATCTGGTTTGTGATAGCAGAATATGTGTAACACAGACAGTGAAGCAGGAAAGCAAGAGACAAAATGTGATGCAGATGTTACCTCTTCTGCATGCTATCTCATAAATACCAATGTCAAGAGCCAAGGTGAGACTGGAAATACATGCACAGACCAACAAAGTAGGGTCCTCTTCCTGCCACAAGCAAGGACACCCTTTTCCCCTTTTTACCTTTTTCTTCATGACTAGGACTTGGAATGAGATGATGAGATGCATAAAGTTTTATGAAAAAAAGTCTGATTTAAAATATTCTGTTAAATAGAAAGTAAACTCCTGGCTGTACTGCCACAAGCTATGTTTTTCCCTAAAAGCGCAACAACAAATCCTGAGTCTGTGCAAAAGGCTCAGGGCTCACCTTTGTGATAGGAGCTTCTATTGTCATTGAGTGGATCCTTGCCATTGAGGAGTACCGTCGGGTCTGTAAGCTTGGAGCTGTCATTAAAGAGAGCACTGATTACATGCTGCGGAGTGTGAATCATCCGACCCTCTTTACTGAGCGCCAAAGGCTGTCATTAGGGAACAGCATGACAGACCCCAACCTTGACTCCCATTTCTCCTGTACCTCCCCTCCTGCAAATTCTTGCTTTACTGATTATTTTCTTGCAGCGCTGTGTATTTGCTTTGCAGCCACCTCTCACTGCTACTGTCCATTTGCTGTATACTTAAGCCGTACTGAACTTCATGCCCAGCACCTCCCCCTGCCCTCTTGCTTGCCAATGTATTACTGTCAGACAGCTTCTGCTGTGACTGTACGTGCTCCTCTCATCTCAGCAGAGCTGCTGCTCTGAGGAAACACGTTACTGCACCCTGTAACTTGTGCTTCTCACTGCTTACTGCGGCAGAAAGAAATCTCTGCCACCGCCATCCCAGGCCTGGCAGGCAGTCACAGGCAGGACTAGGCGCAGAAGTACTGCTCTCAAGTAACCAACAGCAACAAATCCCATCATGTCCCAAACTAATGAAGCCAAAACACTGGTTAGGGAGCAGAACCTGCAGCTTTCTGCTAGTGGAGGGCCTGATGCTTCATCACACACGTCTTTAACAGTTTGCCCTCCATCCTGTGGCAGAGCCACTGCTTCTCCCCGTGAAGGCACCAAGCTCTGCCATGCATCACACAGCTACATGGATGCTCCTGTTGGGGCACTGCTTTGCAATTCAGAATTAAGAAATTTTAAAGAAGTTATAACACACTGAAGAAATCTCTATTTAATCACCTGTGAACCTGTCTGCTTCCTCTTTCACTCTCTGCTTTCATTGCCTGTGGTAAGTCTGTTCTTTATTTCTAACCTTATTCTTGACAGTTTTTTACTTTCTTACCATCACCACTTTGAGAAGTTATTGACTTAACATCAACCGAATCTTTCCTTCTGTTCTTGCATTTGAAGGAATGGGATTCTGTAAATATAAAACAAAAGCTTTAAAAATGTGTCAGTAATAAATGTTTCTACAGAGTCTTCTCCATCCAAAACTCTGAACATTACTAAAATAATCTTCATGATACCGTGTAAGTGGGGGGAAATATTGTAATCTCTACGAGTCAGAATAAGGGACTTTGATATAAATTCAGAGTACATCAAGTTACAGCAACTTGCCTAAAGTCACTTGGGAAGCTATTTTGGAAGAAAGGCAAAACAATTTATGGAACAGGGAACTTGCTTCACCTAGCCTTAGCTGCCTAAAAGCAGCAGGCTTTCAGCTTGTGTTTGCCTAAGGGAGCTGACAAAGATCCCTTCCCATTAATGGGGATAGAGAGGGGCAGAATGAGTCATTCTGCTTTAGGAGCGATGCCTAAGGCAGGCAGGTTGAACCCCTGCAGCAAGTTCCCTCTGCTCTCCACTGACCACTGAACAAGGTCAGTTCAGCTGCTCAGAAACATAGCTAAGGAGGAGAAATCCCATCTCAGTCAACACTCTTACAAAGCCAGCATGAGGTTTAATCTTCCCTCTTCATGCTCAGACAACTTTTTCTTTTAATTTCAATAATTATTTGTACACTGTTTAAGAAAAATCCAACATACTGAGAACCAATCCATTCAGTTGCTGTGAAAAATAACCACACACCAAGCTGTCATTCTTGAAACTTCCATTTACTAAAAACAAGTGAAATCATAATATCCAGACAAATGCAAAAGGGAAATGAAACCAACCCATATAAATGCCTGGACAGTGTCTCGATTAAACAACAAAAAAGGCTCAGTAAAAATCCATTTTTCTCCAAAACATTATGGTCTGCACTCTCCCTTATGCTTCAAAACAACAACCCTGTATCTATGCACCTCTTTGTGAAAATCTCCACAGTGTCTACTCATAGAGTACACAATATGGCTCTCAAAAGTCAGAGATCACTGAAAGCTTTCAAAGGGAGGTACCCACTGCGTGAAGAATCAGAAATATTGTAAAACTGATATTCTTAACATTAGGACCAACTCACATAACCTTTTTCAAGACAACCTGTCTGTAACACAACAAAATGTTAGTATAGAGTCTTCCAGAATTAAAAATAGATTATTCTTAAAAATGACTGTGTCCTGGTTTCAGTTAGAACAGAATTAATTTTCTTCCTAGTAGCTGGTGGAATGCTGTGTTTTGGCTTAGGATGAGAAGACTGCTGATAACACCCCGATGTTTTAATTGTTGCAGAGCAGTGCTTATACCAAGCCAAGGACACCTCAGACTTTTGCTCTGTCCTGCCAACAGGCAGGCTGGGGGTGCAGTAAGAGCTGGGAGGGGACAGACCCAGGACAGGTGACCCGAACTAGCCAAAGGGGTATTCCATACCATCTGACGGCATGCTAAACAATATATAGGGGTGGCTAGCTGGGGGAAGGGGGCCGGACTGCTCGGGGTTAAGCTGGGCATCGGTCAGCGGGTGGTGAGCAATTGCATTGTGCATCACTTGTTTGTACATATTAGTAGTAGTAGTACTATTATCATCATTGTATTATTATTATTATTATTTTCCTGTCTTATTAAACTGTCTTTATCTCAACTCATGGGCTTCACTTTCCATTTCTCTCCCCCGTCCCAGAGAGGGAGGGGGGAGGGTGAGCGAACGGCTGCGTGGTATTTAGCTGCCAGCCGGGTTAAACCACGACAGACTGGAATGCAGTTTCTGTCTTAAGAATTATTTACTACACATTTACAAGGAAGTTTGGATTTTTTAAATTTTGTTATTGTCATACTGGAGAAACTGAAGGCTTTCTTGATGTTGATAAATGACACTTGGGCATCAATAAGGCATGATAAATTATTTTATTAATTTATTTAGTAGGACTCCTCTTTTAAACCTCTTTTCTGCATTAACTTTTGCAGAAGTTTAACATAAAGCACTTGAGTGAGAGAAAACATTTACACACTAACATAGCTGCAAGTGGCAGTAGCAGACAGGATAACTCTCCTTCTGTTACTTCCTAAACTTCCAGCCTAGCCAGTTTCAAACTTTGCTAGTGCCACCTAGAGAGTCACAGGCACAAAAACCCTACAACTCTACATCACACTAGTTTCTGCTGGAAATAGTTAAATAAATATTTACCCTTCACTGGATGAGTGGAGTGTTTCCCATTCCAGATTTGTTACAAACGACGTCACAAACACAACAATATACATGGGCTATTTTTCTACCCTCATCACAAACTGGTTCTACAAATCTATTCTTGAAGCATAACCATGGACACCAGAGAAGGATAACCAGCATCACATAGGTGTGACTTAAAGGTTGCCTCCTCTGAAATCATCAACCTCACTTCATGTGATGTGGCTTCCCAGTCCTGCTGAAATCCCTCACAATAATGAGCAAATCTAAATGCCTCACCACAACTTGTAAAGCACCTTAGTACACTAATAACAACATGTTAACTAGTAACAAGTGTTCTGCAACTTAATTCACAGGCATTCTCTCCTTCCCCTTTCAGCGGACTCCACTGCCAGAAAAGAAACAGTGGGAAGGAAGAAATGCATTTATTACAAGGACACAGGAGCAGTTTAACACACCATGGGTCAGTTCTAGTGGCAACACTGGCAATGAGGGTAGTAAGTTGCAAACATTGTCTCTTCTCCCCACTCCCACCCTCTCTGGTGGTTATTATTCTGCACCACAAAGTTCTCCAATGCTTCTTCTTACTCTTATGCTACTTCAAAAGCAAGTGGTGTCAAGCAGTCACATCCCACACCCTTAGTATGTGAAAATCAGAAGATGATTAACAATGCACAGCAACGTTGCCCAGTATTTTATTGTGGGAAGGATCTTGGGTGCTAAAAGGTAACAGACTGAAAGAACATGCTCTCTCAGAATGAGACAGCAGTGCTGCATCTAGGTCAGATCAATAGAAGACCATTATAAATTTTAAATTGGCCTTTAGTGTCTCTTTCTTCAGGGAAGACTGTTACTCCAAACAGCACTGGAAGATGTAATTATCCCCTTACGTTCCTTCCCAAAGTTATCTTTAGTAACTTCTGCAGGTAGCTTTCGATCAAGATCTTAAATGTGCTGTCTGCAAGCAAGCAAAGCTGCCTGAGACAAAGAGAAAGGGTTGTGCAGACACCTCACAACACCACCATCACGCTCAATGCTGACTGTCTATGACTACTTGTAGCCTGGGCACTACAGACACATTTCTTAGCCTCATGCTGGGCCAAAACTAACAGCCCCTGCTGGCAGGTCCTAAACTTTGAAACACTTTGGCAGATCTGCTGGCATAAATCAGCACAGTTCCACATTTATTTCAAACAGCAAGGAGTGACAAGACACATCAGCTTTCAGTTCAGACATGGTATTTTAATACAATGAAGAGCAGTGCATCTTAATGCAAGAGATCTCTACAGTAGATCAAATTATTGTTGCCTGCTACAAGCCTGAATCATTGTGCAACATTTGAGCAGCTGGCATTAGTCACTGTCCATCTTCTCTGACCACAGACTCAACAGAGGGTAGAGACAACATATCATACCAGCAAAGAACCTAGTCACAACTTCAAACATTCAAGTGTATAAAGGTAAATGATAGTAGTCTAACCTGACTGAGAATTGTCTCCTGTACACTTCTTATCGTGGTGACTCTTGCAGAGCTGAAGATACACCAAGAGTAAAACATGTTTGTAAGGGAAAAGAACACAAAAAGATTTAAAAAAGGGCTACATTCAACACTGTCCTTAACCAACATTTTCTGTTCAGTTATTAAAAAAAAAATCTCAAAGACTCTTCTTTGGGTGTAACTAGACATGGAGAAATAATATGAAAGTAAACAGACATTCAATGCAGGAAATCACAGAAACAATAGTTCTTTTAAATACTAACAGCATGTTGCTGTTAAATACCCATGTCTGTAAGAGAACTGATGTTCCATTTTAGATAAAGTTTTAAGTACAAATTGCACATGATTCCATGAATAAATGCAAAAAGAAAAAAAAATAATCCTAAGATGTTTCTCATTTTTGCACTCTGCAAGTATTTTTAACACCATTTCCTTGGTTCTCTCTAAGCTAAGCTTGCACGCACTCTTTCATGAAATAGTGATACACTGGGCAGTTACAAAAGCTACACTCCAGCCACTAAGGGGACGACAGGTCTTATTCATCAGATCTTTGTTTCTAAGTAAATTTTAATCGCTCCCATGAATGAAGAAGTTAAATATAAAATCTTATTATCTTGTGCTTCTGAAACACCTGAACATTTTGATAGATACTTTAGTCTTTCCTAAAATTTAAGTAGGACTTTTCCATCATCTTAAAGTTTACACCTACTGCTTGGTAATACAACAGGAGATTAAATGCTTCTTTGCTTTTCCATCCTGCTCAGAAACCAAAGCACAGTCTGCCCAATACATGATAGTTTATTACATGCTGATCACTTTACCCCATTCCTTTGTTTTGTGATTACAATAAAGTATTTTGCTGTCAATAGAAAAACTGAACAGAACTTTTGGTTCCCCAAATCTTCTCTCTGAAAGTACAGGACTTACTTACTTAGAGCTAATAAAGACACCGAAAAGGACTAAAAACAACACATCACTCTTATTTCATTTTTTATTGTAGTCACTAGAGAAAGTGACTATTTATCATCTACTTCAGGTGAATAAGCACAGTGCAGTACTGCACTTGCAGGTTTTACATTACACATCACATTTTGGAATTCAGTACAGTCACCTAACCTATGGTGGATCATTCCTTTGACCAAATCCATTGCCTGTCTGCCTATAGCAAAGCACTAGATTGCAAAACTGTGGTTGCAACAAGTGAGTTAAAAGCAAAGAAAAGCAAGATTGCACTTGTGCAGTCTTTGTGTCCATATGAGACACAGTATGCTGTAGAGTTGCTACAGGAATTATTTACGAAAGATAGAAAAGAAATCATACAAATTCTTTTTTCCATCAATCTTGAACCCCTTCCATCTTGTTTTCCTTTTTGCTGTTGGGGACAGGAGATAAAGAGGGTGAAAAAGAAAGAGAAGTGAATGGAAAGGAAAAGCAAACAGAATTCAGGAGTGGTTTACTGTATTGAGTAAGAATTAAGAAAGGAAAGGGAAATTATGCACTAATGTTCCATATAAATGTTGTTCAAAGCAGTAGAAGAGACCACTCTCCCTCAGAAAACTCATTTCAAAAGCTTAAACACCTCTCTTAAAATCAAGCAGGAATTCTCAGAGAAGTAAGTCTCAGTAGAGTAAGGTTGTGGAAGCTTGTCATATGTGGTGAACATGGTGAAATACAGGTGGGTGGAGAATGGATGGAGAGCAGCCCTGAGGAGTTGGGGCTGATGAGAGCAGCCCTGATGAGGACCTGGGGATGTTGGTTGATGAGAAGCTCAACATGAGCCGGCTATGTGTGCTCACAGCCCTGAAAGCCAACCGTACCCTGCGCTGCACCAGAAGCAGCATAGCCAGCAGGGCGAGGGAGGTGATTCCGCCCCTCTGCTCTGCTCTTCTGAGACCCCACTTGGAGCCCTGCGTTCACCTCTGGGTCCCCCTGCACAGGAAGGATATGAACATACTAGAATGAGTACAGATCAGGGCCACGAGGATGATCAAGGGGCTGGAACACATGGCTGTCCTCATGTAAGGACAGGCTGAGGGAGTTGAGGCTGTTGAGCCTGGGGATGAGAAGACTCTGGGGAGACCTTAGAGCAGCCTTCCAGTACCTAAAGGGGGCTACAGGAAAGCTGGGGGGGGGATTCTTTGTCAGGGAGTGTAGAGATAGGACAAGGGGGAATGGCTTTAAACTAAAAGAGGGTAGGTTTAGGTTAGATATAAGGAAGAAAATCTTTACTCGGGGGTGGTGAGGTACTAGCACAGGTTGCCCAGAGAAGCTGTGAATGCCCCATCCTAGGAAGTGTTCAAGGCCAGGTTGGATGGGGCTTGGATCAGCCTAGTCCCTGCCTGGGAGGGGTCCCTGCCCATGGTAGGGGGTTCGAATTCAATGGTCTTTAAGATCCCTTCCAACCCAAACCATTCTGTGATTCTATGAACTGATACAACTCATCTGAACTGCTCATTCTGGTCCCAAACTGGATTTGCATTTAGTCCTTGGATATCCACCTCTGCTCCCCAGCTGTAAGAAAACCTTGGCACATTCCTCTAAGTACGCCAATAAAATAAATAAATAAATAAATAAATCCATGAATACTTTCTTACTCATTCTGTAGCCATGACCTGAAAGAGAGATGTAGGATAAGTTATAAGAGCAGTTACATGGTTTATCTTGAACTGGTATGCTCTTAAGAAGAGAAACAACACCTCCATTATAAATTTACATACATGCAAACACTGGACTCTATCCTTCCAGGTCTCAATTCATAAAGGCAGAATTAATCATTAGCCAGGCTTCAGCACACGCAAATAGTCACATGAAAGTCAATTCGCATTCATAGATCTCCTCTGTACAAAAAATTACTACAGTTTCAGATGTATTATTTTCTGTACATAAATCTAGTTGATTTTTGTATGTAATAAATCTGGCACAGAAATCCATGAAAATTTCTTTACAGTGGTTTCTGATTATACTGTAATCTCTAATACTCTGATATTCCTTAGAGAGTCTGTCAGTAATGCCAAAGAACATGTCTACACTTTTAACTATGAAGCTATATATAGTAATGTAAGGATGTTTTTCAGCCTGTATACAGTGTCTGAATATTGAGATCAAGCCACTTATAATTACACTGATGAAGTGAAACAGAAATTTGGATCAAAATTTTAATCGTAACAGATTTTACCACCCTATAACTAAATACATAGTTAGTTTGTTTTCCTTTTATTATTACATAAAGAATTACCATTGATCTGAAGAAAAACCTATTTTTTTTTTTTTTTAGTGCGGAGGAAAGTTCTAGGATGCAAGTATTCGGAAATGGATTCCGGGATTTACCAAGCATATGACTGCCATATGGGCTAATGTTCCCCAGAAGGTACTTTTGAGAGAATAAGTTTTAAAAATCCTCAGCAAAAGCTGGCTACAAATTGAAGTGGAGGAAAAATATGATGGAGGAAAAAAAACCACCTTGCAAACATTGTATTTGTCACAAAAAAGGTCTTTCCAGATTTATTTTGCAAAATAAGAAATATTAAGTGTTAACAAAAAGTGTTAAGAAATGTGGTGGTCTTTTGCTCCACTGCTTAAGATGTCCCCATGGCTAGAGGTATAACAAAATAATAAAAAACAACAAAAACAAAAGGAGTTTTATAACAAAACACTTTCTATTTAAAGTGTGATTAAATGCAACAAATGATTTATTTTAGAACTGAAGCCTCATTTAATCTTCAGATCTCTTGGCAATAAAGACCACAGACATACAGAATTCAATATATAACACCATCATGCTGACTTGTGAACCTGTGCCAGCTTTCTAAAAGAAATAACTGACACTGGAATTCAATCACTCAAACTCCTGATGGTATTTTACTTAGGAAATTGCACAGTATGACCATGAGTGGGCTGTGGGGGATGAACAAATGTTCCTGGAGCAGAGCAAGTACTGCTTACAGGATGACAAACATCACCCTCAACTCCTTCTGGGTTACAGGTTTTGCAGTCTTACTGCCTCCTCTTCCCCCTTGCTACTCCTTCCATGCATTTAGTCCTCAACCTTACCTGCAGACAGGCTTATTTCAGTGCATCAACACAAAGAGTCTGTGCCCCCACCAGTGCATGGGATCACACCACAGAGAGCCAAAAGGTTAAAACTTCATGAAGAGCACTGACACCACCATGTGGATACGACAAGATGGCTCAGCAAGATGCAATAGCTCAGGATATTCTGATATTTCCAATAGGCTTTCAACTACCAGAAGCTGTGGCTGAAATGCTGAAGTCTCATCGTTTGTAGGTGGCCTGTCTCTTGAAGAGATGCCAAGTCAAGCCTGAACTATTTGGTTTATTCAAGCCCTACCACGTGGAAAAATCAAGCAGCATCCTGTCGCACCCTAAGCAATCTACAGTGCCATAAGGCACATGAGCATCTCACCCAGCTCCTGTATTGTCAAGGGAGAGGTAAATTTATTTTTCAGGAACGTACTGATACAAAACGGAAGATGAAAGAAAGGGACTGCCTTACAGCAGAACATGAAGATGACTTCAGAAAGGTCTAAATGAATAGAAGAAAGAGATTACTAGCTCCAAAACCAAAGAACAGGAGTGTCTGTGATGGGCTTGACTACTTCTGGGACTGTTCTGTATTATTCTTTGATAAAGTCTCATTTAACCCAAAGACAGCACATCCTCAATGCATTAGGAACAGGGAAAATGGCTACATCTCAGCAAATGCTCAAATAATGGTCCTTACCTCAACTCTCTAGATGCAGACAGAGTGCTATTAACTGTTTAATTCTTCAATCCCTAAAAACATTTATTTCAATTGCACAAATGCAGAAAGTCTACACAGTGAGACATTTGCCCTCTTTTCTCTACTTTTCAACAGGATGGTGTACTGTGTCTTAAAATATTGCAGTTTACTGAGAATTAGAAATATAGAGGCTACCACAAAACTAACTGAACGAAATTCAATAGCTAATGTAAAACCCCAGGAGCCATTTTATTAACACTATTTTGTCACTAATTCAACGATAAATTTCATTTTAATTTTAATCAAGCTTTAACGGACATTTAGTCTGTTCTATTAACTGCTACAGAAAATGAAGCTTTTCTGCAAAGTTCAGGTTGAGCTTGGCAGCTACACAATGTTTTCTCTTTGATTGAACTTCTCTTTGCCACCAGATGGTGTAACCTGCAGTGTCCACATGCTGATCACAACTAATACCATCATAACAGTAACTCTACAAAAATAACCGTACAGAGTCTTATGAATATTGTATAGATATTCTTATATGTCACCAATACCACCCATATAAAATGAGTAAGAAACCAAACCAAAGCCTCAAGACACTGTTGTTCAATGCTGAAATACCTGATACTGTACTTGCTATACGCAGGAGAGACTTCCACCATGGAAGAGAAATGCAAAAACTTAGTTTTGTTGGCCACACTTTATTTTATTTTATTTTTTTTTTTGTTAAGTATCTTAAATCTTCATAGACCATATATTCTGTTAGGTTGTGATCTTTAGTCTTTGTAGCAGATCTCTACTTCTGTTCAGAACCCTTCAGAGTTCATACAACCTGGGCTCACCAGAACTCTAAGGCTGCCCACACCCATTGGATTCAGGCTTTATTTCCTAATAAATGCTCATGATTCAATACTAAAAAGCATTTATTGATGGTGCTTTCCAACAGTGCAACAGTATGAAGAGTGTGAATGTGGCCTTTGACACATGTTCCTATAATTTTGGTCTTAAGCTTACTGATTTAAGCAATCCAAAGTACTGGGAGATTAAAAACAGAAAACAAAAGCACTTTTACCTATATATTCCTATTGGTGCTTTTCCTAGATGACTGAAAATCTGCAATTGTTTTGTACTGATGATCTTGTATAAACAGTATGACATTTACACTGTCCTGCACCAGTCTTTCAGTTGTGTATATGTTACAGAAAAAACATCAAATGCTATCTCAATCCCAAATCAATGTCAAAGCAGCTGTAAATGAAACAATATGAACTATGTGGTTTTATTAATGACTTTAAAAAAAGAAATAAATGTAACATTGACACTACTTCTTTTACAAAAATCTCCTGCACTCCAGGCTGAGCACTTTTGAAATCCTGCTACTGTAAACGATACCTTGCTGCCAATACTAAAATGTATGTTTTGATCAAAATATGAGGTAAGGTTAAAACATTTCAAGCTTTGTCTTTAATGGTAAAGCTTCAGTTCTTCCAGAAGCTAAGATTTCTCAGTTGACTTGATACTACCTGCCCACACAAAAAACAGTGCCAAGGACATGGTTTCAACTAACAGAATACTACCTGTTAACTTTTTCCAAGAGTAGTTTTCCAATAATGTATTACAATAATGTATTATAGGTTTGTTATACCGAAAAAAAGGACAATTAGGAATTATAGTGACTTTCCACATACTTTTATGCACAAATGCCTTTACCCCCATGACAGATAAAAGCACATTTAAATTCTAGACAAAACAAGATATATAACTCCATCCCTAAAAAAATTGTTTTAAGGAAAATGGAAATGATAGGAAATTTATCATGTTTCACAAGTACATCGTCACTCCACAAAATGCTGCCAGCTACTCTTCATGCTCTGACCTCATACTGCTTTCTACCTCTTACTTCTACAGACCATAGAATTCATTCCTCAGCTCAGAGAAGCCCAGAATTCCTTCAAGCCATGTACTACAGTATTTTTGAGGCAAAACATGAAATATAACCATTTGCTTCAGAGCCACTTTCAGATGGAGTGAACTAGGAGTAGATCACATCGAACGGCTTCTCATGCCACCAGATTTGTTTCAGAAACTGCTTAGGTGGATATGTGCCTGGACTGCAGACACTGGGGTTACAGAATCATTGAATGGCTGAGGTTGGAGGAGACCTCTGGAGATCACCTGGTCCAACCCCCTGCTCAGGCAGGGACACCTACAGCAGTATCCCGTCAATGGACACCACCGACTTCCCTTCAGGTATTTGTAGACATTGATGAGATTCCCCTGAGCCTCTAGGCTGAACAGTCCCAGCTCTCTTAGCCTTATCTCATAGGAGAGGTGTTCCAGTCCCTTTATCATCTTGGTGGCCCTCTGCAGTGTGCCCAGGTCCCTCTTGTACCGGGGGGCCCAGAACTATACACAGAACTCCAGGTGTGGCCTCACCAGTGCTGAACAGAGGGGATCACCTCTGTTGACACTTTGCCTAATGCAGCCAAGGATCACTGAGGGTGTTTTGAACTATGGCTTGGATTACACCCCTCCACAGCACACTTTCTGTGGTGTATGTGATATCTCAGGTCCTACTTGCAGGTAACGTTTTATTCAATTTATACTTTATTCAAGAACCACGCATTTGCAAACCTTGTGACAGCTGAGCATAGGTCATTATCAGCTTTAAGTACGTCAGATAAGACTGGCGAGAGCAGTTATAGAAAAAAATACCCTGAACTCCCTTTGCATTATAGTCTGTGCTGCTCCACAATATCACAAAATCCACTGTCATATCTAAGTTCCAGTGAACAAAAGGCGTTCTCTAGTCAGCAGTCCTACAAAAGGAAAACAGTCCAGCAAAAAAAGGCTAAGCAAATGATAAAGTTTTCTTGCTTGATCCAACATGCAGTGATAATATGAGAATGTTTTTCAAAGAGGATGTGATCTATATTCATTTCTTAAACAAAAAATCAGTAAAAGTGATGAAAATTAAGACATGGAAGGAAAACAGTTACCTGCTTGTTGTTTTCATTAGTACATTGCAGCCTTTTTAGGGACACAAAGTGTCTTATCTTCCTAGCAACAGAAATAATCTATTGTTACCACACCAAACGGTATCACACACTGCTATTTTTTTAAAGCTGAATTCTTGATGCTTTTAAGAAACAAGATACCAAAACCAACACCAAACGGCTGATTGAGCAACAAGCATTCCAGTGTTACAGCTATGTTTTTGTCCTAGGATACATGATTCTTTTGCTGCTGCAGGAATTCACCTGCACATCTGGGAGTATAATTTGGCAACGTACACACAATACACTGTAAAAGTGCAAGCACATACAAGCATGATCACAAGAGAATCATGTAGCTGATGATCTTTCCAACTGACTGGTTAACAGTTTGCATACTGTAGAATAACTTCATAAAAAATGTATTATAACATCAACCTAAACATCATTTTTTAGGTACCTAGTTGAGCAACACTACCAATTGTTATGAATTCACAGTCCTTTTAGCCAGCGTAGGAAGACAACAAAATAGACAAACATCAGTAAAAAACATGGTCTTCTTAATTTTGCTTATTCTTTCTGCATTGCTTAAAATCAGTAGTTCTATCACCATCCTGCTCCTAAATACATAGAGGTCCATACCAGACTCCCCAATAGAGAAAGCAGAAAGAAGGACCCCCAAAAAACAGAAAGTAACTGTGCTCTGTACAAGTTAGTTACCCTCCTTGACCGATCACAGGCGTTATCTTCACATGCTGCTGAATACTGTCTCCTGATTTTCTGTTTGTGTAATAAACCCCTTGCCATTCCTAAGCAAACACACATAACAGAGACAGTGTCTAAGAATACTTAGCTTGCAGTCAAATATTCATTTACTATTACATAAATTTTATGTAATAAATACATATTATTTCATGGTTGTATTTTTAAAACAGTGTAAAATGTTGTAATACATGCACACAGTACCACCTTTAACAGATATTTGCTTACCAAAGGACAGTGAAATTTTTTCATATATTTCTCTTGTGAGACAGTACCCAATATTTACAAAGAAGTTTAGGAACCAGAGGAACAGAATTCTGGTCAAATATATGCAACTCATGAAAGCAGTATCTTGTGTTTTTAAACCTGGAGTATTAAAAACAAAGCGGTCTGGAAATCCAAATCAAAATTGCACAAGCTTAATTTTACTCACCTTTCCTTTTTTAATAAATGTATTGATACTGTCTGAAAGATCTGCACAGTTTTTAACGCTTTTTGGTATTTCAATGAGTTCCTTGCCAATGACCTCTCCCTTGTGATACCCCATCATCTGTTCAAAGGCTGGATTAACATACTGTCAAACAAGAAGAGCACACTTTTAAAAGACAGTTACTTGCACATAACTGTCTAAGTATTTCAGGATATACATCCAAAGCCATAACCACACAGCCCTACAGTTTGGTGTTTGTCACATAAAAATACTATGCAAATGGAGAAACATTTAATTTACATGAGGAGTTGAACACAGAATGGGATATACAAACTGTTATTAGAAAGCACAAAAACCCCTTACTGAACAGGTTATCTAGTGCTGCTATGGATTTCTTTGCTGTTTTACTATAAGTAATATTACTTCACTGTAAATGGTCATCTAAATAAAGGTACAAAAAGAAAAGTCTTAAAAATTCAGCAAGTGTCAACATGCAGCATCCAGAATTACTGCAGCAACAAAATTAAAATACAGAATTGGAAGAGAAACTACTGAGAAAAGATCTCTTTGGGGTTCCTGTCTTCAAATTCTACAAAATGATTAACTTTTTTTTTCTCCATACCTGAACAACATGATCTTCACTGGTTATTTCTATGGCTTCCTGACAGTGGTCTAATGCTGTAAACACTGCATTACATGCCCTGAAATTAGTAAATGATTCACGTTAGTTTTACTGTTAGAATATTTTGCTTACCATAAACGCATTATTACACTGTACTTATCAGTAGATGAATCACAAACCAGAATGTCATTATGATTAAACCAAGTACCCATCTCCCTTATAACTTTTTGAAGCAATTCATCTTCAGACATTCCTGTTGTTCACGTGTTTTTCTGCAGGTCACAGTGTAACTTGTGTTCTGCAGTGCTCATGAGTACTGCATCAACTTAATAGTATGTTGCTTTTTCTAGACATGCTCTAGACAGCAGGAACTAACAATTAGCCGTAAAAATAGCAAATGGCTGTTACATTACAATAGAAAGTTTTGTGATCATTAAAGATAGGGAACCAAAAAAATCACCACAGCACAGACACATATAAAGTTACTGAAAAAAGATCTCTGCTGTCAAAGAAGTTTTAATGCAACATAGTAAGAGGAAACAATTTAAGCCATGTCAAAATCCTAGTCAGAAAAATATCACTTTTCTTGCCTCCAAGTAATAATTCAGAAATTTGATCTCCATACATCCTGATCTTAATTAAGGGCAGAATTAATCTCTACTTCCCCTTTTTTTCAGGACTATCATCTAACATAGGAGAAACAAAAATCTTGCCCTTTTGCTACAGCATTCAAATTGCTTATAATTCACACAGAATGGGATTAACATTGATGTAGGCTCCTAGCATAAGAAAGGAAGCTATGGATATATAGCATATACAAAAAGAGACAACTCAGATATACCTGCTTCGATAGATGCCAGTACTTTATCTTTGATGTGGACTAAACACAAACAAATTATCTGCTATGTACTTCTTGCTGCAGGTAGCATAAAGTGCATCATGCATAAACATCCTTGTTATTACCTAAAAGGAACATCTTGCTCACAGACTGCATAGTGGGGTTTGAATTAATACTGATGACCAGTGAATCATTAACAGAGAAGTATTCTGCCTCTTTATTAAGAAATATAGGATATTGCCAGCTTTGCTCATCATGGAAGTAACACAGAAACAAACAGAAAACAAAAAACTATAAACAAAGACATACTCGTGCAGTTGTGTGGATGAAGATTTGTAGGAAGAAGTGTTGTGTACAGAATACAACAGTAGTATTTCAGTTCATACAATAAAAGGAGCTCTCAGTATAGTTTTACTAAGGATGCTCTAGCAGTCCAAGCCAGCCCCATGGTGTGATTTTGTGCTGTATGAAACAATTAATTTACCTCAGTGATAGATACTCATCTGGTATACCAACAGCTAACAACAGTCATTAAGCAAACTTCCTGCAAGGAAACACAGCAATGTTTGCACTATTCAAGCCCTATTTTTATCATTTGATCTGGCAACCAAGCCATCAAAATTAAAAGTTGAAATGGGCCATGCTGTTTTTGATTAATGCATCTCCTACAGATGCCCAACCAAGCTGCCTAACAGAAGAAGCAGAAAAGCTATGATAAGAAGCAGTTTCTGCGTGGAATAGGAGACACTTTGGTCCACTGAAATGACCTTAAATACCGCTTTCTTGGGCTGGTCCTACATTCGCACAGAGTTTCTCTTGTATGTGAACACCTGAAATACCCTGTTTTTAGTCCTATTGATTAAATATTCTCTTTCCTTCCACATATACAAAGCTGTACTGAAGATCTATTGAGACAGCAAACAGATCAGAGACTAGGAACCCAGTGGGGTAAACATAAGGAGCAACACTTCTTCACCCCCATTTCATCAAACCACACAGATGAGAACAAATCGTAACCAAATAGCAACACTAGTTGTGTTATTTTTTTATGGAAAATTCATTTAGAGCCTCTGCCTAACTGGGCAAAAATAGAAAGAAATCCTCTTTTGCAAAATATCAGCTTCTCCAGGTTACAAGTATTCCTTTTCAGAAGGTTTATCTTTCAAAACGCTACTTATACCAGTGTAGTACACTAGTATAAATGTTACTTGTTTATTGTCCTTATCAGTAGATGAAATGCTTCTGGGGACTGACACTGTTTCCTTCAAATTTTAAGGTTTTGTTTTGTTTTGTTTTGTTTGGAGGAGTGCATTTTCAAATAAACTCATAGCAAAACATGGCAGCCAGTAACAAATCATGTTCTCTGAATTTTAATTATCTGCATTTGTAATTAGTATCACTCATATAGAGATGTTCAAACTGTACTGGCATGCAGTTCTTGAAATGAATTATTCCATGTGTTTAAGCAGGAAGCTTTCAATGAGAAGAACATAAAGTTTATTAGAAAAATAAATAAATGAAAACAAAACGTACCACAAGACACCACTGAAACGTTTGTCAACGTTTTAAAGAAACAAAAGGATAATTTCAATTCTTGTATGTTTTGGTAAACAGTAAGTGATGGGAATGCCAAAAAGCTTCTACATACAGAATAAAAAGCAATGAATGCTGTAACACTTCTCAGCTAAGAAATTAAGGAGGCTATCTGCACAGACCTGATTTGTCTTAGGAGTCTGACTTTGGACATTGTCAGACAACAAAGTTCTGCAGCTGGAATACTGGTTAAACTGGGAGTAATCTTGAAAACTAGATCTAACATCTTGAAAAAGTTTCCTTTCTCTCCATAGTATCCTTGTTATTACAAAATCTGGTTTATTGGACTTAAACATAAGCTACAGGTTTTGCATGTATGAATGACATCTTAATCTTATACATAAACTGGTGTTTCTCATCAATGACGACTTAATTCAGAAGTCACACATTTCACATTGTGTTTACTACTGAACCAAGTTGGGACCACCATAACATCTAATTAACTTCTAAAATTTCACTGTTGTTTTATTTTTCTGCTGAGCCTTGGAAAACACCTATTAAACATTGTGTAAGCCTGAATCCTATTTTTTTTTCCACAGATTTTACTATAGTCATATTTTGTATACACAAACATGTTCACTTGAACATTAAGTTTCTTTGATATTGGTTTGCAAACAGGATCATAGAAAAATCTACTGCTTAACCAGAAACACTGAATCTTGTAAACAAACAATAGTGTTTTATGTCAAAGGAACTGGAACTCATGAGATCTAGAGAACTACAATTTATTGGTATGACAGCTTCAAGGATTCCTTTTCCATAGAGCTGAATTGCAAAGATATTTACATGTAGATATAAGCACTTGTATTAAACATAAAATTAGTCATATTAAAGTGATAATGGAATGAAAGTCTTTAGTTTCTTCTTACCTTAGTGAAACATATAATTAGACAATTAGATATTTCTCACTAAGATAAAAATTTGTGATATTGGTCTGTCTAGTCTTGCATGGACAGGAAAGTAATAACTCTGGGGTATGAAGAGCCAGCTTAAGATGGTGCTCAGCTCAAACTGTCAGATATGACATCTCACACATCTGAGAGCAAGAATGATTTCCTGAAAATGTCCTGTCCTATACATTTGCAGCCCATAAATCTTACACAGGACAGAATTTGTGGAATGCTACCCTTGCAACTAAGTGAGCAGAAATTGTTCTGCAATATTTCTGCTAAAGTTTGTGACTGCGGTGATACCAGTAATGGTTGCTGTAACATTGCCAAATTCAATATATGTGCCTCAAGACATACGGACAGAAGCAAGTATCAGAATAAAGGACATGTACTGATTTTTGCATTAAGGAAAGTTGTAATTTAAACCACCAATGAATGAAGCACACCAATGAAGCTTTTTGAGGGTACCAGTTACTAAAGCACTTACATTTGTTACAAACTAACTGAACAGTAAAATAAGGCTATAGGAATTGGCTAACATACAGATACAAAGCATATACATACATAGCTGGGAATGTAGACCAAACAATTTATGTTTCCCACACTTTCTTACACTTCTACATACCGTAATTTGAACTGAGATCGCACTTCTCCACGTTCTATTTGAATCAGCTCATTGTAACAAGCAGTTATGCTGCTATTCTCCATGAAACGCTGGAAAACAAATCAACAGTGCATGAAATAGACTGGAAGCTTTTAAATCTGTTATTCCTGTTCCTGTTTCTAAAACTAACCTGATAAAGAGATCTGGCAACAGTCCAACAAAGGGCCACAAAAATGATTAAGGGACCAGAACCTCTTTCATTTGAGGAAAGGTTGAGAGAGGTGGGACTGTTCAGGTTAGAGAAGAGAAGACTCAGGGGAGATCTCTGCAAGGTATCTGAAGTGAGAATGCAAAGAGGACAGAAGCAGCCTCTGTTCAGTGGTGCCCAGTGCCAGGACGAGAGGCAATGGGCATGAACTGGAACACAAGAGGTTTCTCCTGACACTAACTGTGAGTGTTAGGTTGTGAGTGTTAGGTTGATCATCGGACTTGATGATCTTAAGAGTCTTTTCCAATCTAAATAATTATATGATTCTACTAGGAAGCACTTCTTGACTGTGAGAATGACTGAGCACTGCCACAGAGATGCTGTGGAGTCTCCCTCCTTGGAGATCTTCAAAAGCCACCTGGACGTGGTCCTGGGCACCCTGTTCTGGGTGTCCCTGCTTGAGCAGGGAGTTGGACCAGACAGCCTCAAGAGGGCCCTGCCAGCCTCACCCATTCTGTGATCCTGTACAAATAAAAAGCTTTAGTTGTACCTTTTCTGTTCAGGACTCATCTTTTCCATGGGAATGATTACTAGTCATTATGACAACATCACTAGTTAAACACAAAGCAAACATGAAAATATGCTAAAACCACAACTGTGAATTTTGTCACTTGGTGTTTGATATTCAATTAGAAATAGATAATCTAAAAAAAAACTCACAGTCTCAAACAAAACAGGTATAATTTGGATGTTTCCTTTTGAACAGCTATGTCTTAATTCAGAACAGAAAAGGAATACCTTAGAGATATAAAACTTTCATGCTAAAAAAAAAAAGGAAAAAATGTAATGACCTCTGGCATTTCATTTGTTTTTCTGCAAATATTGCATCCAAAACGCACAAGTTGTAGTAACTTTGATCCACAAGTAATCTCACCGAGTCATCACTTTTGAATTCAGAAGTGCAGAAAACTATATAAAGTAAGTAACATGCTGGCAGCAGCTAACAAGATTTTTATATACTTCATATGGAAAGAATGTCCTTTACTTGTTAGGCAAAGGCAGTAAGCTTAAAGGTATTGTGCTTGGTCAGGCTGAAATCAGAAACTTCATGTTCATCACAAAAGTACTAGTAGATTCTCTGACTTCAGTTAAAGTTTACTGCTCATCAGTAAGCTTCTGCTCTAAGGAGCTAAATCACTGCTTTATAAATACATGCACAGACTTTGTTTTTCACAGAAAATACTCTGTGATGTCATTAGTTCTCACAGTACAGCTGCATGCTGATTCAAGAGCCAGCAGTCAAAACTGAAGAACAAAGAATGTTTTTGAGGAATCTGTGCTTCTCTCCTGTTTGAAAAATTGTGTTTTGGAGATCAACAGCTTAATCCCAAGTAGTCAGCAAAATGTAAAAATTAAATTTAAAAATAACTATTAACATTGGTCTATCTCGTCCCTATAATGTTAAGATATTAAAATATTCCTATAACTGTCACTTTGCTTATTAAGTGAATGTCTGGGAAACCCAAAGGCACAATATAAAGCTGGTAGAAGCTAGGGTTCAGATGAAGATGTGTTTTTTGCAAAACAAACTGCCTGCAAACTTTTCTTCTACAGCACTGAAGATTTAGATTTTCACTTTTAGAGTGCTGTTTTAAAGATTCAAATATACTTATAGGAAAATTAAAACAATAAAAATACAAATCTATCAATAACATACTATTTAAGCACTGATGGCTGCTGATTTTACAAGCTAAATTTCCTAGAACATATTAAAGGTCTTTTCAGTTTGAATTTTAACATATTGTCATTTACTGACAAAATTTAAAAGAAAATGAAGACATTATGTTGGTATGATTCAATGCCAAGGAACCAAGAATTGCAGCTTGTTTGAAGTGTTAAGCCTGCTCTTAACTGCTGCATATATTTTTCTGCAGGTGCATAGAATCTCTTTATTTAAGTTTATAATATTAATATATTATAAACGTACTAGTTTACTCAAACCTGAGAAACCCGCTTGGACCTGAAAAAAAGCAGAAAACATTTCCTTTTTCTAATTTGTGCATATAAACAAGGCACTAGAAGAGGAAGATCTATTACCTCTCAAATACTAGAATGCTGACAGTAATACCTTCTTTTTAAAAAGTTTCTTATTTATACAGTACATTTTTATTTAACTAACATTTACTTTTAAACTACATTGACTTCATTTTAATCAGATTCCACTATCATCCCATACAGAACTTGATGCAAGCCACAAAATTAATCAGGTAATAAAAATGCATCATTCTTGCTTAGCAAGAAGTACCAGGTTTAGTGTTAAAGATTTGCTTTGTTGCAAACCAACAAGTTTTAAGAGTAACAGGTCAACAGAATCAACATTTGTTTAGAAAAAGAACTAAAGTTCAAAATGCAAAACAATTTGCAGTTGAGCAACTGCAGAAATCAAGACTTCCTCCTTTAGTGATTTAAGTCACTGTTTAAAATCAGTCAGGAAGTCAAATCACTTACTTAACTTAGTCCATCCTAAAGAGGCCATTTCTATTATATTCATGAGACTTAGGGGGAAAGATCAGCATAATGAAGGTAATGCATTAACAAGACCATTAATATGCAAACACGAAAGCTATTAATGATACTGGAAAAACATTCAGAAGACATGTAATAATTTCCTTTCTTGAGAAAAAGGAAGAAAAAAAAACATGGCAAACTCAGCATGAAAAAAAAAAAAAAAGTCAAAAGATTCCCGAAATCTTTCTCTGGAAAGTGGTCATAAGATCTTTTAGTGATCCAGATGTGGATGGCAATCAATCTTCATTGATTTCATTAGAAGTAATGAAGTGATTATTCAAGTATACTTACGGCATATTATGTATGTACACATAAACATAGAAAGATATTTCCATAACACACATACACAAAAAAGTTAACAGAACATTTTAAAGCAAAATAATCAGCTATTCACAGCATAAAAAAAACATTAGGGTTGATGCATTTGCAAGCATATCTCCTAAGTACATTAAAGGAGCCCTGGGAATCTTTAGATCCTAAACCTGCTGTAAAAATTCATTATTTTTTTTTTTTCTACAAAACTCTAGAAAAAAGTGACAGACTAATTGGCTGCATGATCAGACACTTTATTAGTCAAGTTGGAGATGCATTTAGAAGACAGATACCACCAGACAGACCCATGTTTTGTTGAGAGAAGGGGTGGAGGAAGATGAGGAAATAACATGACAAACACCAATACAATGAATAGTGATAATGCAAAATAAAGCTTCCAGAAAAGATGGACTGTAAAAATAGCATTAGTGAAGAGAACAATATAATTTTAGCAGATATGATTTTACAAAAATCAGTTATCAATTTTATTATACTTCTGAGGAGAAGATCCCTGGAGGTAATGTTTCTCTACTTCGAGAAGGGGGTTATTATTATTATTATTCAATTTATATTTTTAAGTTTCATTTTGTTTTGTGAGTTTAGGCCCTAGAAATCTCTACCCAAGCAGAAAAATATCCTACAGCCTCCCCTCTGTGAAAACAGGATCTCTGACACCAGATATGTTTTAAAAGCTTGAGAATAATTTAAGTAGGGGATTATTATATGTTGCAAGCTCCCCGATATATGTGGGACAGCTAGAGGGAATGGTTAGAGACTGTACAGAATCTTCTCTCTTCACTTGCCAGAACAGCTGTCAGGTGCAAAAAGATCCAACAAACTTATTTTTTTTGAAGAAAGCATGACACTAAAACACACCTCAGTAGGACAGTGTCTCCCATGTCTGAACTCAATACTGCACTTGAAGTCATAATACAGCCCACTAAATACATTGTCCTGCATTTTTTGTAAAGAGAAAACAAGACTTGAGAAGCTAGAAGATGGTAAGCAACTGAAGCTATATTTACAGTGTTGCCTTCCTGCTCTCACCTACAAAGCTGTTCAACGAAAGAGAATGAAACAGTTCCCTTCTGCTTCCTGTACAGAACAACTTTTAATGCTCTCTTGAAAAGAGAGGGTTCAGGCCAACAAAACAACCCAATTCAAACCTCAGCAAAATAAATAAATAAATAAATAAATAAATAAATAAATAAATAAATAATCCTTTTTCACTTCAGCAGGTGCTCGACTACGCTGGTACTCCTTTTGGAAGAGGAATCCTAGCAGTCACAAAGACACAGAGATGTCCAGATGACAAGGCAGCATGTTGTTACATGCAGCATACATTAATCAGGGAGCCACATCATTGTTTTTTCCAATGCACTCATAAACAAAACCCACCCACCGTCTGCCCAGACCACATGGAATTAATCTCTTGACATTCCTGCTTATTCTGGAAGGACTAGCTAGATCACAGAGTCTCTTATTTCACATGCTTCTCCAAAACATTATTGAAAAGAAGAATACCCAATCAGCTGCCACTATTTTCTCATCAGTAAATCTGGAACAGAAGCAAACATCTAGTTCACATGGAGGATTCATTTCAAGTTTGAGGAAAAAGAAGTGTCTGTAATTTACAAAGCATTTATAGGTACTACATTAAACATGTAATTTATCAAAGAATACATACCCTATCAAAGCCTGCATTAAGTAGGGGAAGAACAGAAGTCTCTTCTTGATCAGCAGGTCTATAAAATAAAACATGTTGGTCACTCAATGTGGAAGACCTAGATGGTATCAGTTTGACAGTTATTTAAACATAATGTAGTAATAACAGTCTTATATAAAATACACATACAAAAGCATAATATAAAACATAATATAAAGCATAATATAAAAGCATAATATAAAGCATAATAAAACAGAAGTTGATCTTCTGAATATGTCAAAGATGACACAATCTTCTTTTGTAAATTTTTGCAGCTGTTTCTACAACCTGAAAACAATTCCTATAGCAAACTTGATAGGTATTCTACAGAACACCTGTCTCTTCACAGATGCAAAAAGGTGTTACAAAGAAAAAAAAAAAAAAAGCATGAAGACAATAAAAGACATGCTGTCATATCTTACAAGAAAGAATCTAAAATAGTGTTATTAAGTAAAATGTGAAATGAGCTGTAAAGCATTGTTCAGCAGCAAACTTAATCCATTTCCTAATCTTGGCAGGAACAGTTCCTCTTCTGCCACTCAATTTGCTAATACTTTAATTTAACTAGGAAATTAACAAAATTAGGATGGATTCAGCAGTGCGTAGGAGTTTTAACAAAGATGGGAAAGCTCTCTTCTTCTAAGGTATTTGATAAACCATGTAGTTAAATCAGGAAGAATTCTGCCTTGAATACATAGGGTGAGAATTATCCAATCAGGATTTTAGGACCACACTCTGCTGAGTTAAGTACAATGAAGTTAATGAAGTTTACTCCATTATGAAGTTCCCTAATAATCACTGTGTGTTACATGATCTAGTTATTCCTTTTAGAAAATAATACATTTTTTTCTATTCTTTCATTTTAGAAACTAACACATAGGTGTCTATTTTTCCTTAGTATCCAAGCCATTACATTATGATCCCCTGAAGACAAGGTGATATATTTCTCTATATAATTGGAAGGTTATTTAATACTTACATAGGCCACATACATCACTTACCCATTTTAGGTAAAAATAACTAATAACCTTATTCCATAAGGCTTAATAATAATATACCTTCTCTTATTAGATAACTATTTTATGTAACGTTCTCATGGAGTAAAATAAAAATATTTCACAAAACAGAGTAAAACGTACATGCGTGGAACCACAGCAAGTATTACAGTGTGTTCTGATGGCTTTGTGGCACGAATAGACCTAAGAAAACAAAATTTTCTCAGTTACACCACATGCTTTCTCAATGTTACTCACAACACCTTTGCAGACAATATAAACACAAACCAGGACTGAAGGATGTTGCTGACTTTAGAAAATAGGATGTCACGCTGCCAAAACCTACCCACCTTCACTTCGACATTCCATTTTGCTACCAGATTCTTCCTATGTTGTACTGCACAACATAATGCAGCTCAGAGGCAACAGCTCCAAAAGCATAGGGCAGGAACCACAACTCCTTATGTCTACCTAATACAGGTTTGCCCTGCTTACCTAGTTCATTTGGAGCAGATTGTCCTGAACACATGGGCTGAGAGACACAATGTCTATACAATGCATTTTCAGTACTCATTATCTAATTTAAACAAGAATCTTTTCCATCTTCTACCATATTTACCATTGTCTTTCTAGATATTGTAACATTTTTTTGAAAGGCAACAAAATGTAGCCTTTGGGCATGTAAAAAGAAAAGAAGGTATAGCAAATGTACATCTCTACAACAGACTATCATTTATGAAATGCTGAGCAAACAAAATTTTACAACTTTCACCACTTACTGATGAACTGAAAAAAGCATGACCACCTCAAGATCACTCCACTCATCTTTCATTGGCAAAAGATAATTATTTTTCAAACATGTCATGCTTTTCTGAGTGAAGAGTCTTCATATTCATTTTTTGCCTTTTGGAAGTACTTCCATAAGCACAAGCATTTGAGCTTGTCATAAGGACTGGAACTGTTAGTTCATGAAGGACTAATACAGTATGGTGTATGGTACAAAATGCATGCTAATTTTCCATTTCCATGTGTGCCAGAGGAGTGATGTGAACTTCTGTAAAGAGCTCTTAGTGCAGCATACCTGACCTAGTGGGCAAACAATAGCATTACTTTGAAGTCCTGCAGCTTAAAACCTTGCTGCAGTACTAATGTACAAACTTATCTACTTATGTATGTACTTACTGATGTATGAAAAATTCCTGTTCTCAATGTCCAAATTTCCACTGTACTATTTTTTTTTTCCCAGGGGGAGGTTGGTTTTATAATTGTAAGGGTCAGTTTTGTACAATGTTTTGAAGTTCAAAAAAAGCATAAGGTCCTTTTGTTACCTGCATATATCTTCCCCATCGAAATATCTGGAGTTCCTGTGATCTATAACAATTATTTCTTGTTGCTTATCAAGGAAACATTCAAGTGCTGACTCGGGAGTCCGGGCAATACTGCACTTGTAACCAGCTCTGTCACAAGCCCACCAGAAACCATCGCTTTGGTTGTCTTCTTTTGCAAAGATCAGCAAAACCTGAGAAGTACAAAAACCAGCATAATCAATTTGAAAAAACACAAAATAGTTCCCTGCATGGTGCAAATCTTAACTAATACTTCTCTAAGAATGATTGAGTCTGCATTGAAAGTGGAAATATCGGACTACAGATTGTAAAACAACTGACACAGTAGGACAACTTTATTAATAAATGGCGCAATTATCAACAGAGCATTAACTGTGTAGGACTGATATTTACTGCTTTCGAGTAAGCTGTGATTGTTCTGGATGTAAATGTGTTAGGTGATGATAGGTTACCTTGCCGTGCTCCTTCTTTGAGCATCACAGCTTTAGGAACATTACTCCTATGTTAAGGTGGTTTTGTCATGCATGCTATCCAAGTAGCTGCCAGATGATGAGTCTCTTCTAACTCGTGTTCAAATTCCATCAGTACCCAGACTGGATGAGTAAATGTTCAAACACCACCACCACTCTCATATTTTTAATTACACATATTTTTAATTGTAAGGAGGAGCTTCCTGAAATGTATCAGCCTTAATAATCACTCTTCAGGGACAACCAATTAACATAATATGGTTTTACTCACTACCCCACCTTCAATGTACACCAAAATGGAGTTAAGCTGTATTCTTTCAAAACTGAAAAGAACAACAGGAATGGACAGGGCTGGGCTGCAGAAAAAATTATTCAAACATCACAGTTGATCACTAACCATGCCACCCTATGTGACAGATAAAGAAAAAGATTATTTTGATGCAAAAATGCTGTGAAAAGGTCTCAAGAAGTCAAAAGTTTATCCACAGCTATTTGCATTGCACAGAAAAGCTGCAGCCTTGGAATAATTTATAATCTATGTTAATTTCACAAATCAAAGACATCCCTGACTTCACTGAAATAATCTGTCTGAGTAGAATATGGCAAATGTTGCCCAAAACGTCCATGAAAAAGGTTAATAACTCTTTATTTATGCTGTTCTGTGTATCTGATATGTTACCATGTGAAATATAGTACCATTGGCCTAGAAGCTATACAAGGTGACCATAACTTTTCTTCTATCTTGAGCTGTCTACATTGTTTAATTCTAAACAATAAACAGAGCCATTAATGTTACTGTGGCAGGACTACCACTCAAGTTTTCATTAAACAGTGGTAGAAAATTATGTGCTTGGAACTTCCATAGGTATTAAGAAATACATCTGAAACTTTTAGTTTACTAGAAAGAGTATTCTTAATTACATTCAATGATAAGCAGATTTGGGTTTCTGCCACTTGCCATCTAAGGTGACAGTTGTCACTCAATCTAATCCCTATCTTTTTCCAGCTATTGGAGTGTTCAAAAGCAGTTACATGGTTCTGCTGTAGACCTTTGCAGACACCTGGGCAAAATCTTTACCCTGATACAATCTTCTGTTTGTTTCCATCTATTGTTAGTTTTATTTTGTTCCTAGTTGGTACAATGAGGTCAGCAAACAGGTTTTTCATTGTGCTTTTTTTGATATCTTCTTCTCTCAGCATTCTCAGTTTGGAAATAAAGGACTACAAAATTCAGTCATTTACCAGATGTAAAATAAAGGAGCTTAACTGAACCACCTGATCCTCCACCAGCAGCTAAATATCAGTGTGTGAATCCTTCAGAGAATATTAACTTTAAAAAGTAACATTGATGAATTACTACCATACTTCCTCAGGAAAATTTTATGAAGTTTAGAGTAAAGAATTAAACTATAGTAAGAATATATAGAAATATATAGAAAGTAAAGAATTAACTATAGTAACAATATAGTTATATAGCAGCAATAACTATATAGTTATATAACATAACTATATGCAAAAAAAATGCAAGATATATTCCCAAATCAATACAAAAATATAACAATCTACATAGAATCATAGAATCATAGAATATCCTGAGTTGGAAGGGACCCTTAAGGATCATCAAGTCCAACTCTTGACACCGCACAGGTCTACCCAAAAGTTCAGACCATGTGCCTAAGTTCACAGTCCAATCTCTTCTTAAATTCAGACAGGCTCGGTGCAGTGACCACTTCCCTGGGGAGCCTGTTCCAGTGTGCGACCACCCTCTCTGTGAAGAACCCCCTCCTGACGTCCAGCCTAAATTTCCCCTGCCTCAGCTTAACCCCGTTCCCGCGGGTCCTGTCACTAGTGTTAATGGAGAAAAGGTCTCCTGCCTCTCGACACCCCCTTCCGAGGAAGTTGTAGACTGTGATGAGGTCTCCCCTCAGCCTCCTCTTCTCCAGGCTGAACAGGCCCAGTGACCTCAGCCGTTCCTCGTACGTCTTCCCCTCAAGGCCTTTCACCATCTTCGTAGCCCTCCTCTGGACACTTTCCAACAGTTTCATGTCCTTTTTATACTGTGGTGCCCAGAACTGCACACAGTACTCGAGGTGAGGCCGCACCAGCGCAGAGTAGAGCGGGACAATCACCTCCCTTGACCTACTAGCGATGCCGTGCTTGATGCACCCCAGGACACGATTGGCCCTCCTGGCTGCCAGGGCACATTGCTGGCTCATATTCAACTTGCTGTCTACCACGACCCCCAGATCCCTCTCTTCTAGGCTGCTCTCCAGCGTCTCATCGCCCAGTCTGTACATGCAGCCAGAGTTTCCCCGTCCCAGGTGCAGGACCCGGCACTTGCTCTTATTGAACTTCATGCGGTTGGTGATCGCCCAGCTCTCCAACCTGTCCAGATCCCTCTGTAAGGCCTTTACGCCCTCATTTGAGTCCACAACTCCTCCAAGTTTGGTGTCATCAGCAAACTTGCTCAAAATACCCTCTATTCCTACATCCAGATCGTTTATAAAAATATTGAAAAGTACCGGCCCAAAAATGGAGCCTTGAGGGACCCCACTGGTGACCGCCCACCAGCCTGACACAGCCCCATTTACCATAACCCTTTGGGCCCTGCCCGTTAGCCAATTGCTCACCCATCGTATGATGTTTTTATTTAGCTGTATGGTGGACATTTTGTCCAGTAGGATCCTATGGGAAACCGTGTCAAAAACCTTGCTGAAGTCCAAAAAAATCACATCAGCTGGTTTCCCTTGGTCCACCATACGGGTGATCTTATCATAAAAGGAAATCAGGTTAGTTAGGCAGGACCTACCCTTCACAAACCCATGCTGGCTGGGACCAATGACTGCTTTGTCCCCCAGGTGCGCCTCAATAAGTCCGAGAACCAACTTCTCCATGATTTTACCAGGCACTGACGTGAGACTGACAGGCCTGTAATTGCTAGGGTCTTCTTTCTGACCCTTCTTGAAAATTGGCACAACATTTGCCAGCTTCCAGTCTACCGGGACCTCTCCAAATTCCCAGGATCGTTGAAAAATAATTGAAAGAGGTTCCGCGATGACATCCGCCAGCTCTTTCAGCACCCGGGGATGAATCCCATCCGGACCCATGGACTTGTAGGGATCCAGGTGGAGTAGCAAATCCCGCACACGTTCAGCGTCAGTTGGGAGTTTGTCATCCCCACCGTCCCGGCCCTCCAGCTCAGGGCACCCTGGGTCCCGAAGCCCATCATCGGCATTGAAGACAGAGGCAAAGAAGGCGTTAAGCGTCTCTGCTTTGCCTATGTCATCGTCTATGAGGAGACCTTCCCTATCAAGGAGCGGCCCTATGTATTCTTTAGTTCTCCTTTTTCCATTTACATATCTAAAAAAACCCTTTTTATTTTCTCTCACAGACACAGCCAGCTTCAACTCTAGCTGTGCTTTGGCCACACGAACTTTCTCCCTACAAACACGAACAGCATCCCTGTATTCTTTCCATGACGCCTGGCCCTCCTTCCAGTAGCGAAACACTCTCTGTTTCCGCCTAATCTCCATTAGAACATTCCTGGTCAGCCACGCCGGCCTCCTGCCCCGCCTGCCTGACTTGCGATATTTTGGAATTGCCTGATCTTGTGCTTCTAGGAGGCATCGCTTAAAGAGCGACCAGCACTGGTGGACATCGAGGCCTTCAAGAGCAGTTTCCCAGGGGACCTTGCTGACTAGTTCCCTGAGCAGCCTGAAGTCCGCTTTCCCCATATCTAGGGATGAGGTTTTGGTGGCACTTTTCCTTCTGTCACCATAAATTTTGAACTCAACCACTTCATGGTCGCTATGACCGAGGCGGCCACCAATCACCACATCTCCCACCAGACCCTCTCTGTTTTCTAGCAACAGGTCTAGGAGGGCACCTTTCCTAGTTGGCTCCGTTAGCACCTGCACCAAGAAGTTATCATCTAGGTGCTTCATGAACCTCCTGGACTTGCTCGTGTCAGCCGTGTGGCACTCCCAGTTAACGTCCGGCAAGTTGAAGTCCCCCATAAGGACAAGGGGAGTTAATCTCGAGGCCTCTCTTAGTTCTGTAAAGAATAATTTATCGGAGCTATCGTCCTGGCCAGGCGGTCTGTAATAGACTCCCACAACGACATCCCCTTTATTCGTTCGTCCCTTGATCCTTACCCAGAGGCTCTCAACTTTGCCATTGCCGACCTGAAGTTCCACACAGTCCAGCCCCTGCTTCACATACATCGCCACCCCACCACCTCGCCTACCCTGCCTGTCCCTCCTGAAGAGCCTGTAACCATCTATCGCAACACCCCAGTCACAGGACTCATCCCACCAGGTTTCGCTTATGCCGATGATGTCGTAGTTGCGGGATTGGGCCAGGACTTCTAGCTCATCCATTTTATTCCTCATACTGCGTGCGTTCGTGTAAAAGCACTTCAAGTGCGTCTCCTTACACTCAGCACCTTGTGGATCTGACCGAAGGACCTCACTGGCACACAGCCCCTCTGAATCTAGCGTACCATCCCTTAGGTCTTCACTGGCGTGCCTGGTTTTAGCCCCTTCCCCCTTTGACTCTAGTTTAAAGCCCTATCTATCAGCCCTGCCAACTCCTGACCAAAGATCCTTACCCCTCTCCGAGAGAGGCGCATCCCATCCGGTGCCATCAGGCCCGGTGTAGCGTAGACCTTCCCGTGATCAAAGAAACCGAAATTCTGCCGGTCACACCAGTCTCGAAGCCACGAGTTTATGTGAACAGCACGGCTTTCAGCTTCGATCCCCCCTATCGGAAGGACAAAGGCAAACACCACCTACGCCCCTGATCCTCTAAGTAGTCGCCCCAAATCCCTAAAGTCTCTTTTGATCGCCTTTGGACTTCTTGTTGCTACTTCATCGCTACCAGCCTGAAAGACCAGTAGCGGGTAGTAGTCAGTGGGCCGTACCAGGCGCTTGACTTTCTTGGCAAAGTCTCTCACCTGAGCCCCAGGGAAGCAACAGACTTCTCTGCGGGTTGGGTCCGGTCGGCATATTGGTCCCTCTGTCCCTTTCAGGAGGGAGCCCCCCATAACAATAGCCCTTCTTTCTTTTTTGAAGGATGATGTGGCAATGCGACGTGTAGGTCGCATTGTCTTAGGCGCCCCCTCCAACTGGGACGGGTTTTTGTCTACTTTGTCATTTAGATTGTCTTGCTCTAGTCCTTCATATCGATTATTTAAGGGTAGATGAGAAGGTGAGGTGGGCAGAGAGAGGGCTCGCCTACCACCCCGAATAGGCACCTGCCTCCATTCCCCCCCTTGATCTAGGTCTCCTCCCGCTGCCTGGCAGGAGGAGGGAACCTCCGTCTTCTGCGTAACAGGAGACGCCTGTGCTGTGGCAGTCTCGTGAGCCTGCCTCAGAGAGGGTAGAGCGCACCTCCACCACTCAATTTCCCTCTCTGATTCCCTGATGCTCCTGAGCCTGTTCACCTCCTCCCAGAGCTCCGCTACCTGGCTGAGCAGTTCTTCAACCTGGGCACACCTCCCACAGGCATACCCACCACTGCTGTCGGAGACCGACAGAAGGCTGGGGCACACTCTGCAGCCCAGGACCTGGACGGCTGCGTGTTTCCCCGAGCCCTCCGTCTGAGTAGCCACACTGGCGACCGTGGCTGGAGATGCCGCACGAGATGCGGAGGCCACGGTTTTCTGCCTGGTCGATACCATGGTCAGGTTCTACGCAAGCAGGTTACAAGCACCGAAGGGAGAGGCAGCTGCAACAGAG
The DNA here is from genome assembly GCF_964035555.1 of Netta rufina. NCBI lineage: Eukaryota > Metazoa > Chordata > Aves > Anseriformes > Anatidae > Netta > Netta rufina. Next base: position 21,796,856 of record NC_140126.1, read on the forward strand.
CGACAATGGGCCCCCCGCTCGCCCTGCCCGCGCAAACTGCCACGCCCTTCGACGTGCCACGCCCTGTTTGCCCGTCGCAAACTGCCACGCCCTTCGACGCGCCACGCCCTGTTTGCCCGTCCTGTTCGCCGCGCTCCTGGTCGCTCGCGCTCCCTAGGGGCAACTTTTAAACAGCCTGGGAGGGGGCGCTGCTGGCTCCGCCCTCGCCTCGTCAGCCTCCCTCGCGAGGACAGCCGGGTCCCGGCGGCTCCCCCGAGTGGCCTCGATGCCGGACAAAAAGCCCTGCCCGCCTCAGTCCCCTACTCCGCTGCAGAACACGTCTGCCCCGGAGCCGATCGCCTCAGCAAATGGCTCATAAAACACACTGTCAAGGAAAAGATTTAATTTAATTTTTGTTTCTTGATGGAAATCACATACCAGTGTTTTTTTTTGTTTGTTTGTTCGTTTTGTTTTGTTTTGGCATATAATATGTCAGTTTCACTGTAAACTGAACATTTTATTAAGCACTGCTCTGTCTTAGGAGTACCACGGACTTGTGCTGACGAGATATTTGCATTTTTGGTGATGTACTGGAATTCCTACAGTGTTTTTGAGTATTTGTTTTGCACAGCTGCTGCACGTCTTGTTCCCACATTATCACACAAACAAAGAAAATGGACAGAGATCTACTTTAAATATCTCAAAATACAGCCAAGAGACAACAGCTGGGTACAGATCCATGGTACCAGAAGGAGACAAGGAGAAAATTAGAAATAGTAGTCATAAAACAAGTTATCTTAGCATTTCTATGTTATTGCAGGCATCCTAGCAAAATAATTTTAATAGTCAGGGGGTTGCTCTTGTGACACCTAAAATTGGCATGGCGAATGGTTAAATGTTGGGCGTCTTAATGTTTTGGTTGCAGCTCAACAGATAAGACAATCATCATCAGAACAAACATGGTGCTGCAATGATGACCAATGGCTGTCTTAAGAGGGGAGAGAATATAGTATTTGATTGGGGGACAGCGTTTTGTGGTAAAACAAAGTGAGCAAATGATCACAGGTGGCAGACAGATTCTACACATGTTTTCCAAAGGAAAGCAAGAAGTGTATGCTAAGACAAGAAGGAAATGCACTTACTAATATGCAAGACAAGTACAGTGGAAAAAGAAGTGTAATCATCTCAGTTTCATCATTAAACCCATGAATGCAGAAAAATGCCTCAGTTACTCTAATACACAATCTAGTTCACTTCCAGTGTATTAAATGCTGCAAGGAGATGGTGACAAACTTCACCTTAAATGCTAACGTAAGTTTTAGGAATGGTCATCACTAAATTTCTGTGCGTTGCCTCACCTCTCTCTTCTTTTCCAAACCCCTAACCTGTTGGTTGTCAGGGAAATCAACAGCACATCCATGGCTTCAACCTAATACAACATAAAAATAAAACCACAGTAGCTTTTCCATTGGTCATTGCTTTAAAAAACACCTTGATTGGATGTTGAAACATGACCTAGTCTGCCCTTCTCTCTCTGGCCTTATTTTAACAGTTATTAATGTTGCAGATATAGATTGGTTTCTTGTTTTGCAAGGTTCTCCACAAAAATTGATTTTTATTTTTATTTTATTTTTTAAATCTTTGGTCTGGTTCACAAGTAAAGCAGAAAAGGTTTCACTTCAATCCATTTGACTGCATGCTTGAATGGCATGCAAGTCATCTTCCTGGCCATTAAGACCATCTTCTATCAAAGTGCCAAACACAAGAGATGATTCAAGACTGTTCATATCTACTCGTTTTCCCTGGCTATCATCTAGCTTGTTTTACTGTTTTTTTTCTGATCTTTACATGATGTAGGGCACTGGCTTAAAAATTGTATAAAGAAGGCCCACATACAAACCTCTGTCAGCCCTAGTAAACAGTTCTGCAAAAGGGTAAAACAGCTTTTTTATGTGCACTGACTGTTTACAACACACCTTTCTGCTGTGTCTTTGGGAGAAACAGCACTCTTATATGTATTTCCTTCAGAGTCATTTCTAAGGTCTCACAACCAGACTGTGCCCATTCCCTAGCCTTGGTACAAAATCTGGGCAGACACATAAGCTGCACACTGCGAGGGCGTTTGCAGGGTAGGAGCTGGTATGTTTGCTTTGGACTGTTCTCCTCCCCCGCTCCTACATCCTGCAGCACCTGGGTCGTGATCTAATACAAACCACAACAGGTTTGTCCTCTAACACAAATGGTCATAAAGTCTAGGGTGAAATCTATTAAATGGTTTATGGCAAGTCATAGTCACAACAAAGGTCACCTCCCAGACAAAAAATACAGGCGATTTACTGGCTGGCGTAAGTTCAGTCCCAAATGACAGTTTGAAACATGCACCAGCATAGAATGAACATTGCTAAGAGAAACTCTGGTGACAATTGTTTTAACAAAGTGAATTAACTTATCAGACAATTAAGGACACAATTAAGCACCAACAAATAGATATTTAAAATGTGGTGTTTAGTAGCTCTTTGCACTGCAGAGAAAGCTGTAGCTCTGTCTTCAAGCTGGAAAAAAAAAAAGATTAGCACACATTTTTAAAATGAGTGGATATGTGCAATCCTTGCACATATGTGTTCCACATAGGAAGTGAATTTTATATAAAGTATTTTCCCTTTAGTTAATGCATGACAAAGTCTTTATGAAAAGCTCTTCAGGTAGAAGTTTTACTTAAAGTCTGCTTTCTGTAGCACAATTTGTCTCTTTACTAATGCTGGGACAAAATAACATCCACACCTAACTAGATAAAAAGAGGAATGTCAACCATGTTTCTAAACAAAAAACAAAACTATCCCCCTTCTTCTATGATGAATCTTCATTTAATTTATATCATAATAGCTAACACAGATACTGTGATATTTTGGCAAATCCAATTTATACAAGGCAAACCAATGCTGCCATAAACAGTGAATATTCTTAATTAATTATTTTCTTGACCATCTTACTGATGATGATCACAGTCTATGGAACATTTTTCCATGAAACGTTCCACATATTTATTTAGAAATTCCTTCAAAAATGAAGAAATTTATTTGCTGACGTCACCGTTATACAGTGTTTTATAAAAAAATCTTTATTTTGTATTATCAAACAGAAAGAAAATTTTAAAGCTTTATAATATATATATATACACTATTTTTTGACCTCAGGAATGGCATATATCCCACATGTAGGTTTTTCTTTTTGTAGCCAAATATGAAAAGAAAAAAGAAGAAGAAACAAACAAAAACCAGAAAGGGTGACTGCTGACTAAATTTCTCTGTAATTTAGAGCGTTAACTGATCCAAGGCAAAAAGTTAGCTCAAATGAACTTTTAATGTTGCTCACAGGAGAAATATTAAAGACTAAGATGATATCATTTCCTATCATCTGAGAGCTCTAAAACACACTATAAGCTAAAAAATAACTCTTGGCATCCATCTGTTTATGGACACAGGAACAAGTTGTACAGAAACAGTAGCAACTATGGGTAAGAGCTGTTGCTTGCTAAGCCAAAGTTCAGTGTTCTTGTTGGAACATGTGATTTCTTGCATCTGTGACCTATAAAAGCACAGCTCTTTGATCTGTTGTGCAAAACCTAGTGAAACTCACCTGGTACCTAAACTTTACAATGGTGCTCTCAGCTGTGCCATATCAGAACTCGGCAGTTTTTAACATTCAGAGGCAGCTGTTTTACTTGCTAATGCACACACACACACTTGTACTGACAGGACATATAAAATAAATGATTTGATGTTAATGGAAATTTGAGCACCTTGTTTGCCAATTAAATTTACCCACAGGTCTCTTCAAAGGCACTCAGATAAACCAAAACACCAATTATCCATCTCACTGCCATTACAGAAGTAAAATGAAAACATTATACTTAACAATGAGTTAATGCTGAACCTTAATTTCCTAATGCTGAACCTTAATTTCTTCACCCATTAACACTGAATTGACTGTATCAAGAAGCTGAAAGAACATCTTACCTGAATTGGATCTTGTGTCAGTCTCATGGGCCCAATTTGTACCTCTATAGCTGAAGCCTGCAAAGTAAGAGTAATAGAGATATTTTTTTTTCAGTCTGGTTCTTATCAAGGTAGCACTTTGCAAGCAAGAATGAAAGATCAGACATAGCCAGTAAGACTGTCAAAGGAAGGCCATATGACCAGCAGCCTTTATTTCATTGCTGTCAAGTGGTTAAATGTATCTTCAATTAACATATTTTACCAAACTCACAATTTTGTTCTATTTGCCCCTAAGTTAAACATTGTAGGGCTTTAAATAGGGAAAAATCTAAACAACTCTTCCTTTCTCCTCTTTCCCCAGATCAGAGCACCTTCATTAAAAAGGATTTGTATTATGTTTAAGACTATGGAGAAATATTTTTTTCAACCAAAAATGGCCTTATTAATTTAAATGTAAGCAGGCCTCCAAGGTTTTGTAACAGATATTTGGTAATAATATTTTACTTGTGTCAGTTAGAAAAAAGTGGCTTTTCATACAAGATAACATGTTTGGAATATAGATTTAAAATGGTTTTCTAGAACTATAGCTTTTAGTTTGTAGAAAAAAAAAAAAAAACAAAAACAAACAACACAACAGTACATTGCTATCATGTGAGTCACATCATTTTCAGAAGACTTGAGACCACACAGTAATTTAAAGCTATGGCAAGAAAGTCAGCAAACATTGGCTGTAGCTGCTTTGTTGCCATATTTCCTAAGAGTTGGACTACCTTCATACTTTCTGTGTACTGATATATTTCAATACACTCCTCCTATACACAGCTGATTTGTTTCACTTCAGATAATTAATTAAAGACTGTTGTCAGGCAACTGAACAATACCTGTGCTTTCCCACAGATGTATGTACTTAAGGAAAAGTCTTTGAACCCCTTAAAATATCACTCCTCTCACCCTACAGAAGATTACTTACAACTTCTCAGTCTCTGTAGGGACAGATTTTCTGCTTTCCTGATGCTAGCTACTCTACAAAACTGGTGTAGGTGAGTTAAAACAGTTGCCCTGCAGGTTACAAATTGGAACAAAAACCTAATTACAGGCATGTTCTCAGGACTTTCCTCAACTCCTAGGAATCCTGGACCCTTGTTTCTGCACCTTTCTGTTCTGCATTGCTTTTTAGTTCAAGCCTTTTACCCGAGTATTTCCTTGCTCTTCAGTTTATTATTTTTCTAAAGGACCGTGGATAAATGTTCAACACAGATGATGTTTCTTCCTCAGAGAATACAATAGCGTGTTAATACTTAACACTGCCTGCGTATAAGACAGTGGAATTACATACAGATACAGCTGATATGTTGGACTTTCACTCATCTCCAAGTACTGATTCTTATGAGCCCAATGTACGTCAGAAGGCAGCAGCGGGCAGTACTCCAGAAAACTAAACCACAAAGCATGCCATGGTTTTCCAAAGCAAAAACTGCCTCCAGTATAAGCATAGTTAACCTCTCCCTTCCTCACACAAAAGCTTCACTTCCCACTTGATCTCCTGCCATATTGGAAGGCAACATTATGCAAGTAGGGGTTATCACAATATCGGCCATGAACTAATGAATGAGGTTACAGAAACAGAATTCTCCCCAAACTCCCAACTGCTCTTTCCTCCCTCCAGAAATAAAATTAAAAAAAAAAAAAAAAGTGTGTCGCAGGTTAAACCACAACATACATTCACATTCCAGTGGTATTATATGGGAAACTTTTAAATATATAAATATATTTTTAATCTTGAATTACTTTGATTTAGATAAGTGTTTTTTAAGTCGTCTCACTTGAAGAATCTCTAGTGAGCTGAATAATAACAGGTACACAATGGGCTTGGGTCTATATCACTTCAAAAGCTTATTTTTTAAAATGCACAACTCCAACAGTTCCCAAATGTATTGATCAAGAGCCTGGGATTCTTCACAAAGGATGCTTAGGACACCAATATCATTTTTTTAAATCCATTTATTAATGCTACTTATGAATTGACATTGTAAATTACTGTTTTCTGCTTTGCTACCACTTCAGGGGTAATCCAGCTTTCGTTACCCAGTTTTGTGTCCAAGATGGAATAACTATGCCTAATAGATAGATCTATGCAGGCTAGTCTGTCTGACTCTGGGATTTCTTTTCTTCATATCTCTTAGCATGGGTATTTAAAATGCCAAAATAAAAATCCATGCAATTGTGACTTGGGACTTCTCCCTGTGCTACATCCATGTCAGCATCATAAATAGAAAATACTTGGATGGACGGACCTGAAAATCAAGGAGTCCTATTTTTTTCTCCACCCCCACTTCAGTATTTTAGCATGTTCCTGTCTTTGCTAATGATAGGAAAGCTTCCTGAGGATTAGAAAATCCGAGATTCCCAATATAGGTGAACTTGTCACAGTCCTGCTCTATGCAGACATGATTTACTTCCAACCACTACCACAGAGGGATGCAGAAATGGTGCTGCTCTATCTAGATTGACATCTATAACCTTTAAGCCATTCCTTATACCAAACATAGAAACAGAGGGGACCCTCAGATGAAGAATGGTAATGATCCCGAGCATAGGAAGGATTAATGAACCTTCACCTTAGATAGAGCAGAGTATGTCTTCCTTTCTGGACTTTCTTTTCTGAGTTCTGAGTTTTGTTCTACAAGCTCACTCAACCCCCCAGATTTGTATGCCTGAATTGCTTTTGGTACAAATGACTGGCTCACTTTTGTCTTTCAAAATACAGCTAGAGGAGGCAGCAGGAATGTAACATGAGTGCCTAGCCTTTGTAAAGTAGCACACGTCTCTCCTGGGCCTGAAAGAACTTATTTAACAACTTTCTAACTCCCAGAAGAGTCTGACCATGTGGATGTTGCATACATGTATTAATGATTCCACGACCATAGACCATACCTCCGCTCATTTCCTGGCTTAAGTGAGTATCTTATTGCTGATGATTTCCAATTTAAATAAATCTCTCATTATTTTATTGACTGGCAGGAAGGACTGCTAATAGACTTGCAACCTAAATCAATTAGTACAGAATTTCATGACAAACTTTCCTGGTAAAACATGTGGAGCCTGTTTCCAAGGAGGTCAGTGAAAAAAATCCAAATTTCAGTGAGCAGAGGAACAGACACAGGATTGGAAGCAAAGAAATTATAAATCAGCTATCTCAGAATGACAAGAGCTTAAAAACAGTGAAGAAATTTTTGTTCTAACATTTTAAACAGTTCAATATTTTTTTCCAGTATGATTATCACCTCCTAGGTAACCTCCAGAGGAACCAACTATTAATCAAAGAATTATATTAAACAAAGAATTAAAGAAAGTCAATGGTATTTTCTTAAATCCTTTCTTTTCATGTAAATTAGTGATCATCAATTACCTTACTATCATAGCAGTACCATTAAGCAAAATGGACAGACCACTTTACTAAAGGTCCATCCTTTTATATCACCACTACAAAAATCTTTACCCCTCATGTGATTGAAGACCGACAGTCCCTGCAGTTTATGAATCATCAATAATTAAAAACACAACTACCGTAAAGATAAAAACTAATTAACACATTAAAATCTTCTTGGATAATTATTTATTGTTCCAGAGAAACAACAGCAGCTGGAGCCAGCCAAGCTGTGAAGCATATTTGTTGGGAGTCCAGTCTCCTGGAAAGGCATCGGATGCACTGCTTGAGATGCTCTATATCATCAAACAGACACTAGGGGCTGCTGACACTGTTTGTGTCCTGAAGGTACTACCCACTACGTCTTCTTCCACTTTTACTTACTGACAGTCGTTATCAGCCACTGGACCTACTCGCATACTGATACAGCCCTTCCCTCACATCTCGTTTTCACACCTCTGTCCCTTTGGTTTCTAATGAGTTACTCAACTGACCTCTCTTTCAGGCCTAGCTCTTACCACATGACTTCAACCCTCTGTCTCCATCTCCCCTTCATCAGGGCTCCTTTACATTTCTTTCCAGCTCACTTCCCATCCATATCTCTGGTGAGGTTTGATAGCTCAGCCTGTCTTTTGGCTTTTACCATTTCCATAATCTGTTATACCACTATTTTCAATCTTTTTTTTTTTTTTTTTTTTTTTTTTTTTTTTTTTTTTTTTTCCCCTGTCCAAACACTGGCCCTGAAAAGGATTACAATCAAATGTGACCTCTGCACTGGTCTCATCTTTAAATTCTCTCAGAGGCTTGAATTCCCTTAAGAGACAGAGGGGCAGCCAGGTCCTCTCCTGCTTTTCACCAGTGTTATGTATCTCTCTTCTTTCTCTTCTTTTATCTGTCTGTTCTTTAGAAGAACTACATCCTAAATTTTCTTCTATTATCATTATTATTTTTTCAAATCTCTTCTGGTTCATTCACTTTTTTTTTTTTTTTTTTTTTTTTCTGTAGTTTTTAGGCTACTCTTTCTCTGTTTGGACTCTCTCATGTGCTTCCTTTATGAGCTTCAACTGTTACAGGGGATATTACTTGACCTGCAGAGCAATTTATGTGGATTGAAGTAGGAGCAAACTTACAGGAGAAAAATGAAGAGCTGTTTTCACTAAGATGTTGCCTCTGATTCAAGAAGTCCCTTAATCATAAGCTGGCAATGGCTGGGAGAATAAACAGGATAGATCACAACATGTTCCTCCCAGGGTTTCTGCTGCTGTAGATTTGGTCCTGAGCTAGATGATTTTTGTCATGACCTCCATGGCTTTCCCAAGCACCATTCTTCCCTGATTCATTCATTCAATCAGTTGCCTCAGTTAATTTCCTTTTCCCACCAACACAGTTGCTACCTCTGTTGTTACGTTCCCCACAGCCTTTCAGAGTGCTCCCACTTGACTTTTTATTCTTCCTTTTCTGTGGCTTCCAGTTGATTAGCGGCTTGGCTTCCCCAGGTGCTTACACCCTGCACTTCCTTGGCTCCCACTAGAGGGCTGCAAAACCGCTCCGCTCCACAACCTGCCTTCCTCAGTGCCAGCCAGCTGCCACCTTTCCACGGAGTCCAGAGGAGCATTAAATGTTTGGATTGCACAACCCTAAGGTTAATGGTAAGGTCATGCCACTTTATTAAGAGAAAATAATGACCAAACACATATAGTACTTAGAAGAAATTAGGTTTTATCCTTGTTGACTTAGCTGATTAGCCACTTCAAACTGCAAACTCTGCAGGCATCCATAAGAGATGCTAATGGCTGACATCAGTATGTCATGAACAGCTTTTTCAGTGTTAAGCAGCAGATACACAGGAACTGTTAAAAAAAAAAAAAAAAAGAAATAAAAATCATACACATTTTGTACAGCTAATCTATTAATAACATATATGACATAACCTTTGAATAAGTCACAAATATTTGCAAAAACAGCAAGCATCAACTTTTCATGATGTATTTGAAACCAAGAAACCAAGGCTACTGTATACCCACAATCTATCAATAACCCATTCACAGGCTTCTGCTTGTGGCAACGCTGTGGAAATAACTGGATGTATGCCATAGTTTTTGTTGGTATAGATCAATGACTACAAATTCATGCATCTACTGCAAAGACCACTAAATTGTCCAGGCTTTCATTTCAGCGTAATGAGACTCACATGCCTTTCCTTCCTCAGCTATTTTGAGCTCAGCTTCTCTTTGAGCTCCACTCAAGCAGAAATCTCTTAACTGTCTCTCTTTAGAGTCAAAGGTCAGCAGTACTCCACAGTCCTCTTTGAAGCCCAGATCTGCTGCCTTTCACACCACTGTCACTGTATTGCTTGAAATCTAGTCCTACCCTGGCTTTCAGAAATCTCCTCTACCCTAAGACCCTTTCTGCTTTTCTCTCCACCTCACAGAAGGTCCTCCCTCTAACTCTGGCAAAGAGTCTCAGGCTGTTTTTGCCTCCATACATATCACTGCAGGGATCGTACCTTAAAAATACTGACCAAAATGTCCATTTAACTGGAATAGAAAACATAGATTTTCTCCTTTTCCCTGATCACAAGAAAGGAAAAAATCTTCAAAAACACAGCTCCTTGTAATTGTAAACCCTTCTACTTCTTACCACCCCATCCTTCACCCTATCTTTGCCCTTTGCTTGGGATGTCGGACAGTGGAGTCTACCAGTAAGTTTGCAAATTTACAGGTTTTCATGATCTTTGCCTTTTGACAATGCCCCCAAACAACGACAGAAAGTAACCCAAAAAGCAATGTCCCTAAATGCTAGACTGTTTGTAGATTTCACAAGGTTACAATAATGTCTCACTCCTCTCATCTCTGGCTCTGTTAACACTCTGTCACAACTGCAGGATACTCTGTTGAAGGCAGCAATATGATTTACAGTTTGTGTTGTGTGGTGCTTCAACAATGGTGTCTTGGTCTTTCACACAGATAATATAAGGATAACAGCAGATATTTATGGCTGTATTTTTTTGCTTTGTTGAAAAACAAACACACCCAGAGTCAGTATATGCCAAAAAAAAAAAAGTTTTTATTGTAACATTTTTTTTTGGTGGAGGTTTATTTCTTCAAATAGTATCCGCATATTTGGATTCTTCACTGAAATTTATTATCCCAATTTATGCTTTTTCAGTCCAAGGAAATGTTAATGCAATTTATAGTTAAAAAAAAAAAAAGGCAAAACCCATATTCACATATATTTGGTATAGAGCATTAAGGATGGAAGACACAACCAACTTTTTTCAAACATAGATATAATAAAACTCTATACTAAAGCCCTGAATATTTACAAAAGTGGTATTTCCCATGATTTCTGTTATCAGTTCAGCTCTTATTACTACAGAAAATACAATCAGAACCTCTTTAAGAGAATTTGTGAATTTTTTGGAAACAATCTCCTTTTTTATTCACATTTGTTCATTTCCACATTGCAGCAAATGGGATCTTTCTGTTTGAAATTCAGGTCTGTTTTTTTGTTCCCAAAACTTTTACATTCAGAAGAGTGTTGCTAGCAGGTCAAAGGAGGTGATCCTCCCCCTTTATTCAGCCCTGGTGAGGCCACACCTGGAGTGCTGTGTCCAGTTCTGGGCTGCCCAGCACAAGAAGGACATGGAGCTACTGGAGTGAGTTCAGAGGAGGGCTATGAAGACGATGAGAGGACTGAAGCACCTGTCATATGAGAACAGGCTGAGAGAGCTGGGCCTGTTTAGCCTGGAAAAGAGAAGGCTGAGGGGAAACCTCATCAATGTGTATAAATAGCTGAGGGAAGGGTGCCAAGAGGATGGAGCACAGACTGAAGCACAGGAGGTTCTGGCTGAACATGAGAGGGCATTTCTATACTGTGAGGCTGACAGAGCACTGGCACAGGTTGCCCAGAGAGGCTGTGGAGTCTCCTTCTCTGGAGACGTTCAAAACCTGCCTGGATGCCATCCTGTGCCTTGTACTTTAGGCAATCCTATTTGGCAGTAGGGTTGGACCAGGTGGCCTCTAGAAGTCCCTTCCAACCTCAGCCATCCTCTGATTCTTTTGGTTAGATTGCATAATGCCACTTGTTTTTAAGACGGTGTTATTTAAAATGTAGTACCTCCTATAACTTAATGCTATATAAAAAAAACCAACATATCAACACCTGTTTTACAACATACTCCATGAAAAGTAGTATTAAACAGTTTCACAACACAACACTAACATAAGCATAGTTTTTTACTATTAATTTAGCTCTTACTTAGGAGGCCTGAGAACTAAGGCAACTTAGTTTTAATTCACATAGTGTAGCGTTTCATGCATCTAATGATTTAATCATATAAAGCTTATCTGTAAGTCAGGAACATTTTACTGTGCAGTTTTGAACATACTCTTCACATATATGCAAGCACTCATGATCCACAATATATTGACCTCTTACAGACACTATATATGATTTTATTGATAAGCCACAGAGCTCAAAATTTCCTTAGTTAAAAAAAAAAATAAAAAAATGCATATTTTACTTACTTAGCTATCATGCATACAACTATTCAGTGACAAGTGGGGCAAATCGTCAGCTCGGGACTCCACAAACTGAGGCATACAACATTAAAAAACTTCAGTACCCAGGCAATAAAATGAGACCCAAATCCACAAAGACAGGTAGGTCTGGCAGGCTCTCTCTTAGTCTCATGCATCCTGCTCAAATACAGAGAACATGAATGTGCATCTGGTTCTCCTGCTTTCCCAACACAAGCATAACTAGGGTGAAGCCCTCTCAATGCCTCCTATTAAAAACTCTTCCCTTCCATGACCACTCTTCTAGGATACACAGCATGTCTCTCACTGCATCCTCTCCCTCACCCATGATCCTTGCATTCCTTTTTTGCAGTGACCTGTGCCTGAACAGAGACCTTAAGCACTGCCTAACTTTCTCTCTCACCTCCCTCTCACCTTGCCTTGTAGGTGAGCACTCATCTCAAAGAGAGGAATTTGAAATGTTTAAGCTAGGCTGGGCACTGGCTACCATATACCAGATACACCAGCCCGCTTCTGTCCCTGCATGTCCCATGTCTACAACAGAATTTTGTAGAATTACATATATTGGATGATTAAGATTTTTTTTTTTTTTTTTTTTTTTTGAGTTTGGTTCCCAAAGTCTGCTCCTAAAACTGATCCTGTGCAAAGCTACAAAGATCTGTCTGATCAGAGGCAGTTTCAGGAACAGATGTTAAGATTTCTATCTTTCTTCCTTCATCCTCATTCCACTTGATATGTTTTCCTGGCTTGTATCTCAAATAAGAAATTATGAAAATAAGGATTTGAAAACAGAGATTTGTTTCCTCTTTATCTCTCAGCTTATTTTTCCCCTGCAAAATAATTCATCTATTTTGAAGCAATTATAGACAATCATGAGAGCACAATCTTCCTGTTTCAATCTAAAATCAGTGGCAAGGTAAAGGAAGGAAAGCAAACCAATGAGATGCACTAAACCTATGAAAGACATGGAAGAGAGGGGGGGATGAGGGCAGCTGGCATAAACAGGTCACAAAACCTGTATCCTTAAGAGGAAAAGAATTGAGGAAGACAAAATGTACCAGCAGCAAATTGCTAGTGATTTTAGCCAAACTCTTGAACAAGCAAGGTGACACTAGTGATATAATTCTGTGGGCTTTAATAGAACAAATGTACAACTGATATAAAATTAAAACTGAAGTAAGAATATTATATTAGGACTTTCTGCATTCTGTTCAGATATTGGTAAGCAGCTTCTTTATAAATACATTATCATAGGAGGAAGCAGAACACGTAAGTATAAAGTGTAAATCACCCTAGCTTGGTGATTACTTTGCTAATTTGACCATTTGCCCTCTTCACAGCAGTATGTGAGCACATACTGCTCACAGCAATAGTTGCTTTGAGATCTGTCAAGGGAAGGCAAGATATAAAAATCCCACAGTCCATAGTGTCCTGTGTCACATTTACTACAATAATTTGTAAATTAATACTTTCATCCGAATCTGAAACCAATCCCACAGGTTTGTACATAAAATGTGTTACCACACACATTTTTCTTTCTGGATTGAAGGCCCGTTGTCTGCACATTATTCCTACTAACGCCATGATGCTGGTTCTTGATGTTAGCAAAAAATAGATTTGTTGTCCAAGTAAAGACTCAACTTCTCTGCAGTTGGTTAAACCCAGTTGATTAGGACATACCTTAATGAAAACCTACAAATATCTGGGGGAAGATTTCTAAACATATACCCCTGTCCTTTTAAAGGCTTGGTCAGGAACAGCCAATATTGGTCCTACCGAATCTATCTTGCCCCAACATCCTATTTCTAGAAGTGACCAACAGGAGATGACAAACTGAAGAAAGGGAGAACAGGGCAAGCACAATGACACTGTGCCTTATATACCTCTAAGCTCAATACTGATAGCTCATCTAAGCTTATGCTTTCCTTACAGAAAAGCCATGCTAACTCTTCTCCAGCACACCGTATTATCCAATTACCTATGACACCTACCTGTGTTACATTTTATAGGTAGACATAGCATCTTGCTCAGATGGAAACATAACGTAGTTCCTACATGATTTTTTGAACCCTCTATGGAAAGCTAACATGTTATTATCCAATTTTCACTCCTCTGTCACTGACACCAGTTTAAAGAACAGATGACACATCATAGTTAGTAGTTAGTAATTCACCAATTTCAGATTTATGTTCCTTCTGAATTCCTGGGTAAATATGTGATTCTGTAATATGCCTGGCAATATTTCCTCCTTCTCCTCCTCCCCACAGCAGAACAATAACAGGTTTGCATCCCTAAATCTGCTACTCCAATGTCTCTCAAGAGCAGTGTGCCCAGAAGACAGCTGGCTCAGATGACTTGTCAGCAGTCATGTGCATCGCTTGAGAAGGAGACGGCCTCAAAAGATGTAGTTATCATTATCAGCTTACTCACTATCAGAGATGTTTTTATACCAATGCCATAACAACTATAACAAAAATCACTGAAACACAGAATATCCTGAGTTGGAAGGGACCCATAAGGATCATGAAGTCCAACTCCTGGTACCACACAGGTCTACCCAGAAGTTTAGACCATGTGGCTAAGTGCACAGTCCAATCACTTCTTAAATTCAGACAGGCTTGGTGAAGTGACTACTTCACTGGGGCCTGTTCCAGTGTGCAACCTCAGTGAAGAACCTCTTCCTGATGTCCAGCCTAAACCTCCTCTGCCTCAGCTTAACACCATTCCTACGGGTCCTAGCACTGGTGTTTATGGAGAATAGCTCAGTGCCTGCCACTCCACTCCCCCTCACGAGGAAGTTGTAGACCGCAGTGAGGTCCCACCTCAGCCTTTTCTTCTCCAGGCTGAAAAGGCCAAGTGACCTCAGCCGCCCCTCATACGTCTTCCCCTCTAGGCCCTTCACCATCTTCGTCGCCCTCCTCTGGACACTCTCCAACAGTTTAATGTCCTTCTTGTACTGTGGTGCCCAGAACTGCACACAGTACTCAAGGTGAGGCCGCACTGGCGCAGAGTAGAGCGGGACAATCACCTCCCTCGACCGACTAGCAATGCCGTGCTTGATGCACCCCAGGATATGGTTGGCCTTCCTGGCTGCCAGGGCACACCGCTGGCTCATATCCTGCTAACCACATTCTGTTAAACACAACCCCCAGATCCCTCTCTGCGGGGCTGCTCTCCAGCATCTTGTTGCCCAGTCTCTACGTATAGCCAGGGTTGCCCCTTCCCAGGCGCAGGACCTGGCACTTGTTTTTGTTAAACTTCATGTAGTTGGTGATAGCTCAACTCTCCAATCTGTCCAGATCTCTCTGCAAGGCCTTTCCACCCTCAGCCAAGTCTACAGCTCCTCCAAGTTTGGTGTCATTGGCAAATTTGCTCAAAACACCTTCTAGTCCTACATCCAAATCGCTTATAAAAACATTGAAGAGGACTGTCCCTAAAATGGATCCTTGAGGGACCCCACTAGTGACCATCCACCAGCCCGATGTGGCCCCATTAACCACCACTCCTTGAGCCCTGCCCGTCAGCCAATTGCTCACCCATTGGATGACGTTTTTGTTTAGCTGTATGCTGGACAGTTTGTCCAGTAGGATCCTATGGGAAACAGTGTCAAAAGCTTTGCTGAAGTCCAAAAAAATCACATCAGCTGGTTTCCCTTGATCAACTAGATGGGTGACCTTATCATAAAAGGAAATCAAATTTGTTAGGCAGGACCTACCCCTCGTATAAATAAATTTTAGTAGGTAAAATACCCAGCCAGGAAAACATCTAAATGCAAACTATTGTATCACACTCTGATACCAAATAGTTTTCTTTCAAGAAATTCTATCCTTGATGGGTCCTATCTTTCTTGCTCTAAATTCAGCATTGATTTAAAAAAAAATAATCGTATTCTTTAATGGGCTTCCAAGTCAATGTTTAATTTACTAACTTTTGATGAGAAAGCTTCCTTCTTACATTAAACTGATCTTAGCTATTGCAAACTTCTTAGTCATCTGTTTAAGTAGAAGTTTAAAGGTGTACTTACTTAGAACTGGCTAGATATCTGTACTATAGGAGTACAATATTTGAGAAACCAAATTGACTGTGACAAGGTGTCATTTCAAGGTACTACTTACTACAGATGCTGTTAATTCATTAAAACAAACAAACAAACATCAGCAACAGAAAAAAAAAAAAAACAAAAAAAAAAAAAAACACAACTCTACCCTGCAACAGAGTCGGGCACAAGTCATTTTTATCAGGGAATAAGTCAAGGCAAAAATCTAATGCCTTGTTTTCCAACAGTATTTTGACTAAGAATTTTGACTAGGTTTTCCTGTTCACAGAGCAGCAAAGCACAAAAATTTGGAGCATACCTTTCCCCACTGACTATCTACAGGGTCTCAAGGTCTGCAACAGGAGGAAACTTCCTCTCTTCCTTCGCAGTATTCAGAACCTGAATAGAATGAAAGGCCTCAACTAATGCTTAGAGATGCTTTATGTAATCCCAACGAGTAAAGAATCACTGGCTTGAAGGGACCTTTGAAGGTTATCAAATTGCTTCAACTGGTGCTATCATAACACTAGATCAGGTCAACCATGCCTTTGTCTACGCCTTCTCAGCATGACTGCTGCTCAGGCCATCACCTCCTAGACTGTACTGATGAGAAAGGAATTAAAATCCATAGACTGTCCAAGAGCATTTGTATTGGGTTCACAAGGCAAAGGTTTGGTAGTGAGGGGCTGCAGGGTGGCCTCTGTGAGCAGAGCCCAGCAGCTGCCCCCATGCCAGATCAGAGCCAGCTCCAGACAGCTCCAAAAGGAACCCGCTGCTGGACAGAGCCGAGCCAGGGAGGAACACTGGGTGAGCCTCTGGGAGAGCAGATGGAAGAAAGGGGGAAAAAACTGCTGTGCAACAGCAGCTGGGAGAGAGGAGTGAGCAGCAGCCCTGCAGCCCCCAGGTGAGTGCAGCAGGAGGGCAGGAGGTGCTCCAGGCAGGCAGCAGCAGTTCCCCTGCGGGCTGTGCAGGGAGAGGCCCCTGGTGGAGCAGGCTGTCCCCCTGCAGCCCATGGGTCCCACATGGAGCAGATCTCCACGCTGCAGCCCCCCATGGGTGGAGGAGCCCCCGGTGGAGCAGGGGCAGAGGGTGACTGTGAAGGAGCGGCAGAGACGAAACATTAGGGACTGACCACAGCCCCCATTCCCTATTCCCCTCTGCTACTTGACAGGAGGAAGTAGGAGACAGTGGATGGGGGTAAGATGTTTTTAGTTTTCTTTTAGTTTCTCACTGTTTTAGTCTGTTAGTGATAGGTAATATATTATATTAATCTCCCTAATAAGAGTCTGTTTTGCCTGTGACAGTAATTGGTGAGCAATCTCCCTGTCCTTATCTCAACCCTTGAGTCTTTTTTCATTACATTTTATCTCCCTCTTCTTTTGAGGAGAGTGGGGGAGCAGCTACGGCACAGTTTAGTTGCCCAGCAGGGTAAAACCAACACGGCATTCATTAACTTGTGAACTACTGTGTAAGAGAGAAATATCTGCTATCATAATGTAGTCCTGCTGTATTTCACTCCTTCTACCTACCTATAACATTGACCAAATTTGCACTTTCTTTAGCAAAAAATGAAAACAAATTTCATTTTAAAGTCCTTTTAAAAATGAATAGTGAACTTCTATGGATTCCTTTAGAGATATGAATCTTCAGTAACTCTTAGTATAATTACTGGGGCAAGTTCACAGACGATGCCTTCTTTGAGAGTAATACAATTCCATGCTTTAATCCAGCAGCACACAAGTAATAAAGAGTAATAAATTGAATTAACAAGTAATAAATTCATTTCACAAACAGCATAGTTTTTAGACTTGTGGAAATAAAACCAATTACAGAATACTGTTCACAATTACATTTTTATTTTGAATGCTGACTTTGTCAGCATAAGTTTCTCCGACAGTGCACTTAGCACATAACATTTCAGGTTATGTTAGTGTGCTTGCAGGGGGATACTAGACACAGGAAAAACAAACTTTTTCAAATGTTTGTCAAAGTAAGTAGAATACGCCCAAGACTTGTGGATCTCAGCATGAAGAGACTTCTTGCTGTAATTTGATTTGTTATTACTGTCCACTCTCAAGTTAGTAAGAAAATGAGTTACACACATTATATCCAGTCAAACCTCATTACATCAATCTTGCGGAACACCACAGCAACTAAGTCTGAACTGTTTCAGAAATATGATATGAAATATGATATAGTATGATATGAAATACTGATGTTTAAGAGAAACATTGGTGTTTAGACAAGAGCAAATTCCAGAAGTATAGACACAGCAAGATTTTAAAATCAATCTTATATTCACCTTTGCAAGTTCAGCTAGTCAAAAAAGCACCCACCACGAGGAAACAAAGGACCGAACCAAACAACTTCGTACTTCCACTTAGATTTAAGGCGAACCCACACTTTCAATACTGTATGTCATCTTTTGTTCCCTTAAGTTAACAAAAAATAGAAAAAAAATAGAGAGAAAGTAACAAGAATAACCATGGATATTCCAAGACATCCCCAGAGAACTAAAAAGACAAGTCTTTGTCCACCAGAAGGAAACGTAGCCAAGGAGGAACACAATAGGCATCTATAAAACCATGAATGTTGTAGAGCTGTATGACAAATGACTCACCAATATTCTTCGCAATACAATAAATACAAAACTTTCACTTCAATTATTAGGCCAGTGGAGAGGGTGCTGTTCAAAAGCAATTGATCAAAATTTACCAAAGGTAGTTCCCTGTATTGCCATGAAAGAAACATGACAGTAGGATCATAACCACAACTCAGAATTATTTTAAAAATTTTCCAAAGATTGGCCAAGAGATAAAAACATCAGGAGGCATACATTAGAAGTGTGGTCTGCTCAGCATTTGCTCCAGAGCCTGTTCTGCTCTCTCCATCTCCCACTGAACTATCAAAACAGATTTCAAGTTTCTGTGCTGTGTTACTGGACTCTACAGTGTCTGTAAGAATTTGCTGGAAGACAGATATCATTTTGAAATTCCTCCTGTAAGTTAGCAAAGAAGGAAGTTAAATATTTTAATATGATATATAATTCAGGGGTTTTCCACAACTCTACTTTTACGAAAAAAGTAGAAATCTGTCTCTTTTCTCTTAATTCAATGTAACACTGCCATTGGCTACTGGTGTTGGAGGATTTTTTTTTAATTTAAGAGTATTTTGACAAGTGTGTTCTTAAACAATTTAACCCTGCTCTTACAGTAGTAGATACCCTACCTTGTTTCTTACCCAAGGAGAAAATATCAGCTATTTTGGCTTCCACTATTCATCTATTGTAAACTATACAGTATTTTACTGAAAATCATTAAATTCAGATTAACCAGAATTCACAGGTTCTTTCTTCCCTTCAAAATCACTACGATTATGCCTCTCAGTATACAGAAAGCAGTTGGGAGCAGAGCCTCAAGTACTGGTTTGCAAGTGCACACATAGGTATTATGAACTCTACATCAAAGGCTAAAAGGAAGACAACATTTTCCCCCTAAGGTATGCATGGCTTTTAGTCTACCTCTACTCCAGTGTTATTCAATGCAGATACTACCTACTATCTATCAATATTAAGGTTGGGCAATTAGCAGACTTATTGTTTGAGACGCATGGCGAACACCAGCATCAGAACTTTGATTAGTATCACCTCCACTTATCTCATATCTCAGGTGGGCATAGCTGAAAAGACCACCTTCCAGGTTGAGCAAGGTCCGTTTCTATTTTCTTTTGCCAGCTACCAAAAGGCATCCACTTATTATTTCAGACCAAAGTCAACACAATATTCCTCTTGCTGAGACACAGAAAACACAAAAATGGAATAAAGATGTTGTGCTGAGTGCTGGTCACTTCTTGAAGCTTTCTGAATTTTCTTTCCCTTAGAAAACATAGATAGGAACTTTGATCTAAGTTGTACAAAAATATCAAAATAAACATAATTAAAGAATAGGGTATTCCTCACTTTCTTCAAAAACATAATGTTGTCTCTTCCCTCTTCTCAACTCTGTCATGAAGCCAGGCAGTGTTTGCTTTGCAGTTCCTCTGTCTTGCTTGTTTGAGTTTGGGGACAGATAGATTGAGTCAATTAGTTCAGCCTTGTAATCCAAATTTCAGCATCCAAAAGGTATGCCCTGAAATTATACCTAGATATTATTAAAATAAAAGCAAATAAACAAAACCCTCCAAAAAAATCCAAACCTCCAAATTCCAAATCATAATACCATCACCAAATAAAGCAAAAATCATTATCTTCCTGAGTTTCCATGATAATATACACATGTAAAAGTGTATGTACACTTTTTCCATTACAATCTAACATTGACTCTAAAATCTAGAAATAGCATTTTTCAAGGGATGTAACGAGTAGCAAGTAGAGATTCTATAGGTACATTGACCAGAAAAGAAAGGCCAAAGAGAGTGTACCCATTCTGATAAACGAGATGGGACAGCTGGTAACAACAGAGATGGAGAAGGCTGGGTTCTTTGCCTCAGCCTTCACTGCCAGTCAGGCTTGCCATGTCTCTCATTTCCCTGAAACTTTGGGCAGGGGCTGGGGAGCAAAGTAAGTGAAGAGCAGGTTAGAGACCACCTGATGAAACTGGACATAAGTCTATGGGGCCCAATGACATGCATCCCAGAGTCCTAAGGGAACTGTCTGATGGAGTTGCCAAGCCTCTCTCCATCATATCTGAAAAGTCCTGGCAGTCAGGTGAAGTCTGAAACTGGTGACTGGAAAAAGGGAAACATCACCCCCATTTTTTAAAAGGGTAGAAGGGAGGACCCAGGGAACTACAGACTGGTGAGCCTCACCTCTATGCCTGGCAAGATCACAGAATGAATCCTCCTGGAAGCAATGTCAAAGTACATGCAGGACAAGGAGGTGATCCAGGACAGCCAGCATGGCTTCAACAAGGGCAAATTGTGCCTGACCAATCTGGTGGCCTTCTGTGATGGAGTGACTGCACCAGTTGACAAGAGAAGACTGACCAATGTCATCTGTCTGGACTTCTCTAAGGCCTTTGACATGGTCCCATGCAAAATCCTTAACTCTAAATTGGAGAGAGATGTATTTGAAAGGGGGACAAGTCAGTGAAAAAGGAGTTGGCTTGAAGGCCATACCCAGAGAGCAGCGGTCAATGGCTCCCTGTCCAGGTGGAGGCTGGTGAGAAGTGGTCTCCCTCAGGGGACCATCATGGGGCTGGTGCTGTTTAATATCTTTACCAACGACACAGACAGTGGAAACAAGTGCACCCTCAGCAAGTTTGCAGATGACACTAAGCTGAGTGGTGTAGTCAATACGACAGAAGGAGGCGATGCCATCCAAAGGGACCTGGACAAGCTTGAGAAGCTAATGAGGTTCAACAAGTCCAAGGGAAAGGTGCTGCACCTGGGTCGGGGCAATTCTGGACATGAGCACAGACTGGGAGACAAACTCATTGAGAGCACCCCTGCAAAGAAGGACTTGGGGGTTCTGGAGGATGAAAAGCTCAGCATGAGCCAGCAGTGCATGCTTGTAGCCCAGAAGGCCAACTGTGTCCTGGGCTGCATCAACAAAGGAGTGGCCAGCACATGGAGGAGATGATTGTCCCCACCTGCTGTGCCTTTGTGAGGTCCCACTTGGAGTGCTGTGTCCAGGTCTGGAGGCCCCAGCATGAGAAGGATATGAACCTGTTAGAGCATATCCAGAGGAGGGCCATAAAGATGATCATAGGGCTGGAGCACCTGTGCTATGAAGAAAGACTGGGAGAGCTGGGGCTGTTCAGCCTGGAGAAGGCTCCAGGGAGACCTCATTGCAGTTTTTCATTATTTAAAAAGGGTGCAATAAAAAAGACAGAGAATGACTTGGGCAGATAGTGATAGGACAAATGGTAATGGCTTTAAACTAAAAGAGGGTAGATTTAGATGAGATGTTTACTCAGAGGCACTCGAACAGGTTGCACAGAGAAGCTGTGGATGCCCCATCCCTGGGGGTGCTCAAGGCAAGGCTGGATGGGGCTTTGAGCAACCTGGTCTGGTGAGAGGTGTCCCTGCAGAGGGGTTGGAACTAGATGATCTTTAAGATCCCTTCCAACCCAAACCATTCTGTGATTCTATGATTCTATAATTTAAATATATGTCAAAATCAACTACTTTGCTGTTGATTCTTTAACAGAAATACAGATAGAAGAATTATTCCTAGGGTAGACTCTATCATCTAAAGTATCAAGAGTGAGGTTCTCTCACATAAAAATTGAATCTCCAGCTCAACACTTCCTTCTATTATGCATTACAAGTTATCAATATGAAAATCTGCCTTGTCTCACACTAAAAATTGTGCAGACAACAAATATCAAAGTCAAATGTTCATCAAAGTAAACAACTCAGAGGCTTTGACTGACTGAATAATTCATGATCACATTTATTTCAGTTTAAGTTTCTATTTTAAGTTTGACAAAGCCATTGCAGATAATCCAGACAGTAGCAGTAGTATATGAATCTAAGAGAGTAAGATACCTACATCTGGATATCACCTCCTGGGAAGTGCACAATGCCTTGCTCACTGGTGAATCATCCAACTGAGCTGCCTGGATGTTACCCAGAACTAGCATTTTTTAACCTCTCTATTTTGTCATTCAAGACTAAAGTGCTTATGAAGTTTGTCTCATCTATTTAGGTTATAAATCTCAGAGAGAAAGATCACCTCTCACTTTTATAATACCTCATACAGTAGTGCACACAGATTGACTGATCCTATAAGCACTACCCAAACAAAGATGAAACGTGGGTAAGAGTGGAAGAAATACTTGCACAAGGTGGGTTTAGTGGTGCAAATGAAGTGGTCAGATGAAGGGGAAAGTTTCATCCAGATGAGCACAGAGTAGCAGGTGTTAGATATACCTGAAGTATTCATATCTTGCAAAAGTAAGAACTGCCCTGATCATCTTGGAAACATAATTACACAGTATTACAAATCTGGAAACTTAATTACCTGGTCTTACACACCAGAATTCAGTCATACTAATTTCACTGCCCCTATTCTATTCATGCAAATACTGGTAGGATTAGCATCTAATGTGAGGATCTAACTTTTGCATGCAGCTGCAATCCAAATAAGCTCTGCAAAAGTATGGAAAGAAGGCAGTACATAGTTCCTGAGCTGGCCTGCTGCACCAGAGCAAATAATTACTTATGCAATAAACAGTAACAGTTTCTGTATTATCCAGCAGTATTTCCCCTTAGTGGGAGGAAATCATTAAAAACTTACTGGAAAAAGACTTTTTGGACATTTTATCCCAGTTTTAAAAAGGAGAATCATAACCATGTTCAGGTGTCACTTTCTACAACCAGCATTACAAATCCATGAAAGCATTCCACAGAGAGTTCTTACTGCTGTGCCAGTTTTCACTGGCACATCTACTTGAGCTGAATGTAGTCACTTCACTATAGTCACTTCCCTAGTGATGCCACAATACATCATTAGGATGTTACGCAACTCACTATCAGTGCAAGACTGAGAAAATAAAACATTACACTATTATATTATCCACAGAGAGCAAAACGTAATTCTCTAACATATGTCTCAGCAGCTATCTCCTCCCACAGACTCAGCACATGTACATCATGTGAACTTACATGCTCATGAGTTGAAAGACAAAGTTCTGGCTGCTGAATGCAATGACAACCACCACACTTCCTCTCCCTAAACAATACTTACAGCTTGCTATTTTCAATGCACTTTATATTGCAGAAGCTTAATTCTATGCACCACAGATTCAATTCGGCATTCTGTTTATTTTTTCTCTATGAGGTTTATCATTGTAGACAAAAAGTGTTTCTGGTATGGTTAAAGGTAGTGTGATCCAAATGGTGATCCTTTTTTTTTTTTTTCTTTTCTTTTTTTTTTTTTTTCAGAATTAGCAAAGCAACTAAAAAAGCAACTATTAAGGAACAGGAACTACATAAACTACATACATATAATGAACTATAGGAGAATATTAATTTCCTCTCCAAGAGATCAGTTCAAATTCTGACACTTTCCAATCACCTTTATCTAGAAATCCTGTCTCTGCATGTCATGAAAGATTTTAATTCCAATTCACTGACAAAGTTTTCACCAATAAAAAACCTTCTATTCAAGCATCCTTTCTTCATTTTAGTGGATTAGATTCAGTATTACATACAGCTCCACTGAAGACCTACTTATGCATAAATTACCCATAATCTAACACTACAGTCCATGAGATTACTACAGAAAAATTATACTGCCAAATTTCTCAATTATCTCTTCATTTTATAGCTGTCTTTGGATGGGCTCTGAGGAGAAATAATGTTTTTTTCCCTCTTATTATTTTACTTATTCACAAGGGCATATGACAACAGAAAATAGTAACTTCTATAAATTTCTTGCTGAGTCACAAGTCAGTTTTCAGAGAAGTTGAAAAATATTTCACTGACATAACCTGGGGGAAACAAGCTGCCAAGAGAGCTGGGAAAGCGATTTGTGCAACCATAGGCCCATCATAATGTTATGCACGGTAATGAGTATGCAGAGTATACCATGGTGTAGAGTTGTATAGAGGACCAAAGTCCTTGAGTTATACTGAACAGAAGACACAATTCAACTCACTGGGTCAGTCTAAGGTGAGTGCTGATAAAAGCAAGGTGATTTTTCTAAATAAAGGAAAGTTAATAGAACTGGTCTTGTTCGAGACTTAGGAAGGCTTTTGTTGGGATGGCAAAGGCATCCAAAAAGCTACAGAAAATGAGGTAGAAGAATGGTAAGGTAGTTAAAAGGGTAGCAGAGAAACTTGAGGGCAGGAGTGGTAGAAATGGGATGAAATACAAATAACATGAAGTGCTGCACTGTGTGCTTAGGTTTGCTGCTGTATGTCAGAAGCCTCTTAGCTGAACATAACAGAAAAAGCAGAGGTAACCCAAGGAGAGAAAAAGAGACTTAAAAAGTGAAAGAAAGCTTCTGTTCCTCAAAATGGTGTTCCAGGACTCCTATCAGTGAAGTAAGAGAAGACCAGAAGTAAACTTTTTTAAAACTAACAAAATTAAAGGGATTATAGAAGGTGACTTCTGACAACTGCAGGGGCCTGCTCTCTGACCTGATAATCCTTTCCAGAAATTGCATTTGGCTTCACATAGCAAGCTACTGTTAAAGTTTAAATGCTTCTCCAGAAATAAATGAGACATTGAGCTGGGGGCCTCCTAACAAGATACATCTGTAATGAAATATCTGTAATCGTTACAGTCATTGAACATAAAAAGCCCATTTGTGGCCATACATAAAACAGCCTGACTAGCTCATTGGTCACATCTGTGGAAGCCCTGTGATTAACTGATAGTGCAGTAAGGATAGCCGTATTCTTGGCTTTGAGTAACAAGAGTGTCATTGATTATTTCAGTTATGGCATTACAAATGTATTAGTACTGCTCACTACAGAATTTAAGCCTCAAGTCTTCAGAACCACATTGCATTATCTGAAAAAGAAATTTTCACGCATGCAACTCTTTGTAGGGAAATAACACTTTTCAACACTGCTCCTGTTTAGACCTTTGTAGTGACACAAAGCTAACCGGCTGTTCTATATTTAGCTGCCGGACACAGGTTACAACCACTCCAAGGTTGTTTTAGGCTTCTTCTGAGTGCAATGACCCTGTGGAAATGTAAGTCCACCAAGTGCTCTGGTTTTTCCAGTCAAGCTGGATGCTTCCACTTGCATACTTGAATGTTTTACTACTTCAGGCTTCAATGGAGGCCAGGATTGCAAATACCTAACAGCAGGTGTACTGGGTCAGATCAAACCACCAAACTAATATCGTATCTCTGAGAATGGTCAACACTGGATAATCATGCAAGCACATGTGCATCCTCCTGCATCTACCCCCAGCAAAAATCATAGAGGTTTCCCAAATATATGAAAGTCAGTTTTGATTTATCAATCCTCAGAAGATATCTCACTTATTTTCTCAGTGTTCCAATGAACTCAAATTATGTGTTTTGTGAAATACTACCTCCTTTCTGTATTTATAGGGATAAAGCAAAGCACAGTCTGGCACATTTTGTGATTTGCAATCATTATGTTTTTCACAGAAACCACCATACACAGGGCACAGATTACTCAGAAAACTTCCATTAAAAAAAAAAAAAAAAAAGGCAAAGCCATTTTTAGTTCTCAAGGTAGATAAAGTCATATTTTCAAAGTTAGTGTGAATCAACATATTTCTAGATTTCCATCAGGTCTAAGACAATAGCTCTAATCGCCTTTAAGGCAATTTAACAGACAGAATGATTACTTTAGCTTGCAGAGGTGGGAGTCTTGAAATGGGAGTTTGCCTGGTGTAATCTAAAAATGGCCTTGATACACCACTTATGTGCATCTTGCCCAGTGATTTTTTTCCCTACAGGAATGTGAATACTGCTGCTCAAGTCCAAATTAGGATCATTACTTGATTTTAAGAAGGCCTTAGGAAAGAAGTCCAAAAACAGTTAGTACCAAGGGTGAGAAAGGTGAGAAGTCATTTTCCTGGTGATAAGAACTGTAGAGAGTTTATAGAAGGTTGTGATTTTGACCCATTTCAGATATTTTCATTTCAGTTATGATGCACATATAAATACCCTTTTTATCGATTCAGTAAATCTTATCATACACTTTTAAAAATATGACTCAAAACACTTAGCATGAGACAGCTACAGAATTTAAATCTGGAAGTTTCCAGAGGATATCTAAAGGCAACTCTAGCCACAGTTCCTACTTTTCTCCAAAGCGGGCTCCTCATCTCTGGACTGGGAACTATACTTTCGTCCAAGCAGGAGTGAGCTAAAATCTTCCTCCCACCTCTATGATGGTTCAGGAATCCTCACTGTAAATCAGTGAGGATTCTCTCTCTTTCCAGCCAGCCATCTCAGAGGAGGCAAAAGCCCCAACATTAAAGACATTAGGCCATCTCAGAATTTTGGACACACAATTCTTGAACTGACTTCACATATGTCAGAATGAGTGAAAAGTTACCATATTTCTACAGTTAATAAAACCTATGGTTTTGTAGTTATTGGTCACCATATAAGATTAAGAAAGTGAAAATATGACATTAGAGTGGAAACCTTACCTATGGTCTCAGCAAATAAGAACTGTTCCTTCATTTCTCAAACATGGCAGTGACTTCAATTGAGTTTTTCTTTGTTGCATAAGACACTTGCTATAAATTGTGATGAAAATGTATGCAGGTTCAAGTAACTAGAATATACTATGAACAAACGAATTTCATTGGTAGCCACCATAAATTATTTTATTATTCTTGGAAGACTAGTAAAGATGCTGCAACTGTGTACAGAAGCAGAATAAATACACTCTACTTGGCAAGGGCTTATAAATGAGCTCTAGTGAAAAGACTCATTCTGAGAAAATGAAACAGCTGCAAGAACGTCTATCTTATTTAAGATGGCTTGGTTTAATGATTGTCTATGCTACTGGTGAAAGGTAGACTGCAGACATTTCCTTCTGAGATTATTACTTATCACTGAAATGTGTACAGCATGAAGCAGTACAGAAGTCTCCATGAATTTTTATGTACAGCAGAACACACACCATTGACTGTCAGTCACTTTACATTTTTGTTGCTGACAGTAATTTCAGATAACCATTTCATTCATACACTTCCTTATATGACTACGTTCTCCATGGAAAGAAGCATAACAACAATGGATTGAGCAGCAGCCTAGCAGGCCAATTTAAAACCTTGGCTGGCTTCTTTTGACTGATTTAGACTGAGATGCAAACCAAGTTAGAAAGTGTATTTATTTAAGGATAGCTTGCTAAATTCTTCACCTTAGTGCTCCACTTCGTCTTTTCTTTCAAAGGGAAGGATTTGTCATTCCCATATCTGCTCACTGAACATATTTTCATAGCATTAAACGCAGAAGTGAAGCCAAATCTGTTAACAACACAAATGATGTTATGGCAAACTGTAAGAAGAGTAAATAATCACTCATTTTATTTTTCACTCTGAATTTTGATCTAACAGCTCAACCTCCACCAAAGATGCAGGGTACATCATGGCAAAAGATAAAAAATGAAGCTATTTACCAAATTAAAAGGAATAGCAGCAAGTCATGCAATCCTATCTTTGGAGTTCATGGGCCTTTGTAGATCTGAACTATTTGTCAAATACCATTTGTCCTCCACAATGGTAGCACAACAGAGATACTTAGGCATCTGGTCAGACCCCTTAGCACAAGGCTGATTGTGTCCCAGCAAGAACTACGAGTTCAATCCTCTGCTTCCAAGCTCCAAAACACTCACTGCTGGCTCTAGATTGTTGTACACAGGGCAGCCAGGTGCTGAAACATATCAGGTTCTCAGCTAGATATCAGCTTCCCAGTATGTGTTTTGCAGATGATGTGGCTATAGTCATTAGCCCTCAAGCTTTAGTAATTTAAAGTTGGTTTAAAATTACTGTGGGTATCTCTATTGTAACATGTCTTTGGACCTCCCAGCTGCAGCATGAAGTGAAGTTAGCATTACCAGACACCTGGAAGTTTTTCCACAAGAAAATTTTCATGTCTAAGAAGTAAAGCCTTTTGCAGAAGCAGTAATTCAGGTGGAATTTTTATCAAAATATAAACTGAACTCAAGACTGACTATAGTAAGTTCTGATCAATTTGAAACATATTTCCAGGATTTTATCTTTGAAATATGTCTCTTTTTGAAGTGACATTTCCAAACACACAGGAAATCCATTTACCACAAACGTCCCATTAGCCCACAAGTCAGTTGCCAAGCAAATTTCTGAGCAGACTAGCACCAAAAATTTGGAAGGAGTTTAGACAGGATGCATGGAAGATTATCATTCCTCTTTTATGCTTAATCCAGTGATGGCTAGCAATGAAAGTACTTTTTAAAGCCACATATCTGTAACGTGATTTTTTCCTGTCTGATGCTGTCCAGTGTGAAGCTGGTGGGAGAAAAGATATTTCTATTGTTTTCAGACACTCATTGGTTCTATTGTTGTCAAATACTCATTGGTTTCCACAACACTTGGAATAAACAGAAAGAACTGCTCTCCAGAGTGAGAAAGTGACTGATTGTCAAAGAATGAATGAAAAGACTTGGAGGCTAGTAGGTACAGGATGTGAACCGTGTCCAGAAAGAACCAAGAAATTAATATGTTTAAACGTATCCAACTTTGATTCCATTCTCAGCAAGAGAAGCACCTCTGCAACTGGGCAAATGAAGCCAACAAAGAACAACAATAACAACATAAAAAACACAAAAACTGGAGTGGAGATACCAGAAGATGGCCCACCCAGCTTTCAGAAAAACATAAAACAAGCTTGCATACAAACATACGAAAGAATCTCCCATCATCCAAAAAAGGCAGACTACCCTCTCCAGTAATTCTATACCGAAAGAATGAGTGAAAAATAAAAATCCTATAAGGCTGATCAACAAAAGGAAGTGGTGGCTAGAAGTATTGCTGACATCTCCAAGCAATGCAAAGCTAGAATGCTGCCCCTTACAGCATGCCACTGCCTCATCAGCAAATGCAGAACACTTATCAGGGAGAGTTAGGAACATGTCTGGGGAAGCAGAACTGCCCATTCCAACAACTAGCTACAGTTAAAACAGCTAAGGAGATAAGTGGTTTTGAACCCTGACTGCCCATTAACCAGAAGAGGAGATACCAGGATCCTATCATCTATTTCCATTGAACTAAAACCAAAACATAATGACATTTTCAGAGAATATAGATAGCCTTTCACTTGTTGCTGTCTTCCTATCTGAAAAAGACCACATCTCCATCTCACTGATGTCAGTGGAGTCTTTCCAGAAGCAAGATTTGTATCCCAATATGTGGTGAACATCATATTTGTCTGTTCTTTCCAGACTACATGTGTGAATTGCGTGTTTCTGTACTGGGCAAGAAGTGAAAAAGGCACAAGGATTTTACTGTTGTATCACTGAATGCTAGTTCATATATTAAGCTCTTTAAATTTTTTTTTTTTTTTAATACTGTTCTTCCTTAAACGATAGAAGTGACACACAAAAATTCCAGTTTACTCTTTGGTAAGCACCTTAAAAAAATAATCACATTCATCTTCATGTTCTAGTGTTCAGTTAGAA
This sequence comes from Netta rufina, assembly GCF_964035555.1. NCBI lineage: Eukaryota > Metazoa > Chordata > Aves > Anseriformes > Anatidae > Netta > Netta rufina. Next base: position 21,826,939 of record NC_140126.1, read on the forward strand.
AGTTAGCTCTGTTTCATGTTAAATGTTCTTAATAATGTATGTCCACAATCAAATCTAACCTCATCTCTCTCCTAATTTTCTGAAGAGCACAGAGATGCATTGCTCTTCTTTGCTGTTGGGATACTTCTAAATGTGCAAGATGGCAGTATCTTGTGTGAGTAGCTTTCCTGCCCAAATTCAAAAACTGTGTATCTCCACTATCCTTTTCTAAACATCATTAACACAAATGAAACACCCTGCAACTGTGAGGAAGTTGCCTGCAACCTTCTCCGTTTTGTCCTAGATGATCCTGTGCAGCTGCATTATTTAAATTCCCAAATGCAACAAAGCTATGTTTGAGACATTCTTTACTCACATGGTATTTAACAAGCTATAAAAAACTGTATGTGTATCATAAAACACAAAGTTGTAAACATACATGTATCTCAGACTTGGATAGTTAAATGCATCATACACTGACACCAGAAAATAAATATGAGCATGATAATTAAGTATTGTCCTTTCAAAGGCAGACATCCACATTAACCATACAGGAAACTAGTCTGATATGGTTTCACATGCACGCTATAGTAATACAGAGCCCTTTATCATTTGAAGCTATCTGCAGACTATTTTCAATTAAATGAAAAATAACAATAATGTGAACATGAAAGGATGGCCTTGAAGAAGTTACTTTCAGCACAGCAGATTTTTCAAACCTAAGGCTAGGCTACAGATGCCTTAAAGTTCCAAGGGGAAAAAAAAAAAAAATCCTTGATCTAAAAATAGTCTCTTGTATGAATTTGGTGGAACCCATGAAAAGGATTCCTTTCTTTGAAGATGATTCATTACTGAACTCTTTGAACTATATGGATAGTCCCTAAGCCACTAAAATGCCAGAGGGCCAAAAAAGATCTGGATGTGTATCAGCTGTTTCAGTTAATGCATATCTATGAAGAGACAACAAAGGAACCTTCTAAGTTCATAGGGTAGGAAAGAAATAAACAAATTTAAGCCTAAAGCCTAAAACTGTTGGTTTGAGCTATTTTTGAAGAGAGTTTCTCACCACCTGCTATTTTTTTCCCCCCTCAGGTCTGTAAAGATGTGCTAGGACAAATCAATAAATATTAGGACAAAATCCAGAACACAGAGAAATACAAAACTTTGTTCCACATAAAGTGGTGAGGACCTAAACCCCAAGAGCAGTGTATAAATATAATCCACTGCAAGAACTTACAAGAGGCCATACAACCTCCTCATGCCTTCTGGTTGAGTGTAACACTGATTAGTCCCACTAGTTTTTATTTTATCACTAATGTTAAGATATTTTAATTCCTTAATTATCTGACTTCACATCTGCATATTTCAGTTAAATAACTAAACTTGCCGCCTGCCTGAAGGAAAAGTCTGATGATTCCAAAACCAGAAAGCAAAAATCTAACTTAAAACTATGAAAATTTAAGTATAATATTTTTAAGACTGGAACAAATCTTGTCTCCAGCCTTTCCTTCATAATCAAACCTGTGGTTTTCAATCATGTTTGAAAAGAAAATCTTTTTGGAATATGAACGATTGTACTAATGGTGCAATAAACAAGTTCTGTTCCTCACTCCAAGCTAACCTGAATGACCAGAATAGTAAAATGTAGCTCTGCTGCTGAATGAGCAGTAATGCCAGAATGTACAAAAGAAACTCTTGCATCAGATAAAGCAACATTAATACAAAGCCACTTTTGAAAGAAAAGCTGCCATTAAAATTAAATTAATTTCCACAGATTTAATAAATAGATCGTGTTAGTGGTTTCTTGGGAATATCCCCTTTGGGATGGAACACAGGAGTCCATATCATCATTTCGCAAAGTTGTACCATAAGTACCAGAAGTATCTTCATGTTTACAACAATTTTGATTCCTACGCCTGACTTGTTTGTTTGTTTGTTTATTTGTTTGTTTGTTTTTTCTTTCCTTCTCCCCTCCCTTCCCCACCCCCGCTTTTGACAAAGCTCACTTCAGGTCTACAGACCTCCCAGCAAGCTCCATTCCCTGTCTTATAACAAAAGCAGTGATCCAGCTACCAACATTTTTCCCCCAGGTATCATGACCAAGTATGGCTTGTCTGGAAAAGCACTCCAGACAAATGAAAAAATATGTGAAGCTGAGAAGACTTGCCTTTCAAGAGTGCACAGCTTGCAAAAAGACTGGTTAGTAGACTTGAACTTGTCTGGATAAATATTAGATACTTCTCTTTTGCTCTCATACATATATATAAGGTGATACAGCCTGTGTAGTCTCATATTGTTGTGGAGTGTGAAAAAAATAAGAAAAGCACAGACTACTAGATGACTTTAGGCACCAGTGGGACCCATGTATGCATTCCCTGTTGCAGTGAAACAGGTGTAAAATTGTATGGCTTTAGAAGCTCATTAAGACTACCACAAATAGATTTCAGAAGTTGTATTTTCAAGAAGACTGCCATAAAACACAGAGTTTTTAGCACCAAGTCACAAACTATATTTGTGTTGCGTAGCTATAAGATCTGTACAGGAATATCTGAATTGGACTTCCAAGTGTCATCAGCATTCTGTGCCATCAAATTCTTTTCCCAAAACATTTTGCTACCCATGTGCCTCTTCAGCCTCACTCCCTCTGACTTACTTCTCGATCCAGGCCTCCTCCACCCTGTAAGAGATGCTCCTTTTAGAACTGTCCCAATCCAGACTAGATGGATTACTTGCTTTTCTTCTGAACAATTATGCCCTGCTTTGAATGGAATGCAATGGCTTGGTTGGTAGGGGCCTTCAAAGATCACCTAGTCCACCTACCTGACCACTTCAGGGCTAAACAAAAGTTAAAGCATAGTATTGAGGGCATTATCCAAATGCCTCTTGACCACTGACAGGCATGGGGCAACGATCACTTTACTGGGAAGCCTGTTCCAGTGTTTGACCATCCTCACAGTAATTATTATTTTTTTCCTAATGTTCAGTCTGAAGCTTCCCTGGTACAGCTTTGTGACAATCCCATGTGTCCTGTCATTGGTGACCAAAGAGCAGAGGCCAGCACCTCCCTCTACATGTCCCCTCCTCAGGAAGCTGCAGAGAACAGTGAGGCCGCCTCTTGGACTCCTCATCTCCAGACTGGACAACCCCAGTGTCCTTAACCTCTCCTCACTGGACACGCCCTCCTACAGTGTCACCAGCTTTGTTACCCTCCTCTGGATGCTTTCAAGTAACTTGACATCCTTTTTATATTGTGAAGCCCAGAACTGCAAGCTGGCAATGCTGTACTAAATGCACCCCAAAATGTGGTTTGCTGTCTTGGCTGCCAGGGCATGCTGCTGGTTCATGCTGAGCCTGCTGTCAACCAGCACCCCAAAAACCCTTTCCACTGAGCTGCTCCCCAGCCACTTTTCTCCAAAACTGTTCCTTTGTCTGGCATTACTGCATCCCAGGTGCAGAAACCAGCATTTTCCTTTGCTGAACTTTATGCTGTTGATGATCATCCAATGCTCCAATCTATCTTGATCCCTCTGCAAGGCCTCTTGTTCCTCCAGGGAGCCAACAGTACCTCACAGTTTAGTCTCATCGGCAGACATACTGAAGATGCATCCCACTCCTGCACCCAGATCACTGATAAAGATGTTGAACAGGACTAGCCATTGAATTGAGCCCTAGGGAGCACCACTGGTGACTGGCTGCCAGCCAGATGTAACCCCATTCACTGTAACACTTTGAGCTCTACTGTCAAGCCAGTTCACCACTAAGTGTATAATGAACCTTTTTATCTCACAGTTACAAAATTTGTTCATAAGGATGCCGTGCAGGACAGTATCAAAGGCCTTAGTAAAATCCAGAAAGATTACATCTGCTGCCTTCCCTTCATCCAGTATGCGGTGACCTTATCACAGAAGGAGATCAGATTACTAAGGCAGGACTTTCCCTTGATGAACCGTCACTGTGTCTGATAATAGCTTTGTTCTTTAGCTGCCTTTCAGCATCCCCCAGGATAAGCTTCTCCATAACTTTTGCAAGGACTGAGGTTAGACTAATATGTCTGTAGTTTCCCAGGTCTTCTCTCATGCCCTTTCAGTAGATGGGTGTTCTGGTGGCCGGCTTCCAGTCAGCAGGGATCTCCCCAGGCTCCCATGACCTTTGGTAAATTGTTGAGAGGGGTCACGCTATAATGTCTGCTAACTCCTTCAGCATTCTGGGGTGAATCCTGTTGCCCCAACAACTTATGAACATTGAACTGTTCCTTTACAATCTCCACAACCACTGAAAGCAAGTTACTGTTTCCCCAGTCATGGTCCTCCAACTTCAAGATTCAGGCAGCACACAATCTGTAGTTACCACTAAATACCGAGGCAATAAAAGGCGTTAAAGAATTAGAACATCTCACATCTCCACTCTCTCTTCTAATCACCTACTGCACCCTCATACATTTTAGTGCTTTAGTTGATCTTTCCATGCTTGCAAACCTCACAAAGGTATCTAAGCAAGTTCTTCAGTCTTCCTAAAGGCAGCACTCACAGGACACTATGGCTGCCCTATGGAGTACTATGGCTGCCCTATGGAGATGTGTGAGCTGGCCAGCAGCTGCTGCCTCTGAGAGCCCCCACCTCACCAAGTTTGAAAGTACTTAGAAAATCAAAACTTTTGAGATGTTTTGTCATCCTGGTCTCTCTTGCTGTGTTCTCTGAGAGGAATGGAAAAGGATTTTTGTGCAGGAGTTAGCAAGGCTGACTGATAGGGCTTTAAAATAGATTTGAAGGGGGAAAGGGATAAAAACAGGCACACCAATGATAAGCCAAAGTACCATCAAAATGGTATGCCAAAATTTGAGGGACTGCATGCTAGTGAGATCCTTCACTCCGCTCCAGGAGGTGCTGGCTACAATGAAGTACATTTTAAATGTTTCTGCACCAATGCAGGCAGCATGAGGAACAAACAAGAGGAGCTGGAAGCCTTGGCTCAGTCCGAGAGCTACATCATTGGCATAAGTGAAACCTGGTGGGAAGAGGCCTGCGACTGGTGTGTTGTGTTGGAGTTACATGCTTTTCAGAAGAGATGGGCAGGGCAGGGCAGGTGAGGGGTGGCAGTGTCTGTAATGGAGGAGATGGTCTGTATGGAGCTTGTAGTTGTCTCACACATGTGAGAGCCTCTGGGTAAGGTCTAAGGAACAAGTAAATAAAGGGGGTGTCACCATGGGAGTCTACTATAGACCACCCAGGCAGGATGACAACACTGATGAAATATACTCTAAGAAACTAATAGATACCTCTAGATCACCTGCCCTTGTCCTTATGAGAGACTTCAACTTGCCACATATAAACTGGGAGTACCACACAGAGGATACAAATAGGTCCAAGAGATTCCTAAAACACCTTGATGATAACTTGTTTGTGCAGGTACTAAGGAAGCTGACTAGGAAAGGTGCCCTCCTAGATCTGTTGTTTGTGAACAGACAGGGTCTCGTGGGTGAAGTGGTGATTGGTGGCTGACCTGGCAAAAGTGACCATTAAGTAGTGGAGTATAAACTCTTTGGTGATGGGAGGAAAACTGCCAACCCTGCCAACTTCAACCCTGGATATGGGGAGAGCAGACTTCAGGCTGCTCAGGTAGGAAGGTCCCCTGGGAAACTGCTTTTGAAGGAATCAGGGTCCACCAGTGCCGGTCGATGTTTAAATACCACCTCCTAAGAGCACACGAACAGGCAGTTCCAAAATGTCAGATGTCAAGCAGGTGAACAAGGAGGGGCTTGACTGAGCAGAGATCTTCTAGAGTTTAGGTAGAAAAAGAGCGTATGGCCACTACAAGTGAGGTCAGGCAACATGGGAGGACTACAGAGATGCTGTTTGCCTTTGTGGGGAGACAATTCATGTAGCCAGAGCTCAGTTAGAGTGGAAGCTGACCAGTACTGTGGGGAACAATAAAGTTTTTTTTTTGTTTGTTTGTTTGTTTTGTTTTTTAATATGTGAACAGCAAAAGGAGGACCAAAGAAAATACTGGTCTCTTACTTGATGAGGATCGTCATCTCACAAACAGGGATATAGACAAAGCAGAGACATTTAATGCCTTCTTTGCCCATCTTCAACACAAATGATGGGCTCTGGGAACCCTGGAACCATGCGTGGGAGGATTGTGGCTGTAGTAACAATGAACTCCCAGCCACCCCTGTGCTTGTGCAAGACTTACTGTTCCAGCTAGATGCATGTTAAGTTTATGGAACCTGACGGGATTCATCCCAGTGCACTCAGAGACCTGGCTGATGTCACTGCAACACCTCTCAATTATTTTTCATTGGCCTTGAGAATCTAGAGAGATCCGAGTCGACTGGAAGCTGGCAAACATTGTTCCAATTTTCAAGAAGGGCAAGAAAGAAGGCCCTGGTAATTATAGACCTGTCAGTCTCACTTCAGTGCCTGGTAAAATTATGGAGAAAATAATTCTGGGAGTTATTGAAAAACACCCAAAGGACAATGCAGTCATTGGTCACAGTCAGCAAAGGTTCACAAGGTGAAGATCCCGCTTAACCAACTTAATTTCGTTTTTTGACAGGGTCACCCATCTAGTTGACCAAGGGAAACCAAATCTTTTTGGATTTCAGTAAAGCTTTCAGTATGGTTTCTCATGTATCCCTCTGAACAAAATGTTCAGCACACAGCTAGATAAATACATAATTCAATGAGTGAACAATTGGCTGACAAGTTGGGCTCAAAGGGTTATAGTAATGGAGTTACACCAGGCTGGTGAGGCTGGTGTCCCGTCACTAATGGGGTTCACTAGGGCTCCATTCTAAGGCCAGGTCTCTTTAATGTTTTAATAAAAAACTTGGATGCAGGACTTGAAGGTATATGAAGTAAGTTTGCAGATGACATTAAATTGGAAGGAACTGTTGACTTCATTGAGGGATGAGGCCTTGCATAGAGATCTTGAGAAAACAGAGAGCTTAGCAATCACCACCGGTCTGAAGACATATGAGGAGCAGCTGAGGCCCCTTGGTTTGCTCAGCCCCGAGCAGAGCAGGCTGAGGGGAGGCCTCATGGCGGCCTGCAGCTCCCTCACGAGGGGAGCGGAGGGGCAGGCGCTGAGCTCTGCTCTCTGGGGACAGCGACAGGACCCGAGGGAACGGCATGGAGCTGGGACAGGGGAGGGTCAGGCTGGGGGTTAGGGAAAGGGTCTGCACCCAGAGGGTGGTCAGGCACTGGGACAGGCTCCCCAGGGCAGTGGTCATGGCACTGAGCCTGACGGAGTTCAAGAAGCATTTGGACAACACTCTCAGACACATGGTTTGGATTTTTTGGGTGGTCCTATGTGGAGCGATGAGCTGGAATCAATGATACTTCTGGGTCCCTTCCAACTCGGGATATTCTATGATTCTACAAGGCTGTGACAAGGTGTCCTACGTGCCATTTACTCAGCTCTTCTATCCATCACAACACAGCCCAGCACATAAACACAGCCCTAACTATTTAACATGGTGAATAGTTTCATTCAGAAGTGGGACATACCACCTTTTCCAGAAAGCTTGTGTTATTTTCCAATACAATTAAACAGCTGCCTAGGTCACTCTTTTCTTTCTGACACTAGTGATTCATCAGGACAAGACTCTTTGCAAACAGATGGATTTCAGGGAAGCTGTCACAAGAAACTACAGAAGGAGAATCCAGAATTGTTATCACTCCAGGAGACTGGGGACTCACATAGGAGGACCACTTCAGACTCTTTCAGATCAGAGGACAGAACCTGAGTGTCTCATCTCTGGAAAGCAGCCCAACCACCATGCTATCACTGACCCGGAGGGAAGTCTGTTTCAGAGATTCAAAATAAATTTGCTTCACTTCAAAAATGAACACATACAAAATTTAAAGCCTTATTTTTTCCCTATTCTAAAAGAGATTTCTTGGTTCTCTGGCTAGGACACTGCCTAAGTTGTATTTTATAATCAGACACAATAATTATTAAACATAACTGCAAGAGAAGAAGGATCATTGTCAATATTCATGTTCCCAGTGCCTTCCAACAGCATTTTAAATCAGTAACAGGGGAAGGATAAAGCCTTTTTTATGGTCCTTGTGGCAAAGTGGTTGACCTACAAAGAAAGGAAAATGGAGTGCTGGAAGCAGCTCCAAAGTTAATTTCATAGACCTTCTGCCCAATTCCACATTGGATTAAGTTTTTTTTTTTTTTTTTGTATAGCACCAGACCATATGCCGCTGGTAAGTATACCGCTATTTAGATTAAAACATGCATAAAATAAGAAAGGAATCAGACCCTGCTCTTCCAAAAATAAACAAATAAGTTGCAATTAAATCTAACAGGTTACAGCTCTACATGAAATCTGGCTATGAGCACAGTTTGTCCTAGGCTTATAAATAGCTGTTTAATAGCTTGTTTTCCAATAGCTACATTGCTTCAAAGCTCCATTCTGCCTATTTTATCTCATTGCCTTACCTCACAGTAGACATTACTGACTCTGCTAATGCACAGTCTCTCATCTAACTGCCCTTTCTTTGGATTTCTTATTTAAATATAATTTTGTAATATCTATACACATGCTCAAACTTGTCTGCATACTCTGTAAATGCACAGGAAACAGGGGGGAAACAGTGGTTCTGTGACATTCATAGAATCATAGCATCACAGAATGGCTTGGGTTGGAAGGGACCTTAAAGAACAGCTAGTTCCAACCCCCCTGCCATGGGTTGCCACCCCCTAGATCAAGATGCCCAGGGCCTCATCCAACCCAGTCTTGAACACCTCCAGGGATGGAGCATTCACACATTCTCTGAGCAACCTGTGCCAGTGCCTCACCATCCTCTGAGTGAAGAATTTCCTCCTAACAACTAATTTAAATCTCCCCTCTTTTAGTTTAAAAACATTCCCTGCTGCCCTGTCATTATTTGAATGAGCAAAAAGGTGTTCTCTGTCTTTTTATAAGCCCTTTTTAAATACTGAAAAACTGCAATAAGGTCACCCTGGACCCTTCTCTTCTTCAGGCTGAACAGCCCCAGCTCTCTCAGGCTTTCTTCATAGCACAGGTCCTCCAAGCCTTCGATCACCTTTGTAGCCCTCTTCTGGACTTTCTCTAACAGATCCACATCCTTCTTGTGCTGGGAGCCCCAGACCTGGATGCAGCACTCCAGGTGGGGTCTCACAACGCTAGAGTAGAGCAGGGCAATCATCTCCCCAAAATTTCTGACTTCTCTCTTGATCCAGCCCAGGACACAGTTGGCCTTCTGGGCTGCAAGCATGCACTGCTGGCTCATGTTCAACTTTTCGTGCTCCAGAACCCCCAAGTCCTTCTCTACAGGATTGCTCTCATTAAGTTCTTCTCCGAGTCTGTGCTCATGTCCAGAATTGCCTCGACCCAGGTGCAGCACCTTGCCCTTGGACTTGTTGAACCTCATGTGGCTCATGTGGGCCCACTTCTCCAGCTTGTCCAGGTCCTTTTGGATGGCATCCCCTCTTGTACCCTTCTGTCATATTGATTGCACCACTCAGCTTAGTGTCATCTGCAAACTTGCTGGGGGTGCACTCAATCCCACTATGTTGTTGATAAATATATTAATCAGCACTGGTCCCAGGACAGACCCCTGGGGTGGTATACCACCTGTCACTAGCCTCAACCTAGATATCGAGCCATTGACCACCACATTCCTGCAGACTTGCTTGGGATTTGACGTGCTGGAGTCCCAGTGGCCAATATCTCTGCAACTCCTTCTCTTCTCTTCCATGCTATGAAATCAACTCACTCTGGTCCAATTTTCCCACCGTTTTAGAAATAACACTGCCTCTTCAGAGGCAAGTAGGAATCCAGGGCAAGAGATCAACAAATTGTAAATCTACTTCAAAACCAGTTCTGTATTTTCAAAGGAGTAACTCAAGTTATTAAGACCTTCGTTCTGAGACTGCTTCTCAGGTAACACCATTTAGATGAGGGACTACTTTAAATAAACCTAAGTTCTATCTGCTCTATATTTAAGATACAAAATATTTGGAACCTGGTAGGCAAATCAGTGGGTACAGATATATAGTGTTTTTTTTTTTTTTTAACAGTTCTTCAGAGTAATTCTCTATTTGCAGAAACAGAATGTCTTTAATACATTTTTTTTTCATTTATAGCTGATAATACAGGTGTGAAAGAAATATATAAACAAGTGAATGCAGAAGGCTGGAGCAGTGGTTGACACAAATGGTTGACCTGCAGGGGAAAAACAGGTCTCATGAGCTGGACTAAATGCTTCTCTCAAGTGAAGAAAGTTACTTGCATTGAACAGCACCTCCAAAAGGCTGTGATATTAATTCTCACTAAGAATTAATATATCTCTGGATAGCATTTTTTCCTCACCCAAAAGGAAAGGTGGTTCAAGCTGCAGAAGTCTAAAGCACCAGAGTGTTTTGGGGAGCAGTGGGAGCTTCTACAGAATAAGCTCGTTGTTCTTCACAGCCTGTAAGAATTGCCCCAAAGAAGATGCCCTCAGAGAAGAGAGGAAACAGTCAGCTGTTGCTGCCCTGCAAGACAGGTGACTTACTGAAAGAAGAACTAGAAATGCAACTGCTAGAAATGCAACTACTAAACATGGCCAGAGGGAGACAGTGACAGAAAAGAAATCATCAGGTAGCACTCGCTACTGTAAACTCATGCCCCAAATCACAAACTAATGCACTTTAAACACACATGCTGCATTCCACAATGCTCTGAACTTTTATTTTCATGCCTGCAAAGATGTCTGTTGATTTTCTGAAGCCATAATCCTACCACCATTGACTTATACTGAAGTCCAGAAAATTCTAGGTCTGGTTACCCTGACAACAATCCCCCCACTCTGCTACACCACCAAACACTTCACATGTTATCTCCTAGCAACCACACAGGTACATACAGCCTTTGCCGAAGGCACTTTCAAGAAAGTTACATGTACGTTAAAGAAAATTCAACAGATTTCAGATACACATGCATCCTTCACTCTGGGCTTCACTAAAGAAGCCCGTGACTGATAGAGATTTGAATCTTTAAAAAAAAAAAAAAATAAAAAAAAAAGGAGTGATCAACAGGTGAATAGGAATTACAAGCAGAGAATTATCTACAAAAAATGAAATACCCTGAGATCTGGCAGCAGTGCAGGTGATGCCAGAGGAAAAATTAACCCAAAGCATAGTTGTTTTTTTCACCTCTGGTTCCTCCTTGCATCAACTTTACTACTTAGCCTCAACAAGTCTTATTCTCCTGGACGTGCAGATACCTGATCAAGGATCAACTGTTCTCGAGGAGACAGAAGAGGTTCAGCAACCTGTCTGAAATGACAACTCCCCTGAGAAGTTGAAAGACCCTCACCAGAAAGAGTAAACATTTTTGTGAGTCGGGTGCTTAAATGCTCATTGCATCAAATAGGGCAAACAGAAGACAGATGCACATGCATCTGCCCCATCTGGGAGGGGGCACTCAAGCCAGCTGTTAGGAAGTGCTTACATTAGATGTTTGGTATTCTTGCCAGTCTTCAGACTACCCACAGAACAGGTGTGAGGCTTAGTTTCACAGCCTAAAACTGCTCAATTGCTTCGGTATCTAAATCACTACTTAAAGTATGATTGCTAGGTTATTTCTCTCCTGTTGGAGACAGGGGTTGAAACAATGTGCCCATTTTCTGTACAACACCCTTGTGATTATTAAGCACAGATAAATTAGAAGATATTCTCAGGTGCAGATATTCAAATCTACTTCCTGCACCCCAAGGACATGCACTATTCCCAGAACATACTGTACAACTTTTCAGTTTGCATTATTTCTTTCAGCCGTGTGGTCAGTTTTATTTGAAATCCCTCTGCTCTGCATTCAGTGCTATCATGGAGTATTAGAAATTACCAAAAGATCCAAATTTAGCTCCTCATAAGGTAAAACATCTGTGTTATTTTGCACATTGCAAATGGTACAAGGTAGAAAACAGAAGCTACTAATACTCAGTTCAGCTGAAACAGTTTAACTTTGGGCTCTGAGAGCAAACCTTCCAAAATAACTTTTTACTGAAGCACTTACAGGGATGCAGGAGTCCTGAGATGCCTATTGACGCTCAGTGCCTAAATGACTTAGACAAACTGACCTCTTACAAGTTCACAACATTTCCATTTTCCTGCACAAGCTAAGGAAAAAGAAGAAGGGGGAAAAAAAAGCAGGTATGTTTATATATAATGATAGAACTGACTATTGCCCAGAACAGTTTTGCAAGTCCAGAATGTGTGACTCAGTGCCAAGTAAATTCAGTCTACCAGGCTGCTCTGTTTCCTTTGCCAAGTGGCTAATTATTGTCTGAGGAAATGGTTTTCTCCATGCTCTAACACTTCAATCCATGCACTTCTCTGTCAGGCACTGCATAAGCATACAACCACAGTGCTTCTTGAAGTTACCTGCACTATTTGAAGGAGGAATGGAATATCAAATATGGAGCAGCAAACCTTTGTAAAAGTCCTTTTAGTGTGCTCATTCAAAATGTCTGGGCTTAGTCCAAGAAAAGCACTTCCTCTACTAGCAACCTTTTTTATGGCAAGTGTTGTTCAGGCCAGCACCTCTCACAGACCAGCTGGGCTAAATTGAAAAGGCTCTGCACTGGAACACAGTTCAATGTACTAACACTTCTCAGCCTGCCCTCCAGGTTTTCTTTGCCAGCTTTGCAGCCCCACAATATGTTCAAGGGGACTTGATGCCTTAACCATCAAATCAAGTTGTGAAACGATCACTTCCACACTGAGTCACAGAGTACGGTGATTTCACTGTGATTTCACCGAGTCTTCACTGTGAAGACTGGTGATTTTTGCCAGTCTTCAGTGTTATTTTCCAAGTTTCCTGTACGTCTAATATGTTCCACTGTACGTCTAGTATGTTCCACGTTCTACATAACATACTAGCAGCCAGTTAAACAGTAGTACAGTACAAACAAAACAAGAAGTACAAAAAGTACAGTGACTTTTTGCATTCTTGGTCACAATACTGCTTTAAAGAGAAGAAACATATCTTAGATCAAGGCACTGCTTAGGGTTGCACTTCTCCAAAGCCTGTGGACCTGAGACAACTCTCTTAGTACCTAGACTTCTCAGAGCTTTCCATAGTACTTTGATATCCTCTGATTTGTAACTGACAGCTGCATCACTTCTTATATTCCCCCATATTAAAAATAATAATAAAAAAGTTTTATAAAGTCAGAAAAACTGGGTGCTTGACATATTGAGGAGCATCCTTCTCCTCAGTGCTTCCACCTCATAACTTAATACGGACCCATGTGGATAAGAAGAGTGATACTGTCCCAATCCATTTCTTCTAATTTTTGAGCTTTGCTTCTACATTTTGCTTTCCATATTTTGATATGGAAATGCCTGAAAACTGTCAAAAACTGTTTTTTAGTGTGACTTTCAGAGAAGGTTTATAAATGCATTTTTCTATTCCACAAAGAACAAGAAGAACCAAACCATTACACCTGTGCTCTTGTCATTTCAAGAAAAAAAAAAAAAAAAAAAGAAAAGTAATCAATGAATAGAAAACTGCAGTTATTTCTTTGTTTTCCCATATGTTCCTACGGTTTAGCAACAAGAGCTTTAAAGCTTGTTTGTTCTTGGAGACTAACTTTGGCTAATGCTTAAGTATCATGGTGTTCAAGAAATGTGTTACCTATGCACACACTTTTGCTTAAGATCTTTACTGGCCATAATTAAAAGATGTATTTGCATCAAGTCCTACAGTGCAAATATTTTAATTTTTGTATCTTTTCAAATCACTGAGAAAGTGTTCAAGAAGCTGTTCATTTCTTGCTAAACAGCTGATACTGTTGCCCTTCAAAACTGGCAATAGTTGGGCAATGGGTCAAGCAACCCTTACACATGCAGTATCATCTCCTGCTCAATGTTATGCTTCAATTAAGTAAACTAATTGCCTTGTATCTTTATAAAAAAATGAAATAGGGTATGAGATGTTAATAGTTTGCTGCCATGATACCATTTGCATAGTCTGTAGGAAAGATTTGGTGTCACAGGGTCAACATGGAAGAATATACCTGCAATCTACAGCAGTTGTATGTATGTTACGATTATGAGTTTGGCCATAGGCGATACGGTAAGCACATGTTTATTAAGAAGTAAACACAGGCATGGCATGGCTGTTTTTTACTTCAGCATTTGTGCACAAGTACTTTAATAATACAGCATATGGCTGGGAACCAGAAACTGGGGGTCCTATTTTAAAGCATGGCACAGACTCACCTAGTATAAACTGTCATCTCTATCTTCTCTAATACTTAGCAAGTTCACTTAACTTCTTTGTCAACTAATCTGTAGGTACTTGGTACCAAGCTTTTGAGATCCACAAAGAAATACTCTCACACTAGAAATACAAAATGTTTACTCATAACCAGTTATAAGCAGATATACATACCTGAATGTATGGAACAACTCAGAACTTTTTATTAAAGAAAACAAAAGAAATTATCTTTGTAACACTGATCTCACCCCAATGAGCACAGATTAGAAGTACTTAAAAACTATGGTTTAGGCAAGGCATTTTAAGAAACAAGTGTTGTTGTTTTTAATTTTATTTTTATTTATTACATTGGGTTGAAATAATTACAGGTTGTTCTCTTTCATTGCCAGGTTAATATTGTGATGTGGATGAGTTTTAAAGCATTTTATAATTATAGGGTCAAATGCAAATAATGCAACACTTGATTGTGTAAACAAGTAAAGAACATTTTAGAGCAGAAAACGAAGACAAATGAAGCAGCATCATTTAAGTGGGTTCAATAGTTACACAACAGGAATATTTTATTAATTTATAATAAGGTTAGCAGCCATTTGACCTGTGTCTTTGTTTCCTCACATAAATAGATGAGATTTCAATACAGCTATTATCTGCAACCAAACACTATATCAGTTAAAGCCGTGGGTATTGCCAGACACATTTCCTTTCCAAAAAAAACTACTTATTTTTTCTTCAACTTTCATCTTCTATGGAAATAAATACTGTCATCATGTGCTACTGAAGAGCTGTAGTTCATGCCATTCCATTTCTTATAGCCAGACAGGTATCAAGTATTATCTTGCCCTTATGATAGTTCTGTAATATTCAGACCTTACTTTGGTCACACAAGAACATATTATCCTGTAGGAAACTGTGCCAGGCGTAGCGGCAAGAATGGAGGCACTAACTTGATTTAAAAATTACACAAAGTATTTTACAGATCTTAGTGCATATAAGACAGAGACTTTTTCTACTATCTCATTGGAAGTGTTGTTAAATAAATTAAAGCATCATTTCCCTCAGCTTGGGACTCTAAATGTGTCCAAGGAACTGAAGCAATCCAAAGTAATAGTAGGGTGCCAACTATGAAGTCCAAAAACAGCTGAAATATGTTCAATTTTAATGACCATAAAGTTGACAAATATATTTGCTTATAATGGCACATGATGTAATAATAAAAATATAAACAAAAAATAAACAATTTGTAAGAACAGAAAACAGTACTACCACTTGAAGATTTGTTTTTTATGCATTTCAACTTAAAGAATTGGTCAACAATTTCTATTTTTCTTTCCTGTACATTTAAAAAAGCTCAGTAGAACATTTTACAACTTAAGAATTAGGGCTTTGGCAAATTATAAAAATAAATAAATAATAAAAAGAACAAGAAAAGCAAAACAAAACAATAACAAGAAAAACAACATGGGTTTGGCTATCTGTAGGGTAATGTCAGTCCAAATAATTTGAAGAAATGCATGTGATTGCAGATGTGAAGAAAAATGAAATGCTGAGAAATGCCCAAGCAGATAAAATTCCTAAAAAAAAAGTTTGGCATGAGTAGAATGCAAGGAAAAAATAATGACAGGTCATTTTGTAGGAGACAGACTATGAACTGTTAGCAAATATCCATCATGTTGTGTCTAACATTCTGGATTAGTTTAAGTTCTCATCTAATAAACTAAAGATGGAGGGCACACTGCCTGATGCTCCTTGAGTAAGTATCTGCAGAGCACTGGGCGAAAAACTCAACATGTATCAATTTAAGCCAGGCTACACCCTTAGTTTCTGAAGTTCACTGGTGGGGTAGAGGGGTTGGTTAAGAGAAAGCTTTCCACTGAAGAGATAACCATTGCATTTCATTGGGAGGGACAAGAGCAGTTACTCACTGACATTGCCTCGATGTTCATAACCTGAGCAACAGTACACACAGAATAAGGCAGCTCTTGGGCAAGGCTATGCTTGACTTCTTGTTCTACCTGCTCCAAGCAGAAGGCTGGATTAAATGACCTCCTGTGGTCCCTTCCAATCTGAGTTATTCTGTGACTCCACCTGTGACTCAAGAAGTATCCCATTCATAAACGGGAAAATAATAATAATAAAAAAAGAGAGAACCTTTGAAAAATCCAAGGAAATGTACATTTTTTACCTTATGATTTGAGGTGGGTTTTTTACTTTTTTTTTTTTTTTTTTTTATCTGTTGATCTCTTTCACTTATGTTTTCCTTAGGTGTATATATATATACATACACATATATAAAAATTACAAAGGTTTCCAGTAATCTTTTAATTTCTTGATTATAACGAAACACCAAGATCAAGTTAAGCCCAGGGAATTACTTATGACACGATACCCTGCTTTATTATTACAACAGAGAAGTACCATGAGGTGCAGCCGGGACCACGACCCCGCTTGCTTTGAGCACAAGCTTTAGAACGGCGCTGCAAAGCATAATTCCTAGAAAACATTCTGGGAGATTACAGAAAAGCCTACAACATATGTAAAAAAAAAAAAAAAAAAAAAGCAAACCCAGCACAACCGTCTCTTCTGCCTGCCAAACTTGACGGATGCTGTTGAGCCGCGGGCTGCGGCCGCACCTGCCCTGAGGCGCCGGTGCTGGGTCCCAGCCTCCGGCCCCGGGGTGTGCAGCCCCTGCGGGCACCGCCGCCGCGGCCGGGGGGGGGCTCGGCCCCTCGGCGCCGTCCTCCCCGCCCCGCGGTTTACCTGGCGGCCGGCGCTGCTGGTCTGGGTCTCCGCCTCGATGCCGCAGCAGCGGGGCGCCCTGGCCCGGGCGGGGCCGCGCTCCTTGCGGCGGGGCCCGGCGCAGGGCGGCGGCGGCTGCCGGCTGCGGTAGGCGAGGACGGCGGGGATGGAGTCGGCGGCCTCGGTCTTGACGAAGAGGCCGTGCAGGGCGGCGGCGCTCTGCTGGGGGGAGCTGGGCTCGTCCGAGTCCCGGCAGTACACCACGCCGCTCTGCGAGACGTGGATGCTGGGGGCGCAGCCCATCCCTTCCCCACCCCGCCCCGCCCCGCTCCGCTCCCGGTGCCGGTGCCGGTCCCGCTGCCACCTGCCGCCCAGCCCCGCGGGGCCGCCGCCCTGCGCCTCGCTTCCCCGCGGCGCCTCCCCCCGCTGCCGCCGCCGCCGCCGAGCCTGTGGCGCTGCCCCGGCCGCTCCCGCCTCATGTAGCGCCTACCTCGCCCCGCAACGCCTCCCGGGCACCTCCGCACCGGCTCGGCGGAGCCCGGCCGCTCCGCCTCCCCTCCGCTCCCCTCCCCTCCCGCCCCTCCCCGCCCCGTCCCGCCGTCCCCTCACGCCGCCGGTGGCGCCTCACGCCCCCCTCAGGCGGCCTCGGGGCCCTGGGGGGCTTCGTCCCAGCGCAGCCCCTTTCCTGAGCCTGCCCCCCTCACACACTAAAGAGCACCCACGGCATCAAGGAGTGTGTGTTATAAAGCCGGTGGAAGTGCCTGTGTGGAAAAAAATCAAAGTGCAGATAGAATCATACAGGTTGGAAGAGTCCTCCAAGGTCATCTGGTCCAACCATCACCCTGCTACCACCGTCACCCACTAAACCATGTCCCCACACACCACGTCCAACCTTTCCTTGAACACCCCCAGGGACGGTGACTCCACCACCTCCCTGGGCAACCCGTCCCAATGCCTGACTGCTCTTTCTGAGAAGAAATGTCTCCTCATTTCCAACCTGAACCTCCCCTGGCACAGCTTGAGGCCATTCCCTCTAGCCCTATCACTAGTTACCTGTGAGAAGAGGCCTACCCCCAGCTCCCCACACCTTCCTGTCAGGTACCTGTATAGAGCAATAAGGTCTTCCCTGAACCTCCTCTTCTCCAGACTGAGCAACCCCAGTGCCCTCAGCCGTTCCCCATAGGACTTCTGTTCCACACCCTTCACCACCTGCTTTTCTTAGCTACTGGTAAGCAGATGCCAGTTGTTCTGGGGGACTGTATGTGGGAAGGTAGGGCTGGGAGCTGTGCAAGACCCGCTGCAAGTATAGGAAGGAGGCCAGGATTGTTCAGCAGGTTTTAATGCTGCTTTTCAATTAGACCAGTGCTCAAAGAGACAAACTGTCTCCCCTGTTCTAGCCTACATGTCTGACAGCTGCCAGTCCTCACTTCCAGTCCCTGAGGAGACAGTCAAGATAAATGTTTAGTCCTGCAGGGATTTACACATCCTGACATTCAGCTGTGAACAGTTTCATTGACCTCAGTGAAACTGCATCCAGGGTGTATAGTTAAACACGCGGATTTTAAGTCTTTGCAAAAATTTAATTTAAACCCCTCTGTTCTCAGCGACATGTTATAAACCCTTCAAGAATTGATAATGTCATCCAAGCACTATGCTCAGTGCCGGATAAAGCATTTACCAAACACCCAGTTACCAAACAGCGTTTGTGTATACACCTTTCTCCTCAGAGTGTTACTTGGTCACTGCTTCTCCACCTAGATTTTACTAAGTGTTGTACAACCACTAGAAGCACAAAGAATGGCTGGTGTAAGGACTGTGATGCTGAACGACAAAATGCTCTGAGCTTTTTATTTCAGGTCCTGATGCTCCCGAAGTACTTTCTTGATTACAGGACCAATCTGTTCACTGCCACAGAAGTGATGGCTTCGCAGCTAAAATGCCTCATTTCAGCAACACTGTTTGAGCTTTTAGCCTCTGTGCTGACCCACCCTGTGTCCATTGTAGCAACAAGGACATTCACTCATCCATCAAGCACTGGACTGAGATCATCAACGTATTGGACAAACTGTGGTTTGCTATTTACCAGAGAGAGCCTGTGTGGCCCTAGCAACAAATTTTCTCCCAGTATTTTCCCCCCCTCCTGTTGTCAGAGTTTACTAACCAAGCTGTGGTTCATATCCGGCATATTCTGTGTGTTTGCATGGTGCCACACTGCCCTGCTGATGGCTGTCTCTAAAGACCATCATGAAGCCAAGCTCAGTATGGGTGAAGCAAAGCAAGCAACTCTTCGTCACCTACCTGTGCAGCCTTTGTTGCTGCTTAGGCTGCAGTTCTCCTGGACAAAACCTTTCAGTCTACCAAAGCATAATGCACTTAGCTGCAGATGAATGTCTCCTACAACTGCATTTAATATCAATGGAGCAACAAGTTGTATTCATTTCTTGCAATGTTATTAAAGTCCCTCTTTATTTTAGTCTTTCTATACTAAATAACTAAGCTTTCTGTTAATGAATGGGAATCCAAGCTGAGGATTTGAGTTACTTGCTGTAGACCACACCAGAGATCCGCAGCAAAGCCAGCAACAGGGATCAGGATTATTCCACGCAGAATCAATATGTGCATTGTAAATGAATTGGTCCATAAGGACTTCAGAGTTGTCAGCTACCTAGTTTGAGACTCAGTTCATAGTAAAGAAAATGAAGACAGATTGTATTTTGACTTTGAAGAATGATTCTGGTGGAAATGTCATGTCACACCCTAGACTATGTTGTTAGCTATTCACAGGTCATTCCTCTAAATACATATTGGTGATAAGTCACTTCATCAGTCAGTCAACACTTAGGTTTTCTTAGCTTCCCAATGCTCAGGGTTCTGTCCTGTTCCTACTGAATTCTGTGATAACTTTGCTATTGATTTTAGAGAGCATTGCAGGCTCCTGCCCATTCTCAAAGTTGATTTCCCTTGTTTGGATATAACATGTGGGTTTTATGTCAGAGAATAAGCCATAGGAATAAGAAGTCACAGCTCTGGAGAACCTTTACTAAATGCAGCTCTTGAGTAGCTCTCACTGTGCTGCTGATGTCTGGCTAATGGGGAAGGACACCACTGCAGGGTATGAAGTTGCCTGTACAGGGTGCCAGAGCACTGAGGAGTGAGGACTGCAGGATGGAGAACCATGTGGGCTGCCGAAAGGCAGCAGAAAAGGGAGAGTAGTTTAACGAGAAACAGTACAAGCAAGTGATGAAGAGCATGAGCAGAGGCTGGAGTGGGACAAAGGGCGCAGGTGCAGAGGAGGTGAAGAAATGAAGGGGTAAGTTAAAAGTTCTCTTTTACTAGCATCACTTCTCTTGCTGCATCTTGCCTACGAGAATACAGCCATGGATTTATTGGACAAGGCAAAGGGGGAATATTTAATGCACATTCATGCACCTTTACACCACAGCTTATGGCTTACTTCCCCACCTGCAGTCATCTGGATGCAGCCTGCCCTGACTGATGCCTACCAACATGGAAGGCATTATTGTGAGCAGCACATACAACTTCAACCAAGGAATTATGGGAGGGACACTTATCACAAGTAATGAAGTAGACTCTACCCTCAGAAATGCACATTTTGCATGACCTCAGCATATAGCCAGTGCATCCAACAAGATATTCACATGCACCGCATTTTCCATTATTAAAGGGCCATCATGGGCTTTAGTTGGAACTGTACAAATCCTAACAAATTTTACACTTACAGGAAACCAATTTCCTACACATGACTAATTTCAGCATAATAAATTTAAGTGTATGAGTGATTCCTGAAGAAGTCAGTGGAATCCTGATGCATCTTCTCTCTCTCTCTCTCTTTTTTTTTTTCCAGTAAAAATGAAGGGATATGAATACTTTACACCATTTACACCTGCAAATCT
This sequence comes from Netta rufina, assembly GCF_964035555.1. NCBI lineage: Eukaryota > Metazoa > Chordata > Aves > Anseriformes > Anatidae > Netta > Netta rufina. The sequence continues at coordinate 21,847,810 of NC_140126.1, forward strand.
CTCCTCAACAAGGAAAATATTCTCCTCCAAACTTTATATCCTTTCCAAAGCTAGCCGTAGGCTTCAATCTGACCTCAATACGAAGACTGTGCTATGAGTAGATTGGTAAGTTTATGTTGGCATTATTGGAAGTAACATCCGTAAATCCCTGTTCATTGCAGTAAGAATATAGTACTTCAGAGGTCACATTTTACAGAGACTTAAAAATCTGGTACTTGACAGCCAGCTCTTGAAGACAGTTACCTCAATTCATGGTTCATTTACTGTAACACCAGTTTAAGAAGGCATAAATAAGCCTATATATATATATATATATATAATATATATATATATATATAAATACTAGACTCTTAGGAGGCTCAACAGTTTCTCTGTCCTTTTGTATTCGTCCCTCAAATTTGATGGACCTATTCATATCGGTCCATCAAATTTGAAAACTACAGTAAAAACTAACATGCATACCCAGATTAGAACAAAGTAAAAGCCCCAAAATTAATTTAAATTATCCAGACTACATGCTATGTTTTAAACTCAAACTAGATACGAAGAAAATAATAATCATGGTAAATAGAATAGAAGCCTTCTATGTAGACCTCAAATTTGTTAAAAGAAAAAAAAAAAAAACACACCACAAAACAACAACAACAAAAAAACACAACCAACCAAAAAACAAACAAACAAAAAACAAAACAGCACGACCAACTCTATAATAATACAAGAAATCATGTTGATTGGAAAAGAGAAAGATGTTAAATACATGATGCAAAGTTTTTTGTTTTTGTTTTTTCTCTGAAGAAGAGCAGAATGTATCTTTCAGGCCACAAATCTGAGGATGCTCACACCAAAGTAGCCAAGAGTAACTTCACTGAAAGCAATGAACTTTCTCCAGTTCAACCAAAAAGCAAATCAAGCCCTTTATTTCTTTACTCCTCACAAAGCTCCTTTATTTCATAACTTTTAAAAAACGTTGCAGCAAAATTGTTTTAATGTATCATGGATTTGTTATACTTTGCTTGTACACTACATTCTGAGGGTGCTATGAATAAAGGTCTCCCAACGGCTTGGACAATAACAGAAAGGTCAGTTTTCACCAGAAGTTCCTAAAAGACCTTGCACTGTGGATATCTTGCAAGTTAGGAAACTGAGTTCTGAAGCACTCTGTTGCCAAGACCACTCAAAGAAGTGGAGCTGAAGGGAGAACTCAGTGCTGTGCCTTCCCGTTCACAGCCCACGTCACTGTAAATGCTGCTCAGCACAGGTTGCCCTGAGCACACAGAGGGGCAGGAGCCCTCCTCCAGGTCTCACCTCCATGCCTTTGTGTGAGGGTGAGGAAATGCTGCAGTTCCTGACCTCCCTCTGCAGCTGCTTCTCTCCCTAGGGACAGGAAAAGCTGCAGTCCTGGGCTTTTGCACCTCGGTGCTGACCGGGACAGAAGCCCAAGTGAGAAGCTGCCCCAGAATACCCAGAGATGCAGAATCTCTCCAGGGAACAGACACCTGCAGTCTTTTTCCTTGGACAGTCTAACTTGGCTCTGTCCTTCGTATCAGCACAATCCTGAGAGACACCCTTTGGCTTTGAAGAGGAAGAGTAATGTGTAGAAATACATAGCTATGGGCTTCGGTCACTAGCGGTAGCATTATGTGTAAGCGTTAATCCCCTCGAGGAGCAGAACTTTTGGCAGGACACTGGCCAGATACCAGCAGTTACAGGCAACTTTTGTAGGGCAGCAGTGCTCAGACCACAGCTAAAAGGCTTAGACTTCTGTTCCCCACCAAGCCGTTTGGTTTGCCTTGGAGTAGGGGTGAACGAAGCACTTCACAGCACTCCAAGCCAAAGGCAAGCCGCGGATCCCTGCCTCCACTGAGAAGTCCCCCAGCCAACACTTCAGCGGCCACTTCCTGACACTCAGCTTGCTGTTAGCCTGCTCTAACTTTACTAACACAGCGGTTCTCCACGGATTCACCACCGCACGGGAGCCTTCCCTCTCCAAGCACGTCCGGGGCGCTGTCAGGACCCCCCCGGCTCTGCCCCCGGACCCCCCGGTGTCCCCCCGCCGCCCCCCAGGCACGGCCGGAGCCCCGCAGCGGGCACAAGCCGAGCACAAGCCGCTCCTCACCTCCCTCCCGGGCTGGGTCCGCAGCTTCGGCGTGCAGCCGCCCCTGTTCATCCTCCGGGAACCGGGACCGGGACCGGGACCGGGAGCAGCGCAGCGGCCGCCCAGGTGAGCGGGGCGGGATCCCTGGAGCCCTCCGCCCAAGGCACCTCCCCGGGGGCCGGCCGCTCCCGAGTAAGCCCTTGTCCCGCTGGGCTGCGAGATCCCGGCCACACGAGAGCCCCAGGAAAAGAGTTTGGCTTCTGGGGCTCCGATGAGGCTGGAGGAGAAGGGGGCTTCCCCGCGCTCGCCGTCCTCTGCCAGGTTTGGGTCGTTTTCTGCCCTGGTTGGGAACGCTCAGAATGGGGAAAACCGCTCGGGGAAAGTATGGTGAATCGAGAGCAGGGCTTGCTTCAATGTGCTAACAGTTATGTAGCCTTTGGAGGAAAAGGCAAACCCTGACACGCCCTAGAGAGAGGTGTAAATCCACCCACCAGGGAGCAGGTAGCATGTGGCCAGCGATTATACCCAGGATCCTCAGAGAAAATCCAGCCTCACAACAAAGGACAGGAAAGACAAATTGCCTGGGGTTGAGAGAAGGCAGCATTACCATGACCTAAAGCAAATCACAAATGTCAGAGGTGTGACCTGAGACATGCCTCAAACGGCATGTTTTCATCTTTGTGATATGCTGGTTTGCAACAAGTACCAGGTTGGCAGAATGCGTTGCCTTGGGAATGACATCTTTGGGCTTGACTGGATTTAGCTCTCACGTCATTGCTCTCTCCTTTAAGCTTTAAGAACAGCTTATTGCTTTTTTTTTTTTTTTTTTTTTTTTTTTTTTTTTTTTTGGAGTGTTGCTGTTTCTTGGGACTTTCTGAGTATGTTTAGCACTGTCATTGCTTGGTAGTGAAGCCAAATGCCTCAACAAGGGAGCTGTACTGGATGCACAGCAAACGCAACAAAGAGTCAAGACAGTGGAGGTGTGGATGTCACAAAAGCAAAGCAACAGTAAAGGCAACTGGGAGTCGTGGGGCACATGGTGGTCAAGTCACAGCAGCCACCCAGCCTGAGACCCACAAAACCACAGACCACTACACAAAATAACCCCAAAGCACTGAACCTGTACAGTAAATCACTTCTACAGAGAAAAAAAAAGAACAAGTGTGGGTCAGCAAGTTATGTCAGATTGAGGCCAGGGATAGTGAAGAGCTGCCCTACTTCTAGGGGAGAAGAAACACAGTCAGCAAACAATCCTCTTGGAGCTCCCCAGAAACCCCAGAGAGGGCACACATCAAAATGTCCTTAACAGGAGGTCAGAACACCCACCTTGTTGTAGCCACACATCTGCAAGAGCTGCTGTCTGGGAGCCAAAGCCCTTTGCACTGTCGCAGAGTGATCAGAGTGGTGGACGGGAGGTTAGCTGCAACCATGCTGTCAGATTCCTGGGTCTGCAGCCCCTGTATGGTCTCAGCGGTGCTATAAATGTTCCTCTTCAGCACCTCTGCACAAGTGCCAGGTGTGAACCAGACTTTAATGGCAAACCTCAGAGTCAGCTCTACACCGTTATTTCAGAGGGCTGTCAGACTGGCTGCTTTGCAGCAAGCAAGCATCGCAGCCTGCCCTGGGACCCTGGTCTCCTCCCGTGGGTGATTTACAGACTAATCAAAAGATGACTTTTACTCCTGCCATTCTGTACAGCCAGGCTGCCTTTCCAGCTGAGACACAGGATGAGGGAAAGAAAGGGCTGGGATCTTCTCAGATCTTACCCAGACAAGGCATCAGGATGAGGGCTTATCTGGACACAAGGACTCAGAAGAGCTCACACTGTTTTAAGTAAGTTTTAGGTAAGGCTGCAGAGATCTTTGGCAGTTTCCACCAGGCCTTTCACTGCGTTTCTCCTCACACCTTCAGGCTGATAAAGTTTTTCAGGACTTGAAAGAGGACTTGAGAGCAGCCAGAGTGTTAAATCCATGCAGACTCTGAGAAGCTGACACAAGAAACACGTCATGGTTAGCCCCATCGTTAACAGCCACACCCAGTGTGTGGCAGGCAAATGGCATTTTGAGTGTGCTCGAAACGTAAGATGCCATCCTGCAGTGGCTCTGCTGCCAGCAAGCAGATTTTGTGAGCAAGGAACACAGGCACAAGGCCACTTGCTTCTTACTTACTTGTGACTTGAGACTGGGCTGCTGGCATTAACTTCGGTGATTTAGAAGACAAAAAGTAACTAAGTCTTTGTTTCTGGGGAATCAGCCCTAGTAAAGGCCATTATTCCACCTACTTTTCTTTCAGATGTAGAAGCAAAATAAAAAGTGAATCATGTGCTTTTTCATTACATTTTCCATGTATATAGATTTTAGGATGCAGCAAGGACCCCTCTTCAGGCTCAGTATACTACTGCTGCTGAACTTAATGGGAATGTGGCTGTTTATATTTTAATAGGAGTGGAATTAGACCCTTCGTTTGAACTTTACAGCCTTTTTATTTGCTTTTTTATTAATCTATTTAATCTTTCTTAATTTGCTTCTGCTGTGTTCTGAGAGCATTGTAAGTACACTCTAGTGTCCTGAGTAATAACTTTAAATTCTAGTATGCAAACATTGTGCCTCCTAGTGGGTAATGTATATGGACTTCAACTCTCCTTTGGGTTGCATTTTCATATTAATTTCTTTGGGACTTTCTTCTGTTGCTATCAAGAAGGTAATTTTCAACATTTTTATCACTCTAGGAGTCCCTTGTTTCTTTCTTATGCTGTTCCCTTCGCTCTTTCTTCCACACCAGACAGTTACGTGCTAAACATTTTGCCCTCTTGATTTCCTTCACTGTGCATAAATCTGCCTTCAAATTAATCTCTCCCACAAACCAGTTTGTGAGGAGCTCATTCCTGAGAAGTTATTATATTTATGCCAATGGTAAGAGACTGTGTGTTTGCCTGCCACCATGAGTGGACTTGCCCTAGTAACATCATCCATGCCTAAGCTTTTCCTTGACAGCAGTAGAGCTCATCTTTCCAATGCAAGCAAAATGCTCACTTCACTGATTCTGGGCCTTCTGAAGGAGGTATCTAAGACCATGTCATAGATAAGACCAAAGATGGGGTCTTTTTATGAGATGAGTTCACCATTCTGCAGAATCCAGTGACAAACTCTAGCAGCAGAAAAACAGGCCTAGGTACAGGCAAGGTCCATAACCCATTTCTGCCTCCTTAGCTGGCTGCAGCCTGGCTGTAGCTGCAGCTCACAGCCTCCACCGTCAGTGTAGGAAAAGCCAGGCTCGAGGCACCTGCTGATGATGGGCTGAGGCATGCTTGCCCAGACACTCCTTCCAGCCCATACTGCAAAGGCCAGGGTTTGCTCCTGCACTAAGCTTCTAGACTGAGGCTCAAGCAGACTGCAGAGCTCAAACCAAATTTGCACTTGAGCATCTGTTTGGCATTAGCAAAGCAGGTGGTAGAACATTGCTGGTCTTGCAGACAGAACTAGTCCCACAAATAAGGTATTCACTAATTTCACTACCATTAGAGTTTCCTCCTCTGATTTCACTGTAGGCAAGAGTAGAATTCCTGTGCTCCTTAAACAAAAAAAATAATATTTTTTCATTTATGTTTGGCTAGCATTGAAAATACTGCTAGATATTCATAGATAAATCATTCCAATCTACCTGTTTAAAATAAACAAACAATATTTTGTAACCAACACCCATAATCTATGTACAGGTTAGAACATTAACACCGAAAAGGCCATGATTTGCCAGACTGCAAGCCAAACCAGAGCACAGAATACTGTTTCATCCTTGTTTAATTATATATTTATTTTCACTCAGTCCTTAAACACAAACTTTGGCTTAATCTCTCCTCAGGTTTTCATGTCACCACAAGGTCAAACAGAATAAATCACTGAAAGCTGACATTAGAAGCTGAGGCAAATATCTAACAATACTCTGGCAGAACACAGCTGGGAGAATAGGACACTGCCTGACAGAGGTATGTCATGTGACATGTACTCAAAAAAAGCATTGCTTTTGTCACTAGCTAAGAAAGAACTGCTCTTCAGAGAAGGAAGCATCCATCATTCAATAATAGTAGTAATAACAATTATCAATAACAATAGCAATAAGAACTACAATAGTAACAGATTTGCACTCCTGATCAGTTAATTGCCACTTCATTTAAAGACACAGATAAAGCTGATAAAATTGAGGGCTTTATGCTGCATTTTATGTGCTTGGTTCATGGATATACATCATATTTCCAGACTATTCCCCTCTTCATGCTGCCTCAAAAGCCTTCATGAGAAATGAAGGGCTAATTCTGTCCCATACAGACATACACCTCCATGGACTTTGGGGAAAAAAAAAAAAAAAGCACAAAAGAGTTGAGTCACTCGTGGTCCCATTTCCTGAGTCTGGTGTGCAGCAACAAGAGGATAGCAAGAGGCCACTGTTTGTGGGTGAATAAGAGGTCTCAGTTCAAAGAGTTTCCAGCAGGCTTTAGATAGTCCTGACAGCCTTTGACTTGTCTGGGACTGCTAGAATGAGGAAAAGGCTGCAAGATACAGCATTAATCTAGTTTTTATCTATGGGCTTCAAAGTGCATCAAGTTGCTTTTAATTAGCCCTAGTTAATCTTTTAAGTGTAATATTTGTACGCAGTCATTGCTATAATATTTTAGGTCAGCTATAAATTGTGTAAGTTGACAGTAGCTTCTTGTATTGCCTTAGAATGGTTCATTTGGTTGGTAGACAATCAATTTATTGTTAAGTGTGTCTTCGACTGAAAGTCTGATTGGTCTCCTTTATGTTCTTGTGAGGTAAATAAAAAGTAATGAACTGTAAAAACACTCTAGTGTAAGAAGATTTGTAGACTACGACCCAGAAAGCCACAAAGCACATAATCACACAAAGAAAACAATCATGGGGGACATTGCTTCTCTATAGACTTACCACAAATTAAAAGAGAACACCATATTACACTTTGAAGAAGAACTAGAGATACAGAAACTCTCAACTCAATGAGCCAGTCTAGCAGAATTAAGGAGAACTAAGTCATTTGCAGCTAGAATATGGAACATACACCTCTGAAGGTATATCAGAAATGCTGTTCAAATTGCTGGAGGAGGCAGTGATTCTATTTTGCTCTCTAGAGTAAATTTAGGACTCATAAGGGCTGGTCCTTTTGCCACTGAAGTTCACATTAAGACATTGTCTTGTTCTCTCATGATTAGGAAACACAGGGCTTTTGTGGATCTTACAGTCCTCTCTTGACTCTGGAACAAAATGTGACACACCTAAAATCAGATGAGGGATGCATTCTCTAACTGGAATGCAGTTTTAAAGAAAACAGTCATTCCTGATTCATTCTGCTTGGTCTTCATAAAATATAGCACTTTTCAGAAATTTGTAATTGCAGAGCAAACTCATACTAAAAACATTGTGAAACAAAAATCTTCTCTAGTTCAAGCAATGGTTCTCTGCTCTTCTTGCTGTCTCCCCCACAAACAAATATCAACTAATGGCATTGGGGGTTTGCTGTCTAATAGACACTGATACATATTTTGCTATAACATAGTATTAGGCATATTCAACTAAGGAGTCACGGGAAAATTCCCCTTTCTACTCTTTTTGGCAGAATGTGTGCTTACTGAAGATATCTGTCCCCCTGGAAAGATAAAAGCATGGCTTTCAAGAACTGTAATAGTTGGCAGAACCCCACTACTTGGCAAGGGCAAAAAAGAAGGAAGTATCAGGAATCATTTTATGCCTATAAATTGTCAGAGTAATGCTTTAAACACACAAACACGAAGTCCACTCTTTTAGATCACTCTACAGCCAGGCTATGTTGTAAGCAATCCTTTGTCAAACACAATGATTACATCACAGACGGCACACTGGTGCAATCAAATATATAGATTACATCATAGACTGTGCATTTGTGGAATACCTGTGACTGAACGGACAGCCACAGGACTATGGCAGCTATGATGAGTACAAGCTGCACATGAGTCATTACTGTTTGTAAAGCTCATCGGGGTTATGGGACAAAAGACAATATGCCGGGGCAAAATAGTGTTAATATGATAGTTACATATGAATGCTTCTGCACCTGCTATAATACAATTTTTTAAATCTCTATGATATTATATGTATGAATACAAATGTTTTAAATCTCTCCAACAGAGAAACCACTACTCACCTCATCTTAGGGAATTATATTCTGATTTTTTCATCTCTTTGCAGTCATGTTAACTACCTCTATGAATACAATCATTCCTGAAAAATTAAGGAGACAGATGCAGCAGAAGAATCCTTTTCTTTGCCTGCCACAGACCCAGAGCCACTGTATCACTGGTATTCCGATCTGCAAATCATGTCTATGTACAAACAGTCTCAGTTTAGAAAGTTCAGTTATCTTCTTGGCCCTTTTGCATTCAATTATACACATGGATGAATTAGTGTAACCATATACAAGAAAGACTAACATAACATGACTCTAGATAACTAGAACAAGTTAATTTTAGAAAATTTTGTGAAGACCAACTAGATCCAGCAGTTGACAGAAAAAATTACTGAACCATTCTACTATGTAACACAATAAAATTGTGTATCATTTATTATAATACTTATGCCTATTTCATAGTGCCTACAAAGTTAGCTGCAGTTATGCAAAACTTGGATAAAAAAAAATCCAGAGTGGGAACACAAAAGCAGCAATATATATATATGCATATATATACATATATATATATATATATATATATTAATTTGAAAATAAAAACCATAATAAAACATACCACTTACTGAGAGGATATGGTGGCAGAAGTACACTTTTTTTTTTTTTTTTTTTTTTTTTTTTCCACAGCTTTAATCTGCTCATTTCCATAAGCAATGAAAATGACTCGTGTTGTGAAGAAGTATTCAGGAATCTCTACTACAGTTTATCCACAACAAAAATATTCAAAATATTTGTCTCTCTTCCCAGCTGTGGTAGTAAGGGTGTAAAAATGGTATCTGCGTACAAGGCAGAGAAGTCTTCCATGCAGTTCAAACAAGAGCAGATTATAAAAGGCTGCAGTGGGTTCTAAAATTTCAAAGTCACAGAGAAAGCCAAAGTCACTACTCGGTTGTACGAAGGCTTCTGATGTAAGCACAAAGGGTACAAAAGCTACAACTTCTCCATATATCTCTCATCTAGTAACAATGTGAGGATATGAAATCACAGGGCAGAGGATACACAATCTTACTGACTTCTGGAAAACTCCTTCTAGAAAATGTAATTAACTCCAAGTGTGAAAAAACATTTTTTTGTTTGTTTGTTTGTTTCCCCTCTATTGTAATCCAGCATGCAACACCATTTGCAACTTGTTTGCTGACCCAGACTACCTTCACCCACAAGTCAGGTAGGTAAAATATTCTTTATTCGCAGTCAGGAATGACTGCATGCGATATTTCCAGGCTTTTATCAATAAACCAAATTCAAATTCATTTTAAATTCTGACCTTTAAAATGACATAGTGGGTTTCTTACTGCATTGTATGAGAATGATTTTTCTTGCATAGTGTGTAATTTCCTATGATAATGAATACCACAACTTCAGCTAAAGAAGGAAACAAACTCCAGGAAAAATCATGTTGACTTAGGCTTATGACAGTACCAGTTAATTTTCATTAAAAAAAGAGATGTGCTATTGCAGAAATCATCCTGACCCAGTTTGCCTCCAAAATTCCAAAGTCATCCCATTACTTGTTGTCACTCACATCTTTTTCCTTTTCTCTTTTTAAGCATTTTTCTCTTACAGATTTTACCCTTTTGTCCACCTGCCTAGAGGGATACACCTTTGTCTTCCATTAAAAAAAAAACTTCTCTCTCATAACCAATTTTCAAACTTCTACCTTCTCTTGCATGTTCTTCTCTCACTTCCAAAATCTTGGACTATGTTGTTCACTCTCTCTAGTTAATTTTCCTGTAATTAAGTGGTGACTCTAAATCAAGCCTCTGACTTATGCTTTCTCTCTGTTCCATCAAATTGCACTTTTAAAGGTTGATCATGTTATCCATCTATCTGAATATCCCATTCTGCTGGAAGAGTAAATAGTGACAGTGACCATTCACTCACAGGGTAATTGGGATTGCTCAGTCATCTGAGCACAGTCATTGAATACGATTCTAAATACAGGAAAATTAAGACCAATTGGAAACGAGGAATGACAAAAATTAAAAAACAGTGCAAAACCATCCCAGAGCAGTTCTGTCTCTTCCTTAGACCACCATAGCATGTTCAACCTACTTCAAGGCCAGAAGTAGCAGGTCAATAAATCTGAAACTAGACTAAGAAAATATCATTCGTATGATACTCCCTGTCCATTGCAAGATCATATCTACTACTACTGCTGCTTTTTACTCACATAGCTCTGAAATGAGACTCATAGAAAATACTGAAGGCAGATGGATTGTGTTCATCATCCTTTCTACAAGTTGTTCAGCATCAGGTTGTACTTAATAAGACCACCATTGTATAGATATGTTTGCTTCAGCAGAAATGTAATACCCTGTTCCACAGAAAAGCAGCAATCATGTTTTCCAATGGAGAAAGGGATCTGAGGCACAGCTGAACATCAAGGGGAATGACTTCATTGAACCTCTACGAAAAGTCCTTGTCTTTTCCCTGAAAGATTATATTCTTAGCCCAAGTAAGTAAATACTATGGTTGACTTGGAGCAATTTTTTCTGCAACATGCCTGCAAAACTGTCTACAGCAGAAACAGAATACAGAAGCTCTGTATCCAAAAATTGTTCAGACTTTTCCTGAAGTCTTTTTTTTATGGAAGCTTTATCTCCTTTTTCTCCATTTTTTTTTTTTTTTTTTTTTCCCCACCTATCTCTGAATATTGCAAATGGCTTACAGTTACACATGTGTTTATTCTTGTCCATCTGCTATTCTTTCTTTCCAATCCATTTACTCTAGGAATCCCCTAAAAGAAAGGTGATTTTGACTGTTTGTTCTAGGTATAAAGTCACAAACCTACATTTAATTAATTATTATTATTATTATTTTTTTTTTTAACCGTGTCTTGACCTGTCTTGGAGACTGGAGCAGAAACATAATGTTGTCAGTGTTTTGTTGGGTACTGTGTAGGTATATTCCACAGATCAACCTGGTTCAGCAACAAGGCTGGTTGCTAGCTATTCAGCTTTTCTGATTAAGAATTAAGAATTTCCTCTCCTTGCCCCTGGAGGGTTTATAAACAGTGTGCATTCAAGGTGGCTGTTTTTTTTGTTTTGTTTTGTTTTTTTTTTGATGTTGTTGCTTTCTTTCTTTCTTTCTTTCTTTCTTTCTTTCTTTCTTTCTTTCTTTCTTTCTTTCTTTCTTTCTTTCTTTCTTTCTTTCTTTCTTTCTTTCTTTTTTCAGTCATTACAAAGGCTTTCAGATATATTACATAGCACAGTGAAGTGTACTTACTGTAACAGTTGTGACATGCATCATGCCTGAGACTTATGCAAGCGCTGTGTATTTGATTAGGCTTTTTAGTACGGGTGACTGAGTGAGCAACTTTAGGACATGGAGTGTCTCCTTGTACAGGAAATATATGTTTGTAAGTCTGGAGAATACAAATATGTGTAGTTTTGGGAGGGAATTGAGGAGGGAGTGGGCCAAGTACTACAGATTTGCTTACCCGGAGACAATCTTGGATTCCCGCATTCTACCACATCTATTTTAATCACTTGAAAGCTGTTGTTTAATGCTGGTTTCACGTTTGCGGTGTGGTAAGTCATGTTTGGCTGTGACGTGAGGAGAGATGCAGTGAGACTATTTGTGCTGTGCTGACGAATGCCATTAAAATAGCATCAAGATGATGAACTACTAATTCATTCAGAAGCAGTTTCTCAGCTTGCAGAAGCTCTAAATAAACAGAGAGAGGGAAAACAAACAAGCAAACGGACCAGCCAGAGCAACTAGGAAGATGAGAATTGAGGCCACAGTGAGCTGCAGAGAAGCAAAAAAATCTAAACAACCCAGAAGAAACCCAGAGATTTATAAATTCCCAGTAATACTGCTATCTGAGCACCCTCTAGTGGTTTATAGTAGGTAGTAAACAGCTCCAGAGATGAAAAATACGATCCCACAGGGAACAAATAAGCGGAAGATTTAGTGTCTGTTTGACTTTGTTTGGAAAATAAATTGCTGTAAATAAATTACTAAAGGTGAGATATCTGTCTTTGGTACCTGGCTTGACAAGTGACTAGATTTGACTAGCAACAACAAAAAATTGGTCACTTCAGAAGGTGGAAGGCAGTGTCAGATCACATCCCCAGGCGCTTCTGTCCTGTGTGAGGTCGTGTGGATGGAGACACATTGTTGTTAAATCACATAACTGAACACGTCCCTTCCCCTCAATGGGTTTTGTCCTCAGTTTCAGGACTCTTGCCTCCCCCTCTCTTTTTTTCTTTTCTCCCACAGGGAGCATGGAAAACCCAGTCCATTCCCATCTTACCCTGTGTGACTGAGTTTCCCATATCAGGGTAAAATTGTAGATAAATGCATTGCTGTTGATTCCTATGGAAAATAAGTAAGCTCTCAGGGAGAAGGGAAAATGGAACAGATCTTATGTTGTGGATGAAAGGTATGCAGGAAAATTGCTGTGATAAGTAATTAAAAAATCCAGGATGAAATACCACTCCAAAATGGTCTTCAGCTTGGTTGTAGAGATCTTAATTCTGGGATGTTTCAGAGAGTCCACAAAGTTTTGTGACCGAGCTATTGCTCAGGGCCCAGAATACAGCCATAATCCACTAAAAATGCACATTCTGTCTTAAATAAACATCTACTGAGGGGAAAATGGAAGAGAAGATCCTAGAAAATATGCCTAATTCACAATTATCTTGTACTTTTTAATCTTTTTACATCACATGAGAGAAAAAAATCTTACCTTGATCGTAAGACACACAGCCAGAGGGGTCATTCAAAATCTTTGGTGGAGCACATATCTGAAAAATACAAGCAGAAAAAGAAATCTTCATTACAGTTAATTACAGTTAAAATGGATTTGGAAGAGAAATTGCTCACATTTTAAAGACGGCCATTAAAAATATAATGAGAGTCAGGCCCTGATCCACATTTACCCTGGGTTTGCATCGGTAACCCTTCTGCCTTCAGAAGAGTTTCTCTCCCTTTATACTCCTTTGAGTGACATGAGAATCAGGCCCACAGCCTACCTGCCCACCCTTGCCATGACGATGATGATAATGATAATGAAAAAATTAATGGACCTAGAGTCAGTATTAAAAATTGCTTTTACCTACTACTAATTTTCCTCATGGCTGTGAAGCCCTCTTTTTGAAGAGAAGCAAAACAGAACAGTTACCAGCTGTTCACATAATGATGAACGCTAATAAGGGAAGACATGCATGTTAATGAACTGGGGGAGGGGAACCAAAGGGGACACTCCTCAGTGTGCAGCTCTAAGTGTAAACCTTTCCTCTGAGTATTTGGGAAAGCTGATGGCATGTCACATTGGCACAGAGGCTTGAGACTGAAATGAGTCCCGGGTAAGGAAAGTAGCACTTTTAGCCTGCTCCCAGCTCTGTCCAGATAAGGACCTGCCTGTCTTTCGCTATGGTGTTAACAGTATTAGGATGGGCATTTTCACCACAGGTGATGTTTTCCAAAAAATTATTATTGCAGTCACAAACGAACAGTCAAACTGTGATGACCTCATGGATCCAGCAGAAAATAACAAATGAAGAAACAGACATGAGGCTCAGAGCTGTGAGGGGAACAAAGATGCCCTCTGTACTCTCTGGACTTTATATCATACAAACAAATTGAAGCTTAAAGGCTTGCCTGCATGCGGAGTCATAGGGGCTTCTTTTGAAGTGTGATTTAAAATTTGGTGTAGCTGATTCAGCGGAAAATGCTAGTGAAAATCAGTCTTCCTTTAGTTTAACTCCAGCTTATTTTTATTAGGTTGAGGTCAGACAAGCACAAACCTAAGATGAAATAAGCCATTCAGACTAAAATAAGGTCTGCATATAGGTTTACAATGCTCTAACCAACCCACCTCAGCTATGTGCAGTCAGGATGTGCTCCCAGGTCTGAAAGAAATGATGGACTTCAGGCTACCACAGCTGCAAAACTTCTTGTAATTCACTTCCTCCCATATTTCTGTAAACTGTCTGATGGGGCATTAGGTTCATGGAGGACCTCAGCAACAGGAGCACTGGCAGCTTTATAGGGAGGTAAAATTGTTCAATTTGTTTACTCTGAGCAATGTTAGGAGACTAATTAACAATATTGAGCAATGTTAAAGGGTATGTCTGGAGAAAGATGACAGAAGATCTTGATCCACAGATTTTGACTGGCTAGGGATTGCTTGGCCACATCCACGGGTGTCAGTCTGGACACAGGCACCACAGATCTACTGATTGTAGTTCTACATTGTTAGAGACAAGATTGCCAATGGGAAATAAAGTGGCTGGTACAAAACAGAATAGGTGGCATATAACCATATCGTTGGGGTTATCACAGAATGGCTCATGTTGGAAGGGACCTTAAAGATCATCTAATTCCAACCCCTCTGGCATAGGCAGGGATGGCCAAGATCAGGTTGGCCAAGGCCCTGTCCAGTCTGGCCTTGAATACCTCCAGGGATGGGGCATCTACAACTTCTCTGGGCAATCTGTGCCAGTGCCTCACCACCCTCACGGTGAAGAATTCCCTCCTAATGTCCAGTCTAAATCCATTCTATTTTAAGACCATTCCCCCTTGTCCTATCATTATCTACCTGAGTAGAATCCTTCTCCATCTTTTTATAAGACCCTCTCTAAGTAATGAAAGGCTGCAGTGAGGTCTCTCTGGAGCCTTCTCTTCTGTAGGATGAACAGACCCAGCCCTCTAAGCCTACCTTCATATGAGAGGTGCTCCAGCCCTCTGATCTGTGGCTCTAACAGATCCACATCTTTCTTGTGCTGCGGGCCTCAGACCTGGACACAGCACTCCAAGTGGGGTCTCACAAAGGCAGAGCAGAGGGGTACAATCACCTCCCTCCACCTGCTGGCCACCCGTCTGGTGATACAGCCCAGGACACAGTTGGCCTTTTTGGCTGCAAGCACACACTGCTGGCTCATGCTGAGCCTTTTGTCCACCAGAACCTCCAAGTCCTTCTCTGCAGGATTGCTCTCGATGAGTTTTTCTCCCAGTCTGTGCTCATGTCTGAGATTGCCCCGACCCAGGTGCAGCACCTTGCACTTGGCCTTGTTGAAGCTCATGCAATCCACATGGGCCCACTTCTCCAGCCTGTCCAGGTCCCTTTGGATGGCATCTCTTCCTTCTTTGGTATTAACTGCACCACTCAGCTTAGTGTTGTTTGCATACTTGCTGATGGTGCACTTAATAGTCATCTATGTCATTGATAAAGATATTGAAAAGCACCGGTCCCAAGACCCTGAGACACCACTCATCACTGGTCTCCACCTGGACATAGAACCATTGACCACAATTCTCTGGGTGCGGCCATTGAGCCAATTCCCTATCCCCCAGGTGGTCCACCCTTCAAATACACATCTTTACAATTCAGAGGTAAGGTTGTTGTGTGAGACTCTCTCAGACTCCTTACAGAAGTCCAAGCAGATGACATCGGTTGGCCTTCCCTTGTTGACTGATGCAGTTACTCCATCACAGAAGGCTGGTCAGGCATGATTTACCCCTGGTGAAGCCATGCTGGCTGTCTTAGATCACCTCCTTGTCCTGCATGTACCTTAACATTGCCACCAGAAGGATTTGTTCCATGATCTTGCCAGGCTCAGAGGTGAGGCTCACTGTTCAGTAGTTCCCCAGGCCTTCCTTTCTACCCTTTTTAAAAACTGGTGTGATGTTTCCCTTTTTCCAGTCACTGGGGACTTCACCTGACTGGCAGGACTTTTCAAATATGATGGAGAGAGGCTTGGCAATTCCATCAGCCAGTTCCCTCGGGTCCCTGGGACGCATGTCATCAGGACCCACAGATTTGTAGTTGTTAAGTTACATCAGGAGGTCCTGAACTTGCTCTTCGCTTACAGTGGGAGAGACTCTGCTCCCCCAGCCCCAAATTATTGATACTGGTTTACATCAGCCAAAAGCAGCTTTGAGGTTTTAGATGTGCAAATAGGTATTTAGAAAAGGGTTAACTTTTCTGAGACGGATGCTCACTTAGTAGGTTTTTCTTTCTCAGTAACAGATGCAGCACTTAAATCAGTACTGCAGGTTGTTAGATCAACCTCCATGTCAGCTTAGATTGAAGAAAGGCTGCTGGAGACACGTTCACTCTTGATAAATATGAAGACAGATTTTTATTTTTTATTTTTATTTTTAATGCAAGGAGAAGACTGAAGAGAAATGCTTACCATTCTAACTCTGTTTTTGCAAGAAGAATGTATGCTGCACAGCAGTCAGCACCACTCAGCAGGAAAGACTGTGACCAAGAACATGGAGAGATGTGAAATCAGAGAAGAAATGGAAAATATGATCAAGGGAGATAGATTAAAAAAAATCATTCAGAAAAATTCAATTTCCTAGTAAGTTCTAGTTGGACTCATGGAAAGCACTGAAATGAAATGCAAAACAGGGAGTCTGGTTTCATCAAGATGCAAAGGTTGCACAGTATGAAAGTCAGTGAAATTGTGTGAATTCATTTAACTTTGAAAAAGTTTTCAGGAAAGTAAAAGTGTCTGTAGCTTTTGCAAATGTCTGCACTGGCAGAGCATGAGAAAGGTACCAACAACAGAATGAAGTGCAAAATTAAAATAAATAAATAAATAAATAAAAAATAAAACAAGCAAACAACAACAAAAAAAAAAAACAACAAAAAACAAACCCACACAAATGTTTGAAAATTTACTATTAATGGTAGAGAGCATTTTAAGCGATGAAGCAGCCTGATACCTACCTGACCCACAAGCTAGTCCCTACTTGAGTGATCCAACAGCATCACGAGGTTGCTCCTGCACATGTTCCCCACAACATGAAGTAGCAGAGAGGGTAGGGCTGGAAGAGGTATCAGGAGATCTGTCTTTGCTGCCTTGCCAGAGGCTGGACCTGGTATAAGACAAGGACCCCTGGGGGCAGCTGTTCAACTCACTGTTACAAACTTGTACACTGCCTGGAGACCTCACCACCATGAAAAGGGAAAGTTTTCCAAACTCAGGCATCTTTTGCTGTATATTAGGCTCATTTATACTTTTTTTTTCTTTTCTTTTTTCTTTTTCTTTAGATAATTGATTAAAAGCAACCTCTTCAATACCATACCTCCAAAATTTGTGTCAACGCATATTCAATCCTATTTATTTATTTATTTATTTGTTTATTTGAGTAAACATATCCAATTCTTCAGCTGGACCTCCCAGACATGTTTTCCAGTCCTCTAGCCATTTTTACTGTGGTCTTACAAATCATTTCCAACTTCTGCCATGGTACAGGGTAGGTGGAGGGGTTGCAGAGAAAAAGTTTTTTTGGAGTCCAAGCAAATGATTAGGCTGCTTAGATGAAGCCATAAATGAGCAGAAAAACCACTGCCATTCGTTTGGTGAAATCTCTGCAGAATTTTTAGCACTCCTCCTCCATGCAAACCAAGAGTATTGGTTTTGCAGAAGCTCAAGGGCAGAGATTTTTAAGATGCTCTTCCAACCTGTGGAAACCTAGGTCGCTCGTTCCCCTGACCACCAGCTAAACATGTAGCTGCACTTCCAGCTGCCACTGCAATTATGAAGGGTGCTGAAGCCACCAGACCTTTGAGAAGAAATTTCTGGTGTCCCTTCAATCTGCCTCTGGCTCAGCTCCCTGTAACAGCTCATGTCAGCTCAATGCAGAAATCTCTTCTGTGCCTGGGACATGTTGTACAGGTGTGCTTCCCTGCCACCGCTCTGATCACAGTCCTTGTTGTCACAGCCATGCTGGAGATAAAGTGATCTCCATGTTTTGCGCTCCTGGTAATACTGTTGCTACTCTACAGGAATCAAGCAGCGGTATGCCAGTGCACAGCTACTGTATGACCGCTTCTGACAAGAAGTAACAATGGAACATACAGGGAAAATTCAGCCATCAGAAAGTGCAGGGACAACTTAGTCACATGGAGCTGGGATTCTCAAGGTCAGAATTTGGTCAAAAAACTTCTGTGTGTGCTGAAACTTGCTTGTAAACTGTGACAGCCCTCAGTGGTTAAGATCTTGACTTTTCATCTCTTCTGTAAAACGGCAGCACAGTAAGACACTAGCCATGTATTGATCAGACCATTTAAAGCTTTACTTTGGACTTCAGAGTACTGAAGTGTGGATTGAACAATGCACTTGAAAACAGCAGGTGACTCTTTGCTTTAACTTGAAATCATAAAAAGGTTCGGCTTTTAGCACCACTTGTGGTGACTTCTTCAGATTTATGCCATGCTCTAGTCATAACTGCACTGGTGTAGTGCAAATGGTGCAGTGGAAGCAACGTGGGAATCCCCATGGATATAATCCCCAGGGATAGTCACAGGAAACCCATGGGAT
Organism: Netta rufina; assembly: GCF_964035555.1. NCBI lineage: Eukaryota > Metazoa > Chordata > Aves > Anseriformes > Anatidae > Netta > Netta rufina. The sequence continues at coordinate 21,866,416 of NC_140126.1, forward strand.
TTTTGGTGCAGGCCAGAATTCATGAAGAAGAGCTGTGAGTGATGAAACGGGACAGTGAAGTTAAAACTCCAATTCAGCTTCTTGCTAGCTAAACATATTACCCCCTGTGCACTAAAAGCTGTAGAGGACCTTTGGAAGTAAAGAGAGCATAAGAATGTAATTATACATTAAATCATGAGGCAAGAAAACTCCATTAAAACAACACTGTTAGCATCATGCAGTTAAGCATTCAGTAGCTGAAAATCCTGATAAATGTTCAGGCAACTGTAGTTCTTGCATTTCTGCTACACTTGAGGGCCTGAGTGCAATGTTAAGAATCTACTTATCATGCTGATTTTGTACGCGATATAAACATCAGGGTGCTCCAACATATTTTTTTTACTGCCTCCCATTCTGGAGATCCAGGGCTTGGAACATATTTTTCTTATTATTAATACTAGTGTAAATTCCAAGTAACTGCACTTAGGAGAGGCACTGTCATAAAATAAATAAATAAATAAAAATGCAAGTACCTATGAAATTATATCCTATTCTGATATAATCAACAGAAGTTTAAAGCGGCAAGTACCTGGTGAAAAATACTGTTGTGAAAGCCTGAAGTGATGACTCCTACCTTCACTCTGCAGAAAATGATTTTTACTCCAAACGAGTCTTTTAGAGTCCAAAATATGCTTTGTAAAATCATTGCTAATTGTCAGATGATTAAGTCACTCTACCTGAAACAAGCAAAAAATCATAGCACTGCAGCTGTCAGAGTTACAAATTTTAAGGCTCTGGACTATTTTTAACAATAAAAGGAATACAAGACATAATTATTAAAATGAGAAATGCGCAATATGAAATGTGCAGTGTTTTGAAAGTAAGCAAGCACCCTGCCACCTGTAACTTTGCTACAATTTGGCTGACATCATGATTACACCAACTATTAGTTCAGCTGCCATCCAAAATGCTGAATACGAGCAGGGGGTAAATGCTTCATTTACGTAAGCAAACATACCATGGCTCCTAAATGAATGACAGCAAAAAAATCTTCCTCAGCTAATTGCTGTAATACTGCATGCGGAAAGTGGTGCTGGGAAAGGACACATCTCTGAGTTTGGGATTGTGTTGTTCTTCTGATGTGTGGCATAAACATTTTAATTTGTCCTCAGGTTTTAAGAGTTAGGACATGTGTATGTGTGGATTTCTACACCAATGTTCAGTCCACTATCCATTTACTAACACAATGTAAGTATGAGTACCAGGGGCAGGATCATTATCTGATGCAGGTTAGCATGCACGCTCTGAAGACATGAGCGACGTCCCAGTTGAGACTCCTGCCCTTAGAGTCCAGAATTTGTAGGATAATTTTCCCAGCTTTCAAAACAGGATACACTGTCGATATCCAGCCTGCATAATAAAAACTTCTTCCTTTCAAAGCAAAACAAATAAAAACTAAGGTGAACAAAATGACATGACTCATTAGTTAAAATCCCACAAGAAAACAATTCTTTAGCTAAATCAGTTGTGGCAACTATTAATAATCCTGCCAGCTGTTACAGGAGGCCTCTTCAAGTGTATTGAAATCTGAAACTTAAAGGTCTCCTGACAATGCATCTACTCCAGCATTTTTAAAATCAGCCTTACACTCAGTTAAGCCTTCTTAATCTTTATTTGTAATGACTAAAGTGATTTATCTAGGCTTCAACACTTCATTAGTTTTAATGGTGAATACTGGGAATTGCAATATTACCATTGCCAGATGTTAGCCACGTCTAGGGGAAAGAAAAAACATTCCTGAAAGCAAGTCACAGGACAGCTAGGAAGCCCGTCAGGCTCACATCACATTTTCTATAACTCCAAGTATACTGCTTTGGGAGAAAATGGCTAAACTTGGTTTTCGTGGGTGTGAGGAAGCACAAGCTGTGGCTACCCAATGTGAGAATGATTATAGGCTTAAAACTGCATTCGGTTTTCACTCGATTCTTGCTGTGACAAAATTCCAAGTCAATGGGCATTGGAGCAAGTCAGGTGCAGATTTCTATGCTCAGCCCTATGGCAAGGTCTCTGCAGGGTGCCATATGCACAGACACGTGGGAAAGCAGATAAGGCTGAAGCTCCCATTCATCTTCCACATGTATTTCTCAGTCAAGTCAAAATATATGCCAAATATCTCAACCATAAAAACCCAACAAGGCACAAGTATTGCAAATTCACCAGAACAGCTATCATTCTTTAAATCCCTCCAAAATTTGACACTAAAGATGTGTACTTGGGAATGTTATTTTAAAGAACTTGTAATTTCCTCCTGATGGGTACTGTGAGCAATTTCCCTATCATGTCTTTTTTCTATAAAGACAGAAGATGCCTAAAATGAAGTATCTATACGGTGAACTGAAAAATGGAACAATTGTCACAAAGAAATGATATTTTTCAAAAACATTCCAACTACGTTTGCCCTCTCATGGAGTGCTTTGAACAAACTCGAAATTGCCAGACAGAGACCTTGCCTACTTTATTATTTTGTCCTCAACCAGAACAAAAATGGGGACTCCATCACTATGCTTCTTGTTTACCATTTGCACATCACACAGACCTCTACAGAAAGCTTAGCAGCATTCCATGATCAAATAACCCAACCAGCTAGAACCTCTGATTTCCCACAGCAATCAGGTCAAAAAACAAAACAAAACAAAACAAAACAAAAAAAACAACAACACAAACAAACAAACAACAACAACAACAACAACAACAAACAACTTTGTTGGCATGAGTCAGAAAACTTCTCAAAATAACTCTGAACATAAAACATACCTCTGAAATACCACAGCTGTATTTTCCCTGCCACTGCTTTTCTGGAGGATCGACTTCATCACATAAAGCAATAGCCTAAGAGTAGAGGGTCCCGTTCAGACCTGCCTCAGAGCAAGAGTTTGGTAACATCATGGGTTTGCACAGCATCAGGCAATGAAGAATTCCTCTTTACAAAGCACATGACAATATTTTTAAAAGTTGAAATGGTCCAGTGCTGTGCCACTTGTGCATTGTATTTATTTATTTATTTATTTTTAACTAATAATTTCTTTGTTGCTGTGCAGAAGAATGCAGAGCTTGCCAAGCTGGAGGAGGGTGTTGTACCTCAGTGGTGGCACAAACAGCCTCAGGGAAGGTCTGTCAGAGTTCTGTTCTAGTGTTTCTAATCTGAAGGTTGGCATTTACAGTAAAGACTAAACACTTGTATACTTCCTAAAATCCTTACTTAATACTTACCAATCAAACTCTTCACATGCCTGCTGTTCGTCTCACAGCTTTGTCTCTTCTGGGTCATAAATCCTAACCTCAAGAATAAGTGGCAGGACTGAGTTCCTGTAGCAAAGGGTAGGCTGGATGGCATGTTGTTTCTTCAAGTGACCACTCTCATGTAAGCTCTTTTTGGTTTTCTTGCAACTGTTTGTTCAAGACTACTTTCTGCCTCTCTAGATATGTTTATAGCCTCCATCTCTGTAATATCCAACTGCTAATCAGTTCTTCATGGCACTTTTGGTGGAGATGTATTATTATTCCCATTATGTAAATAAAGAATAAACAGAAAGGTCCGGAGGTTGCCAAGGAAGTTCACAAGGTCACAGAATAATGTAATGGCTGAGGCTGGCAGGGCCCTCTGGAGGTCATCAGGTCCAACCCCCTGCTCAAGCAGGGACACACTGAGCAGGTTGCCCAGGACCGTGTCCAGGTGGCTTTTGAAGATCTATGAGGAGGGACACTCCATAACATCTCTGGGCAACCTGTGGCAGTGCTTGGTCACCCACACAGCACAGAAGTGCTTCCTGGTGTTCAGGGGAAGCCTCCTGTGTTCTAGCTTGTGCACATTACCTCTTGTCCTCTCACTGAGCACCACTGAAAAGAGGCTGGCTCTTTCCTCTTTGCACCACCCCTTCAGGTATTTATAGACATTGAAGAGATGCCTCTGAGCCTCTTCTTCTCCAGGACGAACAGTCTCAGCTCTCTCATCCTTACCTCACAGGGGAAGTGCTCCAATCCCTTCAGCATCTTTGTGGCCCTCCACTGGATTCACAGAATCATCTAGGTTGGAAGTGACCTCCAATTTCACTGAGTCCAACCTCTGACCTAACACTAACCAGTCCCCCACTAAACCATATCCCTAAGCTCTACATCTAAACGTCTTTTGAAGACTTCCAGGGATGGTGACTCCACCACTTCCCTGGGCAGCCTGTTCCAATGCCTCACAACCCTTTCAGTGAAGAAGTTCTTCCTAACATCCAACCTAAAACTCCCCAGGAGCAACTTAAGCCCATTCCCCCTCGTCCTGTCACCAGGCACGTGGGAGAACAGGCCAACCCCCACCTCGCTACAGCCTCCCTTGAGGTACCTATAGAGAGCGATAAGGTCGCCCCTGAGCCTCCTCTTCTCCAGGCTGAACAAGCCCAGCTCTCTCAGCCGCTCCTCGTAGGACTTGTTCTCCAGGCCCCTCACCAGCTTCGTCGCCCTTCTCTGCACCCGCTCAAGCACCTCGATGTCCTTCTTGTAGCGAGGGGCCCAAAACTGAACACAGTACTCGAGGTGCGGCCTCACCAGAGCCGAGTACAGGGGGACGATCACCTCCCTAGCCCTGCTGGTCACGCTGTTCCTGATACAAGCCAGGATGCTGTTGGCCTTCTTGGCCACCTGAGCACACTGCTGGCTCATATTCAGCCGACTATCCACCATCACTCCCAGGTCCTTCTCTACCTGGCAGCTCTCCAACCACTCATCTCCCAGCCTGTAGCTCTGCTTGGGGTTATTGCGCCCCAGGTGCAGGACCCGGCACTTGGCCTTGTTGAACTTCATGCAGTTGGCCTCAGCCCATCGGTGCAGCCTCTCCAGATCCTCCTGCAGAGCCTTCCTACCCTCGAGCAGATCGACACACGCGCATAGCTTGGTGTCATCTGCAAACTTACTGAGAATGAACGCGATCCCCTCGTCCAGATCATTGATAAAGATATGTAAGAGAACTGGCTCCAGTACCGAGCATTGGGGAACTCCACTAGTGACCGACCTCCAACTGGACTTAACTCCAGTTAAATTTAACTGGATTACAACAGCAGGCTTGCTTCCAGCCACATGTGCTTCAGAGGAACATCTCTGCAGAGCCTTGCAAGGACAGTACCCCCCGGCACCTCACTGTGTACAAGGGGCTCAGCAGCCACTGCACAGCGTGCTTGCGCTCCAGCCGCCTGAGCCTTGTGCATGCCACAGCACCGCCAGCCTCCCCCCGGAGGGCTGCCATTCCCCCCTCTGCCCCACAGATTGTGGGGAGGTGCCCAAGCTGACCCAGCCTGGGCCAAAGGTGCCACGAGGGACTCCCCCTGCAGACGCAAAAGCGTCTCCAGTCATCTCTGTTCGGGCAACGCTCCGATAAAGTCATTAAGATTTCTGCTTCTCCAGCCACGGCCGGGCCAGGAATGCTTTTTCCAGACAGAAAGACGAAGAACGTGGCAAGTTGCAGCCTGCTGCACCCTGAGGGGCAAGGCAAGAGCAAACCCGGGGCTGGCACAGCCAGGAGCACCCCTGCAGAGAGCTGCAATGTCCCTGACAGCAGTTTTGTTTAGGGGGGCCCAGGGCCAAGTTGGACAGCCTCGCGTGTGCCTCCCACTGCGCGCTGCAGCCTCTCTTGCCCCCAGATCGGTCACTGTTCTCTGCAACGTGCCGTGCCCTTCAGCACACTTTCCCCCTCTTTTTCTTGGGGAAGAAATGTCTGACTTCCTCTTACACATCTGACGTTTGCGGGTAGGGAAAGGAGGAGAAAATACAGGGCGCTCTGTATAGTAATGCCTTCTCTTCCTTACGAGGAGGCAGCAGGCCATCCAGGCAGTGTTCCCTCATTCCCATTACACCTGCCTGCTTTATTCTAGCCTGGCCCTCTGCAGGAACACGGGCTGGGAACCCACTGCATGGGGAACTCTGCTGGCTTCAGCAGAGCCCCCCTGCACGACGTCAGGCAGAATTCTGACCCAAAATCAGACTAATTACGGTCAAACTAAGACTAAAGGTCAGACTGATCTTAACAATGTCCTTTAGAGTGTCCTTTAGGAGTATCTTTTCTTCTAAGGGAAGTGTCCCTGCAAATGATGTATAAAACTGACACCACTTCAGCTGCTTTCACTTTTAGTAGAGTTTTGGGATTTCTTAGTTTTTCCTCAACTCTACTCTTTAGCTGAAATAAAGTTCATTTCAATGAACTCACTTCACCTTTGCTGAGCAGCTGCTCTTGCACTTGCTGCTGCAGCTACTTGATTCCCCTGCCCAGAATCAGAACCCGTGGCTTTGGGTTTTTCACTGTTTTTATTCATTTACTTCTTCCTTCGTGCTTCCATGGTGGGCAGGAACAGACGTGTGCCCCTGCACAGCAATGGGGGGCAGCTGGGGGGCTCCTCTCTCCTGGCCTCTCCCCCTCGGCGGGGAGCTCTCCGAGCCCTGCAGGGCAGGCAGCACAGCCCCAGCCGCACCCCAGCACGCTCCCACAGCCTGCTGGCACGGCCCCGCAGCCCTGCCCAAACACCAGGGCACCTTGTCCAGCGCCCGGCCCGGGCCTGGGCTCCGCATCAGCTGCTGCCCCCCACCCCCCCGCAGTGCTGCCCTGCCCATGGCTCAGCAGGCAGGGGGTGCCCCATGTCACAAAGGGGCAGGGACGGCCTTGGCCCCGGAACGCTGGCCCCAGCGGCACTTGGGCGCTTGGGCAGCCCTGCCATGGCTGCCCGTGCTGACGGGGAGGCTGCTCGGCTGCCTGCTCCTCTGCTGCGGCTCCAGCCTCCGCTCTGGACACAAAGGCAACCAGAGGAACTCAGCTCCTCTCTCCTCCCTCCTCAGGCCCTCGCCTCCAACGGCTCTCAGCGCCCTACAGGACACTGAGCGAACTGAACCACCGCACACTCCTGGCCGCTCCTTCCCAGCACGGGGCCGGACATTTGTCCATGCTCTCCAGGACAGGTAACATCACCCCGACCCACACCCTCCCACGGTCCCATAGCAAGCAGCCAGCTGACACCATCAGGCCAGGGACAGCTCCATCAGGACGACGGGACACGGACAGCCTCGGTGAGATGCTAGAGACCCTCGGGCAGAGAGGCAGGGGCTGCCCGGGGTCACAGGGGGTGCTGCTCGGTTTGTTCCTTCTCTTAGTAAAGCCAGACTCAGACAGCAATGGGACCAGATCACAGCACACTCCTGGGCTCTGCCCAAGGACCACTGAGAAGGAAGGAAGAGCTGCCAACGCTCTCCAGGACAGGTAAGATTGCCCCAACCCATTCCCCACTCCAGTCCACAGCAAGCAGGACGATGACACGTTCGGGACAGGATGGCAGTGAGCTCCTTCAGCATGACGGGACACAGACAGGCTCGGTGAGACACTAGAGACTCTTGGGCAGAAAGGAAGGGGCTGCCCATGGCCACAGGGGATGCTGCTCCGTTTGCTGCTGCTTCTCTTTCAGCCAGAAACACACAACGATGGGACCAGACCACAACACTCTCCTCCCTTACTGCCCACGACCACTCAGCTGGAAGGAAGAGCTGCCAACGCTCTCCAGGACAGGTAAGATTGCCCCAACCCACACCCCACCATGATCTCACAGCAAGCAGAAGACAGACATGCACGGGCCAGGACAGCAGTGACCACTCCATCGGGACAACGGGACATGGACAGCCTCGGTGAGACACTAGAGACTCGGGCAGAGAGACAGGGGCAGCCCGTGGTCACAGGGGGATGCTGCTCTGTTTGCTGCTTCTTCTCTTTCAGCCAGAAACACACAGCGATGGGACGAGACCATGGCACTCTCCCCGCTCACTGCCCTTGACCACTCAGCTGGAAGGAAGAGCTGCCAACACTCTACAGGACAGGTAAGATTGCCCCAACCCACACCCCACCATGATCTCACAGCAAGCGGAAGACAGACATGCTCAGGACAGGAAGGCAGTGACGCTCCATCAGGATGACTGGAGATGGACGGACGTGGTGAGATGCTGGAGGCCCTTGGGCAGAGAGGCGGGGGCAGCCCGTGGTCACAGGGGGATGCTGCTCCATTTGCTGCTGCTTCTCTTTCAGCCACAATCACACAGCGATGGGACGAGACCATAGCACACTACCCGCTCACGGCCCTTGACCACTCAGCTGGAACAAAGAGCTGCCAACGCTCTCCAGAACAGGTAAGATTGCCCCAAACCATTCCCCACTCCGGTCCAGAGCAAGCAGGACGATGACACACTCGGACCAGGACAGCTGTGACAGCTCCATCAGAACAACGGGACACGGACAGCCTCGGTGAGACATTACATGCTATGGGCAGAAAGACAGGGGCTGCCCGTGGTCACAGGGGGATGCTGCTCAGTTTGGTGCTTCTTCTCCTTCAGCCACAATCACACAGCATTGGGACCAGACCATGGCACGATCCTGCCCTCTCTGCCTGTGAGAACTCAGCTGGAAGGAAGAGCTGCCAACGCTCTACAGGACAGATAAGCAATCCCCAACCCACAGCCCACCACACTCTCATAGCATGCCACAAGATGACATGGCTGGGCTATGATGGGCATCCCCTGGCTGTCAGGGAGATGTGAGATGGACGGCCCCGCAGTGAGGCTGGGAGAGCCTCGCACAGGGAGGAAGGGATGGCTTCCAGTGGCTAAAGAAAAGGCTAAAGAAATTCTTACAAAAGAATCAAATGTGCAAGAGGTACGCTGCCCAGTCACCGTCTGTGGGGATGCCCACGTGTACTGGGTCGGGCTGGGATGTTAACTTTCCCGGCAGCAGCCCGTACAGTGCCGTACTCTGTACTTGTAGCTGGAACAGCAGTGTTATCACACCAGTGTTGTGTCTACTGCTGAGCAGCAGTGGCACAGCATCGGGCCTCTCTCTAACCCTCCTAGGGGGTGGGCAAAAAGTGAGGAGAGAAGCATCACCAGGGCAGCTGACCTAAACCAACCAAAGGGATATTCCATACCATGTGGTGTCACACTCAGCAATAAAAGGTGGAAACAGGAAGAAGAGGGGAGGGGTGGGCTCTCGTTGGGAAAACATTGGTCCTCCTCTCGAACACCGGCTACGTGCGTTGAGGCCTTGCTTCAAGGACGTGGTCAATCATCGCTCATTTGTGGGAAGTAGAGAGTAATTTCTTTCCTCTGCACTTCCATATAGCCTTCATTTATTTTATTTAACCACATACAATGAATTGCCAGAAGACAGAAAGCAGCATGTGTTGTTTACTGACGGATCCTGCCGTGTGATAGGGAGCCATCGGAAATGGAAAGCTGCTGTGTGGAATCCCACACGACGAGTTGTGGAGGCCATGGAAGGGGAAGGTGAGTCGAGTCAGTATGCAGAAGTAAAAGCCATACAACTAGCCCTAGATATCGCCGAAAGAGAAAATTGGCCAGTATTGTATCTTTATGCTGACTCATGGATGGTGGCAAATGCTCTGTGGGGGTGGCTGCAGCAATGGAAAGAGAGCAACTGGCAGCGCAGAGGTAAGCCTATCTGGGCTGCTACCCTGTGGCAAGATATTGCTGCCAGGGTAGAAAACCTGGATGTTAAAGTACGTCATGTAGATGCCCACATGCCCAAGAGTCGCGCTACTGAAGAACATCAGAACAACGAAGAAGTGGATCGAGCTTCGAAAATTGAAGTGGCTCAGGTGGACCTAGACTGGGAACATAAGGGTGAGCTGTTTGTAGCTCGATGGGCCCATGAAACATCAGGACATCTGGGGAGGGATGCCACTTACAGATGGGCTCGTGATCGAGGGGTGGACTTGACCATTGAGGCCATCACACAGGTTACCCATAAGTGTGAGCCCTGTGCTGCAATCAAGAAAGCCATGAAGGTAAAATCTCCCTGGAACAGGGGGAGATGGCTAGGGTTTCAATATGGTGAGGCCTGGCAAATTGACTATATCGGACCACTCCCAAAAACTCGCCAAGGCAAACGGTACATACTCACCATGGTAGAAGCAACTACTGGGTGGCTGGAAACATACCCTGTAAACCATGCCATGGCCCGAAACACTATCTTGGGCCTGGAAAGACAAGTATTGTGGCGTCATGGTACACCAGAGAGAATTGAGTCTGACAATGGGAGTCATTTCCGAAACAATCTTGTTACCTCCTGGGCAAAGAGGCATGGTATTGAGTGGGTGTACCACATCCCTTACCACCCACAAGCCTCTGGGAAGGTTGAGAGGTACAATGGACTGTTAAAGACTATGTTACGAGCATTGGGTGCTGGGATGTGGAAACAATGGGACACAAATCTACCAGAAGCCACTTGGCTAGTTAACAATAGGGGGTCTGACAGCCGTGCTGGTCCTGCTGAAACAAAACCCCTACACACTGTGAAAGGAGCTAAAGTTCCCGTAGTGCATATAGGGAAGTGGATGGGGAAGGCAGTGTGGGTTGCTCCTGCCTCGGGAAAAGGCAAACCCACTCGTGGGATTGTCTTCGCCCAAGGACCAGGGTATACCTGGTGGGTCATGCAAAAGAATGGGGATATCAAGTGTGTGCCTCAAGGAGATTTAACCTTGGGAGAAAACTAATCTGTAATCTAAGTTATATGTTGTAGGAAGATGCTGTAGGATCAACGACAGGTCAACTTTGCAAGGAGCCGGGCAGTGCAACAAGGACTTGAGCTAAGCTGGTGCTGGTGTCCAGACATCCAACTCCGCCTGCCTTGAGTGGCCACTTTGGCAGATGAAGACCTAATCATCAACAGTTCTTTTGAACATTTTCCAAGAAAGACCTATGGAATTAAAAGATACACCTGCCTATAAATCCTGTCCTGTTAAATCCTTGTCCTGTTAAAGGACAAGGAATAATGATGAGAATGCTTGTATGCTAAAGTATGGGGATCTGAGTGTGACACAAATGTTATGGAATAAGGGGTGGAGGTTGTACTGGGTCTGGCTGGAATGTTAACTTTCCCTGCAGCAGTTTGTCAGTTTGTCAGTTTGACCTCAGTGCCAGGGAAACTCATGGAGCAGATCCTCCTGAGAGTCATCACGCAGCACTTGCAGGGCAAGCAGGCGATCAGGCCCAGTCAGCATGGGTTTATGAAAGGCAGGTCCTGCTTGACGAACCTGATCTCCTTCTATGACCGAGTGACGCGCTGGCTGGATGAGGGAAAGGCTGTGGATGTGGTCTACCTTGACTTCAGCAAGGCTTTTGACACCATCTCCCACAGCATTCTCCTCAAGAAACTGGCTGCTCTTGACTTGGACTGGCGCACGCTTCGTTGGGTTAGAAACTGGCTGGATAGCCAGGCCCAAAGAGTCGTGGTGAATGGAGCCAAATCCAGTTGGAGGCTGGTCACTAGTGGCGTCCCCCAGGGCTCGGTGCTGGGGCCGGTCCTCTTTAATATCTTCATCGATGATCTGGATGAGGGCATTGAGTGCACCCTCAATAAGTTTGCAGATGACACCAAGTTAGGTGCGTGTGTCGATCTGCTTGAGGGTAGGAAGGCTCTGCAGGAGGATCTGGAGAGGCTGCACCGATGGGCTGAGGTCAACTGCATGAAGTTTAACAAGGCCTAGAACCGGGTCCTGCACCTGGGGTGCAATAACCCCAAGCAGAGCTACAGGCTGGGAGAGGAATGGTTGGAGAGCTGCCAGGCAGAGAAGGACCTGGGAGTGATGGTGGATAGTCGGCTGAATATGAGCCAGCAGTGTGCTCAGGTGGCCAAGAAGGCCAACAGCATCCTGGCTTGTATCAGGAACAGTGTGACCAGCAGGGCTAGGGAGGTGATCGTCCCCCTGTACTTGGCTCTGGTGAGGCTGCACCTCGAGTACTGTGTTCAGTGTTGGGCCCCTCACTACAAAAAGGACATGGAGGTGCTCGAGTGAGTCCAGAGAAGGGCAACGAAGCTGGTGAGGGGCCTGGAGAACAAGTCCTACGAGGAGCGGCTGAGGGAGTTGGGCTTGTTCAGCCTGGAGAAGAGGAGGCTCAGGGGCGACCTTATTGCTCTCTATAGGTACCTCAAGGGAAGCTGTAGCGAGGTGGGGGTTGGTCTGTTCTCCCACGTGCCTGGTGACAGGACAAGGGGGAATGGGCTTAAGTTGCTCCTGGGGAGTTTTAGGTTGGATATTAGGAAGAACTTCTTTACTGAAAGGGTTGTTAGGCATTGGAACAGGCTGCCCAGGGAAGTGGTGGAATCACCATCCCTGGAAGTCTTCAAAAGACGTTTAGATGTAGAGCTTAGGGATATGGTTTAGTGGGGACTGTTAGCGTTAGGTCAGAGGTTGGACTCGATGATCTTGAGGTCTCTTCCAACATAGAAATTCTGTGTGATTCTGTGTGTCTGTATACAGTGGAGGGGCACACCACAAGTGGACAGCACATCACAAGTCAGCTTGCCAACTGATGAGATGTGCTGCTGGTCCCTGGTCCATGACCAGGCTGAGGGTACTTCTGTGCCTGCCCCCTTGGCTGGTTGTGCTGGCTCCCACCGGGCAGTTCCCTTTCGAAACCATTCCTGGGACTTCACCCATTCTTCTCAGGATCATTTCTGATCCTAAATATTCAAAAAGCCACTTTGATATACATATATTAAAATGTGCCAGACTCATTCTGGACCCTCAGAGCAGCACAGCAGCAGCTCACTCTTTGCCTCCCTCCCTCCTCCTCCTCCTCCTCGCGGTCCCAGCCCGCGCTCCTCCCTCAGCCGCCCCCGCGCGGGGCAGACGAGACAAGATGGCGGCGGGCGCGGCAGGGCGGTAAGGAGCGGCCGCGGCTGGGCGCGGGTCATGGGGCTGAGGGGCGGCTCGGGCGGGCAGCGGCGGGAGGTGCTCTGCCCCGCAGGCATCCATCACGCGTGTGGCTTCCCTCACGGTGTTTCCATTTTTTTATTTACTTATCTATTTATTTATTTATTTATTTACTCCTGCTTTAACCAAGGAGCTTGGGAGGTAGCAGCAGGAGAAATGGGTGATGCTCTGCTGCATTGCAGGGCTGTGTCCTGATGAATTTATTTCTTTTAGCTGTATGCGTGTATATGTGTATGCGGAAGAACAGAGCTAGTGCCAGGTTAAAATAAAATTTGGGTGAAAGGCAACTGGCTGAAGAATAAACATTTTCTTTGGTCAAAAACATAAGCAGCATTTATACCAAGTCCATATAAAAACAACATCAGTTGTTATGCAAATCTTACATAACGCCATGTCTTTAGAACGCTGTTTTTGAGATCTCTCCCTGCTGTCGTGGCTTTGTTATCTACAAGCTGAAAGCCCGTGCCAAGTACATTTGGTACAAATGATTGCAGCAGCAAAGGGTCCATTCTTGCTGGAAGAGAAGCTCGAATTTCATTTGTGACATGACTTACAAAAGTATTTCAAATGCACACAGTACTTAAGAGCCCCTTCTGGTTTAATCCAGTGGTTTTCATGCAGTGATAAATGTGCTCTGTGTTTTTACTTGACCGATAGGGTGTTCAGCACTGAAGATATGAACAGATCTACCCCTCTTAGTCTATTTTGGATTTTACAGTATGTTTGGTAAGTTGGTGCTTCGCAGAATTCCCTACTAGGACTATAGAAAATTGTTTGTTTGTATAAACTAATTATTGTAATGTTGTCAACAGTTTTAAGATGATACACACTGTATATACAAATATTACTTTATGTATACATAGTAAATATTGAAACTTTAGACTTGGGATGTGCAGAAAAGTCAACAAGGTGATTGGAGGATTGAGAAGGTAAGACAGACTTCATGCTGTATCTTACTGGTTATGGCCTCCAAAATTATAATAGTGCAAAGGCAGCTCATGCTCTCCTCCTGATATGAGGGAAAGCAGTACTGCATTTGCACATAACATTTGCATCCCACTGAGGGCTTCCACCTTCCATTTTTCTTAAGCTTACTAAGGGGTGACAAATAGGGGAGGAAGAGCCTTACTTAGCTCAATAAAAGTCTTCTCAATAAAGCTACACAACTGCTTGATGAAGATTAGTCATACCTTATTTCCAGTTGTTTTGTTAGCAGTACTTTGTATTAATGGAACTGCTTTTTCTGTTTTCCCAGGCAGCACCAAGAGCTAATGAGATTTGTCATGCCAACACTAGACCGAGACTAAGCTTCGACCCTTCATACGGAATTGTTAAAAGAGGAAGCTGCAGTACCAAAAGCAGACCATGCTTAACTGCATGAGAGTGTACCTCTCTCAGAGCAAATTAAATCTTACTTCACAAACTTTTTGAGATACAAATTTTAAATCTTTAAAGCTAAATCTTTCAACATTGCATTTTTTTTTTTGCATGGCAGCAATGAACCAGTGATTGACTTCTTAGAGCTGTAACTTGAATAACTGGGGAGAATGAATGCTAAGGTTCCTAGTGATATACATACAAAATGTGTTCTTATCCCTTCAAATTAAGATTTGTAGTTTGATTTACTATCAAGACCATAGAGGTCATTTTTAAAACAAACAAATTAACAGCATCAACAAAAAAGTATAAGCAAACCCTTTGTTTTTGCAGGCTCTTGTTTTTTTCCTAGTAGCATCAGTCCCTTTTTAGATACTTGGTAAACTAAAACTTACTGTACTGCTGTTTAATACAGTTTTTTATTTTTCTCAGCTAGAAAGAGGTATATTTTGAAAACGTAAATGTTGTTAAAAAAAAAGGAATGTATTGGCAAAGTAAGCCAGTAATTCATAACTAGCTATAACAAAAAAAGATAAAAAAAAAAAAAAAGATGAAGAGAAAAGAAAAAGATCAAGAAAAAGACAGCTGCTTACAAAGGCAAATTGTGAACTGATTTTAAGCAATACCACTACAGGCATTCAGGGTACTCGTAGCTGTATCACTAACTGTATGCTACTGAAGTAAAGAGTCCCTTACACTTAAATTGTGTGCTTTAATGATTTAAACATCACTGAATGAATATTTCATTTTATATTATGAGAGCCTAAGGATAGCCTAATATAAATAGCTAGCAACCTGTCCTGGTTTCACCTCACAGTGCTTGACAGTTGCTTGTGTCTTGTGCAACTACCAGAACTATAATTTGACTAAAACTGGATTAAATTTTTCTCACTGTAGAAGAGTGCTCACCTCCAGCATATGCACAAGATAGTATCAAGATGCACACTGCTTATATTTACAATAATTTATTGTGTTTAGGAACAGTGAATAAATACCAAGCTGTTAGCATCAGTTTGGCAGTCCTTTTCCACCCAAAATGTTTTTTTTTTTTCTTTTTTTTTTTTTTTCCTGGCAGAAACTCCATTGCCAGCAATGGATGCATCAGAACAAGAAATTAATAAACAATACACACAGACAGCAGTTTTCTAAACATACCCCCTCTTTTAAAAGACATGATACAGATTTTCTGAACAAGTCTCAAGCAAATTCTTCACAGAAGAAAATTTTGCTACACGCTGTCCTCTCTTCGAACATTGTTTTCTTCACCAGTGCTGGTAGTTTATTTCATGGAGCACATTATTTTTAACAGTACTGATGGATCATTAAAAACAATTTTTGTTTTCTACTGAAGGTAAGCTGAGACATGACTGGTAATGAAGTGTATGAATTTAAGAATCATGTACCTCTTGCTGAGCATTTCATGGCAATCATGAATAAACATACAAGAAAGGAAAAGGCAATACAATGTTCTGTTCTTTTGGGGGTGTGGGGTGTTTGTTTCAGCTTGCTTTTAAACTGCTGTTCAAAAGTTAAGGTTATCAAATCTAACGTGTTTTGGTTTTTCATGAAGTTCTGTGTTAAAAACAAAACTGAAGAAACTTCCTGCTCGTGATGAGAATCACATTCAAGTATTTAAAGTTGAATATCCCCTAGGTTTCTTTCATTTCCTATTAAAAATGTTTTTATAAAAGCATGAAGACTACAGAAAACCAATTAACATACTAGAGTTAATCTAGCATAATTGTTTCCACAACTGTATTTTACATATCACCAAACCTCTGCTTTAGCAAAAGAAAAAGAATAAAAATAAATTCTCTTCCAACTATTTACACACAGGAATTACCCTGCTGTGGAACCACATTATTTCAGTCTGCGGTCCCTCTAACCCAAGGCGTCATCTTAGGTGTATCCTTTTGTGATTTAGGTTCTTGGAAGTTTTCAGCAAACCTTTCTCTTGCTTTATCCCAATTCTTTTTATTCTTGCTCTGGATGATCTGAACATCTTCAATTGAGGCCGGTCTGCTTGTACCCAAACCTGCATTCAGCTTATGTAACTGAAGGTGGATCTGTCAAATACACCAAACAGTACTGTAATTGCAGGTTAGGTATTCTAAACACTTAATATTTTATAATACTATTCCCCCTCTTCCCCAAGCACTTCTGATTACAGCTCTTCTATACCTAGATCATACATGAACATTTAAAGTTTTGCCAAGGTTTTGAATTGGCATCTCTAATACGAAGATTTGTGACTTGCCAGTTTTTCCTTTCTCATGGCTCAGTATGTAGGTTGAATTTTGTGCTACAGCTGTCTTGGTGAAAGTGAAGGATTACATCATATGCCCATCTTGAATTCACACAAATTAATTTATTTCTTCTGACAGTCTTTGTATAAAAACACAAAATTATTAATCCAATGTCTCTCTTCCTTTGTTTAGTTTCTTGAAAACCACCTTACTGTCATTTTCCACTAATGTGATTAAATCATAGTAAAGTTTCAGAATACTTCACTGATAAAGGTAAAACTGATTTGTGATCAGTCCTATTAAGATTATTCCCTCCCACACTGAACTTTGAAATGTTTCCAGTGAATCATGGCTTATCATTAGACATTTCCAATTGCAAATGCATTTCTATTTCTTTGTCCTCCAAGTGCAAACCAGACAGACTTACCGGGTCCTTCATGCCACCACCATCCTTGCCCAGGCCTTCCCCTTTTTTCCATCCCATTTTCTCCAACATTTTGTGTCCTTTGTTGCTGTCACTGATTTCACTTAAAGAAATTTTAAGATAATTCATAAACAAGAGTTAATACAAAACAAATGCTAATCAAATATTCAAGGACAGAAGCGTGCATGCATATGCAACTCTGGAAACCCAAATCCAACCACTGTGTTGTTCCTACTTCTAAGAGCTACCTCAAAGGCCATAGTGCCAACTTTCTCAAGTTTTTGAATATTGCATTCAGTGCTGGGCCCCTGACCACATAAAGGATATTGAGTTGCTGAAATGTGTGCAGAGGAGAACAATGGAGCTAGTGAAGAAATTGGGGTTGTTTAGTCTGGAGAAAAGGATGCTGAGGGGACAACTCATTACTCTCTACAGCTACCTGAAAGGATGTTGCATAGAGGAGGGTACTGGTCTCTTTTTTCAGGTGACACATGACAGGACATGAGGAAATGGTCTCAAGTTGCACCAGGGTAGGTTTAGATTGGACCTTAGGAAGAATTTATTTGCACAGAGGGTGGTCAAGCATTGGAACAGGCTGCTCAGGGAAGTGGTGGAGTCCCCTTCCCTGAAGGTATTTAAGTGATGTGCAGACATGGCATTAAGGGACGTGGTTTAGTGAAAGGTCTTAGGTAGGTCAGGCTGATGGCTGGACTTGATCGTGTAGGTCTTTCCCAACCCTGATGATTCTGTGATTCTACATTTATTTTCCCATAAATATCTTTGGTTACCAAAGCTATCCTAAGACTCTGATCAACACCAACTTTCTTAAAACTCCCTCTGAACTACTTGCTGACTTTTAGGAGTTAAAAGATACAGCACAGATGAATGGGAATCAACTGCACTAATGAGAAGTATCACTACCTCACCACTAAAGCATTCCAACACACATTGGAATCTCATGTCATTGTTTCACATTTCCTTTTACTAACTTACAAGCACCTAAAAGGTCATGTTTCAAACAAACAAACAGAAAAAAAACTAAAGAAGCAAAGGAATAATTCAAGAGGAAATTTAACATAAGTGTCATTTAACAGTGTACATGCACATCCTATGATAGGCTGGATATTGACAGTTGAAAGAAATGATGTGGGTGAATTTTTTTTTTACTATTGTTGGGACTGGACAGAAAAAAATAGAAACAAGCTGTTGAAAGTGTCAGTGGAAAATCAAGGAACTGACCAGATGTACTAAGATGGCAAGAAAGTGATCTAAACATCCTACTGCAAAGATAAACTCTGTACGGAAGGTGAGGAGAAAATAATAGCGTATGAACTGGGAAGTGAGAACAATTGTTTTGTAGTTCTCATAACACACTGTATACAGATAATTAGTATTCTAACAAAATGTATCCTAGTAACTGATTGATACTTAACTGTATCACTGTTTTGTAAGATTCCATAAAGAGGGACACAGAGGACTTTTTTCCCCCCAAACACTTACATATGGACCGAAGCTGGAGTATCATCTCTCTGGAAAGTTCCTTCACTGCCAATGGTCTCTCTGCGTTTTCCTGCTCTGTCTTTGTACTTTGGGTTGTTCACTGCTTTGTTGTCTTCATACTCTGTATTCTTTACAAACAGATTAAATTCCATCAAGACAAATGGTTTTTAAATTCTTTATTCTGCTTCCAAAAGTAAAGCAGCTTCATCCTACTTCATTCCTATATTAAGTCTTACTATTAATTTTTACTCTTAAAACAGAAAATGTATAGTTCTCTTTCAAAAGTAAATAATTTCATGGAGTCTGTAAAATAGCAGATTCTCTTGAATCTTCTTTTTGTACTAAGAATCAATTTCTCCGCATTAAACACAAAACCATGTGGACAAGCCACTAGAAATATCATGTCACTGACTTTTTGTTACAACAGATAACCTGTTTCTCAAGAACTAGTTCTTCAAAATAGATTAAAGTTCTACTTGTATAGATTCTACATTGATGTTATTTCAGTGGGTGAAGAATTCAAGTGAAATGATGGTGTCCTGTTTTCCACATGAACACTTACTACAAATGCTAGATGCAACTCCATAGTTAGAATAATCTCTAATATTGTCATATATTCATGTTGGCATTTTTATATCATAAACCAGACTTTAACAAAAAACTTTAAGTTTTTCTCTTCCTTCCATCATTATCTAAGTTGCTCATTATTTTCCCCTTTCAAAACAAGAGTGCACTGCAATTCAGTGCATACCTAACTTTCAGAAGTAAGGATAGCAATGATTTAAGAAGTGTTAACCTCAATGGTATGAGGAATCTTGTACATATTAGAACTGTTTATCTTTTTTGAAAATTCTAAGAGAACTTTCAAGCCCTGTTATCATCCTTAGAAATTTATAAAGATTTAGTGTACAAAAGACAAGCTTGAGTTAAACCACCACTCAAGACTCCACTTAAGACTCTAAAAGCTTCCCTTGTTCAGACATTTATGGCTTAAAACAGGAATCACAGAGCAGATGTAGACCTTCAAACTCTTAATTTCTACAGTGAACTCACCTGTAGGCCATATTTTACCCGTATCTGTTTTAACGCTTTTCTTCTGACTAACTCTCTCTCTTCTTTGCTAAGTGCTGGGCAAACTAAAAGGAAGAACACAAGATTGAATTTCTAAGTAATAATGTATTTTTTTTTCCAAACACAAAATAATTTTGTTCTAACATTTTTATACATAGCCATACATACCAAGAAGAAAATGCAGTGCCTTGTGCTGTAAAACTATTGTTTTGATAAAGGAAATTATAAGAAAACTATCTGAAGTGATTAAGAAGTTTATAAAGTAAGGACCAATAATAAAAAAAAACATATCCAGTGATAACACAACTAACCAGAGGATTCCTTTTTCCTATCCAGGCGAAGATGTGCTCTGACTTGACCTGGTTCACATCCATCACAAGTATCACTGCCAGGATGTATATGAAAAGAAAGTACAGTTTCACCAATCTTCACTTCATCACCATGCTCCAAGATATAGGGATCACATTTTGTTTTCGGCTATAGCAAAAGAAAATTTTGTCAGCCATGGTTATTAGTTCCTAAAGTAGGACACCAAATCTATTTTGTGAATGCTGCTCATAATCTAATGATTCAGCTTCATCTTTCAAATGCGGACAAATATTTAAACCATGGGATGTATTTCGCTCTAGCAACTGTAAATTGTAGTGGATTTTTCCTAATTCATTATATAAAACAAACATGAAATATTACAAGTGGCCCTGAAAACCGAAGGGAATCAAGGAAGGAATTACTGTATGAGAAAAGCCATACAATGACATTGCTAGTGATTTGCCATACCATATTTTAAAATGACTACAGTTTTCTGCAACACTACAGCAAATACTTACCTGAAGAATCTGATTTCCATTAACGACTGTCCCATTCTGACTGCCTTGATCCACAAGAACGTAATTTTGCAAATCATGGTCAAAATATACTTCTGCATGGAACTGATAAAGAGAAGACTAAGTGAAATATTCTCATTAAGCATGTACTTCACAATTTACACGCTGTTTTAAAGTAAGATTTCAGAATTTATTTTGGCGACTTAACTGAATGGGTTTGGTTAATAGAATATTCCATGCTTTATGATTCTATATATTTGAAATGTAAACAAATGGACTGCAACAACATCAGATAAAGTGTACCAGTAAAAATATAACTATTTTTACCATAAACTGATCCAGCACTGAAAACATATATGTACTTTCAATATAGAAAGTATACTTTACTTAAAGGATTGCAGGATCTAGTAATAAAGCATTTTTAGCTGTTCTTATAAATACATGGTATTTTTGCCTTGGAAGGTATGTTACAGCAATCTCAAATTTCCCCTTTCTGGAAAGCATCAAAAAAGATACTTAAAGAAATGCAATTAATAAAAAATCTGAATCTCTACAGCTTCAGATTACTTGGTCTTTCATATTTGAAATAGCTTAAAGTGCCATGTTTTTGTAAATTTCATGTAATTCACTTTCACTTGCACCTTAATGCCCAGGACACAATCCCTATCCATTATTTATTGTTCTTTATATCTGCTTTGATTTTGATAATAACAAACCAATTTTTTAAATCTATTGCAACTCCATATAGGTAACGGTCCCGAGTCCACACAGAACAGAGAAAACAAATCCGTAGTCTTGGAAATATAGCAGCCAATTTACAAACCCACACATTACCTCCAAAAATGGCCACTAAGCAAACTAAAGTATCAAGTTCTGCAACCAACTAAGATTCCCAATAAAAAACAAATCTAAAAAAGTGAGTTTCAAATTTGACAAGCAAAGATCTTTTTTTGTTGCAGTAGTGAAAAAAAAAACACAATAATCATCATGGGAAGAAAGTGCTCATTTGAAACCAAATACCTTATTGTCTTTAAGCAAGAATAGTCTACAAAAACAAAAACAAAACAAAACAACAACAAAACTGTATTTTGTAGACTGGTTAGCATAAATTTACAATGGGAATGTTCCAGTAATGGTGGAAAGATTGACTGGGTTATTTGCTAATGCTTTTAATTCTACCTCTGTTTTACTGAGCAGGATGAACAGAAACTTCTTCTAAAGATGCTAAATCTGCAAAACTGCAGGGTGCTATTTCTTTAAATCTCACTTTACCCTTAAAATAAGTGAAAGACAGTGATCCACAACTATCAGTTTTAAGTTTCAAGATAAATAAACTGGTAGTAACTTTTTGTTTCTAGATATATGCCATTTATCTTCATGCCTCTGCTTCCTTATCTGCAAAGTGAAATAATTTATGTAGACGATCAGTTATTTCAACGAAACATATTTAAAAGCAACTCAGGTACCCATGAAGTACTGGTAGATATTGTTAGCCATACAAAGAAGCAAAGTAAATGATACTATTGAAGAAAAATTAAAAAAAACAACACTTTTGCTGCTTTATAACACCAACTTCAAATACATGCCTGAAAATACCATTAATAGCAGGAAAAAAATTTGTCTAGGAATTGTTCAGTATAAAATATGTTAAACGGCTGATTAATCAGAGCTATCATCTGGAACAGACATAGTAAAGCTTATTTCACACACTTGCATTTGCAGATGCTTTTATCACCTTTTTTTGTTTAGATGACATATCTGTCAATTTACATTTTCTTCAATTTAGAGTGCTGTATTTATGGTCTATGTCGAAGTAGTTAGGAAAACTGAACATATAATTTACCTTTAATCTCTCTTAACTACAAAAAAATCCATCTGTCACTAAAATATTTTTATATTTTTGAACTCTCTGCATAACTTCCACATTCATACAACTAACTTACAGAAAAATAAAACACAACCTAAGCTTCTAAGCTCAGCTATAAGGACTGGATTTTTTTTTTTTTTACAACAAAGTTCTAACTAGTTGACATTGATATTTTACCATACAATCGATACCTAATGCCAACCATTCATTTTCCTCAAGTTCAAAAACTAAGAAATTTAAGATAATAATTATTTGCTGTGGATTGAACCATGGACTATTAAAACTGCAATTAAAAAAAAAAAAAACAAAACAACAAAAACAACACACTTTAGCTTTTCTAGACTTAGAATTCACAATGTGTTTACATTATATTCCAATTCATTAAAATATTGTATGCTTTCTTTTTTCTAACTTTGTAGAAGTGGCTAAAAGCACATCTCATTCTGAAAGTTCATTAAAAAAATTAACATTTGGCAATATTTAAAGCTATGAAATCTAAATCCTCATCCATACAAAGATCTATCTCCCTTGTAGCAAACAGAAATAAGAGTTACCTTACTGACTCCAACTTCAGGGATCTGAAGTGTGTGTCCAACATCTTTTTCTCTGAAAAGGAAAGTAGATACATAAAATCATGAGAAACTAGAAATAGTTTTAATAATGGCTTTCAAAATGTATTTCAGCTGAGCCATAATACTGTGTTTCCCTTCTGCAATATCTTGGACCTTTACAGACACAGAAGTAGTACGTTACAATATACACAATGTGGAGACTTGCCTCACGTGCTTTCATCTTATAAATTAGGCAGTGAACATACAGTAAAGCTGTATTTTTAAATTTTTATATTTAAATTTTTATATATAAAGCTGGTATTTCTATCTGAACTTTTCATCAAATCC
The DNA here is from genome assembly GCF_964035555.1 of Netta rufina. Classification (NCBI taxonomy): domain Eukaryota; kingdom Metazoa; phylum Chordata; class Aves; order Anseriformes; family Anatidae; genus Netta; species Netta rufina. The sequence continues at coordinate 21,889,403 of NC_140126.1, forward strand.
AAGGCCTGTAAATAACAGTCGGGAACTCTGCATCTTTCAAGCACTTCAGTGCATCTTGGCATCAGTCTTCAATGCCAAGACTGAGTTCTTGGTAGCATTAGGTAGGTAATACAAGCAATTAAGGAGTTATTGACTCAGATTTACTATCAAAAATACTGCAGTAGGAGGGAAGAGGAATGAATTTATATATTAGTTCTTCTACCAGGGGATGAAGAAACAATGCAGCTATTACAGGAGCCTATATGAAGATTACATGGAGAATTTTCAACTGCTTAACTTCACACAAATGTACCTGAAACACTCCAGCTGTAAGAACAAATCAGAACACGTATCAGCATCAGTTAAAAGCAGCCGAAGAGGGGGTGGAGATTTCAGTAAGAAAGCATTCATTCATCATCCACAATGAACAAACCAGAGTTTTATTTTACTTTTAATATCGGAACTGAAAGAATGCATATAGGGTAGCAAAAATCATAACTTACTATTTCAAAGTGGTGAATCAACCTTACTGGAATTTGCATGAGAAGCACAATATATACTTTCTGGTGATCCTGAATTTCTGAATGAGTTATCTTAGTTTCAGATACAGGTAACAAATTCCATTTGGTTTTACCTTCCAATGGTAGCAGGTTTCACAGCTGTGATAATATAAAGTGATCCAGTCTGTAGAACTGGTGATCTTATTACAATGACTCTGATACAAGGAGGCCAAATCTTTTCTTCATCTATAAAGAAAAAAAAAAGAAAAAAGTTACAAACAGCAAGTTATAGTTTTACTCCTATATTTCATATTTTTCAAATAACTGATATACATTCTGCAATTATCTAGCTGAATTGTATGCAACATTCAGAAAAAGAAATATAAACACATCTGTGAGAAAACTTTGATGAAATTACCGTTTCAAAGGTTTTGCAGCTCCACACTAAACTATCAATCAAAAAATACTTCACTAATTCCCATTGCTTACATGTACACAGGTGGTTCTTTACAGAAATAACATATAAATAAATTCATGGAATTTACTAACATTCTATAATTGCATGGACTACTAGTCAAAACTGATTAGAGTGACTGACTGAATACTCCTTTACTTTGAGAAAAGGCCACATGACAAACCCTATGCACTTAAAACTTTGTATTTGATAATTTCTGTCAAACATACTGTGATTAATTTTTACTCTTATTAGCACAAAACATCAACACAGATAAGACATAATACATGAGCATACAGATGTATATATTTTCTCTTTTGCATTAGTATCTGTTAATATTCCAACAGCTGTAAGAATTCTGTCTTGAATATCAATTTGGATCAACAGTCTCCGACAGTTTCAGGTAGGAATACATGGGCAAGATGGGAAGACACTTGCTCAAAAGGTAGGAGGACAGAAAAATCTCATTTTTATTACTCTGGAATTACTGGGGAGTTTATATGCTTGCTAGTATCAGGCATTCAGGCATTTCAACTGGCATTAATTGATCATAACCAGGGTAGCTGAGTAAGTAAAAGAATGAAAGCAGAAGAAACAAACTGTGAGCATGGTCCAGGCTGCAGTACAGACTCCTAACTACTATAGTTTGTATTTCATTTTGTGATTTAGGATATCCTTTGCAGGTACGTTGCACCAGTTTTTTTGTTTGCATTAACTTTTTCACCATTTTTTTTTCAAGAGACTATTAAATTCTTGAGGAGGTCTTAAGAACTTTAGACAACACTTTCTTTGATACAGAAGAGCATACATGTTTCCTCTCTATCCCAACTTCTCACATGTTGCACTGGAATGAATACAAGATATGATTTCAAATACTACTGAGTAACCCTTTTCACCACAATGATCTTACACTGAATTATACATGATTGTTTATGAACAGCATCAGGAACAGAATTTAGTTATGGGACATGGTAGCACAGACTGACAGCTTGACTTGGTCTTGAAGGTCTTTTCCAGCCTAGATAATTCTATGAAATACTATATATTAGCTAATAAACAGAATTTCTGTGAGATTTGTACTAGAATCTTTATTTTAAAAGTCAGGAAACTTTTTCTCATGACACTTTCCTAATGTAAAAACATTTATTCTACCACTGAAGTTTCCATGAGCCCAGAAAATTATACCCCTAACAGTTTTTAGGGAAACATCACTACTTAGTTCCAACTACAGGGCAAAGGAAAAGAAAGAAACATACAACTAACATACAGCACTTTTAAACTCAAGGATCTCAAGTAAGATGCTTTTATTTATTTTTTAATTATCCAAACTGTTCTGTATTTTTTTCTTAATGGGTTCTTGAAAAAATACGGTAATATCATACATAAAAGGTACAATTCACCTTCATTTTCTGAGTCTTCTGAATCACTGGTTTCTTCACTTGTTACTTCATCTTCACTGCTGTAGACTTCATGTTCAGTATCCGTAATTTCACCTTCTTCTGGCTCACTTTCTGTGTCTACTATTTTACTGTCATCTGTGTATGCTGCAGTATCTGGTGTACTTTTGTGTGAATGTGAATTTATACTGTCTGTGGAAAACAATTCTTTGGCTGTTAGACCGGTTCGTATTTTTGTGTCCATTTTAGTCTTCTTTCTTGCATTAGGAGACTCTTCTTCTTCAGTAGAACTTACTTGCTCAGTAGTGGAAAAACAGTTCAGACTGTTAGATGATTTCTGCTCTTCTGCGTCCAAATCCTGGAGAGGAGTTACAGAAACCACACTTGAGGAAAATTATATTCTTTATAGATCAAGTTATTCTAAAGTATATTATAAGCTTGGAATTAAATTCTTCACTGGGAATTAATTTACAACTATTAAGAAATGCTTACAGTTCCAGAGTTTTCTGCATGCAGTCAACATTTCAGTAGAAAAATTTTCACATTCTGTTAGATATGACTAAAATAATTTCCTACTTGGGAAGGTGTGACTACACTTGTCTTCTAACCTTCAATTACTCTTTGCACTTCTCTCTCAAAAAATTAAAATTCTTGTCCTTACTTTCAAACTTACAAAACACCATCTCGATTATTTTCCAGTTTTGCTTTCACGACTCTTCTCCCTCTCTTACAAAATTCTTGCAACTTGTTTTAAAGTTCTTTAATTGATCTTCATCGTATCTTCCTCCTGTTTCTGTCTTCTTGTTTTATTCCAGAATGGTCCCAAATATCTGGAATTCCCACCCATGCTTCCCTAATGACCTGCTCTTCCTCTTTTAAAAAACGAAGCTTTAACAAAGGCTTTCATCAAGATACTGTAGAGAACTTGTAAGAGAGTTTTAATATATGCTACGTGGATGACATTCTACTGGAAATCCATTTCCTACTGCAACAAACTTCTCCATTGCGTATCATACGAACCAGATTACTGCAGGTTTTTCCACTGTCACTTGATTTCACAAGCAGAAAACAGACCATCAAAATTTTTTGAACTGAAAAATCTCTAAAATGTTACATCAATTTTGCCAGAGTACCTTGAAAATGTAATTCTCAATGTAGTAACCCCGATGACCAACTTAAAAAAATACAATGAAAACAAATGGCTTTAAAAGAGAAATGAAAAACATATCAGATTTTATTGGTGAATTATTTGCCTTTTCAGATTCAGAATAAATGCATTCAATTGCCTTAAAGAATGTAAAAATTTGCAATGCAGTGGGTAAAGTAAACATTTTTACTTCTTTTCAGCAAGTTTTTGCACAGAGCATTTTACATTTCAGGGTACACAAACTAATACGAACGCTAATACCATGGAAATTAAAGCACTTCCACTTTACCAAGAGAAAATGTAAATTTGACCAAAATTGTAAAAACTCATCAGTAGTGCAATTATAAGAAAAACACAAGAACTTGCCTCTGCTCAGTGGTCAAGCTATTGGATAGGACTTTAGAGAGCATTGTTGAGACAGTTCCAGTAAGACAGCAGATTCTTAGGAATAATCAACAAGTATTAAATGACCTCATGTTTTACCTGAATGATTACAAGTTCACACTTGCCCTCCTCCTTGTGTCCTGTAAATGCAGTATCTAGAAACGAACGGGACTGCAAGGCCGCTATGTTACTTATTTTCAGTGATGTAGTAATCTGGCCAAAAATAAGATTTGTACAGTTCATACACATCACTCATTTGTTAATGGGCTGTTACAGACAGGCCATATATAACCTGTTGATAGGGCTTTAAACAAGAATTGATGGGGGAGAGGGATACTGTTAGGTACCCTGAACTTAAGCCAAGGAATGGTATGGCACCGTCTGAAGGTGGCAAGGCTAATGGGAGCATGTATGCTGCTCCAGGGAGTGCTACAGGCTCAGAAGCACATCTGAAATGCTTGTATATCAGTTCACGCAGTAGGAGGAACAAAATACGAACTCTAAGCTTTGTTCCTTTCCCATAGCTGCTTTCACTAGTTAATGAGACTTGGTGGGATGAGCCTCCTGACTGACAGTCAGGGCAGACGAGGTGTTGCACTACAGGTAACGGAGAGGTTAGACTGTACAACCCTTGCTGTTAGGGATAGCGTGGTAAAGAGCTTCTGGGTAAGGATTAAAGGGACAGATAAAATAGGTAAGTGAGGTGTCCACCATCAACTGCTCACCCAGGACGCTGGAAAGGATGGCAAATTTTATAGGAAATCAGAGGAAATCTTAGAATTTCCCTCAAGGGCAACTGATCCTAACTTCTCAGACATAAACTAGAAATATCATAAAAGCATGTTGAAGATAACTTTCTGTAACAAGTACTGTGTGAGCCAACTAAGAAAGGTGCCCTCCCAGATCCGTTCCTTGAGAACTGGAAAGGCGTTGTGGGAGAGGTGATGGTAGGTGGCTGTCTTGGCCACAGAGATCTTGAAATAGCTGAGTTCAAAATTTTTGGTGTAAGGAGAAAAAAGGCTAGCAGAATTGCCATCCTGGACTTTAAGAGAGCAGACTTTAAGCTTTTCAGAGAGCTAGTTAGCAGTGTCCCCTGAAAATGTGCTCCAGAGGGTTCAGGATTTCACAAGACTTAGTCACTTTTCAAGAAACACTTTTTAAGAGCTTAGGAGCAGGAATACCACTGTGCTGCAAGTGAAGTTGAGTGGAATAGAAAACCATCTGGGCTGAATAGGGAATGACTCCTGTAACTAGGGCATAAAATCCAAGACTTCTAGAAGCCAAGTCTGGCTTCACAGGGAGAGTACGGAGCTGCAGTTTGCATTCACAGGCAGAAAACAAGAAAGGTCAAAGCTCAACTTTAGTTGACAGTAGCCACACTGTGGTGTCAAACAACAAAAAACGCATTTTCAAGTATGTCAAAACAAGAGGAAGACAAAGGAAAACACTGGACTGGTACCTGAAATGGATAACATAACAAGTACAGATAAGGAAAACGTGGAGGCATTTAATGCCTTTCTTGCATCAATATTTAATAGTACTGATAGATATGTGCTGCCTGGTTCTCAGACTTGAGGACCAGGACTAGGAAAGCAGTGAGTTGCTTTCAGTGGTCATGGTGATTGTAAAGAACAGTTGTATCAGCTCAATGTTCATAAGTTGTTGGGGTCTGATAGGGTTCATCCCAAAATGCCAAAGGAATTATCAGACATTACAGTGTGACCCCTCTCAACAATTTATCAAAGGTTATGGGAGCCTGGGGAGATCCCTACTGACTGGAAGCCAGCCACCAGTACACCCATCTACTGAAAGGGCATGAGAGAAGACCTGGGAATCTACAGACATATTAGTCTAACCTCAGTCCTTGCAAAAGTTATGGAGAAGCTTATCCTGGGGGATGCTGAAAGGCAGCTAAAGAACAAAGCTATTATCGGACACAGTGACGGTTCATCAAGGGAAAGTCCTGCCTTAGTAATCTGATCTCCTTCTGTGATAAGGTCACCGCATACTGGATGAAGGGAAGGCAGCAGATGTAATCTTTCTGGATTTTACTAAGGCCTTTGATACTATCCTGCACGGCATCCTTATGAACAAATGGTCCAACAGCAAGATAAACAGGTTAACGCCCCACTGGGTGGCTCAATGATAGAGCTCAAAGCGTTGCAGTGAATGGGGCTACATTTGGCTGGCAGCCAGTCGCCAGCCGTGTTCCCCAGGGCTCAATTCTGGGGCCAGCCATGGCCAACATTTTTATTAATTATCTGGGTGCAGGAGTGAAACGCATCTTCAGCAAGTCTGCTGACATTCTCTGCAATCCTAAACGTATTTCTTCCCATAATACCATCAGCTACAGAAATTTTAAAAATTATTTCTGAAAACACAGAAACTAAATTGCCTGCTCAAAACACATGACTGAAGCAAAGCAACAGATGACTGACACACTGGAAACCAAGTTTAACACTCCAACCACTCAGCTCTTGCTCTATACTGAGTCCAGAGGACTCATTTTTGATATTTCTTCAGATGTTCTAAATTAGAAAATAAAAAGGTGCTGTTTCAAAGCCTGGCTACTAAAGCATAGACAATATTCTTTGTTATGTGTTGAAAGCAGGAATTTTTAATAATGTGTAGAGATCGACAAAAGGCTATGCACATACCCTCTTTCAATACAATCATTAAGCTTTTCTCAGCAGTTTCAGTATTTTTTTCACTACTACTACAATCAGGTCTTAAGAAAACAAATAAATAAATAGTTCTGCTATTAAATACAGACAGAAGAGTTATCTTCATATACTCCTCCTTCTGTCTAAACTATAATCTTACATGCCTCAAGCAAACAAGTCAAAAATGACTCAGTATATTTGCGGAAATGAAAAAAAGTCAGAGGTAATGACTTTATTTACATATTTAATTAGGACACAAAGTACTCTCTTAAGCTATTACAAATAGCAAAGATAATTGCATTTGAGCTAATATAAATGTTAGAATTCATTTACTGCCTTGATCAGGTCTAACCATTAAGGCTGGGGCTACTGAATGGATTTGAGGGGATCTTCTGCTGAAGAAATCCTTCTTCATTATACATGACTGCTAGTACTAACAGAACACAAGTAGCATGTATGAAAGCACAACTGTGCAAACTGCAGTAAGTTGCAGCATCATCTTTTAATGACTTAAAAAATACCAGCAATGAACTTAATTTTTCAATGGCAGGATACTTAATGCTTCTTCCCAAACTAGTGACACAAAGTATGCAAGTTCATGCTTATTATAGTTACGATTGTTACACCATGACCTCAGGCACATACTTTTCTTTGTGTTGCTTTACCTAATATCTAAATACTCTGTAGACAAATCCCAACAGTCTTAAGCTGGACAGAACCTGTCTCCAGGTGATTTAGCAGAAAGCTTGGTATCTACTGGGTATCACTATATGATCTCTTGCTTTTCTCTCTCACTGCTCAGGAGTAAAGTTGAAAGGTGGAACGAATCTGAGCTGTAATAAAACTGCTCCTTAACTACAGGGTTGAGTTGTTTCTTATTTTTGTATCCCTAACAGAATCACACACAGAATCACAGAATTTTCTAGGTTGGAAGAGACCTCAAGGTCATCGAGTCCAACCTCCAACCTAACGCTAACAGCCCTCCACTAAACCATATCCCTTAACAAAGACAATGAAAAGGTACAGGAGAAATAGTTCAAGATAAGCATGTCAATTTTATGCATTTCATGAGGACTGATCTTTTCAGAACTACAGATCATGTTCATATTGACAAGAATTGATGGGTTTGCTTTCTAAAGCATAGGTCACAAAACAACTCATACAAAGATCTTCAGAAATGCCTGCCTATATATATGAATAATTATAGTAACTGAAGTGTTTTTAATAACAAATTCAAAATATTTCAACCATTTAAATATACTTTTTGTTGTATTGTGACAGAGTGAGACAAACATTTGCTCTTTCCAAACAACTTCACCTTTATTCTGTACTATGCCTGAGTTACATGCACATTCATGCAACTCTTGATCATGCCTACAAATTAGAACTTAAATTATTGTATGCATGAAGTTTTAAGAAATATACCATTTAATTGATTTGTTTTCCAAATCTGTTTACTTTACACAAAACATAAGCACAAACAATTTTCCAGTTCCATGTAGTCTGTTGCTTCTTGGTTTTGCCGGAAGCTCAGTAGATGATTTAATGGAATCATGGATACTTAACACCCTAATAAAAAGGGCTGAATGTCAGATCTTTATCACTGAATCTCTCAATTTGAAATACTACTGAAATCCAATATTTTACTAATGAAGTGTTTCGAAAAAGGTTAAAATAGTTCTTTTGCTCAGATGACCAAGCTTTCACTTACTAGCAACATTTCACAAGTACTGTCTTCTAGCTTCACTATGCTGACATTTTCAATACAAGAAAATAATTAAAAGCCATAAAAATGAGTAAAGCTCTTCCCATATCATAAAAAAGTTAATTTATGCAATAGCGGGGAGCTCTGAAACACAGGAAGCATGAATTTGCCTTGTCTAAAGAACGCGTAGCATGATTAGTCAAGACACCCCACGTTAATACAGTGATGCCAAACATGTATTTTCCCCAAATATTCTAGAATACCATCAAAGTTTTCTTCAGATGTTTTACTTATACAGTATTTCAAATACATATATTTTACTTTTTTACTTTCTGGATGAAAAGATTTTGATGAAGCAGCTGCAAAAAAAATCTTTAGGAAAATAGATAAGCTAAACATCAACTACTAGTTTCTTTTTCTTCAGTAAGTATATCAAGGTTAAAGGTGAACATCCACAGACTACTGTGTTTGGTATCTCTACTCTACCTTTACCAGAAGCTGCCAATCCAAAAGAAGATATCTTCAGATTAGCCATGGTTTCTGTCAACTGACGTACCTAAAGATGGGACGAATATCAGCAAAAAGTAAACTACACATGATAAAAAAATAAAAATCACTGCTTCTAGAGTTCTATGGGAAGTACTACTACAAAAGCCTTATCTCTTGTACAGAAGGAGCTAGGATGCATCTATAATAGGATATAGTAGGAGTGACTTTTGAGTGCCACACTGGATATTATCTATTGGACAGTAATTAACAGTACACTGTAAAATGTCATAGTTGAGAGCCTTCTAATTGCACCTAAATTTTGCTCTATATCACTGACAGTCCCAATCCAGCAAGTAAAACTACATGGTCACCACTGCACACAGTCAATTCTCCAATCTCTATGAAAAAGCTGAACTAGATATTGGACCAGTGATCACATTATTATTTATGCCACCTTGTGATGATTTTTTTTGTAAAAGAAAGTAAGGAAGTCTACAGTGTTCCAAATTAACTTAAAGATCCTTCTCTTGAAGGATGCAATTATGGTAATTCTTTCTCAACTTTTTGGCCTGTGACTACAAAAACAAGAACTGAAGCCTTAGAGTTCCAGAGTATTCCACCAATCCTTCTTAAGAGAGCTGCATATACACGTAGGCTAATTCTATGTACTCTCAAATCCCAATTGTCTATTAAAAGCAAGCACGCTTAGGATCGCAGTTTGAAAGAAAGCTATTTGTAATAAAGAAGTTTGGTGACTGGAAAGAAAGAATATTTACAAAAAGTTCTTACACAAATCAGGGGACTAACCTTTCTGAGCTCATCTCCTTTTTTTGTGCTATTATAAGCACATCCTTTTTACCAGAAGCTCACTAGTATTTTCTTGTTTGGTAACTTGGCTTGTTAAAAATATGATATGGCTTATTTAATCATTAAAATAATTTTATTTTTTAGATTCTCAGATTTATATCATCTTTTCATGAACACTCTTCATGATATTTGTGGAGAACGTTCATTTCTGTAGTGCTAAACATCCCATGTACTACTTCTGAATAGTGTATATATACAAGATAGCTGAGCATACTGAATTTCTCACAGTGACTACAAACTAAATTGCAACAAAAAAAAACCTTCAGCCACCAGATACATAAAGTTAACTGTTTGACCCAGTTACAGTTCTTTCTAAATTAAGAAACAGATTAATTTTAGATTAAATGAATTAGGTAAATTAGAACTCACAGTTTTTGTAAAAACTGTATAGCTACCACTATTGTGTATATAGAAATATTTTCTGTGACAGCCTACACATGCAGTTGCTATTTTTTTTTTATTTCTTATAAAAAAATATATATTTTATAAAAAACTTTTAACTGAGTATCTACCAATACCTTGCTTATATTTAATCCCTTAATCAAAAAAGAAAGCAAGTTTAACGAGTGTTTGCGTACTTGAAATTCTATATCCACTGCTCAATATCTTCTTCAACCTCATATGCACATTCCTAGAAACCTTCTAATCTTAATCACGAATAATAATGTTCAAGTGGGTTGTGACATATTCCCAGAACTAGACTACGGTACTGTTTTATTTATTGCTGTTAGCAGCTCACAGACCAGGCAAAGAAAAAAAAAAGTTGTTCTCCCACTTGTAATGGCTGTGGGGAAAAAAACAGAACATTGAGGAAAAAAAAAAGCATACACTGGACAAAAAGCCTGATGATGTTCAGAGACACTTTTCCAGCTAGCCCCACAGTTTAAGATAGTAAGTAACCCACTGGAAAAAGCAATAATGGAATACTTAATCTTCAAAATACTTGTAGGAACTTTACAAATTTCATCAGTATTTGGAGATAGCTTTTATTTTACTTTTTCATGAGTGTAAGAGGGAATGGAGAGTAAAGAAGGATGTGCATAAGTGCAGAAGAAAGAATTTCAACAGAGAACACTACAAGAGTCTACTTAAAAACAGATGTTTTTGTTTCTAGATGTAAATAGTGTAATAATTACTATGAACTAATTAGTGCCTTTAGCAATACCAGACAAAACTGGACAACAACAATATTGCCAAGAAATAACATACACCTATGAACGAGACTGTGCAGCTAACAAACTTTTTTTTTTCCTTTTTTAAAAAAAAAAAAAAAAAAAAAAACACAGAAAAAATCCATGATCTTTTGTTCTAAGAAATCTTGATCTTTCATTAATGCATTTTTTTTTAAAATAATCATTTCTTGTAAGAACCACGTACTAAGAATAGGGTGTTTTAACTCAACTACATAAAATACGACAATAAGGTATTTTTTGTTTTTTAAACCTAATATTGCATTTACGTAAAAGTGGACTGACAAAAAGGCTTTTTATTTTTTTCCAAAGTTAAAGCAGAGTAATTGTTTTAAGTTTCGCTTCATATTCTCCATTTTTAAGTTAAAAAAAGGAAAGTCCTTGTGGACTGTGGCATCATCGTTGACTTAGTGTTCACAAATGTACAAATCTGCATGCTACAGAATGTATTTTTCTATTTTAAATGTTTTGCCGCTTAGCTTGTTGCTTAATCAAATTAACTCACAATGTACTGACTGGATAAAAAGTGGATGTTTACCTCCTACCTTGTGGCTGTGCAAACTTAAAGAAAAGATTTGTTAACAAGACCATCTATATAACGGTATTTTTTTAAACATAATATGAGCTAAAGACAGCTAGCTATTTGCAGTACAATCTGATGGTAGAAGCAGATGGAGATGGGATCCCACAAAGTTGCCTACATTATTTTCTAGGTTAGGCCTACATACACCACAAAGCTTTTAATACATTTGTAAATTTAGGTCATTATGTAAAAGTTCAACACACAACTAAGTTTAAGAGATGTACTAATTGCACGTGATGATAAAGACTCATTTTCAAGTTCTTTTTCTGACACAGAATGAATAAAATTCTCTATTAGCTATGTCTTTTGGGAGTGTCAGAATGCCAATTCACTAGTTGCACACAGCTAGCCCGCAGCTTAGATGCTGGTAACGCTCCTAGCTACAACTGCATTACCTTCCTAAGTCTAAAGGATCGTTATACTCAGAGATGCTAAGTATCCACCCCAGGCTTTCGAGAAAGAAAGAATGTTCTGTGTGAAGTTATCTCTAGGAGTAGAAGTTTTCACATTACCCACAGTCGACTACCACTATCCATCTAACTTACCTTCACTGGTTCTTATTGTAAGCAGTTTCCATCTTTAAGTCTTTCAGGTAATGTAACTCCCAATATAAAATTTTTAAACTCTGTACTGAGGTTGTGTAATGATGAGCTACGAGTACTTGTACACTAACATAATTACGACAGATTTCAACAAATCAGCTTTGCTGAGGCCTCTACAATTAAATTATGCAATGGTTAAAGCAGCAGCTTTAGATAGACAAACTAAGGAGGCCTGGTCAACAAACCAATATATACATTTAATAAGTCTTAAGTAACAAATGAATTTGTAGAATAGTATTATCTGAATTTGTTCAACATCAGTAATAGTGTTCATTAAGCAAAGGCTTCTTGTGTCTTAATAGGTGTGTGACAGTAGCACTTACAGTGCCTAGGAGTGACCAACATTTTTCAAGGTACCCACTATGTACTACATTGTATGTTCTCTTAGCAATCAGAAAACCAAATAAAGTTACATTTTTCATAACTTAAAATAAGAGTTGATTACAGTCGTCACTTATTAAGATATACTTACACACTATGAACAACAAAAATGTATTGACCAAAAGAAAATCAATAAAGAGCATAATATTCCATGAATTAAAACTTTGGACATTTCATCAATCCCAAATGATGGTAGAGATGCATTAAAACATCAGTGGAATGAACTCTGGAATACATAGTCACAGAGGAAGAGTGGTGTGTCTCTACAATTTCAAAACCTTCCTTCATTTTTGGATTCATCACATGAATTAAAAAAAAAAAAAGCAACAGAAATCAGGACATCAAGGTATACTGAATTTAGTTGGAAAATGAGTCCACACAGTAACCCAAATTCATCCCAGTGTGTTTGTTAGAGAGCTTCACTGATACTCAACTTTAAAGATCTACACAGTTGCACTGTAATAAAACAACACTGAGAAAGTGAGGGGATCCAAGTCTAAAGTTCAATCCTTAATTATTCAGTGGGAAAATTATTTTAACATTAGCTACATCTAATCAACCTGCTGTATATAGTTTAAAGACACTTGAATCATTCAGAAAATAAGGATCTGTCCCCCAAAAACCAAACACCACAACCTCTAAGTTGCATCCTGAAAAAACAAAACAAATTTCTATCTATCAATTCTGAAGTTACCTTATACTCATTTGCAGTATTCCACTCCGTTTCTTTTCTCTTCTTTTTCCCTTTTTTATCCTTAGTGTGCTGAGAACCAGAAGCCTGGTAAGACTGTAGATCCACTCGTGAATGAAACTGGTACCGGCCACTTTCCACATCGCAGTAATAGTAAATTCCAGTTGTTGGATCATAATACAGTTGATTTTCCTTTATGAGAAAAGTTAAGAACAACTTTGTCATTACTTTGACAAACACATTGCTCAACAGAACACACCCAGCTAAAAAAGTAACACATACTGAGTACTCAGATCTACTAAAGATCTGTAGTGGGTTGACCCTGGCTGGATGGCAGACCCAAACCCAGCTGCTTCTTCATTTGCCCACCTCTACAGGACAGGGGGATAAAATAAGATGAAAACCTTGTGGGTTGAGGTAAAGATAGAGATCATGTACCAATTTATCATCGGGGCAAAACAGACTCGACTAATTTGTTACCAATTAAGAGAGTTGGAGGGTGAGAAACAAAGAAAAAAAATAAAACACCTCTCCCCATGTCTTCTTTCTCTAGGTCAACTTTACTCCCTCACTCCCAGCTCCTCTACTGAACATCCCCCTACCCAAGTTGAGCTGGGAGATCAGGAATGGTGGCTGTGGTCAGTTCATAACAGTTTCTCTCTGCTGTTCCTTCCTCACACTTCTACCTTGCCCCAATATGGTCCTCTCCCAGAACGTGTGGTCCTTCAGGACACATCTACGCCAGTGTGTCCCCTACAGGCCACAGCTCCTGCCAGAACCAGCTCTGGCGTGGGCTCTCCATTGCCCACAGTTCCTGAAGAGAACATCCACCTGCTTGCATATGGGACTCTTCATGGAATCAGTGTGGGTATGTGCGGCATGGTCTTCCATGCTTGCTCTGGTGCTTGGAGCACATCCTCCTCACCCTTTTTCTTTGACGTTGGTGTTTGAAGGGTTGTTTCTACACACTTTCTCCATCACCTATGCCTTATTTTGCTGTGCAGTTTTGCCCTTTCTTAAACATGGTTTCAAAGAGGCAGATCAGCTATCTCTGATAGGCTCATCTGTTTCCTGTGGTGGGGCCACTGTAGAGGTGTCTGTGTCCAGCACAGGGCAGTCCCTGAAATTTTCAGTGAGGCCACACCAACAGTCCCCCTGCCCTCTTACCAAAGCCTTGCCATGTAAACCCCACACAAAAACATTTCCTGTAATACAGAAAACAGTTCCTGAACAAGAAGGTATTACTTACTCTCTTTTTCTGCAATTATATCATAAACTGGACTCTGTAGCCCCAAACACAAATATTTAACTACTTCCCCAAGTGATATCATTGCTCTTGATATAGTTTGAGGCTTTAAAAAAGTAATGAAGTACAGAACCACACCTGAAAACAACTACTTTTGTTTACCACAGGCACATTTGTTTTTAAGTTGAGTTGAATGTATTCCTGCAAACAAGACCTATTTTCAGCAGAGGAGTTCCACTCGGATTTGTGTCAGTCTATACACCTATCTATTCATGCATGTACAAACATACACACCTCACAGGACAAGAAGCAAACAGCTCTGTTAAGGAAAACGTATTGCAGAAATTAACTGTTACAGTATTTTCATTCAAGTCAGCTTAGATCTTCGTTCACTGTTCATACCAACTTTTACTAATTAAGTTTTTGCAGCAGAGGAAAAATGCCAAGGATTCCAAAAACTACCCTTACCGAATTATAGTAGAATCCAGTGCTATGGTCATAATACAATCCTGTATTTTCATCATAAATAAATCCTGTTTGTGAAACAGCAGCTTCTGCAGCAGCTCTCAAGCTCTCAGCCAAGGAGCCCTCTGGTACTGATGTACCTTCTGTTTCCTAAGACGAGAAAGTAAGAAATTGGTTTTCCTCTAAAAAGAAACTCTTTAGCTCTTTGGCATTTTGCAGTGCGCTATTTTAAATAAAACATATTAGTGCTCCATGGACTTGGACTGTTACCTGGATTATTAGACACAGACACAAAAATCAAGCTGGCATTTACTGATATACTCCCATGGATTTTCATGGGACCAACATTCCATCCCGTCCCTTTCATTTTACCCCAGACTTTTCTCAGACATGTTTCACATCAGAAATACACAGTGAATATTTTAGTACACTACTAAAATAGGCTCCTAAAATAGGTACCTGCTCTCAGTTCCATTTCAATTTCTAGATGCTAAGGCACAAAAAAAGTGAGAGGCTGGATAACAGGGGAAAAAAACACTGTAGAAAAAAAAAATAATTAAAAACCCTAACAAGTTTTTTCTCCTTATATGTATCCTATTTCTATTGATGGAGGAAAAAAAATAGGACCCCATAAAAAAGTGAAATTCTTCATGGCCATATTAAACATATTTTTTTGATTTAAAAAAATCACACTTTCAGTGCTTCCAGCACATACCAGACATATGTTTTAGAATGTCCACACTTTTAAAAGACAAGCCTATGACTAATGTTACACGAAGAACTAATGTTACAAAAAGAACTAATTTCAAAGCATAACAATGTCTGCTACTATCCTTCTGAGACCACCACCAAAAAAAGCATTTCATAAAATGACATCAAGACCAAAAGTGTATCTTTTAAATGATAGTATCAACAGACTACTGACTTGAAAATCAGCAAAAACCCGAACAGTTCTATAACCTGTGAATTCTGGACGAAATTTTCCTCTTCTCCATCTTCAGCAACTCCAGCGCTATCCACCCTTTCAGGAACATTAATGTCCTCCTTTAACTCCTCTGTGGAGTTTTGCTCAGTGGCTTCTGTTGTATGATTGTGCTGCACTGATAGCTCGGGTGCACAGTCCTGAGTATCAGTGTGATTATAATAATTTTCATAGTAGTAATAATCTGAAGAAAAAAAAAAAGTCGAAGTTATATAAATTAGCAAAGCAGTATCTTACACAAAACAGTTTAAGGATCCTTAGTCTTAAATAGCAAATTTATGCATATAAGTAGTTTAGCCGAAGTCCATTATTAGGTCATGCCTCCATGCTGAATTTATTCTACATTTATTGAAAAAGTCATATCTTGTTTTGATGTACTTTAAAAATTGGAACAAGATACAGTTGTTTAATGTCTGAAGTAACTATATATCAGAGTACTGTGGCACAAGTTCTGCTACAGTCTGTGATATTTTTTACTGTACAGTTCTAAAAGGCACGGCTTGAAGAAACTGTAAATGGTCTGAAAGGCAAATGTTAGCTTACCAAATTTAATGCTGCTAAGGATACAGACTTGAAATGTGTTTCATATAAAAAAAAAAACAAGCAAAAAAAAAAACACACACCACACCAAGCAAGATACCAGTTAACATCACAGCTCTAGATGAGCGATTGCCACTCTCTCTACCTGCTTGCGACCACGCCGCATAGTCCTCCGTCTGTATGCCTATGCTAGATGTATCCTTCTCCTTCCTGCTGTGGATTTCCTTAGTGAGCTCTTCCACCTGGAAGAGAAACGGTGTGTTACAGACAGCAAAGCCACATTTTAGAGGTCTGCTATAGTTTTCTATAATTCTGGCAAAATCTAACTGCTTTGCCAGCTATTTTAGTGGGGAAGGGAAGGGAAGGGCAGGCCCCGTTCCCCACCTGTCTCCTCAGCGCCTGGCCGCCCTCCCTCGCCTCGCGGTGGAGGCGCTCGGCTCTCCGCAGCCGGTGCTGCGCCCGCTCCAGCTGCCCGCGGCAGGCGCCCAGCTCCGCCTCCAGCGCCGCCACCCGCTCCCGCAGGCCCCGCGCCTCGCCGCCGGGCGGGGAGGCCATGCCCCAGCCCCAGCCCCAGCCCCGGCCCCGGCCCCCGGCCCCCCGCCGCCGCCTCAGCGCCCCCCCGCCGCCCGCCGCCCGCCGCGCGGCACCGAGCGGGCCCCGCCGGCCCCGGCCATGGCGCCCCGGCCGGGCGCGAGGGGCACCAACGGCGGCGTCGCGCGCGCGCCCGCGTCCGCGTCCCTCCCGCCCCCGCGCGCGCGCCCGCGCCCGCGAGCCCGGCCCGGCGGCGGCGGCGGCGCTGCGCGAGAAGAGTCCCCGCCGAGCGCCAGAAGCGGCCCGCGGGGCGGGAGCGCGGCGCCAGCCCGGAAGGGGAGGAGGGGAGGCGGGAAGCGGCGTCGCCTCCCGGGGTCCTGCGCCTGCGCCCGGCGCCGGCTGGCGGTTGCTAGGCGACGCGGCGGGGCCGGCTGGGCCTACGCGAGGCCTGGCGAGGCCGAGCCGCTGCCGGGGGTCGGGGCGGCGGGCGGACAGCGGTCAGGGGGCGTTCCCGGGGCCGGGCGTGCTCAGCTAAATAAACTTCTGGTTGTGGCACGGAGAGCTGTGTGCTTGTCTTCATCCTTCGCGTAACTCCGCTGCTGGGTTTGCTAGGGCACTCCAGGGCCTCACCTGCAGCACCTCAGGGAGTGAAATGTTCTAGCACCCACACTCTTCTCTAGAAGTACAATGTATTTTATTTTATTTTATTTTATTTTATTTTATTTTATTTTATTTTATTTTATTTTATTTTATTTTATTTTATTTTATTTTTTCAACCTATAATGTGAACAACCACTTCACATCCTGCCTGGAAGCTGCAGTGGCTGAGAGTATTGCAATTGTAGCTGTATGCGCAACATTCAAAGCTACTGCATGAAGTCTCTGCAAACAATTGCAGTTTTGCCTAAGTTTTCTGTAATTTTATATTGCTGGGATTTCTAGAGGCACTTGCAGAAGATTCTAGGACGTTTTTTCTCCCACAGCCCCATCTCAGTGTACTGATTTTCAAACCTCTACCTCACAGGCTTCTGATCTTTAACTGTTCTTTGTCTCTGCAGAGCACAATGCTTCTTAGTCATTAATAAACAGTAAAATTTGTAGCCTTTGTGACTTCCATGCAACAAACAAGTACATCATAGTTGGTAGATCATGGCCCCTAGATTTTAGACCTGACAATAATGACAGTATTATAAATGTGGTGACCCTGCTAGCAGATGGGACCCTCGTCATGCATGCCTTTTAGAGGAAGTATTCAGCTGACTACCTGAAGTAATTAATGTATGCGTTACATATATACACAAGGTGCAATTTGATTTAAAATATATTTATTTTATTTCAATGCAGTTTAATTTAGTTTAGTTAGATTAGTTTTTGTCCTTTCCTTGATTGCTGGTCCTTGCTCTGCTGAAAGATTCTCGAAAAGGATGAGAGCTTTGAAGTTTGCAGCATGTAATGATGCGAGCCATGAAGTTCTGGCATGCTTCTGTGTCCTGCTTTTTGGGTACTGAATACAATGGGATGGTTTGTTGCCTGTAAAACTTTTGTCTCAGCACTCAAAATAGTGATTATTCTTGGCACTGCAGTCTATCTAGCCATAGCTGAAATGTGTTTTGTTTGTTTGTCCTCGTGCCATTGCTTACTAAAGCTTGATAGCTACAGGGAAAAACAATAGGTTTCAGATTAGACCTCACTCCGCACAAGTTTAATGTAGCTCTTACGGAAAGCAGATATTACACTTTCTGTCTGTGAGTTAGAAGCCGAAGTAGTGCTATCTTTATTTATTTGCTTCTTGCAGCCACTGAAGAAATGACTCATCTCCAGTAAACAAAAGCCCAAAGACATGCAAGCTTGACAATCATACTGTGCTGCAGTGTTATTTTAGCATGAACACTACTTTATACTGCAAAGGCAATTGGGTCACGCTCTCATGCACAGCTCATTAAGTACTATTCTGACCAGAAAATGCCAGAATCAAATGCTTGAACTCTACAGGTTGCCCTACGCACGCAGACAAGATGCAAATCTGCATCTATTCATATCTCAACTGAAAGGAAATGGGCAAAAAAAAATATAGTTTGTCTGCCTTAAAGCATTTTTAAGGGAAGATAAAGCTCCAGTGTAGACTGTAGGGCATAACAGATGTTAAAACCAAACCCACAATTTCAGACCTCAGTTTTACTACTCCATAGTAGTTCCTGGTCAGAAATGCATGTCTTATGTGCTGAGAATTGTCTGTATTAAAAACTGCTTAATGTCTGATAATTCTTCTGTGTGTATCCAAAAGGTTGTACTTAAAGTGTGTAAATAAAGAACAGACCTGAGTTGAAGGTAGTCACTTTATGAAAGAGCAGAGATTTCATGCACGTGCTTGTATTAAAGTGTTTTAAATGCAGAGAGTTTCACTACCTTCTTATTAAAATGTTGGTCTAATCATGGGCCTTTGAGCGGTGATCACAATTTCAAAAATAACGCTTCACAAAGTTTAAGCAGCAAAAAGAGAATGAAAAGTGATGCCAGCATTTAAAATGGCATGCGTTCCTTGGGGCTGAAAATTGAAGAGGTGGTAGAGATGCGCGTCCCTGCCAGCTGGGAGAAGCATGTTCAGGTGCATAGCTCCATGGCTGCTCTCCCTGCTTCCTCATTCCCCTTTCCCAATAGAGGATGTTGTCCTCATCCACAGTATTTCAAGGTTGCTTCTTCTCCTGAGAGACAACAGCACAAGGAGGTGAAATATTGCATACCTATTCCCATGGCCTCCTGATAGTTTTTGTGTGACAAGGTTGTGACAAATGGGAGCTGAACTTTCCCCAGTCTGCTACCACCTGAGCACAGCTGTGCAGGGACAGCTCGGAGCCTCATGTTCACCTCTGTTCACCTGCAGGATGCATCTATCCAGCTGCCTGCAGGGTGGTGAGACACTCAGCCTGATACCTCTGTGTTGAAGCTGGGCCAGTCACATGGCATACATGAGGATGCTGCCACCTGACAGGCTTCAGCAGGACGGGACCATGCAGCTCCTGCATGGCCCTGATAACGCCCCAGGCTCCCATGGCAAAGGACCTGCTTGGCCCTCCCTGGCTCTCTGCTGTTGTACTCCTCTTACAATCTACCTTTTCCAACATCCCCCTGCTCTTTTGCAGTGTGACTGCTTTTCTTCTCTTCTCTTCCTGTCCTTCCACCTGTCCTGTTCAGTTGTGCAGATGCAGACAGCTTACCTGCAGTATCTGACACTTCATACACAGCATCAGAATATCCATTACTTCATGCCTAGCTGTGATGTCTGTCCCCTATGCATCTTTGTGATGAGGAAAATTAAGCAATCTCTGAAGAGAAATGGATATTTACAATTTTGTTTGGTGTTTCAGTAGCGTACCCTCTTCCCATGGTGCTGCTTTGGAGGAGACAAATTACCTGGGGATGGAATTAAAACTCCTCTGCTGTAAGGTGGAGTTGAAAGTACAGGAGAGCGGTATGTCTACATTGTGCCAGAGGGCTCCATCCTTTTTCTCAAAGTCACTGGGCCAGTGTTGATCTGCTTTTGGGCTGGCTTTCCAGCAGGGGTTTCCAGCAAGACCTTTGTGGAGGCACAAGGAGTATTTCTGCAGAAATGCAGAACTAGAAGGCCATGTCTCCAAACAGGAGGCAGCTGGTCAGTGACTTCTCTTCTGATGGGCACTGAGAACATTGGGGCACAGGGTTTTTAGCAAGCAGGACCAGGAAGTACATGCAAAAGACTGCAAGGTACCAAGACATGCAAGGTACTTAGTAAGAGGTCAGTAATGTTAGTTCTAATTCATGCTGTATAAATTGTTCAGCTCATGTGCTCATGTTGACAGCTTGTTTTGAAACAACAAGGTTTTATTTTTAAGTAGAATCAGTAAATTACATCTTGGTCATTTGTTTGGTACTGCTTTCTACAACCTTGCTGCAGCATTTTAGGATTAGGTTTAACATACTATGGAATATATTGCCTGGAAAATTTCTGCATAAGAGGTAACTTTCGCCCCTGCATAGTGTAACGGGCTCCACATCCAGCATGCTGAAGCGTCTGTTTTCAGACAGAGACCTGTTGCACATAGGAGATAGAACTTTTTTCCTCCTACAAGGACAGGGTCCTGCTTCACAAATAGGGATCCTGCTCACTTGAAAGTAGCACAGTGCAGAGCTTAAGTCTTGTGACCATATGTCCTCTATTCACAGTGCTTCTAAGTTTACTAAATTCCAGGATAGGAAAGTGAAGGAAATTCTAATTATCCAACAAGTTTAGCTATGACCTTGCACAGTGTTCCTTTTCCAGCCGCGTTTCTCTGTAAAACAGAAATGTGAAAATAGCTTTTACCACTAGATGGCATTTAAGGCTTGTTTTTTTTTTTTTTTTTTTTTTTTTTTTTTTTTTTAAATGCGCTGAAAACCAGCCCTGAAAACTGCCTATCTAGGCAGAATAATAGATTTCTAAACTAGTTTTCTTCTTCTTCTCACACAGCCTAGGCTTGGGCACGCAACCAAGTTAATGACACAGAGGCATAAAAGCAGTGCTGTAAAGCTGACTTGAATGAGTTGTGGAAGCCAGCCTTGCACTCCTTTGTAGTCTTACTCCTTGGCCATCTTCACCAAGGTTTTCTTAAAGAGCTGAGCAAAGCAGTGCATAACAAAAATAGCAAATCTTAGCTTTGTTGAATCAACTGTTGTTGGAGACAGACAACAACACCAGCTTGTTGCTGTCCCTTGAGATAATGTGATCTAAGGGCTGCTAGCACAGTGGTAGATCAAGGCTTACCTGTTGTCTCTGTGGTAATTGGGACCCTAGAGAGAGTGAGTCACCCACCTGTGTCTGAGATAGTCAGCATCTTTGTACCCTTCTCCTTAAGAATTGCTGCCAGTGGGAAATATCTGTGCCTAGTACCATACAGTGAACAGACAGCTTAACATAGGCACCCAAGATGCTCAGTTTTGGATCCTCTTCTTAGAACTTGTTATTGGTGTGAGTTGAAGAGGAACAAATAAGGTTGCCTCTTTCCTGCTGTGCAAGTGACTGCTTTGCCTGCATTTTCTCATTATGCCCTGATCAGCTCATCCCCAAAGGCACACCTGTGTACAGAGCTGTAGCAGTGTCATCATCTGCCAACATGCAGGGGCAGGTCACAGAAGCAACACCAACCTCAGCTCCTGGCTTAGGTGCTAACCCTTGTTACACATTTTGTAAAAGCTATTCCACTTTGCTCCAGTGGCATAAAGCTGCCAAACATCTGATATCTTCACTTAGTCATTACCAATAAATTTGCTCAGCTGCAAAGGCAAAAATTTTATTTCAGGCAAAGTGTTACAGTGGTAAATGTAGGTTGTTCTCTGAGGAGAGCAGTGCTCAGTCCCAGGGGTTCACAGGGAGATCCCAGAATGAAGAGCATCCACTGCTAATGATGCCAAAATTATTGTAGCTTGCTTCCTCTGGGATGCTAGAGTCAGCTCTAAATACTTTTCTACTGGCATAACCATCAAGGTGGATTTGTTAGCTTGTGTCATGCCCTGTTGTCGGTGAAGCAGCAGGACAGATTTCTCTTTCTCTTTTTAGGGCAAGGTATTACAGTGCTCCATGTCTGTGGTGTGCTTGCACCCAAGGAAGATGCCCTCCCACTCTTTCCACATACCAATTCTCAGTCCCAACTCCATCTGCTCCATCTACACTTCTCCACCAGGCCTGCTGATGCTCCTCCTGCTCCTCACCCTGGCCTCTGCAAACCCTGGGCCAACAAGAGCTGGGTAAGGACATAAGCGCATGGTTTGCCTGCATACTGTGCACACCCCTGCCTGTAGCATGTCCCAGAAGTCAAGATGACTGCAGTTGTTATGTCAAGAGAAACAGTCACATGGGCCAAAAAGCTAAGAAGCCAAAAACCTGCCTGTGATTGAGTTGTCATGTATGCCTGGGTGGAAAGCGTGCCCACCTCTCCATGACGCAGATCACATGGTGAACATGCGGGTGTTCCACCTAGCTGATCTGCCGTACTTAAGCTATAGCTGTGCAAGTTGCAGTTTTCCCATCTCCTCCATGCAGCATCATACTACAGGCTGCATAATTTTTAAGTTCTTGTTTTGATTAAAAACCAAAAGTAACACAGCAATACTGGGCAGAGTGCAGATGTGAACTTCTAATGCAAATGTAGACAAATTGGTGACAGTAGGCTCCCTTCAAAACTTGTTTTCTTGCAAATACATTCCTTTTTACCTGGGTTATTGTGACAGAAAACAAATAAACAAACAAAAATCTAGAAGAGGGTTTGTGGAATAAACAGAAAGGTCCTTATCACCAGATTAATTAAACTGGCAGCTTTGTTCCCCAGGCTCATATTTCATGAGAAATTCTATAGGTTTATTATGAGTTAATTAACAAATAACTGGGGGGTTGATCAGGAAACTGCTGTAGGCATTTGTAGCCATGAAGGGAGGTATGTAAGCTTCCATATTGCGATGCATTAAGCTGAAATTCTAATTAAGAGCAAATCAGGTGTGAATTTTTAAAATAAGTGTGCTGTATGAATTACCTGATAGTCCACAGGAATTTTCTTGTATTTAGATAGTCTCAGCAGTTTTATTTTCTGTATATGAGTCAAACTGGACGTAATCTAGTTAAAACGCAGAACAACTATTTCTCAATATACAGTATCAATTATTAGAGAATAAAATGAGATCCATATGAAATTCAATGTCCAGGCTGTCAGCAGTTTTGATATGAAGCCAAATTTTTAACTTTTGCATTTCTTTGAGCTGAGACATAGGCAACACATCTGATTTTTATCTAGTATGTACTTTTTTTTTTTTTTTTCCTTGCAAAAATTACTATCTTTTCTATTCTGGGGTAAAGTAACATTTCAGATTGCAGGTTTTTAGCTCTTCATCATTCTCAGCAGCCTCTTGAGTCTGATTCATTCCTCACATCCAGAACAGCCTCCATCTCTTTGGAAGGGAACAAAAGTTGTGTCAAATAAGCAATGTTCAACATGATATCCTGTTTCTAGTTACGCCCCTATGATTCTCCTGTGGCTTCTTCTCTGGTGGTTGGTGTGCACTGGAAGAAAGCATTTGGACTGTAGTTTATTCAGAGTTTTCCCTCTGGAATAGAGTCTTTCAGTACAATCTTTAAAATTATATTTGTGAGGGCAACAGATGAGGTTCAGCTCACCTCTGAAGATGTCTCTGAAAAACAAGAATGGAGGTGTAGCAGGGGATATGATACCATGGTTTTAGAGGGATCGTTTTGCATTGTGGTGAAACTCATGGCTTTCTTTTCCCAACACCCTGCTTAGCTGGTTTCCCAAACATCAATAAACCACAGAAATTAGTATTTCAAGTTGTCAGTTCACAGGCAGATGTTCTACCTTTCCCTCAGAGGAGGCACTATGTTCTTGCTGTTAGAAGAGCATTGCAAGTAAACAGGAATGTGTCTGTGTTCCAAAGCAGAAAGGTTAGCATTGAAAATTTCCCAAGACCATGGGTTCAAGGCATTTCTCAGATCAAACCTTTTCTCTCTTCCTCATAAGCTGTAACAATGGTTTCTTTCCCCTGATACTTTTCTTGCAAACCAGTTGCTTCCAAACCTTTGGTTTAATCGAACACTTATCTTTAAGTGGTATTTCTTGGATTTTTTTTTTTTTTTTTTTTGATTGTAGCGGGATCCATTGCACCAGAACTTCATAATCCTGGTTAAATCTTTCTTTGACATTCTGTTCTTTTGGTGACATACAGGGGAGATATAGAGCAACAGAGGCTTGTGGTAAATGGAAACTGTACAAATCTATTACATCAGGTAATGAATATTCCATATGTAGATTTATTTATTTGTTTGTTTGTTTGTTTTAGTACTTAAACTAGTTATGGTTCTTCTGAAAATATGTACAGTACAGTAGCTCACAGTGGCAATTTCACTAGCCTCCAAGCTCACAGGAAGGGGAATGTAACAACTGTGTCCGAGGATGACACAGGAATATATAGGAGAAAGTTAAAAGGCTCCCCCAGTGGTCATGGCCTTTTTTCCCCAGTTTTCCATTACAGAATTACCAGATATTCCTGTTTTCTTAAAATGATCTTGATAACGAATAACCTATACTGCTTGTTTTCTATTGTGTTGTTCTCTTAAACCTTCATTACAATTTATGTATGCATACTCACGTGCACATGAGTCTACCACAAAATTTCTGTGAAGATCCCTAACAGTTAAAAAAGTATTACAGCTGCTGTTACTATCTCTGAATTTTATTTTGTTATCACTTTTTGGACTTGTTCAAACCCCAGAGCTCCAATTTGCAAGGACAGTTTTTGAAGGCGTATGTTTGCTCGCAGACTGGCTACAAGTGAGACCAAAAGAAAACCAGGATTCTCACCATTACTGGTGTGTTTGATAGCTGATACAACTGCTGAATTAGTGATGATGAAACAACTTTGAAAAAGTACCAAAACTGAATCAAGACCTAAAATATACATGATGCTAACAACTTTTTGTTTTTGTTTTTGTTTTTCCCTCACTCTTCCTTGATTCTTCTGGTCCCTGCTGCTAGTTTTAAGTGGGTCAAATGTTTCAGCAACCCCTTTTTTCACTACAAATGGATCACAAACACATCTAAAAGTTGCTATTCATATCTGTAACAATGCTCCTAACCCCACTACTCACGTCAGGAATGTTGTAGCATAAAAGTGTAATGCTATTCATTGTCATGTCTCTATTCAAGTGATTTCTTAGTCATTAACTAGTCCCAGCATCATAATCTGGGGGAAAACTTCTACATTTTGCTCTGACTAATGAGAAGGTTTAGGGGAGAATTCTGTTACTACATTGCACATACAAAATAATTGCCTGCTCCCTCAGGAATATACTAATAGCTTTTCAGATAAAAAAAATCTCGTCCTATGCTAGTTTATTTTTTTTAAGATATTTGAATAGGAAGTGTCTGTGTTTTCCAGAATAGCCATTAGGGACAGAGGTACAAAAGCATTGCTTTACTCTTTGGGCAATTTCAAATATGAAACTGGTAAGAATTAGGAAGTTTTTTCAACAGCTATAGTGTACCAAGAAAAGAAATAGATTTTCAAATCATTAAAACTCACAGAGGGCCAGATGGCTGCCAAACAGGCCACTGGCAGCAAAGGTCTGAGACTTTGTTTAATGAATCTCCAGAGAAATCTGGACAAATTCACAGCACACTTTTTATTTATTTATTTTTTCTTAATAATCAAGCCCTTCAGCCCACTCTGTGTTGCTGGGTGGTGAAGCTTTCTTTTACCATGTTGATCCTTTATCTCTTCTTAGTCTTGTGGTGCCTGACAGGGCTGTGTGTAGGAGCTAGAGGTGGACTGCCAGGCCAGACTGCAGGTGGTGACAACTGAGGGGAAGAACCTTCTCCAAACTCCTCAGAGCTGATATCTGGAGGTAGAGGCTTGTCTGTTTGAAAGTCATTGTCAGCAATCAAGAATCTGGCCCTCAAGCCTTGGTCTGGTGAGTGAAAAATGAGCCTGAGGCTGGCTGATGGGAAGAAGAGGGTGCAGATGGAACGTGGCTTCTTCTGGGGTCAGATCCTTGGTGACACTGGCACTAAAAGAAGGCAAGAAATGTTCTTTAGGGGATTCTGGCTACTCTTTGGTTCTCCTGCAAACTAAGCAGAAGGAGCAGGAGAAAGTATTAGTGCAGTAACTGGCTACAGCTTGGGGGAAGTTGCCACCTTCCCCACCACTATGTGGTTTGGTCACAGCTAGCGTAAGAAAGAGCACGAGTTTCCTGCCCAAGACTGAGATCCTCCACACTGACCTTGGCCCAGGAAGGTGCCTGCAAAGAAAGGCAGTCCCTCTTGCAGTGGCATTGGGGCAGCTGGCACAGCAGGCCGAGGCTACAGTTGCAGTGGTGGCTGCATCCTGCTGGGCCCCAGCCCTCAGCCCAGGCACAGCAGTCTGGCTGCCTCTTGCTCGTACAGCAGGGCAGTGTTTGAGGATTCAAATGGGCTGCTGAGATGTGCTGTCTCTCAGAGGAAAATATGTTGCTTTTCAGAGCTGCAAGACCTTAGCTGTATGGCAATGTGCAGGATCCAGAAGGACAGAAGGCTGAAGGTTGCCTGATGTTGCTAGAAGGTTGCCTGATGGGAAGAAGTAAATGAGATTCGAGCACTGCAAGGTTGTGTGGCTGGCCTTTGAAAGTGTCTGGTTCCACTTTCTTCATCCCTGTCTAACACAAGCTTTTAACTGAATAACTGTACTTTTCCCTAAATTTTTTAACTGCAAAACACTACAGATATAACCAGTAACTGGCTTTAAATGATTAACATAGTCTCATACACATATACTCCAGTTCTTCCAGGGATGAAAAAAGATTTCTTTTAGCTGCAATCCATATCCTTTAGTGACAGATTTAAGATAGAGCTAACCGTTGCTGCTAGCTAGGTATCACACTCACACAGCCAAGCCACTTCTGAGACCCCAAGCTAGTTTCTGTCAACAGTGCTAGCATTTTGTAAATGAACTTGCTTGCTAGAAACCAGAATATAAACTGCTAATTCAGGACTGACTGCACAGTGCAGATAAAGCTTCAGAGGCACATTTTACAGAATATCCACTGCACATGGGCAACAGACACCTTTGCCTTTCAGTTGCTTCTCTAATCAAATGAGAAAACCCTCCCTAAAATGTTGGAGATGTGTGACAGACAATGGGTCTGTCTTCTTTTTTTGCCTACTAGTTTAAGCAGTCTTTGAATTTTTTTCCTTTTCTGTAAAACAGAAGATTGAGTTATCAGTGTGCAGAGTTGATATATAAATGTGGTAATGGTCATGGATGTATCACATTCAGAGTTTCCCTGTAAATAGCACAGAAACTTCATTAGTGTATGAAAGAAGGTGCCCCATCTGTAAGTACACAATATTTCTTAAGATACTTCTGTGACACCTGACTACAGTGGCTGGAAATGTTATCACTTCAGGCTGTTCAGAAAGACCCTTCTATTCTATGAAGTGTTGGCAGACTGCACTGTAAGAACATGGTGCAGGCAGCATGATTTTCCAAGATGACTTGAGTTTGCTTGGTGCATCTAGGCTATCTTCAGCCCCGGGGCTGTGACTGGTAAACCCCAGTGGGACCAAAGCAATTCTAATAGGGTCGCAGCAGGGAGTGTCATTTGATAGTTGGTCTTGTATATTCAATTCTAGCTAGAAAATCTGTGAGACACTGATTGAAAGAGAAAAAAGAAGACTGGGTTAGGAGGTAAATGAAAAATAAGGTTGATATTTCTATAATCAACGTGCAAAGATTTCATTGATCACAAGAAATCTGGTCTGTAGAAAAGATCAATTTCCCTGAAACACCCAACAGATGCAGAAAATTGGCAAAAACCCGACAAAAGCAATCTGTGAAAGAACTCATTGCTGATGAGTTAAGGTGTCCACAGCTGAAAGAAGTATGCGCTACACAGGTAAGACATGGCCTGTCACTGCACACCTAGTGCAATCCCACACACCCAGTGCAAACTATTCTGTATGTTCCAAGTCTCACTGAAAACGTTTGTCTCCATTGCTTAAAATTCCAGCTTGAGATTGTTTTTGATTTTGTTTGGTTTTGTGTTCAAAATAAAAATGCAGGGCATCTTGGAATCCAGCTTTGCCATGAGAAGCTGCAAATCATTAGTGCTCAGTGCTCCATGATGTGATGAGTGCCTAACCCATCTTGTAAGTCACCACAGTAATGGTACGTGTCAGTGGTCCGTAAGTTCTGTGTTCTTTCCTACATCTAAGAAGATGACCGGTAAGTTTGTGAGTAAAAGACTTCATAGACGTCCTGGAAAAATCTGATCAAGCAGATGTCTACAAAGCTCTTTCCCCCAGTGACTTCTCTGTGAAATCCTTTTAAATAAGCATTTTTAAATTGAGACCCCTGGAGCATTCCTTATATGATGTTTCCCCATGGAATTTGGTAAGGCAGCATCTGCATTTTTCTGAGAAGGTTTTCAGGTGAAGTGAACCATAAGATTGCTCCCAAATAAACATTCATCTTTACCTAGAAATGGGCTCATTACTCAGCAGGTCACACATTCATTACTGGCTTTTGTCTCAAGAGCTTGCAGAGTCACCTGGCGTTTCGTCTAAGTGTTTTAGCATTGGCAAAATTGGGTATTAATGATTGCCCCTAATAGGGCCACATTGTAAGGTTTGATTTGAATGCCACGGAATAACTGGGCCATCTAGAGTTGACCTGCCTGAAAATGTCAGCCCAGCGTGTGACTATTGAGAGAGTTAGGTACTGAGGTTCTGATTAGTCATTTTATGACTCTGTTCCTAAATCCATCCATTCAGCCGTTTTTTTGGCCTCAGGCCAACGCCAGCTGCTCAGGCTGGGAACTGCCTTCTCTGAGGAAGACCAAAGAAAATGCTGGTTTGTGCTGAGTCTGTTTGAACCAAAGACCAGCAGGGGAGATTTTCTTCCAATCACAGGTGAATTCGAGGCTACAGATGACAGGTAGGCCACTGCTGTAGCTTATAATGACTCTCGCTAAATTCTCAGTTGCCTAGTTTAATTGTAACTTAAATTAAGATGTTGTACAAAGAGGGTTCCAAATGTAGGTGTCTTCCTTTCTTAAAATAATCTTTAAAAAGCAGTCAGATGCCTAAAATCTTGTGATGTGGTAAAACCTCTTTCTGTCAAGCCATGACAGGTACTAATGGGCTATATGGTATTTGAATGCAAATCTGACTCCAGCTCCAACATTAGCACGGTGCTGTCTGTTGAGGAAGCCGTCATTGAAGTCATCACTGTTACTCAGAAGTGTAGAGCACACTTGGATGAACATAGAGATCACATTTATAAATTAAGTGGTTACCGAGTGTGATGAAATATTTCAGAAAACTATGATGCTCTCCACCTTTGAGCACTAATACCCATAGAGTCTGTGTGTGACCATAGGGTCATAGGACAATTCACGTTGGAAGAGTCCTGAGGTCCTTAGTGTAACATCCTACTCAGAATAGGGTCAGCAATGAGGCCACGCCAGGTTATGCAGAACTTTTCCCACTTCTTTCCACGTGCATCTGTCTGTGAGAGCAGGGTTTTGTTCAGCTCAGCCTTGGCTTTGATCCTTGCCCATGCCTTCTTCCCTCCTGCCCAATCTGGGGATCCTGTGCAGATGTTACACTTAACAAGACATTCTCCTAATTTTGCACTGACCAGTTAAATATATTTATTAGCACAACACTGGAAGGCACAATTCAATTTGCCTCTGTGCTCATTCATACCTGTTTAGCTATGCTCAGTTCATCCTCAGGTTTGATAATTGCCTCACCAGCTTTCTTCAGGTTTAGATACGATCTTGCAGAGCAGCTTTCAATTTCTGCATAAAAAAAAATAAATAGAAAAATGTACGGTATTTCTTGCTATGTAGCTGTCATTTTAATACGAACGTCTCAGAAGAAATATATATATTTTTATACAGCATAATTATAATTCTGAGCTGCACACTAGTGGCAAGTCTGGAGCAATTGGCTTGACAGCTCTTTCACATGTGTATTTTTTTTTTTTTTTTTTATATTCCCAAATGCAGTCTTCTAGTTTATTCTCTGTGTGATCTCTCTGTGTGATCAGAGGTGTCTATTGTGGATACCACAGTCCAGCTTGGCCGTTGATTACAAGGCTGCCTGAATTCAATACCCTATTTCCACCAGAGCCTGCCACATCATTAATTTTGATTGGAAAGATCTTAAAACAGATGGTTTTATAGTTTGGGGGCCTTCAAAGAGATATCTCAATTTTTTAAGCTACAGACGATACATCTTTAACACAATACCAGCAGAAAAATTTCTAAATCAACAACAGTCCTTCCTGTCAGAACAGGAATTGATCTGCATGCAGACTGAGCTCTGCACAGAAGCATCCTGGATGTGCTCAAAGCCCACTTCAAAGCAAGGAGCTCAGCTTCTGGCCCAGTGCAAATGTTACAATGCAAAAAGTTACCCATACAAGAAGTTAGGAGAAAGCAGTCAGATAACTTATTTTGCCTGTTCTTCAGCTTCTGTATACCGAGCACACTCTCCTCTTGGTCTGAAAGTATGACTCAGACCTATGTGAGGAAATATTTCAAGATCCTCATGAGTCTTAATCATTATCCTCCACCAGATGTCAGGGAGTTTTCAAAGTTTTTTTTAGAGGAAAAACTCAGTTCTTATCTATCTGCTCAGGGCTAGTTAAAATATGATCTGGACAAGACCAAAATACACCTAGAATGACTTAGTGCAAGAAGAAAATGCAGGATGCCTTCTATAAAACATTTACCTCTCTGCAGACCATAAACACCGAGAGTTGATGTGGCCATCCTCTTGTGCAGGACCTTTATCAAGCCATCCCTTTCTCTCTGTGTTTATATAAAGAATGTCTTTAAATGATGTCATCGCGCTGAACACCTACAGGCCCTGCAAGGTTTCTTCAGACCACTGCAGCACCGAGCTGCCTGTGCCATTTCCTGTTAGGCTGGTGGCTAATGCGACGTTGCTGCATGGGGTCGCAGGCTGGTGTAGGGAGATGTGGTGGGTTGCACTTGCTATGGAACTATTGGATATGGCCTTTTGTCACCACGCCCTGAGGCCATAAACTGTAGAAACACCACCCTGTTAAAAAAAAAAAAAAAAAAAAAAAAAAAAAAGTAAAATAAATGAAATTTTAAAAACTACAGAAACGATTACAGTTAAATTAAGCAATTAAAATAATAATGATAAAAAAGGCTAAAAAAAATCATCTAGAGGAATTGGGTTGAACAGCAGGGTCTGAATGCCATGTTTTTTCCCTAATCTGAGTTAAGAAGAATTTTTTTTTGTCTTTGCTCATTTGTAAGAAGTAAAACATGATATATTTCACTACTCACTATATATGGGTACCTGAGAAACTTAATAGAAATCCTTACATAAAATCCAGCTTCCACTAGCATTTAAATAACAATATGAAGTGGAAACAATCTCTGTTATTCCATATGGTGAGTAAAAAAGAACCATAAATCATACAAGATTCAAGCTGAAACCTAATTCTAGTGACTAAGATAATTGTTTCTAAAAGAAACCCATATATAATACGTATATAACCGATAACCGAAATGTAACTAATCATTTTCAAAACCTGTACATTTTAGAGATTCCTTTTTCCCCTCTTATCTTTTTCACCAATGCCATCACAAAGTTATCACCTGGGCCAGCAGAGGAGGTAGCACCGAAGCAAAAATGTGAAATGAATTCGTAAGCAGATACTGTGATAAAATGTAATTATGTTATATAAAAAATATATTTATTTGGAGACATTCATATTAAAGTGACAGCTACATGCCAAGAAATATACTACATTTTTCTAAATGCTTTTCTATGTGGAAAATGAAAGTTACTGTGCAAGATCTTATCTAAACCTGAAGAAAGCAGGCTCAATTTCAGACTAGCTGACAAATGTGTGTAGCTGTTTTCCATTTTGCTCTGTAGAATTGCAAGATCCTGATACAAAAGAGCAAAAATGAAAGATAATGAAAGATGTGGGGTAAACCAGTGAAAAGACCAGGCCTTCTTCTTTGCAGTCTGACTGATCAAATTCAATTCTTTCTCCCTGATCCTTCATGTGGTGTTTATTTCAATCTTAAAGACATCAGTTGCTAAACCCAAAGAGTTCACAGGGCAAAGAGTGAGTAAATTATGTCTTCATCTGTAGAAGTTATAAGTTATATTACATTATGTGAAGCTAAAATCTTAACTACAATAGCTGACAAAATCATAGTTTTTCCTCAGGGTATTTCTTTGGCTAAGTAAATTTTTTTGTTTGTTTGTTTATTTGTTTGTTTGTTTGTTTTCACATAATAATAAAAGGATTTAGAAAGTGTTTGCCAAGGGGATAATGACTATTTGGAATTTGCATTTTCCTTTTGAATTGTCTTTTCAGTGGAACCTCACAAATATCTTACCAATATACTGCCAATGATTTCTCCTGGGGGAAGGTTCTCTGCTGTGTATACTGCCAGTATGCATTTGTTTGTGTTTGTCTCTTTAGAGAACTAAAACCAAACAGACCAATTTCAAGCATAGTTTGATGACTGAGAATGCCTGAATATCAATAAATAATGGTCTGATTTAGTTATATTGTCGTAGCACCTGAGGAAAGAAGCAGATATACAAAGCCAACACTAATAACTTATGAACAGTTAGTCTGCTGTGAACATTTGGATGCATTCAAGAAATACGATGAACATGATGAATGTGAAGAATATGATGAACGTGATAATCCTCAGCTCTCAGAAGCTGTGTCCAAACACCACTTGATTCCTTAAAACTTGCCTGCTTGTTCAGTAAATTAATTGTATTCAGCTTTAAAATATATATTAAGATCTGCTTCAGGTACAGGAGGCAGCAGGTCTTCAAAGGTGCCTTACTCAGGGAGGGAAGTATCATAATGAAAAAAAAATCAGCTCCTCTCCACTGCCGAGTGCTTTTCACCAGGTGCTAAGTGGGTTTGCAACTCAGGAAGATGAGGTGTTGGTCAGATGGAGGATTAAAAAGACTGATTTCCCATCAATAATGGCAAGGCCACCACCAACATTTCCTGTTCCAAGGGTATAGCTTATCCGTATCCTGTTCCATGTCTACTCTAGAATGACTATATTAATGGTGATTTCTGGTGCTTGATCAGTTGTTTTCACATGGAGCTTTAACTACAATGATGCCATACTTAAACCTACACGGAAATGTTTTAATGCCGACCTGAACTGTCACAACTTTTTAACTCCTTCCCTGACTAAAATAATTAATAAAATAAAATGACACCAAAAGGTCATTCACAGCCAAATTCAGAAGTGAAGTATCTTATGATGAAAAAAAAATAGAGTTATTTGAACAGATATTTGTCTTTCAGCCATTTGAAATAACAGTTTAGATGCACTGAATACCAGCCTCCTTCCTTCTCCCAAACACAAAATGTGTTGGTTTCTTTTAAATTTCAAAATGTGTCTTCCAACCACATGTCTTAAGAAAGTTAGTGGCAGGTGGTGAGAAAGAAACACAAGTTTTAAATGTGCTTCAGTGTTTTTGCTGCTGATTGTGCAGGCTTGGAGCTCATTCACCCCAATTCAGCAAAATAAACAAAAACTATTTCTATGACCCCCAAGCAATCAAATAAATGTTGAATGTTTGTGTAGGAACATAAGTCTTTCTTGCAGCTTGAAATAAAAACATATTAACTACTAGTTAAAACAAACAAACAAACAAACAAAAAATAAACAAAACCACTTTGATCATAGCTGTGATTACAACTATGTTAGTAACTGAGCTGGAATCAGGAACTCAAAATGTTAGCACAACAGTCAGCTGTCTCTGTTCTTATCTCTGAGGCTTTGCCTTTATCAGGTATGGGACAAGACACAACGAGTCTCAATAAGGTAAGTTAGCCTGACATGGTCATCTCATTTGAAAAATAAGTAAAATTGAGGGATTTGAGTAGAGACTTCTACTAGCTGTGTAGTTTGAAAACAATTACTACTAAAGAACAGCGTTCTTATAAAAGATGCAGATCACTTTCCATTCTCATCATCTCTTGTAGTAAAAGGTATCTGAAATGTCAAGAACTGGTTTCATTTAAAGGGCTGTTGGAGAGGTTTATCAAAGAACTGTCTCTTGTTAGCTACTCCCTGGAGTGGTTGATGCTGGGAGTTTTTGGAGGAAAAGCTGGGGTGGCACCTGATGTATCCTATCAACTGAGGCAAGATGAGCTTGCAGAGAGTGTGCAAGAGAATAACAGAGAGAGAAAATGTAGCTCTGCTGCTGGTGACAATTCTCTTTTACTCCCAGCTTCACTGCAAGCAAAATGCAGGTACGAAACATGTAATCCTGTAGGACTTTCTGTGATCCCACAAGCCTAAATGGAGCTTTTAAACTCACTTGTTTTATGGACTGATGGGTCACAGGCTTCCAACCATCGGTTGAAAGATACAGACCAGAGCAGGCCCAGAAGAGAAAAACAAAAGCGACATGAAAAAGAAAATCATCAGTGCAGAGGAGAGTGACCTCCCACCCTGTTGAAGACACAGCTATATCCACAGGAGCCGGCAGCATCTTACTGACCCCCGTAGCCATTTCTGGGCAGTTTTGTTTGGTCACTGAGGCCACACAGGCCTGGGAGCCCCCAGGCTGGCACAGGCCACATGGGTCTCCAGATCTTGAGGCCCAGTC
Organism: Netta rufina; assembly: GCF_964035555.1. Taxonomy (NCBI): domain Eukaryota; kingdom Metazoa; phylum Chordata; class Aves; order Anseriformes; family Anatidae; genus Netta; species Netta rufina. Next base: position 21,924,402 of record NC_140126.1, read on the forward strand.
ACCTCTCCAGAGTGCACCTGGTACACCTCCACCACATTTTACATGCATGCCTCAGCATGGTACATAAGCCCCACAGCATCCTCAGCAAGGCTAGTAGAAAGGGGACGGCAGTGATGGGGCAGCATGGAGGCAGCACCTCTCACTGGCCTCTGCTGGATGAGGACCATACCCCACATGTTCACTTTCTGGTTTAGTACTGTGCATGCTAGTCTGGCCAGTAGTCATGACATGGCTTTTCAGCTCCCAAAGGTGATATTGGAGAGATGTACAACTGTGCAGACTCTGCTGGAGGTTCATTTCTGGCAGAGTAATCTAGTTACATCACAGGCTGATCCATATACTTGGAAAACAACAACAGCAACAACAAATGTACTCTGAGATGCACCCAAGTTGTGTACAGAAGGGATCTGGTCCAGAGCTGAGCCAGGCAGCAGGTGGTTCAGCAACCCAGCTTGGTGCCTCGCACTCCCTTTTTCAGGAGCATAAATATTTCCAGTGAATCCAAGGGGTCAGCATCCAGGATAACAGATATGTGACACTTCATTCATACGTCCTCCTGGCGTATTCACATAACTGTACATGTATATCATAAAAGGGAAAAATGGAGTCTCTCTATTTTGCCCACCAACGAATAGCTATATTTCAACATACAGTTTTGGTCTATAGATTTTCCCATGTTGTAATTACCTTATTTGATGAATATGAACTCATGTTTTGGCTTAGATTAATTTTGTGATATCTATCTGAAACATTTTTGCTCTTTGTTTAAAAATAGTCATGTACCAGTGGATTTTGGTTCATACATACATCTTGAAGTACTGGCTCCTTCAACCTTATCCAAGTATCAGCTAAAATAAATGGACTGAAAAGCCTAATGCCATTACAGTTAAGAGATGATCTCACTTTGTATCTCTTAGCTCATTCTCTTTAAGTCAGCCTTGAGGGAAGAAGGGTGGGAGATTTTGGACCCTTGCCAGGGTTCCTATTAAAGACCAATTTGCTTTTCATTATTTAACAGACAATGTGGAAAATACAAATACCACTGGGATAAAAAATGGTTTATGTAAGTAGCAGTGGGAAAACTCTGTGGTAAACCAGAGGTGGGATTAATCCCTCAACAGTGAGTAATCACTGCTGAGTCAGAGTGAGGTCTCAGTGGGTGCAGAGCACGTCCATGAGGAGCTGAGGTTTTCTGCTCCCCAGCAGTGGTCACTACAGTCAGGAAGGACCTACACGAGACATGAACCCTTCATGCGCTGGAGCCTACGAGGAAGATAAGGACTAATAAAAACAATTTAGATGCCATAAGTAAAGGGATTGCTTTAATTTCTAATTAAAAACTGACCAAGCGATCTGTGTAATTAGAATTATCCTTGGTTAGCGTATTATTTGGGTTAAAATACATTGCATGGCAGGCCTGAAAAAAAAAAAAAAAAAAAAGAAATCTTCACTGCACATTCATTCTAAAAAGCCAGATAACCAATTCAAGAGGGCTATTAAGCCAGGAGAAATATTAGCTAGAGAAATAGACCTATTTCTAATGCTCAATTAAGATAGTGCCACTTGATATCTCGTTTTAAGGGTGTACAACATGAGGACGGATTTAACACACTATTTACCAGTGAAGCTATTCTCTTTATGGAACCTGCAGCTTACGTCTTCAAGTCGCACCTTGTTTTTCCAGCTTTTCTGGGAAGGCCACTTAAATAGAAGATGAGAGGGATATCAGTTCTGAATCTTTTCCCTACATACTAATACCAAGGAAAACAAAAGGGAGGTTGAATGCACAGAGTGTGCGCCGAGGTTTGTGAAGAGAAATCCTCTCCTCTAAGATATTCCATTTGTAACCTTCTGTCTCACAAGTTGTCCCCTGAAATCAAAAGAAGCAAAAGACACTTCATGATCCTGAAGCACTAGCAGATCACTAATCGTCTAGTTGTTCCCTGTTCTTCCAAACAAACCTGAATGTCTCCCACTGCAGCAGTGACTTGGACCTGCCAGAAAGGGGAGATCATGTTTCCAATTTTTTTTTTTTTTTTTTTTTTTTTTTTTACCCCGCTGGCTGCCTGTGCCTGCCCCTGCCTTGCACTGTCATACCGGCTCCTTCTCTGAGATGGGTCATCACCCCAGCTCAGCAGGGACTGATAGGGCTGACAGCCAGGTGAGTGGCACAGAGAGGAGTCCAGAGCACGAAGAAGGCAGAAGGAGGAGGAGGCAGAGGAGGAGAGGACATGGTGGAGAGCTGTGTGACTCCAGCCTCAGCCACAAGCATCTTCTGACAGCTCAGCAGAGGAGCCACATGTTTAGGGAGAGCAAAAGACTGCTTGTTTCCCAGCTTCTTTTATTTTTAGAGGAGAATGAAACAAATAGCTTTAAACCCTCCCTCCCCCTGTCTCCACCATCATGAGGAGATGATGAGGAGATGAATAAAACCCACCCGTCAGCCTTGTTTACTGATGTGTTTGTGCTCCCAGCACCTCGCCTTGAATGATTTGGGGACTCTGAAATTCTCTGGCAGAGTGCCAGTGCTCGTATTGCTTTCTGCTCCTGAGGCTCACCCTTTCTTGAGGGGAAATGGTGAAAATAAACCACACTACAGATTCCAGTCAGATGTTCCCTTTTAAATATGGACTTGACAAATAATCAGTATCAATGCACATCAGTGACCACATTGTTCAGGATTGCATTTGGGAGTGCTTTCCAATTAAAAGCAAATCGCTGAAAGAGACTTTCAAATTGGTTTCATTGAAGAAGAAGAAATGAAGGGAAGCTACTTGAGATCTGACAATAGCTGAAGTGATTTGTAAGCATGAAGCGCACGAGATAACATTTAATTAACAGCAGCAAAAATAGAACATCGCTTTGAATTTACGTAAGTTCTCTTGTTCCATGTATGCGCAATGCCCTTTCTTTAAGATTCTCTTCTCACAAGACTGTATTTACCCTCCCTTTCTAAAGATACTACTTCAGTCACAAGTTGAGCAGCGTATCCCATGCTTTCTTTTCAGAGGTTTTGTACTCACTCGTCGGGTTTGCCTCAGGTTGTATATTCCAAAAATCTCAATCCAGAATCATTTTCCTTAAAGCTGTGAAAGTAACTGTGTAGTGGAAATGACAAATAATTCTTATATTTATTTTGGCTGTGCAGAAGATACTTAAGACTGCTGCTGAATTTGAAATATCTCTATGGTGTAGCCAAGTGATTTCTCCAGAGCACCCACAACTCAGGTGATGATCAGGGGTCCTCTGATCTATAGAGCCACAGAGGCAGGGTTTTGGCAACCAATCCATTTGGGATGTCTGCTTCAGGGAGGTCTGAACCACACAGTTCCTGGGCAATGCTCCTCCCTATGACCAGCAAGAATGTCCTGACGCTGCAGATGGCTCCAGTCATGGAGGTCATTCAGTGATCGGTCTGGAGGCGGTCTTAGCTCAGAGGACACCTCCTTTGTGATCTTGTTATTAAGAGCTAAACAATGCTACGTTTTTTATGATGGCAGTTTTAAAGTGAGTGGGATATTTTGATGATGGGGTCTCATGCATCTGTGCAGTAATATAATTGTTGTCCTGGGTTATGATGAACCGGCCTTGCCTTTTCTCATTGATTTTCCTTTTGCATTGGATGCAGTGCAGACTCCAAAGTCTACTTGACTTTGATGTGTCCTCTATAAAGTATGAAAATATTCACTTGCCAGAACTTTTTTCTCCTGCTTTGCTTTTCCCTGCGAAGACAGTTAAGAACAACTCTCCAAGCTGAGAGACAGGAACAAATTCTGATGGATCATGTTCCCGAATTAAGCTGGTTTGGAATAAGAACAAGAAACAGACACAGGGGAAAATCTCCAATGATTCAGTTTATCCCATTCTTCATCTTAGACTGATTGAGCCAAACTGCACTTCCACTGCATTTCCAGCTCCTCAGAAATATTTTCATTGTCAAATTGTACATTTGACTGAATGTAGAGATTGACAGCTCAGATGAGCTGAGAATGAGGTTTTTTTTTTTTTCTTTTTAGTCCCCAGTATCTGTTTTTAACCAACCAAATGACGATAGTAAACATACAGAAATTTCCATGTTTTGTGAAGATTCTATTTCTAACATTAAAAAACAACAAACAAACAAAACAACTGTGTTTGCTCAGGTAGGGCTGATACTGCTGTAGTGACAAATGGATCAGTAAAAACAATCTCCCTCCCAAGACAGCTACATGTTTTGATTTAATGAGATGCTAAACACTTGCATCAGCTGCATTAAGAATGGACTGTGTTACATGGGGATAGCTCTGTGAGGCTTTCCAGATTTATCTCTTCTCTGTCTTTTATTTTGAGAATTTGATTTTCTCTGCCTCTAAATTGGTCTTTTTATACCTTTCAACATCTTCTCTACTTAAAGGAACCCTGTTTACTTTAACAGGAGTCTGTTTTAACTAGCAATGCCAGTGATACTGCTTTTCTTCCCTCAAAGTTCCAGCTCAGCCCGGGAGCTTCCAGCAGCATGCAGACATGTGATCTTTCATACAATAAGAAACTGCCTACACGTTCCCTGAGGTAAGGCTGAAGCTTGACTGATTAAAGAATCAGAGATCCCATTTGGTTGGCTTTTTGTTTGTGACACTTCATTTTGCCTTCCAATTTATTGTTATAAACAGTGGGACTGAAGTAGGATTTGATTTAAATCTAATTAAATTATGGCAATGATGGAAACACTTTATCGATTCCTTTTGCCTAGAAAAAAAAAAAAGAGAAAAAAAAAAAAAGAAAAGAAAAATAAAAATAAAAAAAAAGAAGACATATTTCCAATCCAAAATATTTCCAAATATTCTATTTTCCAAAAATAGAAACTGGGGGCTGTGTTCAGACTTCCTCCAAGAGGTACCCAGTTTAAAGCTCAATTTATTGCAGAACCTAATTTGAGAGGGATTAAAGCCAAGAGGTACTTAGAAATGTTGCTCAATTTGTTATATCTTGTGGTATTCTCACAGAAGCCACAGCAAAAACTGTAACTGCTTGCTGTGGTATCTGCTGATGTAGTTCTTGGGCCACAAAACTCAGAGGAGGTGTATCTTTTCCTTGTGAATACAGACTTCCTAGTTGCATGTGAAACCTTCTCAGCAATGTTATTTTTTTTCTCCCTGCACCCCCAGCTCTGTACTTAAGAGGTTTTTGGGATATGCAAAATCCCCATCAAGGTACTTCTGATGTCAGGAGACATCTGGTTTGGCTTGCAGTGCCACCAGCACCTCATGCAGGCTGTGGCATTGCGCACCTCCAGCTCCTGTTGGGCTGGGCACCTCATACAACTTCTCACCACAACAACAGCACACAGGGAAGAGGACCAGCAAGGCAGGATCAGCCAAGGGTCTCAACAAGTTCCCTCATCAGGATAATCAAAGCTCTGACATCTGAATGAGATGTCAGAAGGAGTCATCATCACCCATCTTTTACGCCTGAGCTCAGCCAGCTCTGCTGTGCTGCAGGCATTTGACTGTATCTGTCAGTTAATTAAAGCTGAGTTTTCCTAAGACAGAATAATTGTTCTTCAGGCAAATTATTATGATCTTTTATCACCTGCTATTGTGATGATTCTGTAATCTTTATTTTTATTGTGTGATAAATACTCAGTCATAACCTTTACAGTTTCCTCAGGTTGTTTTGATGGCTGAACTTTACATGACGTTTTACCTAAATATACAATATAATACCAGGAATGTGCAATGGTCAGTGGGTCCCCGCAGACAGATGTGGATGACAGGACAGCTTCTGCTGCTCTCTCACACAAAGGAGAGCCCTCATAAGTACCTACTTCCCACCAGCAGTGTGAAGTAGCCGGGCAGGACATCTCCCATGGGAGAGGAGCTGACATCACCCTCACTCAATAACAGTTTGCTCAGACTCCCCAGGAGCATTCAGGAGTGGGAGGCTGTGATGCTATTGTCTGTGACCCACCATGGGCTCCAGGAGCACAAGTGTGGCAGAGCTGGGGACGTGTCATCAGGAAAAGAGGAGAGCTGTGCATCTGCACTCATGCCTGTGAGCTTGGAGGTCAGAAGAAATGTATCCTCCAGCTCTGTGTGTCCCAGCTTCCAGTGCTGGGTGACACTGAGGAGAACTCTTCTGCTTTTGGGAAACCTCTGCTGCCAGCCTGGGGGAGGAACTGTCCATGGTGGGACATCTGTGAACAACATGTCCTGCATGAAAGGAGCATTACGCACTTGACTTGAAGGACACACTTAGGTCCTTCAAAGTGCTGTGTGAGTCCCCCTGGGGGGCACTGAAGAGAGAGGAAAGGCAAATTGTGGTTATAAAACTGTCTGCTTTCATGTTGAGGGGCAAAGTTATAAAAAAACTATTAGTCAACACTGTAATTGATGGTTTGATGGTAATTTGCAGCAGCACGGTACCATGAATATCAATTTTATTCAAAAGAACAGATAATGAAAACTTCATTTTGTAGTGACTCACGTGTAATACACTGCATTTCCTTTAATAGGAAATGATGTGCGTACAAAATCCATAGTTGCTATGATTAGTTGTTGCTGATCTTTAAAGATAAGAAGCAATGTGGAGAAAAAAAAAAAGTGAAAACTGTGTCAATTTATCAACAAGAAAGTTACTCAGATACCAGAAGTAATGAGGCTCTGAATAAAAATGACTATAATGAATCACTTCCTTGAAGTATAATTTAGCTTGTGTTTAGAACTGAGTAAGTACAGCTTTGAGATCCTAAGAAGTGTGCATTTCATGAAAGAAAGTGAAATTTCTTTATGCTCTTAAAAACGAGTTTGGTCTCTGTTACATAATTAGTGCCACATATATTCATTCCAGTGTGTGACAGCAGAGTTCAGAGCCTTTTACACCTTCTGTGCACAAAATCACATGGGCAGAGGTAGAGGTAGCATAAAATCTGCTTGACGTGCAAAATCAGTGCAGTGTGTTGGCCCTGAAGACATATTTCAAATTTTCGGGACTAGACTTTCAGTGGGAAGGAGGTTATATGATCAAGCACCTAATTCATTGTGCAAATCTACTTTCCCTGCTATTCAGCCTCATTCCCAACTACAAATCACACTCCACACGATCAGTCCCCCACTGAGCAGGAAAAAGCAGGAAAGCAGGACATGGTGTCATCGAATCAGTGTTAGAAGAACAGACAGGAGACATTTCAAAAGTCATTCAGACCACCATTCAGAAAGACTGCACATGTCTTTGTCTGAGCACTTATTTCCATTGTCAGTCATGAAAGATAAAATCAACATTAGTTTAGCAGAACAATTCTAACTTAAAAGGACTATTATGTATTATTGCAGGGAGTTGTACATTATGACAAACAAATCCCTGAATTTTTGTCACTGCTTCAAGAACAAAGAATCTAATTTTGGGAACAGAGGTCATCTCACCAGGCAAGAAACCACTGAAATGTCTTCCTAAATTACAGTTCTGCAGATTTTTTTTACCTCCAAAAGCAGCATTTCTAACTTCAATAAAATATTTCTACTGACACCTTACTTATCAAGAATAACTTCTAATTTCTGAAGTTTTCTTGCTGTCACGGTCCCAAGAAGCTTGAACGAGTCTCTATCCACGTATGTTACCTGCTCTTGGCATGAGTTCTCTATCGGTAGGTCCCATAATAATGTTTTCCATTCCATCACTGGAAAATTTGACAAAAGTTATTTCAGCTGACCGATACTTCCATGTTACTACAGAAATGTAGGAGTTAATTTATTTGCTGCATCTCTCTGTTTTTCAAGGTTAAGATTCCAATAGGAGCAGCTGATTTTTCCCTTTTCATGTAACTAACATCTTTTAACCCTTTGCAGTTCTTGTGGTGCTGAAGATTTTTTCAGTAATTGCTAACCCATTGATTCAAGTTCAGCAGTTTTCTTTCTAATTCTAGCAAGGTGCTTCTATGCTGTGAGGTGCTGACATGGTACCATTTCATCTTTTACACCCTTCTCTAAGGGAAAGTCAGTGGTGATGCCAAGTCAAAGCGATGAAGAAAAGTGGCTCATTCTTGGATATAAGGGTCTTCACTAAGACATTCACTCACATCTCCTGACAATTCTGTGGATTTTAATGTTAACTGTGAGTTTTGATTGTTTTGCCTGTGATGCAAGATTTCAGGGTGTCTAAACCCAGGACATACAATGCTTCTCAAAGCCAAGATTTGCATACAATGCCCCTTCAAACACTTTTGTTCCATTTCTATTGTTAGAAGTATTTTTTTGGTGTGTTTGTATTTTAATTGTACAGCTCCAGACTACAACCTTGCTCTTCTCTATCATTTTTTTTAAACAAGATAGTTATCTTATTCACATATATCTTATCCTTTTATATATATATTCTCTCTATATATATCCTTTTATATATATATATATTCTACAAACGTTCATTATTATTGTTTCTTTGTCTTAGTTTCCCTTCTTTTCATTAAAGAGAATCCTTATTTCCTCCCTTCTCAGAACTAACACTGGAGGAGTTGTGACATTTGACAGCTATGAGCTGATATCTTAAGACTGAAGTTCTGCAGATTCTGAAATGACAGAGCATCCATAAATAGAGGTACAATGGCTGCAGTGACTATTGTTTTTTTACATGCAGTAGAGTTTAAAACACAGTGGTTTTTTTTTTGTTTTTGTTTTTAAGACAGTCAACACATTGGGGTGATGTGATTGAGGGTGTTGTCCAAATGAATGTTGATTAAAAAGAACAGGTGAAGCTCCTAGCTCCAGTAAAAACACCTCATACTTGAGTACTACACACAGAGCAATAGCAATAGCTTGTGCTGTCACCCGTAAAGTGTTGTTTTTCCATTCTTTTCCATCTATAATGGTAAGTTTCCTTAGTAACAGAGTCCACTAAGTTATAATTTGGAGGGACTAATATCCAACCTCTGAATGTTAAGTATCTTTTCTGTAAGGCTTTGCTGGTTTTGGAGGTATTTAAATTGTGTTAGGATTGAAAGCAAAGTTTCACATAAAGCTGAAAGACGGGAAATGCTACTACTAAACTACACTAAGCAAGAGATGGTGAGTTTATCTTCATCCATGACCTAGTCCTGAGCTGATGGACTTGAAATCTGTTGTTGAGTTTTCAATTCCTCCCCACTGAATGTTTCTCAGTGACCAAGGAGCAATATTTTAATGACCTCTCCTTCTCACCAGTTTGCAGATAGGCATATGGGTAAGCATGGTCTGATACAGCAGTCTCTGAACTGTGTCCTAAACCCTCCTGATAACCTACCCCATTATGCTGAAGGGTGCCTGTGAAAGGCTGTTGGGGCTGGATATGGTTAGGGGTTTTGGGGAGAGAGAATTCCTCCATCACTGCAAGTTTCCTCAGGAAACAAACAAACAAAACAAAACAAAACAAAACAACAAAAAAACAGTTCATAGAGCTACAATTAATTTTTATTCCTACCTCAGAGTGCCAATGTTTCCATGCTGGGTGGCCAGGCCTCCATGCACACACCTGCACCACAGCAGGGGCCTGGGACAACTGCAGGAGGTTGCATGGGGCTGGAGCAGGGATGTGCTGGCCAAGGATCCCCTGCCCCAAGACATGAGCTGGAGGTGGGAGCGGGGATGTGCTGGCCAAGGATCCCCTGCCCCAAGACATGAGCTGGAGGTGCTCCATGCCGTGGGATAGCCAGAAGCAGGATGGTCCCACTGCTGCAGGTCCTAGGTCCCTGTTTGACCCATCCTGGGGAGCACTCACCTTTGCTAGATTTTCCAAGCTGTTGGATGGAAGTGTGAGGCTTTGTCTGATTTGGGGGGGAAACAAAGCAAAACATTCACACAATCTTCATCCATTCCATAAACATAGCCCTGCAGCGTGGACACACCCAAGGCTGACCAGGCTGCCAGACATATCCCTTCATTATCTAGTCAGTTATTAATCAGAACTAGGTTCATCAAACCCTATGAAGAGAGAGTCTGAGACATCCTAAAGTTTTCACCAACTTCTATTGAGGCAGGGGGATGAACTTCAGAGCTGCTGAGTACTCAGAACACTTGATTTTTGGTGACTGAGTGTGAGACAAAGAGCCAGATATCAGATCTGAAGGTCTCTGGCATGCAGCTGGATTAATCAGCATTGGTTGTTAATTGAACATCAGAGAAGAAGCTGTTTGCCCCCACGTTTGCCAGGTAGCACTCACAGAAAACATACAAATCCATCCACGCTCTGCCAAGCTTGGACAGAGCTGTGGTCCTCTGCTGTGCTTCCTAGAGCTCTCCAGGCTTACACTCCTCTTCTGGGTCACCAAAGATGAGAAAAATAACATGTATTTGTGTATCAGACTTCACATGTATTCTGGACATTTGACCAAAAACCTTAAATGGGAAAGGTGCTGGTAGGTGGCATGTGCTGCATAAGAAGGTGTAGGCAACACTGTTAAACACATTTATGCCCATAACGTTACTTTAATAGTTTACAGTTTTACAGCTACATATGTTCAAAATGATAATTTCCAGAAAACTGCACAAGACTTGGGAAGTTCAACAAAAATGTTCTAAAGAGCTCTTCAGAAAAATACAACATCATAGTGTTTTGCCAACTCTTGGAATGTATTTATTCATGTTTGGGTTTGTGTAAGGAAGTTTCCATGCTTTAAATTTTTATTAAAAACATGTCATTAGAAATAAATAGCACATTTATAGTCATAAACAAACAAGTCATTTTTGCACACACTACTGCTGGATTTCCTTTTACAAAACTGGAAATGTATTCCACCATCTTATTTTCTTTTTTGTTTATTCCTGATATAAAAGGATAATGTTAACCATATGAAGTTTATACTTATCAGTTTTGTGTGTGCTCAGACTGAATACACTGAGGATTTATGTCTGTTTCCCTAATAACACTTATATTGGAAACATAGACTTCTGTTCTTGCTATTGATTTTGAATATAGTAAATTATCCTAAATATTGCAGAAAAATTATCATGGTAGTAACAAAGATTAATATACTTTTTCCTGCTTGCTCATGAGAATGACTGATTTGTATGGGGAAAAAAAGGGGGAATATGCTTGTACTGTAGAAAGGCTCAAAGTCTCGATAACACCAGCTGGTAAAGGAAAAATACTTTTTTTTTTTTTTTTTTTTAATTTGCCAGAACCTTATTGTCATTAGCTGTGTGAAAAAATGTTGCCTGGTTTCTCAGATACTAGGGAAGCAGAATTCCTCAATGCTGTTCTCTTTTCTGTTTTCTATTTCCTGCAGATCAAGCTGATAGTACTCAAACGTCACACGATTGATGTGCTTGCCACTGGAGACCATTCGTAGCACAGTATTGTCACAACCAATCTTCATTTGGGCTAATTAGGGAAAAGGGATAGAGACATAAGGATAAATTTATACCAGAGAGAGGGAAAAGTGATATGTAGTGTTGGGAATTACAAAGCACTAATGCATACTGCTTTGGAAACAAAGCACATTTAGGTGTAGTGATGACCGTCCGGTAGTGGCGTTGCTGACTAAATGCCTTCCTCTGCATTTGTTGGCTTTACTTTATAATGGCCTGGCTATTTCATTAAATGTTGTAGCCTTTACTCATGCAAACACCACTCACCTCCCATCCATCTGCAGTCTCAACTACAGACATGACACGGAATTTATACATGCTTGCACTCACTGGTTAGATACCACAAGTGACAGGCGAGAACAGCGGCACCCTATCCTGGAGATCTCCAAAACTAACAACACTGAAACACTGGGAGAGCAGAGACACAAGATGGGATTTTCCTTCCTTTATGCTGCCAGGAAAGCATGCTTTGATCTTTTTGCAGTGCTCATTATTTGCTCAGTCCCAGTGCTTACTTGTTAAGGCTTTGGGCAGTGCCTGGACCATTAGGCTGTGGTGTGTTGAAAGGTGATGTAGAGGGTACTCCAAGGTACCACACTCCCTCAGCCCCACATCTGTGTGCTGCAGAGCTCTATCCATCTCATCACTGCAACACTGCTTTCTCTCCTCAATTAAATATTAGGGAAACTGGAAATTGTTATTTATGTGTGGAGAAAGAAGTCACTGACATGGCACTGTTGTGAAAGAGGCTCAGCCTGAAAGCAGTGGGTGAGGGTTTTGAGACTTTTTGGGGTATGCTTTGCTTCTACAGCAGAAAGGAAGGCACTGAGAACACAACAAAAGCGAGAAAAAATGCCTGAACTGAAAATGTAACTCCTCTACCTTCATTTATTATGACTTTCCAGGCTTGTCTGTCTGTTGACACTAATAATAATATGTGTCATAGGAAAACTGTTTTAAAAATGTATATAACTTGATTATAATTACCGCAGGGGCAAGTGAAGGTATTCATGGGTGTGCTGCATCACACCCCCCCTGCTGCAGGCTCGAAGAGATTTAGCTCTCGTGTTCTGCTACATGTGAAGTTCACCAGTCTAGAGGAAATCTGGGTTTGAGAAGGCCCTGCATGGCCCTCTCTGGTTTGGTATTTTGTCATGCAGAGGTAAGTGGAAGAAGGAGTACTCACCAGACCCATGAAAGGAGTGACAGAGATCAGCTAGTGGAAACATCTTGGATGGGTCTAAACCAGTTCCCCCCAACAGCTCTACAAAATCTCCCACTCCCGCACAGCCTGCTGATGGTTTCTAAGAAGACAGAGATTAAAAGTTATTTGTTGTTTTCATCAAAATATAGCAATTTGCTAGACAAGACTGCAGTCAACAGCAGGTTTTAGAGTACTTTGTGCTCAAATCCATGTGAAATCAAAGCTGTTCTCATCTCAATCAATAAATAGTACTTCAATTTGTGAGTTAATTTATTTAAGAGGCTCTCAGAGAAAGATCTAAGTGAACTCTGGAAAATCACTGGCTTGCAGTTAAGTTGTCGATCCAGTTGCTTTCAGTGCAAGTAAGCAATCTCATTCTGGGTGCAATTAATTTGATGTGTAATCAAATTAATAGAGTCATAGGGCCGCACGCATGCCCACACAGCTGGCAGACAGTAACTTAGGCTCCAAAATAACCTCACTTTCAGATTCCTAAGCAGAAAGTAATGCCAAATCTCACCGTTCTGACTAAGAGAATAATCCCTGCTGTGGTCTCTTGTCTGCCCAATACTGAATAATGGGCCATCTCAAAGTCTGTTTTGGGACAAGTTGTTTCTAGGCGTCCTGAACCATCAGCCCTGAAGCTGCTGGTTCACAGGCTTCAAGAGCAGAGAAGGAGCTCCTGGCAGGACAGAGACATTGGCTTTTTGATCAGGCATACTGGTATTTTCTAGCTAACTTGTAATAAAGGAAGATTTTTTTCCTCTTATGTATTAAAACTTTACACTTGATTTAAATTTTTGTTTGCCTTTGTTTTCTTGTAACAAGAGTGGGGGTCTCCTTCTTTGTAGTGTGGAAGAGTGAGTGTCCCTGTGAAAACAGCATGTAAGGCAAGGCTATAGCTATGGACTGGTCTGAGGCAATCAATATTTAAAATCCGCACCTTCTGTAATTCTGTGACTGATTTTGCCCTCATGCACCAAGCTGTGAGCTGAATTTCCTCAGTCTGGCCAGTCTCTATCTGCACTGCAAGACTGACCATCTTTTCCTGAGCACTTCCCATCTGTGCTCAGACCTTTCCTTGCTCACCACTTGCCCACACCTTGTTCCCTTTTACTGTGCAAGCAAAATTTAAACATCTCTTAAAAACTCCTCACTCCCCTCTAGGAACTTCCCCAGATCCATTTTCCAGTGGATCTGCAGCCTGGGTCGTGCAGTCTCAGGACTCTCAGACTCCTAACAGCTCCACCTCTGGTATTATTTACTCTTTTCATTTGAATTTTTAAGCCTGCCCACCTCCAATCTTTTTTATTTATTTATTTATTTATTTCTTTCCGCAGAATTAGCAGATCAGCTCCTGCTGCTGATCAGCATATACAGCTAACATTTATTGCTCATTTTTTGTCTTGACAAAAATAGATCATTTCTGCAGTTTCACTCAAGCTGCCCTTTATGCTGTCTGCTGGTGGGGTACCACACACAGACTCAAATAGCTGTGTCTTCATTTTGCTCTAACCTTTTCCTTAAAGCTCTTCTTGGTGCAAACCACTCAAAACAACAACAACAAAAAAAAAAAAAAAAAAAAAAAAAAAAAAACAGATTAGCAACAGAGCCCCCTGTGTTGCCCTGACAGGGATTTGTTCACTGTTTCTTGTCTTGTTTCCACCAGTTGCCTGCTGAATTTCTGTCTTCTCATGTCCTGCCTCCCACCAGCACCTTGCCTGTGTCAGCTGTGTGCCCTGACTGCTGCTCAGACACAGGCAATCCGCACGGAGGACCTCAGCTACCAGTCTCACTGGAACCAGAAAACAAACATTTTTTTTCTATCCTTATGGACATTTTCACCTTTTCAGACCTCCCAGGCCCAGGGTGCTACCAACAGCTCTTGTCCTCTCCTGCCTGCTCATCACTTGAGCATCAAATGCTGTGCATCAGAGCAAACAGAGCAGAGGATGCTCAGCACACTGAGCATCTGTAGTGAACACATCTGTTTTTTCACCATGCTCATACCTCACTGCCTAACCTGCGTCTCCTTTCTCTGTTCAGAGTGCTTCCCGCTTTCATTAGTTTAAATGCAGACAGACAGCTCTGAGAGAACACTCTTTTCTTTCTAATTAAATGCTTGCTGTAACAAAGAGTAAGAAATATTTACATGTGCTAATGGCACTTTGCATAATTTGATTGCCTCTGCAATGTTACAGAGTCAATAACAGCAGAGACAGACCCAGCTCTGGTCTCTGGGGGTGCTGGCACACATGGTGGGCACATACGTGATCTGGAGCACACATGCCCTAAAAGCCAGTGCTGTGGCCATCCCTTCTTCACCCCTTCCTCCCCTGTCCATGCCCAGAGAAGATGCACGTGGTAGTGATTTATTAAGAAACAAAACCCACTCACCTTTAGAAAGAGGCCATTTAAATGTCCCAGGATGAGATCGGATATTTTTATCACCACTGGGTATATTATAGAAAAGCTGCAGTTTCTGTGCTGATGAGGAATGACCATGGTGAACCTTCCCGAGGGAGTCTGAGAGATGACATTGCAAGCTGGGGCACAGGAGAAGGTGCAGATGTTACTTGTACAGCCATTACTGCCCACATTTAGCAAAATTGTGTACTTTTGGTACTAACAAGTAAAAAACAATTTAACAGCTGAGAGTTAAAACCAAAATACTAAAAAGTATGCCTAAAATATTTTTAGGTTTTCTCGCTTGGCATTTATTCCCTAGAAATTTCCTTCCCATTGCTTATGGTGTAGAATGGGTTCTATCAGAATTTGAGGGTGAGGCCATCAAATAGGAGAGCTCACACCCCAAATCCACGCGTCAGGGATTTGTGTTCTCAGGGGCTCCTACTTTTTGCCAGTTAAAGCGAAATATGGATGAAGGGCTTTCATTTACCTTTGACTTGTCATTGCACGATACTGCCAGCAAACCCCCAAGCCCTCTCCTGCTCCTTGTAACTGGGGTTCCCTTACTCTGTGAAACACCCCACTCAAACTAGAGCAGGCACATGCTTATTTTGTTTTGAAGTTCAAAATCATCAGTTCAGGTAGTAGCTTATCGCTGGTGTGCGTGACCCAAGGGATCCTCCATGCAGGCAATGGAGGCCTGCAGCTGCTTTGGCCAGCAGGTGATGGACAGAAGCAAGCTCCAGCAGTTGCACACAATGATCAGGTCCATGGGCACAAAGCCACACCAGCCTGGAGACCCAGTGTCCAGGCTCGTGTCTTAACAACTCAAAGTTAGGGAAGGGCAGACATGCTCTCACCTTCATCTTTTGCATTGTAAGGCAGATGAATCAGATTAATTAGTCAAACAGCTTAAATACTGAAGATAGATGTCCTGTCCTCTTTTGGAAAAGTGTTGCAAGTGACCAATATTTGTACCTTGCTAGCTCGTGGGCTCAGGGAAATAACTTGCGAGTAGGTCCTTGGGATCATATATCACTCTCCATGTTACTGTTCAATATACTGATTGTACTGCTGAACTTTTTCAAATATTTTTTCCTCATTGTTCACCCAGATTTAGAAATTGCTCAGATTAAAATCTCTAGTTTAATACTACCCGTTCAAGCCAAATGTGACAGGACACAACAATATTAGATTTGAAGAGATCATCTTTGAAAGAAAGATCCTTCTTGTCCTGAATACAGAAGAAATTATGAAGTTCTCTTGTATAGTTCTCTAATTTTCTTTTCTGAGACACAAGCTGAGCCTGAGTCAAACCGCCAGGCAGGCAGCTCCACAAAAGTCACTGGAACTGTGTTGGTGCAGATAAAATCAGAGAGAATTCAGTGCAAACCATCACTTTTGTTTTGCTTTCCACCCCAGATGTAAGCTATTTAATTAGATAAAATAAGACTTACGGAAGAGGTTGGTAGTTTTCTTGACTGTGACAGTAAATCCATTGCCTGGGTGGTGAATCCTGAAGAATATCATTGCCACGTTCTGTGATGACCTGACGCTCCTCTGCATGTTGCCACTTTCACAGAAGTCTGTGTATCTTTCAGAAGTGGGGAGGGGATGGTCCAAGGAACTAGGAAATTTCTCTCCTTTGAGTATCCAGCCATCAAATACCTATAGGGGTTCAATAATTGAAACCAGGGCTTTTGCATATCATCCTCTCAGCAGAGAAGAGAAGTGTAAAGTGTTATGTTGTTTTATTTTGACACCAGATAGCTTGTTAAAAACCCCTAGGTAAAGCCAAAAAATCTTTGCATTTATCTATTTCCTAACATTTAACTAATAATCAAAGCTTAAATCAACATTTAGGAATGGGATGGTTATAAATTTTATTGTTTTTATTTCCTTCAGATGACAATTTTGGTGACTTGTTTTTGAGGGAGACAGCTCTCTTTGCTCCAACACCATCAAATTCACATCAGTTTTTGATTTATTAGTACTGCTGTTCAATTGCTACTAAAACTAATTTTTAATGTGAAAGCCACATCAAACAAAAGTCACACTTCTGAGCTGTGGACATGAAGTCCACTGACCTGCCTGTAATCTTCCACCATCCATGTTTTGCAGCTTGTCTTCAATGTGCCCAGAGCCCCCCAGAGCATCCATGTTTCAGTCCAAAAGAAAAGCACGATAAATCTTAGGGGAGGAATTATCAGCAGGGGGATTTCTCTCACCTGTGTCTTTTCTTTCAGCTCACTGTAATCACTAGAAAGCACAACAAATGCTGCCTACTGGGCTAGAGCTTAAGCAGCAACCTCTGCAAATCTTTCTTTCACAACAGAAATAGCAACAAATTGGCCCTCACCATGTTCAGGAAGACCTGTCAGAAACATGCCAGAACTGGAAATCTGTGTTAACCCTAGCACAGCTGTGCAGTTACCTTCCCTTCCTAGCATTTCCAGTTCCCTCCTGCCTGCTCTCACCTGATAACTCCTTTTGTGCTCTGATCATGCTTTGAAAATCGGAGGACCAGATCCTGCTGCTGCTGCGGTGAGTAATCCTGATGTGAGCGTGTGTGGGACGTTTTGGTGGAAGACCTGCAGGATTGGTTTCCAGATTTGCTAGAACTGCAAATTTTCTGAACTTGTGAGAAGCAGCTGCCCAAATCACATCAGGGAAAAGCTGCCTGTATGAATACAGTAGCAACTGGGGACACCATAATCAGAGGAAGGAAACATTTATAAAGTTTTAAAGGTTGCTTGCTATTTTTTTTTTTAGCTTTCACAAGTATCTATGAGTCGAGGAAGAAAATCCCTGAAATCATCCTGTAGCAACAATTGGAGAGACCCCAACCAAGGGACAGAGGGACAAGACCCCCCAGCAGAGGGACAAGGACAGGGCTAAAGGGCAGTTTTCCTCCTCCTTCCCCCCCCGCAGCTCAGCTTGCAGCCATTCAGGAGGGGCTCTGTGCTGTGCATAAAGGGCAGAGCAAGAGGCAAAGGGAGCAGGCAGGTACCTTCAAACCTCCCCTTACCACCAAAACTGAGTTCAGGTCTTGGTCACACATCTGTCTGCTACCAAATTGCTCCAGTAATATTTTTTTTTTTTTTAGTTCTGGACTATAAATGGCTTTGCATCACAGACCTCTCTCTGTTTGGAGCATGCTCTAGCAGGGCCATTTGATAGTCTTTCCTGCAATGATCCACACATTAACAAGTTAATGCAGTGAGTGGAGGTCCTCACAAAGTAATAGCATTTCAGAGGGCTGTCATTATCTCCTCACATGATTTATATTATCACAGAGACAACAAGAAAACCCTCCTACCGGGGCTGAGAGCCTTGGCTAGCACCGACCAAGCTTTTCGGTCAGTCTGCCAGCTGCAGACACTTCAGTGGAGGTGCTCCTGGAAAAGTTCGGAACAGACCATGCTGCAGTTTCGAGACTGATTCCCTGCCTGCGATAGACTTTGCTTTATGGGGGTGGTGGTGGTGGGAATGCCACCAAAGCACCTGGGGGAGGAGGAGCAGCAGTCCCAGAGATGGATGCTTTGTAAAAGGCTGTTCTGTATGCGCACACACACACACGCACTCGCGTGCCCTTCCACACACAGCCAGCATCTCACACACCAGAGCAGGGACACAGGGACAAGCAGCAGGAGCTGCCAACTCCTTACCTTCAGGAAATCGCCTCCTTGGCAGTCAATGTCTACGAAGTCATAGTCTATCGTGATGAGCTCCTCGGGCTCGCCGATGAAGAAGGTCGCACAGTGCAGCTGGGGCTGCTCTGCGGTGAAGGTGAACTGCCCCTCTATACTCAGCATGTCAATGCAGCCTGCAGGGACAGAGCCGGGAGCTGCTGCCTCTGCCTGCTCAGAAGGGAGACCCAGTGCCCACTCCCCCTGCACGGGGAAGGGGAGAGCGAGGAGAGACCCCACACTGAGACCCAGTCAGTAGGGAGGAGAGGGAGACGGCTGAGCAATGGGGGATGCTCACAGGTGTGGTGGGGGAAAATGACACATCACAGCACCTCTGAGCTGAAAACTGCATCTGCATGTGTACACAAGTGTATAAAGACTGAGTTCCTTTGTATTTATCCCTCATCACAGCTTTTCCATCTACCACTTCCCCTGGAGACAGACCCTGCCCGCGACTGCAGGTGGATGACCCCCAACCTCCTCCCATCAGTGGAAAATCAGTTCTGACCCCCAGCCTCCTTCAGAGCCCCTCTTGAGCTCTCTGCCTCAGCCACAGCTTGCGGAGGTTTTAACACTCTGCCTGTCTCCCCCCTGCCCTGCAAAATGCACCTGCAGCTCTGTCACTCCCAAATTACCCCAAGCTCACCCCCCCCAGGAACCTCCCACTCCTCAGAGAGACCCAGCAGAGCTTTGAAGAAACTCACGGAGCGACCGCCGGTAGATCTGTCCTGCAGAAAGCTCTCGCTTCAAATCTTCGCTGAGGAGTAGGAAGGGCTCATCTTCACCTGCATCCCTTACCTGTCAGGGAAACAGGGCAAGAAGAGGCTGGGGCAAAGCAAAAAACAGCCCCCTCCTTGCACTTCTCTAAAATAGGTGCTGGCAGATTAAATCCCTTCTCCGGGAAGGGTGCAGCTGTGCAAGAGCTTAGTCAGAAAGCTGCTTTAGTGGGGGAGCAAACCTGCACCTTAGAGGTTAGCCCAGCTCAGCACACAGCAAGTGTCTCAATTACTTAGCAAAAAGTGCAAGTTTGAGAAAAGGACAAATAAATGAAAGGAGTGCTTTTATATTAATGTCACACCTCTGGTCAGGTGCAGAGGGAATGGGAATAGGAAAGGAGAGTCAAATCCCAATTCTCAGGAGCTGGGAATAAAGTTAGAAGAGAGCAGAAAAGCACATCAAGGTGCGTTAGCCATCAGCCCCATTGCTCACCTCTAGGTATCTGGTCTCCCCCTTGTAGGCTGCCAGGAAGATGAGGACAAGGTGGCACTGAAGCTGGAAGGCAGACGGCATGCTGGCACCCCTCTCTGCCCACGCTAAGTGCCTGCTGCTCTGTGCTGGGAGGCAGGAGCCGCCAGGGCATCTTCCAGCGACTCTTTTTATAGAGCTGTTGGGAGGGGAGGCACTTGGTCCCCGTACTGATAGGGTAACCCATGGTAACTGAATTCCTCTCGCAGTAACACAGTACGTGGGCATGACGAGGGTCCAAATCACAGCCACAGATTCCCCAGCCAACAGCGCTCCCCTTGCTGGCAAATGTCTTTTCTACTTCTCTGTCTGGTGGAGCTGAAAAGCTCCGAGGAGGAAAGTGTGTTCCTGCACAGCCAGGGCGCTTGCTCCCTGTGGTGATTTCCAGTTACTCAAAAGCAAAGTGAGAATCAAAGAGCATCCCTCCCTCCTCCTCCTCCTCTCTGCTCTCAGGGCATTTCAGACCTGCAGGGCTCCTCCTGCTGCTCCGCAGCATGTAGCACGAACACTGACCTCCTGGTCCTGTGCCTGTGGTGGGGGCACAAAGGGGTCTGCAGCAAGTACACAGGAAAATGAGACAGTCCTCTGCAGCAGACACAGCTTTCACACAGAAATTAGGAAAACTTGGGGGTCCTAAGGGAGTATTTCCCACAGAACTGCTGATACAGCTGTCCCTCATCCCTGATCCTCAGGGGAAATTTGAGAAATACCTTCAAAGGATGAACCTGGAGATGAAAATTTGTAACTCTGCAGAGTACTGAAAATCATGAACTCGAACTCAGTGACTAGTTTTATGGCATACTCTAATTTTCCTCTGACCCTGAGTGATCCACTGATGGTGTGCATACAATACCTACAATTTGCCCATCTCAGTCATCTTGATAACATCTTCTCAGCTACGCTTTTCTGTCAAAATCTCATTTTGGTTCAGTAAAACTTAAAAAACAATATGATCCAAACTTGCAGAGCTTTAACTTTGCTGCTCATGATTTCAATCTTAAGGATGGTAGACAGGAACATTTGCCAGTTGTTTCACACCACTTGATGGTCAAATATTAATAGCAAAAAATACTACTCTGTCTATATGCTTTGATTTTATTATGCTATAATTCTTATGTTTGGAGTTTACTTTAAACTATAATATTCCTCAGTATCTGCATAGCACTTCTGTGATTATGCAGTATCTGCATGATTTCCAATAGCATAAAGAATACTGAGGAAACAGAAAATGTTTTTGAACTTTTCACACTAGGTTGTACTCAAAGGTTGCTAAAACTGCTTCAGGGAACTGTGTGGTTAATTGCTGAATGAACCAAGAGTGAATTAATTCATCTTCATGTACTTGCCTTGAATTGTTAACTGCGATTTTAAGCAAGCATCATCAGAAGCACTACGGGAGCTCAGAATTTAAATACTCTGGAGTTCTTCAGGGACTGAACTTGTGGAGGAAAGCTGTAGGGCTTAGCCACAGCCTGTGAGAGGGTGGCTGGGAGGTTGCTCGGGGTGGTGTGAGATGCCCCAGAGACCACCAGGAGCCTGCATGACCTGAGGGGGTTGCAGAAGAGCCCAGCCTCTTGTACTTCTCTGATCACACACTTGCTTTCTGAAGAGAAGAAGAAAGTCAGGATCATTGCATAGCAGGCAGCTTGGTGCTTGTTTGGAAAATGACAGAGGTTTGACTAAAGTGGCCAGAAGTGGTAGCTGGAGACCTACTACAGCCCCAATAAGAACCTCACTCCCCCTGCTCCCCATATTCCCAGCCCTTGGCAGCCCCCAGCCCCATTCTGGCTGGGGTGCCTGCACTTACCCTGCCGGCCTAAGCCTCAGCGGCTGTGTCCTCCTTGGATGCCTTTACTAAGTGAGGAAGAGTGCTCAGTTGTCTGAGGATTTCACCAGTTACTGAAGATTTGGTTGAATTCATCTGCAAAAAGGAGTGAAGGACAGGTGACACTGCAGCAAAACCTGTCTATTTCAGATCACCTGTGATCTGATCTGCTCTCACAAAATACACCAAGAGAAACACCATGGTTTTAAACCCTTCCCAGTGAAGGGTAGCTGAGGCCTGGGCTAGCACAGCATTACCTGGGGGGGTGCCCAGAAGAGCAGGTAACCCTGGGGCCATAGCACAGCAAGCTGCTGGCACCAGGAGGTGTGAGGACTGTAATACAATCCTGAAGGTGGTGGAGAAAGGTGAGGAGCCACCTCGGGCCTACAAAGGCTTCATGCTTCTGACACAGCACCTGCAGGAGTTTGCTTTGAGCACTGCAAATATTCTGCATGGCGTTATTGCTAAAGCTAAACTCAGATGCCTGTTGCTGTAGAAGGGGAATTCACTATTAGCAGGGACACTCATGCAACTTGCTGTTTCCTCCGTGCCACATCTTGCTTTGCATTTCAGCTCTGTGCTCAGCAGCAACTGGTGAGGAAGGCACAGTGACATCCTGCCCAGCCTCCTCGTGAAGTCACCCAGCACCAGAGGTGATTCCCTGCTTCCTAAAGCATAGGGCTAACACAGTCACAGGATGGTTGAGGTGGAAGGGACCTCCATCCAGCCCACCCCAAACCCTGAGTTGCTCCTCTGCTGTCAGAGTCTCCCCTTGCCTGCACAGACCAGACCCTCGCTCCAGCTCTGCGTGTGCTTAAGGATGAGGCTGAACTTGTCAGATGTGATTACACCTATCAAAGCAAAGAAAAATCAGCAATTTAATCAGGGTTCAAAATATCCCTAGGGCACTTTGGAAGGGAAAAGCACCTTAAATGTGATACAAACCCTTGGGCAAATGAGAAGAGTGCCTTTATTTATTTATTTATTTATTTTTATTGGGTTGAGTCACAGTAACACTTAATAGGACAATTTTGTTTTGTTAACATCAGATTACATAACAAAGAAAAGCACATTCCCACCCTGTCCAACCCCGCTGTAGACCAGATAATCTCATGCTGTGACACCTCCACTACACCAGCAACCTCTGTGGCTGTAACACAGCCCTGGGAGCACCTATCTCCTGCCTGGCAGAAGCAGGACATCACCTGCCCTACACCGTGGTGGCACCTCAGATCCTGCAGAGCATTGTACTGCTAGAGCTGGGGTCTGTAGGTGGGTTCAGATGCCCACAGCTGCCTGTCCCATGGTGAAAATTCCCCCACACAGTCTTGGGAGCTTGTAGGTGTCTTGTCAGCTGCTTTTTCAGACAAGAGAGATCACAGCTGTGGTGAGAGGTGGAGAAAATACAGCAGAATAGAGAGTAGTGAAACAAGCCTTGTTTACTCTCCCCTGTGGAGATCAAGTGATGCTCTGTGCTATAATGCAGTCAGTAATTGTGTTTTCCTTTCCTTTGAGGTAAGGTGGTTGGTACTGTGAGGCTGTGTACGATGCTCTTGGAACTGAGCTTTGCAGAAAGCAGTGCTCCAGCTACAGGCACTCCTTAGGGCTGCCTTGCTGATGAGAACAGGGACTGGGTGTTACAAACCACACAGGACCCCTGGTCTCCAAAAGGGTCTTTTGAGCCCCCAGCTCCCTAAAACAACACTCTTCCATGCTTGAATTCCTGTGAAAGATCATTATATTTCCACACAAGCTTCTTCACAACCATAGCACAGGCTGTAGCCATCATTCCCTCCCCTCAGAGTGGAAATTTCCCCTGCAGCTAATTGCCCCCTACACCCAAGGGAAGCCCAGAGCTTTCTCACTCCACACAAACCACAGCTCCTGGATTTCCTGTGATATACCTGTTGAAAACTTTGGTCTTCTAATTTGGGCCATATTTTAAACCCTGTATTTCCTAATTCCCCTGGGCTGCAGCCTGAGTCTTAGCACAAGCACCAGAGCAGATCAAACCTCCCTCTAACACCAGAACCTCAGACAAATGTTAGTTTTCCTGTATAGCCACATCCCCATGCAAGCTCTGTCTCCTTCACGCCGCAGGGAACATCCCAGTGACAGGCTGCTGCACATCCCACAGGGACTCCCCTGCTCGTCCACACCAGGCAAATCCTCTGCCTGCTCAGAACAGCAGCAAGCCCATAGTGCTTCACCACCAACAGCATGGGTAAGGAGGACTTCTTCTGCCTCAGGCACTCCATCCTCAGCTGCTCATGCTGATTTCTCGTGGATGCTCAGCCCAGCTGGAGAAACGATGCAGGGCATTGAATGTGCAGGACCTCTGGCTGTGGTTTAACCTTCTTGCTGTGTCAGCTGCTAAACACTGTGCTGAGTTAACATGTATTTCTCTTATGCTTATCCCTGCTTTAATTCAGAATTAAACAAGAAAGTAGCTTTTCCTTTTCTATAGTGTCTGGGAAATGTAACACTATCTAGCTGTTGCTGTTTCTCATGTGGCAGCAGGTCCCACACCATTGTCTGTGTCTTTGCACATAGGGGATTGCTGCACATCACTGGCATTTTATTATAGAGGTATGCCATTCAACTGGCTGCAATCCCTTCCACATATTAGTCCTGAACAGTGGGATTAACTAGCCTAGATTAAGGAGACAAAGAAATCTAGAGGCTCTAAAATGTCATAATTACTACTGTGAGGGGCAAGTTTTCAATCCCGTGATTACTAAATTCTTTGCTAGCAATCAATTACTGCTCTGAAAAAAAATGCCACGGAAAAGGAAACAAAGGTGAGGCTGCATGAAAAATCACAGCTGCAGGGGTCATTAGGAAACCATATCCTTAATATAGACTTACACAGAACATCACTTCAAAGCCTGAGGGATTGTGAAACTAGAGCCACATGTTTAGAATAGAAGGGAATGACAGAACAGAGTAGCTCGTTTGGAAGGGATCTTCAAAGATTATCTAGTCCAACTGCCTGAGGAAGCTCCTGCCTCTAGCCCATTTCCCTTATCGTATAAGTCACCATAGGAAACACTGAAGTCCCTGAATCCCTTCTCAGTACTCACAGATCATTACTGAACACTTCACTTCAGTTCTGAGGGCTAGAGGGGAAGATTTTGTATTCCCATACATCTCCATTGCCCCAGGCTCCTATGCATGTTTCTGCCTCCTCCCTTGCAGGTGCTGGGGAGAAGGAGAAAGAAGAGGAGTGAGACTTTGCAGCCACATCCCATTGCTAACCATCAGGTCCCCTCTCCACTAACAGGTTATGCCATGCTATTACCACAGCTGATTAGGGCCAGTTAATTGTCAAGACATGGTGCCAAATTTCTCTGTGTGTCCAGCACACACTGCCTACCACACCCCAGGGCAATGGGTCACTGCTCTGCCCAGGTCCTGGCCAGGGAGCAACCTGTAGTACAGAAAAATCAATGGAGAGCTAATTAACATCTCAAAAACCCTTGTCATTTGGAGGGCCCAAAATGTGACTGACAGACCCCTTGGAACTGTGATGATCATAACTACATGATCATGACTACATCTGGGGACCACTTGTGGCATGAGATGTGAGTTTCTTTGTTGCCACAGCAGTAATTGGTGGATAAGCACCCATTCTACAAAACGCACCGGTGGAACTACTGGAAAAAAAAACAGTTTAAGTAGCCAGGCTGTTGTCATACAACAGAAAAGGTACATCTCAACATGATTAAAGTAATTAAGTTGTGCCTATCAGTGTTTTGATACACAAACCCAACCATAGTTCCAATGACAACTGAAACCAAGCACCAAAAGTACAGTGTTCGGGATCTCATTTTGTACCTTTACTCTACCTCTGTTTTGGGGGAGTCAGGCAAATCTTCTGGCAACATATGATCCATCCTAAACCCAACACTCCTCCCACTGCAGGCAATGGGCATTTCTGCCACTACCTGCTGTCCCCAGCTCTGTGTGCTGGTAGAGGAAAATCTACCACCTCTTCCAAGCCTTGCAGTACATCTTTCTGTAATGACACTTCTGTTACTTGTGTGTGTATGAATAAGTTGGCCTTAAATAGAGATGAACTTTCAGTAAGGTGAAGTAAATGTAGCTTGTTAACTCTGGGCAGTTTAACACAAGAGATGTGTGATTTGTTATGTTGAGTAGCTTTGAGAAATGACGAATGCCTGTGGATTGGTGAACAGAAAGACTATCAGCATTGTGCAGGCTTGATGATAAGTGTTGCATTAACACTATTTATGGCATTGAATAAGAACAAGAATTGTGAAGCTCGCAGTTTAGCGGGTTACAAATAATCAAGCAAATATTATATTCAGACACTGAGATTACCCTGAGGGCGATGATCACTACAAGCTCTGCCTGTGACTCAATGCAGCGTCTACACAAAGCAGTTGGGGCCAAGAAGTGGGAGTGGAGAAAAGTTTTCTCCCAGGAAGAAAAAAAGAGATGTGGGAGGGGGTGATGGGGAAAGGCATGTGCCATGGCTCTGGTGTTAGGAGAGTTTCAGGACATTTGCCCACCTGGGATGTCAACTCTGAACATGGCTCCAACATGAGAGATCTGGTAGGTGCTCCATATCTTTGTCCTCCTTTTCTCCATGTCTGCATCCCAACAGATCAGCACTGGGTTGTGTCAGTCTTCACCTAAAGTAGTGGCTTCCCTGACCAGTCCCAGTGTCCTTGGAGAAGAGCAGTTTCCTTCCCAGAATGGGGCACAATTACTGGTGTTGCACTTTGCTCGGAGGCAAACATCAGATTACGCGCCAGACCTGCAGAGGATACAGGGTGTTTCAGCCACTGCTTCCTCTCCTCTCCCAGACTTGAGTTACCAGAACATTTGTCATTTTATTTTCAATGCTGAGGTCACCTTAGAATACAAAATATTATTTTTGGATATATAGAAAAATCTTACTACTTACACACACCTCATTCCAAAATTTGTTAGAATTGGGTCACTGTGAAGAACAAAATTCCTCTCTGACAGAGCTCCCCTTCAAAGAGTGATATCATGAAATATTTTTCCTATCCAAGGACAAGTACTTCTCAGCTGAAGTGACTGTCTCCTTGATTGATTCTCACTCATCCAGGGAAAGAGCTGTGATTCAACCTGATCGTCTCCAACAGTGTTAGGTATTACAATAATGGGCCATTTCAGAAATACTGTGGATTGTAACACAGTTCAGCTAGTCAATATGAGTCAGATAAGAGATGCCAGCATACCCAGCATATCGATGTATTTATCCTCTCAGCTACTCCTACCACTTAGCTCTTTTTCACATGCATGTAATTCCTCCCCTTCTAGACAGAAGTACCGCAGTGTTTCGTGTCAATGAAAAAAAACAAACATTGAAGGACTTTGAGATCACCTGGCATTCTTCCACCTCCTGAAGCCTAGAGACAGCTTAGACTTTGATAGAAATTTCACAGACCATCTCTTACCTCAGGTCTGCCAACATGTTTTTTCACTGCACAGAGAAATCAAACTCAGCTTTCAAATTCTCATGAATTGATTTCACTTAATTTGTTTCCTGGGGCAACAAAAAATGACAAAAATTTTCCCTGAGTGACAACTGTAAAATAGGTCATTGATGCAAAGACAAAAAAGCTTTAGCTTCTCCTAGTCAAGACATTTGTAGTTTAACAGGACAGAGCTCTCCAGAACTATATCTCCTCCAACTACCTGTAGCTTAACCATGTGGACCTATCTGCCACTGCCACTCAACATCCACAGCCAGAGCTGGGGAAGATGCAGTTTTTGCAGTGTTCTCAGTTTCCTGACATTTTTCAGCTCACAAAAAAAAAAAACAAAAAAAAAAAAAACAAAAAAAAAACACTTATCTAAAACCCCAGCAGGTTCACTTGCCCTTCAGCTCCTCACAACTTGTTCTACCCACAGGTTTTTCCTGTCCATGTGCTTTTCTGGGTTCATGCAACAGATGTGAATGTGGAGTCATCCTAACACATGGAGCTTTAGGAGAGACTCCACCAGCAGAGATACTTGGTACCCATACTGCGACTGTTTGCTCTGCAACACACAAAGTCAACCAAGACCTGAGAGTGACAGCTTGCAATTTGAAGGAGACAAACCAAAGGAACATCTCCCACTGATTTATCCTACAAATACCTGTACTCTGAGCAACAGCTTCTTCTGTTTTCCTCTCAGCTGCCTTGTTGCAACATTTGCAATTTTACAGATATGTCCTTATTTAGCCAACCAGCTAACAGAAGCACAACTTTCCATTGACGGCTAATTTAAAGTCATAAGCACATGTCCTCAGCTGTTGCAAAATTACGCCACTAAGTGCAATAGGCTTTGTTGTTTTATATCAGCTGAGAATCTACTTGCTAGGGCAAAATAAGTGGATGCAGCTGCAGTTCTCTTCCTTGGGAGTAGTCCCCCTCTTACACAACTGATTGCAGGTGGCTGGAATTTGGTATTTAAAAAGACTTTTTTATTTTTTAATGTATCTGGAGAAGTTCACTCATCTGCTCTGCCTGATGGTTACCCAAGGGCATGTAGCCCAGCTCAGAGGAAAGGACATGGATGAAAATGTCCTTGCTTAGAAAAAAAAGATTGCTAGATCATAAACAAAAAATCTTATCTCATGCAGTATCATGTGGAAGAAGAAAGATAAAATTGAAAATGTGACCCCTTTTTTCCTTTAAATAATACAGTGCCATTCAACAGACTTAATTATCCCTAAAGACACATCTATTAATTGTTAGCCTGTCAATCAAACCCGTTATTAGACATGCACATGACATCACATCACAGTCTAAGAAATCTTCCTGCCAGTCAAAAACCTTTATATAGATTAATCTGATTTAAGAGGCAAGTCCTGTCTTTGACCTTTTAACCAACTTATCTGGGTGGAAATCTGAGAGTAACTGAACTTTTTTCGGCATGGTGCCAGCCTAGGACTGTGGGCTTTGGGTCGTGGCCAAGAGTTTCCCTCCTGGCCACTCTCTGCTTTACACTGCAGCACAGCCTGCAACGCTCGTAGTGGAAAGGGGCTCAGACTTGGACTGCTGAGTAAATTGGCATGGACTTGCATTGCCATAGGAGAGCTCTGCCCCACCTTTCTCTGGCCTGCATGCATGGGAGTGTTAATTTTCCAACTGCTTGGGATACCATGAAGCCATGCTTCACTGAGATACATGCACTGGATTTTGAGATTTAGAGTCCGTACTGTACACACTGCATAGACCCAGCACATTGCTGTGACTGAACACCCACAGCAGTGCTTGCTGCACTAAGGGAGACCTATAAGCCTTTGCCCCAGGAGTAAATAGCTGCTCTGCTAAGGGGAAAGTGCACATCTCAAAAGAGCAGGCACTGTACTGACAGCATGGGGAGATTGCCAGCCTATGTATAGGGATGCCAAGGGTGAGGAGTTATGCACCAGGATTTGAAAGGTAGTCCTATCCAGATTTCCCAGACCAAATAGGTGTGCATGGCATTCTCCCCTCCCACAACCCCAGGCCACTTTGTTTCTCACCTTTAAGAGCAGGAACTGTTGTTGTAGGATGATGATTTTTCCACTGGGCTTGACACCGCCTACAGGGCTGTAGAGCAAAAGAAATGTTGCCTTCCAGTTGACCTGGACAGTAAGTCAGAGCTAAGAGGGACTGCTCCCTTTCAAAGCACTGGTGGTGTCACATGCAGTGTTTGGAGATCAGCAGTTGGACACCAAATCTGAAGAGGTTATAAATTTATTTACCAATAGTGCATGAAGCTTTGTGTATCAAGTTGCACTGCCACTTCAAGTATCCTTTGAACTGAAATAAAAGTAAAAGGCAAAGGCTGAGGCTTTCAAGATAATGCCATTTATCTTCTCAAAATCTGCTTTTTAGATGTCAGGGAAAACAATTTCACAATAGCTAGAAAGGATCTTGTCTGGCATCACTGGATTTTTATTGGTCTTTAATGTAACTTGAAAATATTAGGCCATATTGCAGTGTTCACTTTTCTATTGATTTTTCAGACAGTCTGGTAACACAAATGAAAAAATGCCCATAATTAGACGTCTTTCCTAAAGCTGAAAGCTGACTTTGGAGGAACCCACACAACAAGCTTCCTCTTCATGTAAAAGTTTAAAGTGGCTCCTGGATTCATGAATTACAGGAAAACTTGAAGTCAGCAAGAAAAGTGTCAGTAAACAATGAGAAAAAAATAATGGCTTCATGTTTAAAGAAGATAGCTCTACTTTTAAGAGCAGCTAAATCAAAAAGTTCATGTCTGCAGGACAAAATGTCTGTAGTGAGGTTGGTCACACAAACACCTTCCTGCATAGCCAGCAAGAGTGTCCTCAGTGCAGCTCTCCATCCTGAAGCTTGCTTACAGAAAAGTTCTGAGGCAATACAAAACTTTGAGGTGATCTTCCCCAGAAAAAGGAAGATTTTAGGCATCTCTTCTAGCAGTGCTATCTGCGAATGCAGCAGTGGTTGTCACGGGCAGAAGAAGAATGGCTGAGGAGTGAGTGACCTTCTGGTGCAGTGGGTCAACCCACTGTTAGCCCAGGATTGGGATGGCAAGTGCCTTGCCCCAGGACCCCAGGTTATGCCAGTGTTTTTTGTTTTCTAGTGTTTGAATGGGCTTTGTAGCATTTTCTTCATTTTCTGTTTATTCTCTGGTTTTTGTATGGAATACTTTCTTCTTTGCTACTGATAGAATTTAACAGTTGTCCATGTAGTTAAAACAGCAACCAGGAAAACCTAACCAGCAAAGCCAAACACTGATTTATTAAGTTTTATAAAACTTTGGTTGGAATAAAGGCCATCTGAGTCATTCTTGTCTGGTTCTTATGCAAGCAAGCCCCTTCTGCAGAGGAGCGAGACTGCACTCAGTCTGCAGTCAGTTCTGCTGATGAGATGGCTCCACAAACCCTCTTCAGCAGGGCTCCCTGTCTGACCCCAGTTGTGACTTTCCACAGCTACACTCAACACACAAGCTGCTGAGTGTCTAGGGTCCCACCAAGGATAGGCACGGGGGTTATGGACGTGCTGAAGCTTATTTCCAGAAAGGTTTTTGCTCAAAAGTTGTAATGGAAAAAGCAGTCCTCACTGAGACAACCTGAGTCCTTGTAGCTTTGGGCTGAAGGTTTAGACTATGCTCCTCTCCATGCCACCCAAGAAGGGGAAGCTCTGAGAGACCAGAAACAGTCTTCAGGACCATGAAAGAAGTCTTGCCTTTTCTGGCTGGTCCTGCTGCCACCCTCGTCCAAGAACAGCAAGGATATTAAAGTGCATGACATGAAAGAGGACAAAAAGTTGTGTTATTGTCTTCAGTTTAATACTTTCTGCCACGCTCCTGTATAAGACATTCTGTGAATGCTATATAACTTCTGTTATGGTAGAGTTAAAGAGCCTCTACCACCACCCAAACTTGCTTTTTTTTTTTTCTTTTTTTTTCCAAGATAAGATCATTTGGGGGCTGAGAGGCTGGAGAGCAACCCTGCAGAGAGGGATCTGGGGGTTCTGTTTGACAGCAAGTTAAACAGCAAATTGGCACATTGAAGGTTCTTGTTGTTTTTTTTTTTTTTTTGACCTCTTACACAAACAGATAATCTTCACTTAATTCAGACACCTTTTATTACAGTTTGAAATTACCAACCAAACAAAAATAAACAATGAGAGCACTCCATGCAAGAAAAAAGCTGCAACATGCTGTCACTAAGGATTTGCAGGGGTTTGGAAGTATGTTTAAACAGGAATCTAGATATACACTTATTTCAGTCCAAGGATGGGTTAACACTGAAACATTTCTCTCTCCATGTCTGGCCATGGGGTCCCACTGCCCCTTTTGCACCACATCCATGCAGGGAGTTGGATCAGCACAAGAAGAAATTATTGTTCCATCAGATGACTCACATGATGAAGCTGTACTCCGGGATCCTATCATGAAATCCACCACAAGTGGTCCTCTAAAAGCTCTCCTCTTAAGGGTGCCAGAATAGTGAAAGCAGCAAGCATTTACATTTCCCCTAAAGACCCAGTTCTTCCATCAGCCCTCAGAGCAGCTTGCTGACTAAAACCTCTATGTATTTGAATAATTTATCATATGAATGAATTCATTTATGACAAACAAAGAGGTGGACCACTGGGATGCAGTAATGCCAACACAACAAAATGGAAGCTGGGGAGATTGGGGGAAATGAACCCATAATCACAGCAAGCAACACCATCTGCTCAGGCGGCGGGAGGCAGCTGTGACCATATCTGAAATACGAGAGTGCAGGGACGTATGGAGCAGCAAATAAAAAGGGCGTTGGAATAAGCAGAGCTGAGCAAGAAACAAACAACTTTCTGTGACCTGCAGAAGCATGTTTGTTACAGAATGACTGAAAACTAAATGGCAAATTTTATGTCTCATTCCAAATTTTCCAATTCAGAAAGTATGTAAGCAACATTCACGTTCCTTTTACTTCCCACTCCACTGACACTTACAAAAGTGAAGTCTTAACTCCTGCCAAGTGCTCTGCCACCCCAAGCCTGGGACCTGGGAAACTGATCAGTGTGTGTTACAGACACCCGCAGTGCAAAGGCTGAGAATACTAAAAGCCGGATCTCAAACAGTGTAAGCTGCCTTTGGTCCAGCTTACACCAGTTGCTGATCTGGTCTATAAGTGTCTTATTGCAGTAGCAGTTTGACTGATGATGGTTTGCATTCACTAAATGCTGATGAGCACTAGCTAAGTAGATATACTTCATTGTATTTGTGGTGACGAGATTGATTGTATCGAGCATTTTTAAAATCCTTCTTCCTTTAGTTGTTCTTCAAAGAAATCATTACATGCCACAGTCAAAGCTGCAACCAGAGTCATAAATTCATTAAAATCCACTTCATTGTCTTTATTGGAGTCCAGATCTTTCATAATCTTATCGACCAGAAGGGGATCATTTTGGCCCTAAAGAGAAAAAAAGTATCTTAGCTGGGCAGATCTTGAATGCATAATTACAACACACGTGATGGTGCAACCCACCAGTATGACACAAGACCAGATACTATTAAATAAAAGGGTGAGTGCAATATGCACCCAAATACTAATATACGTGAGTCATAACATTAAAAACGTAGGTCTGGGGTCCCAAAGGTATGCAGCTACAGAAACTGGAAACATTGCAGCTCTTAGAAGGAATACAGGTACTGAATGGACACTGAAATGAATCAAACAAGTTTTAGGAGCTGCTGAGCACAAGTCTAATCTGTAATGTGCAATAAGTAAATAAATAAAAATTGAAATTTCTTTGTATCATCCATAACAAATAGTACTCTGAATTTCAAGCAACTGTTTATAAATGGTCATATTATACCTCCACTCATCGCATTCAGAATATCTCTACTTCACAAACAACACATCCTATGCAGTGGGAGTAAGGACAGTCAATCTCATGAAAATAAATCAATAACCAAGATTAAAAGAAAATCCAATTCAAGAAAATGGATACAATATATTAAAAGTCCTACTGATGGTGATAGGGTCCTCAACAATCCTTACAATTTAGAGGATACAGAAAATCTGTTATGGATCAGGTCATTATTCCATAAAGTGTCAATGCTGTGTAATGAAGAACACAACAAACATGTAAAGAGATATTCGTATCAAAATACTTATCCCTGAAAGGTTTTCTTAATAACACTGTGGGACAGATAAGCAGCTCTAGTGTGTCTGTGGTTTCCCATAACAGTTTCCGCATCACAGCTGGGTATGATTTAGTTAGGCCGCCAAGAATAAAATGGACCTTGGAGCTCACCTATTGCATGACCATGGTGTCATGCCATAGTTTTGTCTGGGACAGAGTTAATTTTCTTCACAGAGACCCACACAATGCTGTAGTTTGGATTTTTGATGAAGAGAGTGTTGATAACACACCCATGTTTCAGTTATTGCAGAGCAGTGCTCACACTGAGACAAGGCCTTTTTAGCTTCATGTGCTGTTCTGCCAGCGAGGACGCTGGGGGTACACAAGGCACTGAGAGGGGACACAGCCAGGACAGCTGGCCTAAGGGAACCAGAGGGATGTCCCATGCCATATGGTATGCAAACTACTTTGTCATTTCCTGAGAGCTGGTTGCTGAATTTGAATCTTTGAATGACTTATTTCTGCTCCATTACTAAAACAAACAAACAAATAAATAAAGCCTGATCCAGCATGAGTTTTGTTACTAGTTCTGGCTGCTGCTGGCCCTTCTGTCCAAAAGCACAGCAAGCGAAGCACAAAGTGCCTGCCTTGTGGCACCTGGGAGAGAACTGGGGGCCCAGACCACCCTCTGAAAACACACTTTTCAAAAGTGAAATTTGATCTCATCTCTTTCTCTCCGTCTCTGCAAGACAGTTGTCATCTGAGAGGCTATAGCAGGATGTTTGCTGTGTAAAGAGATGCTATTCCTGAACACTTTGATAGCTGCTTATCTCACCAGTGAAACAGAAACTCAAGAAACTCAGGAGCTGCATCTTACTGAAAGGAAGTCAGTGAGCTCACTGGCGAGGAGTTCCTTGAGTTCTGCTTTACTGAGCTTGTATCTGTCTCCTTCTTTGCCAGAGTAGTGATGAAAAATCCTGATCAAGGTGTTCATAGCATCCTCCAGTGGTGTGGACATAGCAGCAAGCAGGAGAGCTGTGGGGCAAAGACGCAGAATCAGTGGCATGGCAGAGGAATCAAAGTCCTTCCTTGGGGAAAGGATGGAGAGCTAGCTGGAGGTAGAAATTGTTATCAGCACTGAGAAAATGGGCTTTCAGCTGATCCATGCTGTCAAATGCATGTGAACAAGTCTAGATTGTTATAAAAAAAAACATGTTCCTGAATTCATTAGAATTCACTTCTAAATGTAAAAAGAAAGAAAAACCTTCACTTGAGAAACTGTGCTACCATGCATCCATTTGATATAAAAGGAAACCTCTTGCACCCACAGCTGAGAACACAAGCAAGATGAAGGTACACTGCTTATTCAAAAGTTTCCTCAGGAAAATGGGATCAACTGGAAGCCACAGCCAAAGTACATTTATACAGCAGGCTCCTAACATACCTGATTCTAAGGTGGTGAGAGGAAAGTCACCAATCACAAAGAGATGCAAGGGTAGGAGCAAAAGCTTTCACTTAATTTGGAGTTGCTTGTTTGGGATGATTTTTTTTCTCCCTGTAAATTACCTGGAATAAACAACTATGAGCTAGGCACACCAGAGGGTTTGCTTCATCAAGCATGCAGTCAGAAAATAGAAAGGGAAGCACCACTAAAACTTACAAAAGATGGAAATACAATTCATTGCTGAGTAGCTGACTCAAAGAATAACTAGAATTAGAAATCAGGTGGAAGGAAACATTGTTTTGATTAAGCCCCAGGCGAGAGCTTAAAACAAAACAAAACAAAACAAACAACAATAACAAAACCAAACAAAATTCAAAGACTGGAGTTATAAAGAAAAAATATTACTGCTTACCTGCTTTACAGGCTAACTGAAGTATTTGCAAGAAAACAGATCAGAAGGTGATGGTCACCTTCTGTTCAAAACTCATGCACACACTTGTTTATCAGGCTGAGAGGGTGGATTAGAGATGGACATGTAATTGTCACAAGGATGACAGGGCTTCCGTCTCCCTCTGTATTTGCCTACCGTGTTCAACAAAAGCCGCTTGCTCTAAATAGGTCACTAAAATATTTACTAGGCAGCACAGAGGGCTGTGTGTGGAACACACAATGTATTTTTTATCATTTGACATTTTACAAAAATGCACATCTGGGATTCTGAAAGTCAAAATTAGGAAATGCTAACAATAACTAAAAGTCAGTATAAAATAACTTTCCCCCATTTAAAAAAAAAAATATATATATATATATGTATATATATTTCTAATCTCTCTGCACTTCTACAGCAGTGAGCCTAAATGCTGAGCCACTGGCAGCCCATCCTCAAGGATACTTAAGCTTCCAAAAGTAGGCTTGTAGATGAGTTTGCAACAAATTCCTTGAGTCATTTATCTTTAATGTCAGATGTTTCAATAAGCCTAAAATGTTGGCTCTTGATGAATGAAGTTTTTGCCATAGTTCACATGTCCTCTGGACAAAACCAGTTTCAGACACAGGTGCATCTGGAATTGCTCAGAGCAGTAGACTTCGTTTAATCTTTGTCAACCCAGTTGAAATGAACTGAAGAGGCAAAAGTGCTCTGAGGTCAGCATCCTGCTTTCAGCCTGTGGATCATCCACATGCTCATCTCATATCAAGCAAGAGATGCTTTTGCAGATCTTTGCCCTTTGAACAGCTGAAACAAAGCTCCTGTCAGCTTGGCTAAACAGGTTACCACATACACATCATCTCCGCACTTCTGTTTCTGAGCTCGTTCCCCGTGGAATAAAAAGTGCAGTGCAACGTCTCTTTCAGTAAGCCATATTACCTGAAGACGTCTTCCCTTGTCCCAGCCCCAGAGACATGCCAGCCCTGCTGGTGATGGCTAGGGAACACAATAAGCAGTAATTTCATCATGATAGAGCCTACTTACCACCCAAAACATCAAAAACCCATAGTTTTCATGACAGTCACATGAAATGGAAAGCTTCTTGCTCTGAGTTTACTTTGCCTCCATGAAGTTCTCCACCTGCTGCACATGTGTGCCCAGTTAAGACAAATGGACAGATAAACAGCAACAGGGTACACAGCTGTGGCTGCTTCTCACTTTTGTCCCAGCCTGCAGGACAGAGGATGAGGTAGGCAACGTTGTTGTTTCCAAAAGCCTCTAGGCACCTATAATTTTAAGTTCCACAGTAAAACTCAGCCCACACCTCCATCTGCCTCCTTTGCCTCACGATTTGACACTTCTCTCATCCACACCATTGAGAAAAACCTCCCCAACCACAGGGGTCTCATCAGTGTCTGATGGGCAAGAATTTTCTCTTGGAGAAAGGGGCACTAAACAGAAATGCTAGATCCCAGTGGTATTGGAGGTGGCTATATGTAAAGCAACAGGCTCCTTAGCTTAGAGGTCTCTGCAGACATGTACAATAATGCAGGGTGTGCTCCTTCACCTCCCATCACTGTGGTTGTGAGTACTCACTGAATTAGGAGAAGACAATGCTCAGGTTAATTTCAGAAAAGGTCCTGGTGGAAACCAGCCTGGAAATTTGATGTACGACAAGAGGGATCTACTCCCTCTTGAAGCCAGATGAGTGCTGGGGAGGAGAGGTGCCCTCCATTCATCTGCTGTATGAGGGGATGGAGATGCATATCAGCTGCAGCACAACTCTCTCAATTATATCCTAGACATATCTTGTGCCATTGCAGATGCTAAGTAAAAGCATATGGAGGGAGACTGTCTGCTATGCACTACAGCTATGTAGGGCTGTGATCTGCTAATGCCCACAGCTATTGTCCAGCAACATTACCCAATCAAAACTTAAAGTTTCTTTGTTTGCCATTTATTCAACAACATCTTCACCCACAACAAGAAAACAAAACAAAACAAAACAAACAAACAAACAAAACACTGTTGAGTCAATTCATTGGTGTAACTTCCTCCTATTTGTATATATATTACATCTATTGTCTGGTTTATTAATAATATTGCAAAATAATTATCCATGCAAGGTCTACAAGAGGTACAATTTCTGAGCAGTAAGCATAAGCTTTCAGAGCTACTATTTTCAGAACAGAATAAAGAAGCTTTTTTCTTCCATTGTCTCCAGAACATCATCTCAGTAATTTATACAGTGATATAGTCTGTGTATTCTCTCTCAATAGCTCCTTTCACTCCAGCTAATTGGGTAAGAACTTTCTACTCCATGATGGAGTATAACACAGGGAGCAGCTGCACTGAGCTTGTTTATTCAGATGTCCATTCAGTTTGCTCTGTCCATACCTGCCCTTTCTGGACAAGGAAATTCTGCTAGTGGCTCTAGTGACAGCAGAGATCTTCTAACTCCACTGATATCAGGTCCCAGAAGCTTCTACAAGAATCATGATTGTCAGTCCACTGCTTCAAAACCTTTATCCAAAACTCTGACACAATCTTTTTTTTTTTTTTTCTTTTTGTATGTATGTTATCTGGAAGCACTGAAGATAACTGAAGATGACATGACCTGAGAGCACTCCTGTATCACAGCAATACATAACTATGTGTCAACAGCCACCATTTCCCCTCTGATGCTCCCTTGCACTTTAGCATCTGCCATGGTAAGTACAGAAGCAACACTGGAGCAGGCACATGGAGCAGAACCACAGCACAATTTGAGACACGGAGGAGATTGCCTTTCTCATTTGTAACTGAATTAGCCTGTTACAACTAGTCAAGTAATGGAAGTGTTGGTGAGAAAGCACCTTGGAGGTGTCTAATCCCACCTCTTGCTCAAAGTGGAATGATCAGAGAACTAGAGAATCACAGAACAGTTAGGGTTGGAAGGGACGTCTGGGGATGATCTGGTCCAACAAGCAGGGCGACATAGAGCACTCTGCACAGGATCATGACTAGGTGAGTTCTGAGTATCTCCAGAGACATCTCTGGAGACTCCATGCAGACTCCAAGCAGACTCCATGACATCTCTTGGCAACCCGTTCCAATGCTCTGTCGCTGCTCTGTCACCCTCACAGTAAAGAAGTTAAAGCCAGGACTCACAAGGGCTGAGTAGAGGGGCAGGATCACGTAACTTGACCTGCTGGGAATGCTCTTCCTAATGCACCCCAGGACAGCATTGGCTTTCTTGGCCACCAGGGCACATTGCTGGCTCATAGTTAACTTATTGTTCACCAGGACTCCCAGGTCCCTCTCCGCAGAGCTGCTCTCCAGCAGGTCAGCCTTGAGCCTGTACTGGTGCCTGGGGTTATTCTCCCCTATGTGCAGGACCCTACACTTGCCCTTGTTGAACTTCATGAGGTTCCTCTCGGCCCAGCTCTCTGCCCTGTCCAGGTCTCTCTGAATGGCAGCACAGCCCTCTGGTGTACCACACCTCACAGTTTTGTGTCATCACCAAACATGCTGAGGGTTCATGCTGTCCCTTCATCCAGGCCATTGACATGTAAATTGAACAGTTCTGGACCCAGTACTGACCCCCCTGGGGACACCACTAGCTACAGGCCTCCAACCAGACTGCGGCACTGATCACAGCCCTCTGAGCTCTGCCATCCAGGTGGTCCTTAATGCACCTCACTGCCCACTCCCCTAACCCACAATTCCTGAGCTTACCTATGAGGATGTTGTGGGAGACAATGTCAAAAGCCTTGCTGAAGTCAAGGTAGACAACAGCCACTGCTCTCCCCTCATCTACCCAGCCAGTCCTTCAGTCACAGAAGGCTCTCAGATAGGTTAAGCACAATTTCCCCCTGGGGAATGCATGCTGACTGCTCCTGATCACCTTCTTTTCCTCCACATGTTTAAAGAAGACCTCTAGAATGAGCTGTTCCATCACCTGTCCAGGGATGGAGGCAGGGTGACTGGTCTGTAGTTCCCTAAGTCCTCCTTCTTGCCCTGTGGTGGTTTTACTGTGCTGGGCAGCTAAACACCACAACCACTCTCTCACTCCCCCTCCTTAGATGAGGAGTGGGAGAAGTAAAGCAAAGAACAACTCACAGGTTGAGATAAGGATAATTTAATTAAAGGGAACTATTAATAATAATTATTAAAGAAAGATTATGATGAACTAAACAATTTAACTAAAGGGAAATAAAAAGGGAAAGGGGAAAAGGGAGGGGGAAAGGGAAAAAAAAAAAAGGAGGAAAAAAAAAAACAAATAAAACAAATGAAGACTATGTGGAAGTGCAGAGGAAATATTATTCTTTACTCTCTACTTCCCACAAATGAGCAATGACTGACCACGTCCTTGAAGCAGGGCCTCAATGCACATAGCTGGTGTTTGGGAGGAGGACCGACATTTTCACAACGAGAGCCCACCCCTCCCCTCTTCTTCCTGTTTCCACCTTTTATTGCTGAGTGTGACATCATCTGGTATGGAATATCCCTTTGGTTGGTTTAGGTCAGCTGCCCTGGTGATGTTTCTCTTCTCACTTTTTGCCCACCCCCTAGGAGGGTTAGAGAGAGGCCCGATGCTGTGCCACTGCTGCTCAGCAGTAGACACAACACTGGTGTGATAACACTGCTGTTCCACCTACCAGTGCAGAGTATGGAGCAGAGCACTGTATGGGCTGCTGCAGGAAAGTTAACATTCCAGCCAGACCCAGTACAGAAGGCTGGCGTGACATCAGCTTTCTTCCAGACCTCAGGCACCTCCCCTGTTCTCCACAACCTCTCAAAGATCGTGGGTAGTGGCATACTGATAACATCTGCCAGCTCCCTCAATGCTTGTGAGTGCGTCCCATCTGGGCCCATGGATTTGTGGCTATAACCTGATCCTCCCCAGCCAAGAGAAAGTCTTCCTTTCTCCAGAATTTCCCTCATGTCCCAGGGGTCTGGGATTCCTCAGGGCTTGCCTTAGCAGTAAAGACTGAAGCAGAGTAGGCATCCGGTAACTCTGTGTCACAACAGCACCCTTTCATTCAGCAACAGGCTCCTTAGGCTCCTTAGGCAGTTAAGGTCACCCATGAGGACAAGTTCTGGCAATTGAATGACTTCTGCCATCTGCTTATAGAACACCTCAACCATCTCTTCATCCTGGTTTGATAGTCTATAACAGATGACCACCAGGATGTCCATTTTGTTGGCCATCCCCCTGATCCTTATCCATAGGGATACTACCTTATCATTCCCAGCCCCAGGCTCAACAACATCGAAACACTTTCTAATATAGAAAGACACACCGCTGCCCCTCCTTAGATTCCTGTCCCTGCTGAAGAGCCTGTAGACATCCATTGCAGCACTGCAGTCATGGAACTC
Source organism: Netta rufina (assembly GCF_964035555.1). Taxonomy (NCBI): domain Eukaryota; kingdom Metazoa; phylum Chordata; class Aves; order Anseriformes; family Anatidae; genus Netta; species Netta rufina. The sequence continues at coordinate 21,964,909 of NC_140126.1, forward strand.
GTCCCACCACATTTCAGTGATGGCAACTAGGTCATAGTTTGCCTGCTACACAGTGGCTTCCAGCTCCTCCTGTTTGTTGCCCATGTTTCATGCATTGGCATAGATGCACTTGAATCGCACAATCACCCTCACCCTCAATCCTGGGACTGCTCCCCCAGGCTCATCTCTATCAAGTCTAATTTTCCCCCCATCCCTCTTCATTTCCAATTTAAGCCCTCTCAATAAACCCTGCCAGTTCCTAGGCTAGAGTCCATTTCCCCCTTTGAGACAGGTGGGAAGCATTGGCAGCCGTCAGGCCAGGTGCCAAGTAAATCTCCCCATGGTCACATAAACCAAAATTCCTATGATGGCAACAGCCTCTCAGCCATGTATTAATCATCTGGGTCTTCCAGGTCTGCTCAATATTCCTCCCTACCACTGAAGGGATAGAGGAAAACACCACCTGCACACTCACTCCACCCAGTAACTGCCCCAATCCTCTGAAGTCCCTTTTGACAGCCTTTAGGTTTTTCTCTGATATTTCATCACTGCCAGCCTGAATTATCACTAATGGTTAATAATCAGAGGGGTGAACAAGGTCAGGAAGCTTTCTGGTAATGTCCCTGACCTGGACCCCAGGTAGGAAGCAGACTTCCCTATGGGTAGGGTCTGGCCAACGTATGGGGCCCTCTGTTCCCCTCGGAAGGGAGCTGCCTACAACCATTACCCTTCTTCCCTTCTTGGTGGAGAAAGTCTTGAGGCATGGAGTCAACTTCCTTGCCCTAGACAGCCTTCTGGGTAGACTTTGCTCCACATCCTCACTACCCTGTCCCTCAACCCCCGGGGCCTCAAACCTGTTGTGTAAGGGCACCTTGGGAGGCAAGGCAGGTAGGGAGGGGGTTCGTTTGCAATGCCAAGCAGGGACCTGTTTCCATTCTTCTTCATCTTCCAGGTCCCCTCCCTCTGCCCAACAGAGACAGGGCAGGGGGTCCACCACTATTTGGGGTGTGTCGCCCTTGTGCTTTTCTTTCAGGCATGGCAGGGAGTGACTCTGTTGGTCTAACTCCTGCTCACACTCCCTGATGGTTCTTAATTTCTCCACCTCCTGTTTGAGCTTTGCCACCAAGCTGATCAGATCCTTCACTTGCTTGTACCTCGTGCAAGTAGTATCTCTGTGACCCTTTGTTGGCAGCAACAGGCTCAGGTACTCCCTGCAGCTGGAGACCTGAACAGCTGCATCTTTGGGCAGGCACTCTGTCTGGGTTGCCACAGTCTTTTTGGTGAGTGCTTTAGTGAGTGCTTTCTGCCTTGTGGTGACCATGACTGGGTCTGCTCTCTGGGAGGAAGAAGTAGTTTTGGCTTCTTGGATCACACTGATTTTCCCTTGGTATCTTCCTGAGGCAAAATAATACAAGATGTCTTTAAGCCAGAGAAGCCTATAGAGTGACAGCCTAAGCCACAATAAAATACTGCTCAATTTAAGAGGGAGGATCTCATGCTTAGGGCATCTGGTTTTACAATTTGCCAGAATACACGTGGGGAATATTTTCTCACAAATAATTATTGCACTGGGAAAGGCAAGTCAGCCTCCCACCCACATCCTGTCATTATTTATTTTTCCCAGATTGACTCTGTTCTTGGGATGCACGTGTTTTGAATCAATGGTGTATCCCCAACATGGCAAAAGTTGTGACTGTAAACAACAGGGAACATTACAAGGCTCAGAAAGACAGATAGACTGTACAGTAAAAAGCTTACATTAGATTAAGTATACTAGATTAGAATAAAGAGCTTACTTATATAGACTAAAGAGCTTTCAGGAGACCACATTTGAACCACTATTTCTTGTGAAGTTATAAAGAACATTTTTACATTTTAGCAGTGTTAGCATTTTCATTTTTGTTCTGTTTCCATATCCGTCTGGTTGACTGATTTATCTTGTTCCATCAGGCATGTCTGTCTTCCCCATATGTTCCAGTTCATATTTTCAAGGCTGTTTTAACTGCTGCAGCCCCACAGAGAGCAGAATAGCAAAGAGCTATTAAAGATCTTCCTATTAGCTTTTATCACTTAAACTTGGTGATTTACTCTTTAGAGATATTTTCTAACAGATTACACTTAAATGCTTAAGTTTACTCTGATCCCATTCTCTTTTGCATCCCATGTTGGACAATATTGTATATTCTTATCCAAATAAATAATTTACTTTTGCACTGAAATGACTAGCTCACTGAACTCTGCTTGTTGCCGTAGCAGTCATTTCACTTATAATACTCATTTAGGCCAGGAATTAAAGCATTGTCTATACTTGAGATAGAACAGGGTCACTAACCACTACTCCCTTGTCTTTCTTCCAGAAAATGAGCCACCTTTTCCTCTGTGAGCAACAACCCATTACTAGCTTGTAGAGGTAACATCAGGTTGTATAGGAATTTATTGTTATTTGGAAAATAGAATAGAAAACCTTTGTTAGCCCTAAATTGAAGTTACTAAATGACATTTTGGCTTTACAAGCATTCTTTCTCCTTCTTGTGCTTCTGAAGGAGATTTGTGTATACAGACATAGAATCATAGAATCATTAAGGTTGGAAAAGACCTCCAAGATCATCTGATCCAACCATCACCCTACAAAAAATGTCACCCACTAAACTTTGTTCCTAAGCACCACATCCAGACTTTCCTTGAACACCCCAGGGATGGTGACTCCACCACCTCTCTGGGCAAATCTTTCCAATGCTTGACTGCTCCTTCTGAGAAGAAATGTCTTCTAACTTCCAACCTAAACCTACCCTGGCACAACTTGAAGCCATTCCCTCTTGTTGTTCCACTAGTTATCCGCAAGAAGAGGCTGATTCCCAGCTTGCCAGAACTTCCCTTCAGGTAGTTGTGGAGAGCAATAACGTCTGCCCTGAGCCTCCTCTTCTCTAGACTAAACAACCCCTGTGTTCTCAGCCACTCCTCATACGAACTGTGTTCCAGATCCTTCATCAGCTTCATATCCCTTCTCTGGGCATGCTCCAGGGCCTCAATGTCCTTCTTGTAGTGAGGGGCCCAAAGCTGAACGCAGTACTCGAGGCGCAGCCTCACCAGAGCAGAGTACAGGGGGACGATCATCTCCCTTTTCCTGCTTGCTACACTATTCCTGACACAAGCCGGGATGCTGTTGGCCTTCTTGGCCACCTGGGCACACTGCTGGCTCATGTTCAGGCAAGCATCGACCAACACCCCTAGATCCTTTTCCTCTGCACGGCTTTCAAGCCACTCTGCCCCAAGCTTGCAGCATTGCATGGGGTTGTTGTGGCCAAAGTGCAGGACCAGGCACTTAACCATGTTGAACCTCATCCCATTGGCCTCTGCCCATCAACCCTAACCTGTCCAAGTCCCTCTGCAGGGCCTTTCTACCCTCTGGCAGATGGACACTTCCCCCAGACTTGGCATCATCTGCAAACTTGCTGAGGGTGCACTCAATTCCCTCATCCAAATCATCAATAAAGATATTAAAGAAGATGGGCCTCAACACCTATCCCTGGGGAACACCACTCATGACCAGCTGGATTCCACTCCATTCTTCACCACTCTCTGGGCCTGGCTGTCCAGCCAGTTTTTAACCCAACAAAGTGTGTACCTGTCCAAGCCATGGGCTGACAGCTTCTCCAGGAGAAAACTGTGTGGGACTGTGTCTAAGGCTTTGGTGAAGTCTAGGTAGACTACGTTAACAATCTTTCCCTCATCCACCAGGCAGGTCATGCGGTCATAGGAGGAGATGAGGTTGGTCAGGCAGGACTTGCCTTTCATGAAGCCATGCTGACTGGGCCTGACCTCCTGTTGCCCCACATATACATAAATTACCTGATTGCATTCAAGATGACCTGTTCCATCACCTTTCCTGGCACTGAGGTCAGGCTGACAGGCTTAAAGTTTCCTGGGTTCCCCTTATGATCCTTCTTATTGATGGCCATCATGTTAGCAAGCCTCCAGTCATCCAGAACCTCTCCAGTTGACCATGACCACTGATAGATGCTGGTAAGTGGCTCAGCAATCACATCCACCTACTCCCTCAGCACCCTTGGGTGGATCCCGTCAGGTCCTATGGACTTGTGACAGTCTAGGTGGAGCAGCAGGCCTTTAACTGTTCCAAATGAACTATGTGTGTGGGTTTCTTCTGCTCCTCATCCCAGACTTCCAGATTGGGAGGCTGAGTACCCTGAGGATAAGCAATCTGACTGGTAAAGATAGATGTTTGCCTGCCGCACAATGGCTTCCAGCTCCTCCTGTTTGTTGCCCCATGCTCCAAGCATTATTAGAGATGCAATTTATTCATGCCATCGCCCTAATCCCCAACCCTGTTAGTGCTCCCTGGGCATCTCTGTCAAGCCTCATTTCCTGTCTGTCCCATTCATTTCCAGTTTAAAGCCCCCTCAATGAGCCCTGCCAGCTCTTGGGCTAGCATCTCTTTCAACCTTTGAGGCAGGTGGGACCCATCTGCAGCCATCAGGCCAGGTACCAAGTAAACCTCCCCATGGTCAAAAAAATAAATGAATGTTTCTGCCATGGCACCAGCCTCTCTGCAATGTATTTATTATCTGGGCTTTCTAGGTTTTCTCAGTATCCCTCCGTGCCACTCAAGGGATAAGGAAAGCAGGAAAACACCACCTGTGCTCCCACTCCATCCAGGAACTGCCCCAGTCTCCTAAGTCCCTTTTGATAGCCTTCAGGCCTCTCTCAGTGATTTCATCGCGCCTCAAAGGGGCCTTGGTGAACCATAGAAACTTTAAGGTTAGAAAAGTCCTTCAAAGTCATCTGGTCCAACCATCACCCTACCAACAATATCACCCACAAAACCATGTTCCTAAGCTCCATGTCCAACCTTTCTTTAAACACCCGCAGAGACGGTGACTCCACCACCTCCCTGGGCAAGCCTTTCCAATGCCTGACTGCTCTTCCTGAGAAGAAGAGATACCCTGCACACTATGATCCCCTGCTCTGCTGCAGAGTCATTTATTACTTTAATTCTGTCTATTTATACCAAGGAAGGTTATCAAAGTAGATTAAAATTCCACAGTGTCAGACCCAGCTATGCCTCATCTAGCAGGATGCCCAGTTCCAAGTTACTGGAGAATATGCACTCCACTCCAGCTGTCTGTGCTAGCTGATGTTACAGTACAACACCTTCTGAACAGAATAGTCTTTCCCTTTGTGATAAATCCACTGATGGATAAGACAAACCCACCCTCCTGAGGCATGTTTGTTCCGACTGACTCATTCAAGCTTGTCTCAACACCCAACAACCTTTTTCCTAGTTCACTTCAATGTCCAGTTCCTTTTTTCCAGGTAGGTACCATTAGTACTTCTCTTTGCAGGCTGTAGTGAACTCCACAGGACTGTGGTCAAGTCACCCAACAGGTTGCAGCAAGTGACTGGGAAAATTACTGCCACCCTTCATACTCATTTTCAGCATAAGCTTCCTACGCTGCCCCTGTATGGAAGAGCACTTCAGGTCTGACTCACGCATTGGCATTTGGGAGCAAATAGTGTTTGTCCATTACCACTGGTTTGAAACAGGAAAGCTAACAGAGATGAATTAGTAAATGGAAATGCCTTCAGAGGGCTCAAGGTGCAAGGAGATGTTTTCTGCTTCATGATGATATCAGCACTGTAGAGGATGTTCTCTACTATTGAGGGCTCAGCAGTGTGCAGAATACATACGGACCGCTAAAGAATGTCCTCCGTATGACTTCACTGCTTTGCAACCTAAAGAAATCCCTTTCCTGCTGTAGTTTTTCCCAGAGCCTAGAGGAAGGCACCTTCAGTTACTGGCATGGTCGGAAGTACAAGAAAGCAGGATTCTCTTTCTTCCACAGGTTTCCTTTGGCTCTGGTAGGACCAGTGACTGAGTCCTGCTTCAGTCCCTCCTTTCCATGGTTCTCTGGTCTCCATCTATACATATGGAAACTATTACTTAGGGAGAAGGTTTCCTAGGGCTGACGCAACTGATGCAGCTGCTCTCTGGTGGCAAGGAGTTCCTCTGAGTGGTGAAGACCTGCACAACTGCACATGTAAATGCATTTGGCCATGTCATAATGCATGGGTAGCTGCCAAAGTGGAGCTTCCAGCAGCCCTCTGCTCTGTCTGCAAACCACAAGCTCAAACAGGCTGACTCTTGAGATAAATGACAAATAAATTCACCTTCCTTGTCACCATTGCATTGGCAGAAATAAATAACTGTTAAAAGATGGAAGTGGAAAAAAAAAAAACACAAAACAAACAAAAAAAAAACCACTGCAGACTAGATTGATTCAATATTTGTGGGCTTTGTTGATATTAAATCAATATGAAAAAATGAGTAGAACAAAGTTCTGTCTTTTTTTGTATATGTATAAAACAATGAGAAAAACTTTAGGTCTGGGGCTGCCCCTTAGTGTCTTGCATAAGAACTGCTACTCCTAGATCTCATGCTAGCAATGACTACCAAAATGATTCAAACTGCAGGACCCAAGAAGTCAGACTCTCCCAACTGCTCCAGGACACCCATACTTTTTTCTTTACTGCGTTACTACAGCAAACTTTGCATAAAGTTCTGCTGTATAAACAATAAGCAAAATGAGAAGTAATATTAAAAATTACAGAGGAAACAAACTCCAGCTTCTCATGGCTTGGTAGCTAAAGCTACAAACCCCGCAGGTAATTTAAGTACTTCACAGTTCAGTGTTAAAGGAATTAGGGATTTAGGGATGTGCTTTGCAGAATTCAGGCTGTATATTCCACTAATGAAAGGCCAGCTGACAGCAACAGGCACACATGGAAATATCTGCTCCTTAATAATGCATCTCAAGCTTACCATTTGCTGTGGGAAAACGATAGTTCAGAAGCACTTAATACCAATGCCACTGTTTCGAGGGGGAATGAAAGAAGAGGGAGGAACAGAGTAATGCAGTATTTTCAAGAGCTGTTAATGGAGCAGTCTGCAAAAGGACACGAATTCTTTCTCAAATGCAATTGGATTGCGGAGCCTGAAGAGGGCGTTGAGGGCCAGTAGGTAGTCAAGATATATACACAGTGTTTAAGGGGAAGTAAAACCATAGAAAAAGACTTCAATAAGTATTTTGCACGTGTTTTCACTGTGGTGGAGCTTGGGGAGGCTCCCACAGGACAGAGAAAAGGACACGCTGGTGGATCTGTCTTAAACCAAAGTGGGTGTAGAAGGAGCTGTAGGGCAAATCCTCAAAACCAGCAGGAACAATTTAACCATGACTGGATGGTATCCACCCCATAGTTCTAGACGATTTTGAGGTTGATGAACCACGTGCTAGGAGCCACCTGCTGAAATCTGCCTTGTTATCAATTTGAGAGGTGCCCTGCAATATCCAGAGAGCTGCTGAGCAGTAAATCTGCTGTTCATAGTAGATAAAGAGGTGGACATTAACATGAAAAACAGAATAGTGGGAACATACATATATACTATGGAAAAGTAAAGGAAAGTCATAATTCAAATCTACTGACTTTGCCTGAAGGAGTCCATGAGTAGATGACCTCAGTGACTGCTGTCTATCTTGTTCCCAGAAAGGATTCCTCACTTTTTAAGAAACTAAGAACACTCTTTAAGAAACTAGATTGCCATGGAATAAAAGGAAAAGGCTCGTAAAGGTGCATGACTTATTGAAAGATAAGAAATAAAGAATGAATTATTATTCTTTAAAAGTGAACTGAAACCACCAATGGAGACCCACGGGAATCTATGCTGGGGCAGGCACTACTCAGCATATTCACCCATGATCTGGGAAAGGGAATGAATAATGAAGAAATTAAGTTGTGAGTTTTGTTGTTGTTCTTGTTTGTGTTGATATAAAGCTGCATAGAGAGAGGAAATGAAAATGTTGGCCCAGTAAGAATCTGAAAATAAAAGGAAAAAGAAACAAAACAAAACAAAACAAAAAGTTTAGGAAAGAAATAGGAAACAGAACAAGAAATATTCTTAAACCACTAAATAAGGGAGCTCACTTCTTCAACACTGTAGTAGTCCCAGTCTCTTCATTCTACAAACAGTACAGAAGGATTAGAAGAGGCAAAGAGAAGAGCAGCCAAGATGTTCAAAGTTATGAAGCAGCTTTTATGTTAGAAACAGCTAAATACACAAGGCATCTCAGTTTGTGGAAGGAAATAACTGAGTAGGGAGGTGAAAGAAGTCCATGCAGCTGAAATTGGCATGGAGAAGGTGAGTAAGTAATAATTATTCATGGTCTTTACCAATATAACAGTAAGAAGAAATAAAAGAGAAAAAAAAATAGGTCAAAACAAACAGAAGAATAATTTTAAATGGTGAAGCTGCTTGCTGTGACAATCTCTTGGGACATGTTTATTGGCAGCTACTAAACACAAAAGCCTGTGCCATTGAGACATCTCTGAAGTGCATACCACTGGAGACTGGATGAGTATTCTAGGAATGTGGTTTGAATGGATGTCTCAGTAATTTTGTAATAGGGAGAAAATTCATTAAGAAGTCTAAATCAGACCAAATAGCCCATTCCAGGATAAGGTCAGAATAAAGCAAAACTCTGAAAGCAGGAAGTACTTGCAGCCCTCCCCATATGGTCTCGTTGTTATTATAGGTGCTGTTGCTCTGAGGGATCTGCTCATGGGATAGAAGAGTGGATTTCTAATGGCACTAAGAATGGTAGTGTACCAGTACTATTGGAGCAATGCATGTCTCAGCAGGAGCCAGGCTGATTGTTAAAAAAGCTGATGCAAATAGAGAGCCAGAGGCATTTGTTTCCAAGGTACAATATATTTATTTGTCTTTAAAATATGAGGAAATGTAGTGGTTGTTTCATGTTTAATTGAACACCATAAATGATGGCCCAGAGATATGTTGCATGCATGTGTGAACCACAGACAGCTGAAATGGTGGGAGGAACAAAGAAAGCCAAGGGGCATCATTTTCTCTTCACAGCTTAGAGTTAACATAGAATTTGGGGCTGCATGTTTCATTTCTGTTTGGAGAAGAAACTGAGAATAGAGTGCTTTGCAGATACACTCAAGTGATACCCAGCTCACGTTGCCCTGCTGTTATGCCTCCATCCTTTGCCTTTGTGAAGCAGCAGCAAGAGCTCCCAGCCCTGCCATCAGAGGCACCTCCTCTGAGCTGCAGGTCAGCAGCTGAATTCTGCATGTCAGACAACATGATGACTTCCTGGGCTTGCACAGAGGTAGACTGAATGGACTAGATTTCAGCAAACACCTCTAATAATAAAAACAAAAGCATGAGCATTGGAAGAGAAGAAGTAGACACAAACGTCTGTGGAACTATAACTCAACCAATACAGATCATGGTTAAAATATGTTATTAAAATTTGGAAATAATCTGGAATAAAGTGAGTTACAATGGATGAGTTAAAGTTGTGACAGAGAGAAAGCCCATAGAACAATTACAAGCATTCTCTTTGTGCTGCTAAAAATAATCATCATGTCTGCTGTGGAAAACAGAGCAATTGTGCATAAATCCACTTTGAAATTTACTGCTCTACTGACTTCTAAAAGGTTGAGTAATGTTTTATTGCTCTTACCCTGTTTTCCAAGTATCCCTGTAACAAAGCCTTGAAAGAGATGGTGTTAAATTCACACAACTTCCTTCTTATCTCTGCCCAACCATGCTGAATAATATTCTACCTTTGATTGGAGTCTCTTCTCTTTAATTTAAATAGCTACATAGCACAGTTTAAACTCTTTCTGAGCCAGAGAACAGGACAAAAGTTACATCTGAACTCCCTTATTCATGTGAGCTTTCTACATTCATTATCTATAAGAGTGTAATAACATTTATATCATACTTGTGGGAGACATACATCTCAGTGAAAAGGAATTTGTTCATAATCAGAACTGTATGAATTTCTGTTATTTGCTTTTCAGATATTTGGCCAAAGTCCCTGAGCAATGAAAAGGGGAATGCCAATGACTGACACACTCTGCAGCATTTTTAATGTAAGCTTTTATTTTCTCTTTTCTCTGTAAATATTTTTTCAGCCCTCTTTCAACCCCCACCCCCAGCCCCAGCCCTTGATTTTAGAGTGGAATGCAGTTTTGCTTTTATTTATTTATTATTTTTTTTTCTAAAATAACTCCTCTGGCATTGCTTAAAGGTTCTTAAAAAATGATCATCCCTTTGTTTTTTCCAGAGAAGACAGGACAAATCTGTAGACACAAATATAAAAACTGGTACTAAATTAAATTTCATACATACTTTTGATAATACAGAGCACTGTCATCTATGGATTAACAACTATGATGACAATATCACCACCCTTCCTTGCTTCTAGAGATTTTCCATTTCATGAGTTCCAAGATCCACCAGATCCAAATGACTGTCAGGTTCTTGAAGGGCAAGTACATGCTACCAGCTTTTTCCATTGTGTTGAGCTAGATATTCAAGTGTGTTCATTTTGGAACAAAAATGTAAGTATCCCTATTTTCAGATAGCAAGAAGTGATCCTGAACACCTGGGGCTCTTACATCTCCTTGGAGTTATACTATGGCAGAAGTATGGCAGAAAACAGTGCTTGCCATAGTTCACTAGCAATCTAATTATGGTATCTTCATTTATTCCATATGTACTTTCCATCTTCCACTGGTCATTGAAACAGTGAGTATAACAGGCATTGATGTCTTTTAGTCAAATGGTTATCTAAATAAAATCACGACACTCCCAGAGCAAATTAACAACAACTTTCCAGCTATCAAAATTATGAATGTTACTGGGCCATGGAAAGCTCCTAAATAATGATATGACAAAGCATGTAGGTTTTTATCAAGGCACTGAGCTCAGGCATTCCCCATCCTTTGTTCTTGTTTACTATCAAGAGAAATTTAACGTAAAATGAGAAGATGATGCTCCCACCATTTACTCTTATGATGCAGCTCCACTTACAGGACAGGTCCAGCACTCTCAGCAGTCCCTGGCTCATCTGACAAGGTGTGTTGGCACTCCAAAGCTCCATCCCAGCCCCAGTCCTGACTTTAATACCAAACAGAAGTATGCTTGCAGTACCTTGTAAGAATGTTACAATTCCTCCCTGAAAAAGATGGAAGACTGGTAAAACTGTACAAATGGGACTCTGTTCAAAGGGTGGAGATTCATTTCTTACCTAAGAAATACATTTATTTGTCACTTAAGATCACTCTCCACTTGTAAAGCAGCCTGAGTTACCACCTTCACCAATACAGATATATTTGCACAGAGTAGCCACAGTGACCATGGTAAACATGCATTAAATTACAGTCAGACTTGCAGGTGAAGCAACATTTCCATGAGAACAAAATTCCTGTGGGCTCAGAAGCTGTGAAAATAAAGACAACAAACAAACAAATAAACAAACAAACAAAACAGCTATTGTTGGTAATAAACTTCTGCATGTCATACAATTCAGAAAGCTGAGCATTACAAGACTGTTCAGATAAAATTACACTTGGAAGAGTTCAGTTTAACAGTGTTTTAGATTAAAAAAAAAAAAAAGAAAAAAAAAAAAAGACAGAGACTGGAAGACACTATGACAATGTCATGCTTCCAAAGTTACCCTTCAGGAGCCCTGTATCTCCCCTTAGCAATCCACTTTCCTGATCCCAAGCTTAGCAGGGTTATTTAATATCAGCTGTTAAGTCCTTCTCCCTCTCTACCATCAGATTTGTGTGTTTTGAAATGGAGAGTTGCAAAACTATCTGGACAGAAAAGTGAATTAAATCTTTCACATTTATCTACGTTGAAGAGAACGTGCAATATCCACTGGAAACAGAAGAGGGAGCATTTAATCACAGTACCGGCTCTGTTTTGCTGTTTTGGAGAAAACATGACTCTATATTTGAAGTTTGTTCCCCTTGAGCTGCAGCTGACGAACAGCATGCTCGACCAGCTCCTGAATATCACAGAATCACAGAATTTACAGAATCACAGAATCACAATATCATCAATACTACCACCTTAGGCAGACAGCTTAGCTGTCTCTCTGACTGTTGTCTGAGAAGCCACATTCCCACATCATTCTTTGTGCCCTTTCTCCACGGATATGGTACTGAGTATGGTACACGCACTTCAAGTCTTCTGCAGCTAGGAAGTTAATATGCAAAAGTGGAGGTGCAAATTTACAGTGAAGTCCTTGCTCTGTGGGAACACCTTACATGGAGAGCCAAGAAAGCTCTGGCACCTATGACGTAAATGATGCAGTTGTAGAACCTGTAGAACCCTGTGTGAATGATGGAGAGGAGGGTGTTCTGAGAGGAAGGAGGGAGGCTGCTAGGCTAGACATACTAAGCTTTGCACTGTATCATCTATCTGCTCGTATAGGATGTTTAGGTAACAATGCAGAGATGTGCGTCTCATCTCTAAGTGCAAACTGACTGGGAGGAGCTGGGAGGAATGTCCTAGCCAACACAAAGGCACTGTGAGTTCCTGCTAAGAGAAACTAAGTATGAGCTAACATGAGATACAAATGTAGCTCCGTGCACAGGATGGTGACGCCACTAAGTAGAGAAGTCCCCCAAAATGGTCCTCAGGAAAATGGTCACCATTTTCCCCAGCCATGTCTGGTGGGTCTGATTCAGCATCTTTGGGTGTCCTGTGATACGAAGTGACTCCATGGTTGGTATTCATACCAAATATTGTTTAAACTTAAACTCCACATGACAGAGGAAAGGATCTTGAAACAACAGCATTCCTGACATCTCTCTTATCCAAAGCCCCGCTATCTTGATATGAGAAGTAGGCAGTGGAATCTGTGGCCTTAGCAGCAGAGTCAGGCACTGTCATTTCCCCAGTTCTGGTAGCGCTAGCTCTTCTCCATAACGTCCCATGTCATTATGTCATTAGAGCCAGGATCTTCCCTATCTGCCAAACCAAGGCCCACCAGAGATACCAAAGTGAAAACACGGCATTACTAGAGTGAAGGTAGCTGTGGGAGGGACTAGCTCCTCCTCTCTCCCCTTTGCTGTCTGCCCTTCTCCAGCACCTTCTTGGCTACTGCTACAGAGTTTAACTCCTCAGAGTTCTCCCTGGGCTGAGTTTTGTCTATGCTGAAGACAGCTCTACATCCTCCAATAGCAAATCAGAGCAAATCCATATGCACTCTTCAGAAACACTGCTCCAAGCAGCTCCCTGACAAGAAGCTGACCACCAGTCACCCTGGAGCATGCCATTGTGCCCTCCATGGCTGACCCTGCTAACCAAAACCCACACAGGTGGGCTGCAGGAGCTGAGTGAGGCTCCTCAGACTCAGCTACTTACCCACAGTCCATCAGTAGCTCAGACAGTTACTATGGGGTGTAGTATGGGCAGATATTGTTGTCTTTCACTGTCTGTTCCTTGACTCTACTGATTAAACCAGATGTAGTCACATGGGAAGCTCCCAGGCAACCACCCCTGTATACACAACACAGTATTCATAAACTATGACAGAGTAGTTCCAAATTTTCATTTTAGAGTTGTATTTTACCATCAAAGCACTCTTCACAGCAACGGTACCCTCCACGCTAGCTCACAAATAGCATCACCACAATACAGCCACCTCTGGCCTTTCCAGTTGGCACATGATGTACACCCAAAGTTAAATGGGACACATTAGTGGTTTTAACCTAAGAAGTCATTTGAATGGGATACAGCATTACTTGCACCCAACACATTATGTATTAGTGTCCTTCCCCCAATATTTTTACACCGTAAAGTATGTTACTGTGTTCATCCACTCACAGAAAAAGAAATGGATTTGCCTGACTGGGGTTTCAAGATGAAATGTCAGGGGGTCATAGCATGTCAAGCTGTAAGTATACTCTGGTCCTGAGTCACTGCCAGCCAAATGCCAGTGAGCACTAGAGCATGGTGTTCTCTTCCTAGCCCACAGTGACATTTGACTCATCTATTCTTCTTGTGTTTTCTTCATATCCCACCCCTGCCTTTAGTAAATGAATGAATGACATAGGAGAGCCTTCAAGAAACTCCCTCTATCTATTGCATCTTTTATTTATTTTTATTTGTGTTATGTATAATTATTTCCTTTATTTCTTTTTATTCAGCAAACCAGCCTCTCCAGAGAGGAAGCATAGCCTTTGCTTTCCTGTTAAATTATTGTAGTTTTCCAAGTGCTCAGAAATACAGACCCAGCCAGGACTAACGCAAGTTTATTCAGCAAACCAGCCTCTCCAAAGAGGAAGCATAGCCTTTGCTTTCCTGTTAAATTATTGTAGTTTTCCAAGTGCTCAGAAATACAGACCCAGCCAGGACTAATGCAAGTTGTCCCTACTTCACTACATCCAGCTGTGGATTGAGTGGTACAGCAGTCGCCATCACAGACATTCAGCCAGGGGAAGTACAGACCCTGCTGCTAAGACACAGCACCAGAAATACTAATACCCTGAATCCAGACCCCTTTTAGAGAAAAACTGAATGTTGATGGTGTCCCTCACTGCAGAAATACCTCCATGCACTGGTTTCTTCCTCTGCATGACCAGAGAGCTGAGAAGCACTGTAATGTGGGGTGAAGCAAGTAAACTGCACTGAAAGTTCATTCTCAAACATGCTGAACATTCAGTTTCCAGAACTGAACCAAACATAGCTGGTAACTGCAATAGGTAGACATTCTCTCACATGCCACCTAATGCTTGTTCTCAGCCAGAGCACTTGTCATTTGATGGATGCAATGCTTGACAGTTAAAATCTTGCCAACCTTAGGAATAATTATACACTGGTCTTTATAACTGCCATAAATTATGAACAGCATCCCCCTGTGCCACAGTTCTGTCTGTCACACAAAGCTGTCTGACATAATGGACATGTTTTGGGGGCTGCCTTACCTGGAGTTACCAACCAATAGAGATGAGAGTTGCTGTCCTACTGGGTCATTTATCTTAACTCCTAAATGCAGACTGCTCACATGTATGCTTTTCTTCTCCTCCCACATTTTGTCATCTTGCCTCATTACACAGGTGCTCATTAATGCCTGTTACTGTATATTATCGACACCTTCAGAACAAACAACGGAATAAGATTTAATCCATATGATGAGCATGCTACCAACAGACTGTGCTGGTAAAGTACTCCAAACACTGACATAGCTTTATTAGCATACCTATACTTCTCAACCAGTGTAACAATCCCACAGAGACTAGATAGAACAAGTTTTACATGTAAAGGTGCAGCCTTCGTGTTACAGTCACATTAGGACTCCTGCTAACATGGCTCTGGCAATCAGAGATTGCGCTGTTTCTCTCACATGGCTTGTCTACTGGAGTTTGCTGTGGCAAAACAAAACACCCAGGTGAGTATTAGGCTGACTCACACAACATTCAACAGCTGGCAGCATATGTGACACGAAAGCAGGACACACAGAGAGATGGGAGTGGACATGTCCAGCCCAGAAACACAGTCATATTGTAAATATGTTTGCATTTAGGTATATTGCCTCTCTATTGAAGCACATACACTGGAGCTTGGATCTGAAAGAACCTAGCAGCTCAGTAACAGCACAGATCACAGAATCATAGAATCACAGAATCACAGAATGGTTTGGGTTGGAAGGGACCTTAAAGATCATCTAGCTACCACCCCCCCTACCATGAGTGGGGACACTTCCCACTAGATCCTTTTCTTCTCCAAGCTGAATAACCCCAACGTCCCAAGCCTGTCTTCATAGGAAAGGAGCTCCAGCCCTCTGATCATCCTTATGACCCTCTGGACTCAGTCTGACGTCCTCCTTATACTGGGGGCCCCAGAGCTGAATGCAGCACTCCAGGTGGGATTTCATGAGAGCAGAGCTGGGGGGGAGAACCACCTCCCTCAGCCTGCTGGCCACTTTTCTCTTGGTGCATCCCAGGGTACAATTGGCTTTCTGAGCTGCAAGCTCACATTGCTGGCTTATGTTGAGCTTCTCATCAACCAACACCCCCCTTCTCCTTAGGGCCTTCTCTCCACTCTCCACCCATCCTGTATTGGTGCTTGGGATTGCCCTGACCCAGAAGGAGGAACTTGTGCTTGGTCTTGTTGAACCTCATGTTCACACAGGCCCACCTCTCAAGCCTGTTGAAGTCCCAGTGCAAGGCAACCCTTCCCTCCAGCATGGGAGAGCACATAGGTTGGTGTCAGCCACAGACTTAGTATCATAGAATCATTTAGGCTGGAAAAGAGATCTAAGATCATCTAGTCCAACTTTTAACCTAGAACTACCAAGTCCACTATTAAACTAAGTCACTAAGTTCTACACTTTTTTTTTTTTAAGACATCCAGGGATGGTGACTCAACTTGTTCCCTGGGCAGCCTGTACTTCACAGTGCTTTCCATGAAGAATTTTTTCCTAATATGCAAGCTAAACCTCCCCTGGCACAACTTGCTGAAAGTGCACACAACGTGACTGTCCGTGTCACCAACAAAGACGTTAAATAATATTGGTTCTAAGCTGGACCTCCAAGGAACACACTCGTCACTGGTCTCCACCTGAACATTGAGCTCTTGACTGCATCTCTTTTAAGTACGACCATTCAGCCAATTCCTTGCCTACTGAGTGGTCCGTCTATCAAATCCATGTCTCTCCAATTTAGAGACAAGGGTGTTGTGCAGGACAGTGTCAAACAATTTGCACAAGTCCAGGTAGATAATCTCAGGTAGACCCTAGTAGTCTTAAGCTGACTCTTTTCCAGTGTTTGAATCACACCAATAGTTCTGAATGGTTTATGGATTCCAGCACTGCTATGATCCCATCTATCTCCATGTAAACACATCACTGTGCATGGACCACATATACCTTTCCTCCTTCTTCTGGCCACCACAGAGACAGACAATCAGGAAAGCTGGTTGCAGCCACACTGTGAAGCTTATGTCATACTGGTTAACACCGGATAATTTTGTCCTGATGGATCCAAGTCACAGTGTCTCTGCAGGGCGATCAATATATCCTTCACAGTCACTAGCATTTTTTTCCATTATCCAAAGCAACTCCACCTCCTTTGGCCTAGATAACAGAGAGCTGACTATGTAGTCAGCCTGTTATACTGGTCCTGCCAGCAAACAGCACCTGGAAAATGTTTATCTGTACATCTACAGAATGTTAGTACTCCTGAGAAAAAAACATAGGTAACATATTCCCTCCTGGCTATTTCTGAATCAACAAAATTGATTCAAATTTTGGGTGACCAGCTCTAGGTAACTAAGGACTTGGACCAGATGACCTCCAGAGGTCCCTTCCAATCTCTACCATTCTGTGATTCTGTGATAATGAAACCTGAGTCCCAAAGCACTGTTACGGTAGTAGACGTCACACTGCTTGATTCCCAGGAGAGCTACCTATCTAGACAGGTGCTACATGTCTTCAGGCATTACAGAATGAATGTTAAACTGTTGGGCCCAGATGGTATTCAACAAGGATTACTGAGAAAACTCAGAAACAAAATAGCTGAATTCATAACAGCAGTATGTTGCCTCTTGCAAAAATTGCACTTGAATGCTAGGAGCCAATGCATAATTAAAAGCAAGTTCTTCAGGGTCCATGAAATTATGATCCTGTGAGCCGGATATCTGTACCGGGCCAGCTATTGGAGTTTTTAACTAGAGTCATCACTGGGGAACTTTTACATCTTTTGGGGCAAAGTCACCTTAGCTTTTGTAAAGAAAAATCTGGGCTTAATAACATTTTGGAGTTTTGGGAAGATGAAGGACACACATGAAGATAAGTGTGATCCAGCAGGTAGTCCACCCAGATATCCAAAACACTTCCTGCAAAATTACCAATCAAAAGCTTTTAAAGAAAACTGAGCAGCTGTGGAATAAGAGGGAAGTCCTCTGGAAAATTAACAGGAGAAGACAGAAAACAAAAGGCAAGAGGAAAATGGTTGGTCTCCACAAAGTACAGATTTCACCAGAGTGGTGTTGGACCTGTACTGTTCTGCATATTCAAAAGTGTTCTGAAAAAGTTTGAGCAGTGAGGAATAAAAGTTTGCCAAAGACACAAAGTTAGTCAAGACAGTGGGGACTTAGGCAGGCTACAAATAATTGCAGAAGAACCTTGTAAGACTGACCGAGCAATGAAAAGACTGATGAAACAAATATGAATAACTGTAAAGTAAGGTGCATAGAGAAAAAATGTCCTAGCTTGCCATACAGAATTATGTATGCAAAAACAATTGTATGCAGAATTATGTATGTTGCAAAATTACTGTAACTGGTCAGGAGTGATATGCTGAAGTTACAAGCAGTTGCATGAAAACATCAAAACAGTTTTCCAGAGCAGAAAGAAAATAAAATCAAACATTAGGGAAAGCATCAGGGAACAAAATAGAAGACATCACACTCATTTGTGGCTTGAATGCTGTGTGTAGCTGAGGGACAGCACACAGGTAGGTGAAGGCCTTGGCGAATTGTGTCAATACTGGAGTGAACGAATTGGCCAGGACTCCTCAACCTGAAAATTAGCTGAGATGGAGAGAAATTGACAGTAGCCTACAAAATTGCAAGTGGGAAGGGTAAGGCAGTTAGGGACTCATTCATCCACTTACCCTTTGAGAGCTGAATCCACCAAAGGAAGATAGCAGAAATGAGGCTCACTAGAGATGAGCCCGGGGGAGTAATGCTGGGGGCTAGGGCGATGACCCAACTGAAGTGCATCTACACTAATGCACACAGCATGGGCAACAAACAGGAGGAGCTGGAAGCCGTTGTGCGGCAGGCAAATTATGACCTAGTGGCCATCACTGAAATGTGGTGGGACCAGTCCCATGACTGCAGTGCTGCAATGGATGGCTGCAAGCTCTTCAGAAGGAACAGGAATCTAAGGAGGGGCAGTGGTGTGTTTCTATGTTAGAGAGTGTTTCAATGCTGTTGAGCCTGGGGCTGAGAATGATAAGGTAGCATCCCTATGGATAAGGATCAAAGAGGTCCAGGAAGGCTGGATGCTCCTCAGGAAGGAAGTCTTAAAGGCGAAGGAGCAAGCTATCCCTGTGTGCCGTAAGAGGAGCTGGTGGGGAAGAAGGCTGGTATGGCTGAACAGGGTACGTTTGCTGAGAGTCTGAGAGAAAAACAGAATTTATGTCCACTGGAAGAAGGGACAGGCAACAAAGGGAGAGTACAAGGAAGTTGCCAGCATGCGCAGAGAGAAAATCAGAAGGCTAAAGCCCAGCACAAGCTGAACCTGGCCACTATATTTAAGCATAAAAAAATGTTTTTACAAATATATTAACAGTAAGAGGAGTGCCAGGGAGAATCTCCATCCTTTACTGGACTCAGGGGGAAACATGACTACTGAGGATAAGGAAAAGGCTGAAGTTCTTAATGTCTTCTTTACATCTGTTTTTACTAGTCAGACCATGTATCTTTGGGGTACTCAGCCTCCTGACCTGGAAGTCTGGGGCAGGGAGAAGAACCCCCCCACAGTTCTGGTGGAAACAGAAGCAGTGGAGACCTGCTGCTCCACCTGGACTATCACAAGTCCATGGGACCTGACGGGATCCACCCGAGGCTGCAGAGGGATTTGGCAGATGTGACTGCTGGGCCACTTTCCGGCATCTATCAGTGGCCATGGTCAACTGGAGAGGTTCTGTGTGACTGGAAGCTTGCTAACATGATGGCCATCTATAAGAAGGGTTGTAAGGAGGACCCAGGGAACTACAGGCCTGTCAGCCTGACCTCAGTGCCACGAAAGGTGACGGAACAGGTCATCTTGAATGCAATCAAGCAGCAAATATGGGACAACCATGGGATCAGGCCCAGTCAGCATGGCTTCATGAAAGGCAAATCCTGCATGACCAACCTCATCTCCTTCTATGACCAGGTCACCTGCCTGGTGGATGAGGGAAAGCCTGCTGACGTAGTCTACATAGATGTCAGCAAAGCCTTTGACACAGCCTTGCACAGTATTTTCCTGGAGAAGCTGTCAGCCCATGGCTTGGGCAGGCACACTCTTTGCTGGGTTAAAAACTGGCTGGAAGGCTGGGCCCAAAGAGTGGTGGTGAATGGAGTGAAATCCAGCTGGTGACCGGTCACCAGTGGTGTTCCCCAGGAGATGGTGTTGGGGCACATCCTGTTTGACATCTTTATTGATGGTTTGGATGAGGGAATTGAGTGCACCCTCAGTAAGTTTGCAGATGATGCCAAGTTTGGGGGAAGTGTCCATCTGCCAGAGGGTAGGTAGGCCCTGCAGAGGGACTTGGACAGGTTAGGGTTGATGGGCAGAGGCCAATGGGATGAGGTTCAACGAGGCTAAGTGCCTGGTCCTGCACTTTGGCCACAACAACCCCATGCAATGCTACAAGCTTGGGGCAGAGTGACTTGGAAGTTGTGCAGAGGAAAAGAATCTAGGGGTGCTGATTGATGCTCACCTGAACATAAGCCAGCAGTGTGCTCAGGTGGCCAAGAAGGCCAACAGCATCCTGGCTTTTATCAGGAATAGCGTAACCAGCAGGACTAGGGAGGTGATCATCCCCCTGTACTCTGCTCTGGTGAGGCTGCGCCTCGAGTACTGCATTCAGTTTTGGGCCCCTCAGTATAAGAAGGACATCAAGGCCCTGAAGCACGCCTAGAGAAGGGCTACGAAGCCGGTGAAGGGCCTGGAACACAAGTCCTAAGGGGAGCTGCTGAGGGCACTGGGGTTGTTTAGTCTAGAGAAGAGGAGGCTCAGGGGAGACCTTACTGCTCTCTACAACTCCCTGAAAGGAAGGTGTGGGGAGCTGGGGGTCAGACTCTTCTTGCAGATAACCAGTGGTAGGACTTAAGAGAATGGCCTCAATTTGCAACAGGGGAGGTTTAGATTGGAAATGAGGAGACATTTCTCCTTAGAAAGAGCAGTCAGGCATTGGAACGGGTTGTCCAGAGTGGTGGTGGAGTCACCATCCCTGGGGGTGTTCAAAGAAAGTCTGGATGTGATGCTTAGGGACACAGTTTAGTGGGTGACATTGTTTGTAGGGTGATGGTTGGACTAGATGATCTTGGAGGTTCTTTCAACCTTAATTATTCTGTTTGTATGATCCTGATTCAAAGCAAGTTAAATGATTGTCATTTTCACAGCAAGACACCTAAATGATGCTACTAAAATAGATGAGCCACATCAGATTTAATGAAGCCCTTGTGCTAAAAATAACTGGATGTTGGGAGAGTACTGTGGGGCATATAGCATGTTTTTACTCATCTGTGGATACCTGCCTATAACCACTCTTTGTTGCTGTCACATATGCATATTGAGTTACAGATTAATATTTAGTAGCAGCAGTTTTTCTCACAGGTGGCAATGAGTATAGCTCCTCCTGCCTTCATTTGTCCCCACCCCCTTCCTTTTTCCTCTGGGCTTCAAGGCACATTGTGGCAGCTCCGTAGCATATCATTCATGTGGCGGTGCAATGTGACAAACTTCCCCAGCCACAACTAATGTCAATCTGTTGGTCATGTGCCCTGTTCAGCAGTTCTGTTTTTTGACTCAGCTCCTGACATCTTACTGCCTTGCAGACCTCCAGAGGCATGGCTGTGCTGAATGAGCCCTGGGTCTGAGCCAGCAGAGCCATTCTTATGTTCTTGTGTGGAGGTTCACTCCTCACTGCTTAGGAGGTTAGGCAGAGGCCTCACAGCTCCCACGCTTCAACTTGCTTTGTAGATCCACAGGTGCTGACAGTGAAAGAGAAAGACTGCCTCTCGCTTGTGCCCAGCCAAGCCCTCATCCAGTAAACCAAGCAGAAGCTGTTTCAAGAAAAAAGCAACCTTTGCCTCCTTCCATGTTTAACTTTAACTGATTACTCTTCAGTGATCCTATCCACCACAAGGTCACACACGCTTGTGACAATATGAGGGAACGGTGTGATAAAGATGTCAGGCCAGAGGAAACACTGGTTTACAGTCTCTTACATACAGCACGTGCTCGAGCTGACTGTGAAACCATGACACTGTGCACACAAATTACATTGATTTCTAACTCCCCGACACTTGCAAGGAGTATTTTTCACAGCATCTCAACCTTATATAAGCTATGTGTGGGGTTTGTTGGTTTGTTTGTTTTGCACTGATTGGTGTTTAAATTGCAAAGTTAGCACTCTAACTGCTCAGGAAAATATTTGTATTTATATATAATACTTGTTTTAATAGCAAAAGGTGACTACCTTTATACCAATCAGTCCTGCCTGAGGACACAGTTTCAATGAAAGCTTAGAAGCCTATTTCACCCTACTGGGCTAACTGTTCTTACCCCATTGCTATCTGGCTATATACAAACACAATTGTCAATTAAAAGAACTAATTCAAATTTCTGTAATTTAATCAATCCTCTTCAGTAATTCTAGTTTTCTGTTGAATCAGCTCCCTAACTTGCTTTCCTACTCAGCTGCATAAGAACTTGTGCCTGAGAAAGAAAGGGAAGAAAAACAGGATTGTAGCCCAGCAGCTGTTGTAGTGTAACCCAGCAGGCAGCTCAGTACCAGACAGACATTTGCTTACTCCCCCTCAGTGGGATGGGAGAGAAAATTGGAAGAAGGTAAAACTTGTGGGTTGAGATGAAGACAAGTTTAATAAGACAGAAAATGAAGGGAAAAAACATAGTGGTAGTAGTAGTAGTAGTAGTAGTAATAACAATGTTAATAATAATGATAATGATGATAAAGGCATATACAAAGAACATGATGCACAATTCAGTTGCTCACCACTGATGCCCAGCCAGACCCTGAGCAGTGACAGACCCCCAGGCCAACTCCCCCGTTCCTATTGTCCAGTATGATGCCATGTGGTATGGGACACCCCTCTGGCCCCCTAGGGCCAGCTGTCCTGGCTGTGTCCCCTCCCAGCTCCTTGTGCACCCCCAACCTCCTTGCTGGCTGGGCAGTGTGAGGAGCTGAAAAGGCCTTGGCTTAGCGTAAGCACTGCTCAGCAACAACTGAAACATCAGCATGTTAGCAGAGCATTATTCTCATCCTAAACATAGTGCCAGTAAGAAAATTAACTCCATCCCAGCTGAAACAAGGACAAAAAACACCCCTTATACTATATCAGCTATGTCACAGTACCCCCACTTTCCAATACATCCCAATTAATCACCACCAACTTTCTTGTCTTTTGATACACATACAGATGCATATAATTTCTCCACAATATGCACCATCCTTCCAAAATGGCTGTTGAATTCATTTTGTCAATGGCTTTGGGCTCCGTCTGCTATAACAGTCCTTCAGGGCAGGAGAGTTGGTGTTGAACTGCTTGCTGTATGCTGAAGCCACTTCTGGTTCCATCACCACTGCTCTTTGCTCAGTTCCATCAAAATTAATTTTTTGTTAATCCAGTTGACTGTAATACCATTGATATGGCATACAGCAACCATAGCAGTGATGACTTACAGTATCATATAGCAATTATATAGCAACCATCAGAGAGATTAACTCTATCCCAGCCAAAACTAGGACAACAGCTTAAGGTGCTCTTCCATGATAACAAGTGGCTTACGACACTCTAACCTCATATATATGTTGTTTAAATTTGCAACTTTTATTATACTCTGTATCATACAGAGTATGGCCTACCTGTCCCATTAATGGGAACAAATTTACCCCTTCATTCTAAATTAGAATAAGGATTTGAAATGCAGCTATAGATGGGATACCTGTATTAAAAGTAAGGATTTACCTTGCTAAAATTTGTCCCTGTTTTGAGCTGAAGAAAAGCTGAACAAGAAAACAAGACAATTTTTATATGGGTTCCTCCTCTTTATCTGTAGTTTAGTTTGCTCTTCATTGCACTTGGGTTGAGGCAAATGAAGACACACTTGCAGCATTGTTTATTTAGGAGATACAGATCTTAAAAACAGTTAAATGTTTGATTAAATTCTCAGTATCAGTTCTCTCCAACCACACAACAGTTCAATGCAGACCAAAATGATCCCCACGAGCAGTAGAACACAGAATTTTGCCTTCCACTCCACCCCAACATAAACCCCAGATGATATCAGTAAAACAGTGAACGAAAATCAAAATGGACTTTAGTGATCTATACTATATAAAGAAACACGACTAAAAAGATCTTTTCACAGCATGCAGTGAGCATATAGATGATTGTGGGCTCCTTGAACAGTCTTCTCCAAAGTATGTCACATATGGTACTATCTCTTTAAAGATAAACCATACTGTTAGTTACAACTTTTTATCAAAAAGCTTTCAACTACACAATACTAATGCCTAACTCTTATGCATGTCATTGGCAGACCTCTGCTGTAAGAGTTGAAAGACTCTTCCTTGCAATCTGCTCTTTTAATCCACAAGTGAGGAAGCACTGAAAAAGCTGTGCTTTAACTTCTGGGATGTTACAGAAAGAAGTATTTTAGATATATTTGATGCGATATATACTGCTATACAAGACTGTAGTTTCTGTAAGTTGTAGTTTCCCCAGTTTCTATAATTTTTGGAACACAACAGCCCCCAAAGACTGAATGGCTATATTAAGCCTATTATTTTTTTTAGCAATGTAAGAGTCATCCATTGATCATAAGTGATATCATTGTGGTATTATGTGGACACTCATAGACAATTCGTCACCTTTAAAATGCTGCCATGCTTTAACTCCAGCAGGCAGCTGAGCACTGCACAGCCACTCTCTCATTCTCCGTAGGTGAGATGGGGGAAGAGAATCAGAAAGATAAAAGTGTGAAAACTCAAATGTTGAGATAACAACAGTTAACTAGGTAAAGCAAAAGCCATGTGCACAAGCAAAGCAAAGGAAGGAATTCATTTACTACTTCCCACCAGCAGGCAGGTGGACAGTCACTTCCAGGAAAGCAGGGCTTATCACACATAACTGTTTCACGTGAAGAGAAATTGCATCTCTCCCAATGTCCACTCCTTCCTTCTTTATCCCTCATTTTTATTGTTCAGCATGATAGTATGTGGTATGGGGACACGTCTCTGGCCAGCTGTCCTGGCTGTGTCCTCCCCCAGTTCTTTGTGCACCCCCAGCTTCCTAACTGGCAGGGCATCATGAGAAACTGAAAAGTCCTTGACTTAGCGTAAGCACTGCTCAGCAACAACTGAAACATCAGAGTCATCACCAAAAACCAGAGTATTTTTTGGACTGACAGCTTTTCTATTTGCTTGTGTTTGCAGAAATTCTGCTACACCTAAGTCTCAGGTCATTTTAATGGTAGTGCAATGTACAGCTTGGTAAAAATTACCAGGACTGCAAGATTTGAGAGAATGTACATGTATCTAAATCCTACCAGCAAATGTATACCATCAGCTTTTTGGAGAAGAAGTTGGTGTGATTCCATATTCATGAGTGATCACAAATGGGTGGGGGAGGAGGATTTAAGATATTTAGAAATCTAAACATGATTTATCTCTCATTATTTCCCCAGAGTTCTGAAGCATTTGGAATCATTTTGTTTAATTATCTACTGATAAGGGAATAGAGTTTTGCTCTAATGAAATGTTTTTACTTGACACATTTATACGTTACAGCTATAATAGTCAGACTTCTAATTCACTATTAGGAATGATATCTCTGCTACCTGAAACCCAGCAAGGTGAACTTCTCAGTCTTTTGAAGAGCATATAAATGAATAAAAGAAAGCACAAAACTCAAATGTATTATAAAAAAAATCATATTAGATATCTTAAAAAATACAAGACATTACATAAAAATCAAACCTATTCATCAAAATTTTGTTAAACAGACCCATTTAAGACCAGGTTCTCATGATTATTAAGTAACCGTATATAATCTCAACGTCTCAACTAACATTTAATTTAGTTCAGTGCTAGCTGATAAGTTCAGCTGGTCAACTCAAAAAGATAACCCTTCCAGGCTACTACCATGTTAGTATTTACAACATGGAAATTTTAAAAATACAATAAGATTATATTATACTTAAGATAATAAGCACTCATGTTGCTGGACCCCCACCAATAAGGTGGAACAGATTCTCCTTTCCTTCTCGCTACTGTTTCAAAAAACATTCAGTGTAAGCATGTACACAGTGCAAGGTCCTACACAAACAATATGTTTAATATATTACAGTTAAAGCCAAACAAAACAGATTTCTCTGTTAATTAAATATACTAGAAACTCTACATAACATTCCAGTGACATTTGCCTTTTTGGCAGCTTCAATATAGAACAAAAACTTCTTCAACCACAACACACTTCAAGGTGAGCAGCACTTCTGCAAAGCATCAGAAATGTCATTATTTGTTTTTCCAGCATGGTTGGAAGATTTATCTGCTTGACATTTCTGTAAAGGAAAAGCAGCTGCCAGTTCTGAAATCTAGGCTTCAGTGTGAGTCAAAAAGCAAAGGTGTTCTTCAAACTGTAATACAAAATAAATTTCTTGTCTTCCTTTCAACACCAGTAGTAAGAGTTCACTTTTCTTCTAGGACTAAACTCAGTAGGTTGATTCAGTGGTACCATTTGAGTTTGAAGAGTAAGAAATGGATTTCTTGGTGTGTCTATTTGATGAGAGAGAAACTTGCATCCTCCGCGTAGTTCGCACACTTCGGCAAAGAAGAGCATATCTAAGATTGCCTCTGAAGTCCTTTGAAATATAATAATAGACGAATGGATCGATACAACTGTTCAGAGTAGAAAGACACAGTGCAGTTATGTATGATGCATACAGATGGCTTTGGCTGTATTTTTTGAGGAGTAAATAGTGCACAATAAGCAGCACATTGCTAGGCGTAAAACAGATGAGGTACATTGACAGGACAACAATAATGAGTTTGATTGCTCTTTTTCGTTTCTTCCCATTGCTTATATCTGAGATGGAAGCATTCAGAGTCTTAATCATTAGTATGTAAGCAACAGCAGTGACAAGAGCTGGGATTAGAAAGAGTCCAATTGCAAGTGAGAGAAAGTAATTGAACATGTCGTTAGCCAAAACGTTTTCAGGCAACACATCATGGCAGGTAGTGATGTTAAGATCTGAAATATATACTGTCTGATTAACAAGATACAATGGAATGGTGCCCAGCAAAATCAGTATCCAGATAGCAAGGGAGATGCCCAGAGCAATTTCAGACTTCTTTCTTGAGTTCACTATGGGGTTCACTACAACCCAATACCTTTGCACACTGAGACATGTCATAAAAAGAATGGAGCAGTACATATTTCCATAGAAAAATCCAACAAGCACTTTGCAGAGACCTTCACCGAATAGCCAGTTATTGCCATTTACATGGTATGCAATCTTCAGTGGGAACCATACGACAAAGAGAAGGTCTGCGAATGCCAAGTTAACCATATAAATCACAGCAGGATGTTTCTTCTTTGTTCTGAAAAAAAAGACCCAAATGGCCATGGCATTGCTTGGCAAACCAATGATAAAGACAATGACATACACAATGGGAAGAAAAACTGTGGTCAGCTTTCCTGTAAGAACTTTTGCTGCAAAGTCATCCACTTTGTAGGACTCCCCAGAGGCATTATTTGCATTTGTAACTTTCTGGCCCACAAAACTTCTTCCTTTTGGCTTGGCAGTTACACTTTTCACTAGAAAAAAAATAAATTGAGAAGTCACTGTTACTGAAGTACAAATATAACTACTTTTTTTTTTTTTAATAAAGTAGACAACATGATTTACACTGAAGAATTAAAGAGAGTCTTGTGAACAGAAAAATGAGACTGCTTTTCAAATACTTGACAATTTTTCTTCCCTTCATTTTAGTTTACTACCCAAAATACACTTATATTCTTATTTAATGGTTGTGTATCAGCAACCAGAATGCTTTTCCGCCTCACCAGTAATATAAAAATACATTATTGAAATGACTGTCAGGTGTTCCTACCATCTGAACAGTTAAAACAAAATTATTCAAGTAACCCAGGGGCACGATTATCTTTTTTCATGGCACTGCCAGATTACTCAAATGCTAGGATTTCTAGAACTTTCCAGCATGCTTACAGTATATCTGCAGTAGAAGTTTTCTTGGCCTTAAACTGATGATGAAAAGATGAGCTCAAACCCAGCTGTGCATTAAAGATAGCATGCTGTCCTCAGTCAGACCAGCTAGAACTGAAACAGTCAGAATGCAAAGCAGGAAGCTATGCTCAAGTGACCTCTGAAGAAAGATGTCTATTACACTGTATCTGAAGTAAAACATGAACAGACTAACTTTAAGCATGAAGGTGCAACAGGGCCAGTCATCTGTCGTGTCCTTCCAACTCACAGATAAGATGGTCAAGCAATCTCTACTATTTCTACTCGCACCACTAGATCAGTAGAGCTGCCAGATATGGTTGCTGGAAAGCAGCAACTCAGGCAGATAGATAGGGCAAGAACAATGGTTTTAAACTAAAAGAGGGGAGATTTAGGTTAGATATTAGGAGGAAATTCTTCACTCAGAAGGTGGTGAGGCACTGGAACAGGTTGCCCAGAGAAGCTGTGGATGTCCCAGCCCTGGAGGTGTTAAAGACGAGGTTGGATGGGGCTTTGAGCAACCTGGTCTAGTGGGTAGCATCCCTGTGTGCATGACGGGGGGTTGGAACTGGATGGTTTTAAGGTCCCTTCCAACACAAGCTGTTCTGTGATTCTATGGTTGCTTCTTACACCAGAAAGCTATCACTTCAGGTTTTGTTCTACCTCTTTGGATGCCACATGAACCTGTAAACCATATAGGCAAGCCAGACATTCCTGACTGCTCCGTCTTGTATGACAGCCTTCAGATGGCTCAGTCCAGAGACCCCTGCCACAACACCTCCAATACACAACACAGACCTCCTGTACAGACAAGTTAAACTGCACAGATACTGTCAAAGAATTCACTCTATTCTAAAAAGTCACATGTCCACCAAGCTAGACTCAATGGACATGGCACATGATTGTTTGTAAGAGTAGCTTAATCTTATCACAAAATCTATCAATATTTGTGAATAATTTTAGCCACTCTGTCCCCACCCCACCCCCCAAAACAAACAAACAAAAAAAACCACACCAACCAAAACAGCAACATCAAAAAACAACAGTATAAAGAATTTTATTGAGCACGCAGGTCTGTGTTTAATATGCCATGAAGAGTGTTGAAGGATGGTGCCTTTGTCTTTCAACAAATAGTAGTTTTGATACAATTCCAGCAAGGAATAAATTAGAATAACACCTTACATTTTAAAGTAGGCACTGGAACAGGCTCCCCAGGGAAGGGGGCATGGCACTGAGCTTGATAGAGTTCAAGAAGAGCTTGGACAATAGTCTTAGACCCACAGTCTTTTTTTTATTTAGGGTGTTGGACTCGATGATCCGTGTGGGTCCCTTACAATTCAGATATTCTATGATTCTATGAATGTCTAAGTCAAGAGTTATCGTACAATAAATAAATAAACACACAAGTATGTGTGTTTTCCACAATAGATTCCCCAAAGAAGCACAACTCTAGATAGCTGTTCAAGTTAGTACTACAAACGCCTGATGTACAGTATTAGGGTCCTGTCTAGGCTTAGTGACCTCTTAAGAAAGAGGTACAGAAATATGACATATATTGGTGTTCTTTCGAGTTTTGAATTAAGTTATCCTAGTTCTACTTAACAAGGGTTTGTCAAGTTCAAGGCACAGGCAGGCTTCACTGGAAGACTGTGGTGTAAGAAAGCTCTTTGCAAGTTCAATGACATGGACTTCTTCAGTCTCTGTGCAGTCTACCACAAAGATTTGTCTATATTTTTGCCAGGACTGTTCTGCTGATAAAACCAACTGCAATGACAAATATTCATTTTGACCTATTTGTGGTATAATTACAAAATGGCAGAATCATACAAATCCTGCTCTCAGGTCTTCAAATCATATGATTATGTCAGTAATGTCTTTAAGGACTGTAAACTTTGCTTGCATATTACAGAATAACCAGGTCCCTAACCTGAGGTGTAAATAGAAAAATAGAGAATCAGCATAGCTCATAGCTCATTGAGGCATTAGATGTAAATGGTAAAAAGTTAAGTAATACTTCTTTCCCCAGGTTGGCTGAGAAAGGTCCCAGAGTGCTCAGATCCTTTACTACAAGCTGACTAGTTCTCAGAGTACCACAATAAAGCTTAGCTTAGCACTGTGCAGGTGTATATCAACAAGTAGTTTACCATATCAAACTGCAGTCTTACTATTCATATTCCATACAAAAGAATTAAACATTTTGTGACCAGATACAAAAACAATGTTTTGCCATTGGTGTTCATAGGCTGGGTGGAAAGAAATAAGCATAGTCTCAAAAAAACCTAGCTTGTTAGGTAAGAACAAGAGTGATATAAAATAAAGTAGACTGAAAGACACATGACCCACAAACAGGACTTGGTATTGCAAGAGTGACAGAACAAAGTTTTCCTTACTATTTATTCTATTTTTGAAGGCATGATCAAATTAAGCATATGATTTCAGACACCAAGTTTTGCTTTTATTCTTACTTGAAGGATATGTTTCAGTTTTGGCCTCAAAATTTCTGACTGCAGATACTGGGCAGTTTTTGTTAGCCCAGCTGGCATGCATACAGGGAGACTGTTTCAGTATCCTGTTTCTCTTTGTAGTTAACACTCCCTCCCAGAGCAACCAATCCTTTGTTAGGTATGTGCATTTTCTACATCCTTTTCTTACTCTTTCTCTGCTTGCTGTTTTCCATAACAATTGAGGTTTTTGTTGTTGGTGTTTTTTTTTTTTTTTCTTTTTCTTCCAAGAACAGTTTCACCCTGCCTGACTCACATACAGAGAATGCAGTTAACTTGCTAATCTGCCCACAGGAAAAGCTTACTTGGCATCATCGGGAAAAACACACTCTCTCCCACAAGAAGACCGTTTCAACATTGCTAGCTTTGCTATTTGTCCAGAAGATATAAACCTGCACAACAAACGAAGGATGATGCCTGCCCTGCAGCACAGAGTATCTAAACCATCTTAGGTCATGGTGGCAATATTAACCCACACAGGACTGAGGTTAAGGTTCTTGGTCCTGCAGCAAAGATTCACCACAACCCTACAAGGTCCTGCAGCAAAGATTCACCACAACCCTACAAGGGCCTTAGCCTGTTTGAAAACAGTCACGTCCCCTGACTTGCAGTGCATCTACTTTGGCCGGGAGGGGAATACCTTTTCCAGCTCATCTCACTTCTCAACACCAGAAGATCAATCAACCTGATAAAACATTTAAGCAGACTACTTTTTCCACCCCAAGTTGATATTACCCCCTTTACAGCCTACGCTTGCCCCGGTCAGATAGCTGAGCTACCAAGAGGCAATATGGTATCACCAACTCTGCTCTCTACCACAAAATTTGCACCTAACGGCTCACTGATTTTTACTGCCTTAAGATTTTAAGGACGCTATGATCCATTTGTTACAACCTACAGTAGTTCTAGACCGCACAAAAAGCGATGCAAAATACACCGCACAATAGAACAAAATAAAATATCTGATACCGTCATGCATTGGTTTGACCATGCAGGTGATAACCACGTATTAAACATCTAGTGTCTATTTGCTGAGAAAATAGGAACTACCAGAAGCTTGGTTTCAATATTTACATAGTCCTTACGCATAAACTTTTACTATGTAAGTAGGCACAGGGAGAACTAATGCAGAGAGGCACGGTGCAAAGTGCACAGATACGGTAATGGGATTTGGAGGCTTTGCATCAAAAAGGTAGCAAAACATGAACTGTAGGGCAGTGAGATTTGAATGTCTTTTCTTCCTTCCTTTTTTTTTTTTTTTTAAACAGTATTTACTTTCAGAAAGTAATATAAAATAACAAAGATAAGAATTAAGGTTTTTTAAAAAGGAAGAAAAAATGTGTTGACTTTTCAGAATTGGATTTTTTTCTTCCGGTTCTGAAAAGCCAGGATTTTATTTTATTTTATTTTATTTTATTTTATTTTATTTTATTTAACACTTAAGCACGCCTCCAGGCGCGTTACTGGGAACCAGGCGAGGCACGGCAGCACCTGACGCTGGCGAAGCCTCGCTCGGAGCCGCCAGGCGTCCAGGAGCGCGATGGCCGAGCCCCCGGCCCCCGCAGCGCTGCTCGGGGCTCCCCGCACCCTGCTCCCCAAGGCGATCAAGCCCCACAGCCTCACCCTGCGCCCCGCCGTCCCCCTCAGCCGCAGCACCGGCGCTCTCCCCAGCCCTGCCGCGGGGCTCCGGTGCCCGCAGCAGGGCACCCCGCTCCGGCGCTGCCCCCGCTCACCTGAGGGCGTGACGGCTTCCAGCAGGGCGCTGAGCAGCAGCAGCTGCAGCAGCAGCAGCAGCAGGCACAGCCCGCGGCGCCCAGCCATCGTCCCTCCCGCCGCGCTTGTCCCGCTCCGGCCGCCGCTGTCCTGCCCCGTCCCGCGCGCACGACCAGTTTCGCCTGATACCTGAGCGAGGAGGGGGCGGAGGGTGCGGCCTGAGCGGTACCGGCAGGGCAGGGCAGGGCAGGACCGCCCCTCGGGGCTCGGCGGGGCGGCTCCTAAAATGGCAGGGGGCGAGCCCCGCCGCGGGGGGCGCGGAGTCCGCCTCAGGATGGCTGCGGGTCGTGCCTCGCCTCGCCTCGCCTCGCCTCGCCTCGCCTCGCCTCGCCTCGCCGCTGCTGCCCGAGGTTTCAGCCCTCTCTCCTTCCTCAGTCCGCCCTCCGACGGCTACCTGAGCCCGGTCGCAGGGTGGGGAGGCGAGGCTGTCTCCCGTGGCAGGTGCCTGACGAGGAGTCCTGCCCGTACCCTCAGCTCGGCCAAGCCCACGGGGCTGCTTTTGAGGTTTCAAAGTTTTGGGTGGTGTGGCCCTCAGTGGCTGTGGAGTCTTCTGCGGTGCTAGAGTTCACATTGGTGTACATCTGGTTAGTCGTCATGCATGGCATACCTGGTGCCTGACAGACCAGGTGAAGTAACAGGCTGTGTGTGCGGTGTGACGTCTTCGGGGTACGATGCCCTGAAGTGAAGGTGTCTGAGGTTTAGGGAGGGGGAAGTCCCCCCAGATCACCTGTGTTGAGTGCTCCATATATGGGTTTTATTGTGCTTCTGTAATGCCGTTTGTTTGTTGAGTTTGTATTAGAAGAGTAGCAAAGTGCATGTTTAGTTAACGTTTTTATGAAGTCATAGCCAGTGATGCGTTGTTTGACCTGCTACTTACTGGAAGGCTGGGGTAGTTTTTCCTCAGGTGGCAGCCAAGCTACACCACAACCACTCTCTTGCTCCCCCTCCTCAAAGGGAAAGGGGGAGAAAATACAGTGAAAAGTGCTCAAGGGTTGAGATAAGGATAGGGAGATCACTCAACAACTATCATGACGGACAAAAAAGGCTCAGAGTAGGGAGATTAGCAATTTTATTGCCTATTACTAACAAGCTAGAGAAGTGAGAAAGGAAGGACAGAAACTAAAAACACCTTCCCCCCATCCACCCTCTTCCATCTTCTCCACCTGAGCAGCCTGGGGGAATGGGTATTGTGGTCAGTCTATAACACTCTCCACTGCTCCCTCCCTGCCCCTGCTCCGGGTGGGTCCCTCCCATGGGATGCCGTCCTTCCCAAACTGATCGCGAATGGGCTGCCCACAGGCAGCAGCTCTTCAAGAACTGATCCAGCACGGGTCTGTACTATGGGGTCCATCCATCAGGAGCTCCAGCATGGGTCCCCCACAGGCAGCAGCTCCTGCCAGGTCACCTGCCTCTGCATGGTCCCCTCTCCATGGGCTGCAGCTCCGGCATGGAATCTGCTCCGGAGAGGGTTCTCCATAGGCCACAACCTCATTTGGGGCAGGTCCACCTTGTCCACCAGGGGCTCTTCCACAGGCTGCAGCATGGAGATCTGCTCTGCTATGGTACACCATGGGCTGCAAAGGGAACTTCAGCTCCAGCACCTGGAGCACCTCCTCCCCCTCCTTCAGTGACCTCAGGGTCTGCAGGGCTGGTTCTCACTCCTCACTCTCACAGCAGCTGTTGTGCAGTAATTTTCTTTTTTTCTTCTTTCTTAAATCTGCTTTTGCAGAGGCACAAACAACATCACTTGTTGGCTCAGCTCTGGGCAGCAGCAGGTCCCTTTTCTAACATGGGGCAGCTTCTGGATTCTTCTCACAGAAGCCACCCCCGCAGCCTTCTGCTACCAAAAGCTTGCCACATAAACCCACTACAGACTGTCATGATTTTTGCTGAACTTTGCCTTGGAGGGAGCTGGTTGGGAATAAGGATGTGCTAGTGAGGACTGGGTCTAAGGGGGTGTTTCTTTGGGACAGTGTTACTCCTGCTGACTCAAAGTATTCCTTTGTGATTGCCAAGTATCAAAACATTTTTTATTGTAATGTCAAATGAAAAACAGGTAGGAAAATGTGTGATGTTTGCTTAACCTATTACATTTGTGGTACTGTGTGGGTAACCCAGCACAAGAAAGAGATGCTTTCATTATCAACCTCTCTTAGGCTCAGGGAGCACCAAGTTTATTTTTGCAAATACTTATTTCAAGAGTAATACGACTGAATGGAATGCAATGCCAGAAGTGTTTTCAATTTATATATATAAACAGAAATTTTAAGAGTGTTTTTGGGTTTGTAAATATAAAGCATGCAAGTTGCCAAATTCCAAAATTAAAACATATTCAGCTCTAATTCACACCTCTAGACAGGTAAGTGGCTTTTGAGTTACAGCAGTAGTTTCCCATCTCCCTTGGTTAGTCTGCAGAATGCTCAGTGTTCAGTTGGTAATAAACTTGTTAATTCCCTCTCTCCCTCTCTCCCTCTCTCCCTCTCTCCCTCTCTCCCTCTCTCCCTCTCTCCCTCTCTCCCTCTCTCCCTCTCTCCCTCTCTCCCTCTCTCCCTCTCTCCCTCTCTCCCTCTCTCCCTCTCTCCCTCTCTCCCTCTCTCCCTCTCTCCCTCTCTCCCTCTCTCCCTCTCTCCCTCTCTCCCTCTCTCCCTCTCTCCCTCTCTCCCTCTCTCCCTCTCTCCCTCTCTCCCTCTCTCCCTCTCTCCCTCTCTCCCTCTCTCCCTCTCTCCCTCTCTCCCTCTCTCCCTCTCTCCCTCTCTCCCTCTCTCTCTCTCTCCCTCCTTCTCTCTTTTATATTACGCATGTGCTCTGTTCTATGCTGCTCTAAAGACAGAACTGTTCTTTTTGTCTACTGTGATGCTCATGAGGTCTGACTATGAGTATAGGAAGTCTGCATTATTCTCATTTCACAGACAGATAATGGGGTATAGAGAGAGTAAAATAAATGTGATTGGAAGTTTTGGCTGTCTGGGTTGAGCTCCAGGGCTTCTCTTTTTTGAGTTCTTTGTTATAAGTCATTCCTTACTGAAAGCATGATTTTTTTCTTATTTGTCATCACTCACAGCACCTGTTGGTTCCTATGTGTCATCCACCCAGCTAAGTCTGCTTACAGACTTCTCATCTTAGTTTCAGCCCCCCTGCCGAACACCAGGAAAGTCATAGCCCAACCCTCCAGACTTCCTCCCTGTCTCCTTTCTCACTTGCAGTGCTTTTTTGTTTACTTTGCCATTACAGACTGCTTCATGGGTACTTAGTATCCTGCTCCTAATCACCTTGTCAAATGAGCTGTAGTCTTCCTAGCTGTTTTTCTAATCTAATCTCCCTTTCAAACAGGCATGTACATATGCACTGGTTTCTATTTTCTAGTGTTTTCCCTCTCAGACCTGAAGTATGAAGGAGTATTCAGTCCTTCTTTCATCGTCTCCTCTAGCCAGTGCTCTAGCCAGTCTCTCCTGCTGTCCGCCATCACCCAGTCCCAGTTTTCACTGTCCATTTTCTCTTGGTTTACTCTTTCCAGTCTGATTCTTTGTCCCCTAATCCAGCAGAGAGCCTGGATTTGGCAACAGATCTCTGGACCGAGAACAAAAGAGGAAAGAATACGTTGCTGTCACTAAACAAAATCTGCCTCTCCCATGATGGGTCAGAGCTGCAGCTGGGGAAGCTCCATGGCTCTGTGTAGAAGCAAGCACCATTGCCTGTGCGTCTTCTGGAAATGCAACTCTCAGCTTAGCCTCTGTGTGGAAGGAAAACAAGCTAACAGAAGTTTATAGCTTGGCTAGGTGTTCATGGGAGTTTCAGAAACATGTAATTGACATAAAGATCAACTTCCAAAATCTCATGAGATTCACAAGTAATTTAAAATATTAAATACATTAAAATATTAAATATATATATTATAATAAATATATATTAAATATATAAATGTATATATTAAATATATTGAAAATATTAAATATATATAAGTTATAGAACAGTGTCAGGTAGCTTTAGTGTTGGAGATTTCTCAACCTGCCTTTCAACAAACTAGTGGTCATGGGCACTTTAAGCAGTAGTTTCTAGTGCTTGATCTATGTGTGGCTAGCAAGGTATTTGTTCTGGTTTTGTTCTACTTATTTACATTTATCTAAAAGTCAGTGTTCCTAGTTAACATCTTCAGCAGGCATAACAAATTCTAGGAAGATTACCAATTTGTAGGCTACTATTTAGTTCTCACTCATGTATAGTAGAAAGTGTATTGTAGAAAATAGACCTATTTTTGCCATTATTCAAATCGCCTCTTCAAATCACCTCTTCACCTATTCAAACCACCAACAGAAGAAAAGTACGCAACTTTAGGTGTTTATTAGGACCCAAGGGAATGGCTTGAAGCTGTGACAGGGGAGGTTCAGACTGGATATCAGGAAAAGGTTCATCACCAAGAGGGTAGTCAGGCACTGGAAGAGGCTCCTGAGGGAAGTGGTCATGACACTGAGCTGCTGGAGTTCAAGATGTGAACAATGATCTGGAACACATGATCTGATGTTTTGTGGGTTATTTTTGTTGATCTATTGGGGACCGAGGAGTTGGACTCGATGGTCTGTGTGGGTCCCTTCCAACACAGATATTCTACAATTAAACCTCAGTCCTCTATTACAAACCAGTATTTTTTTATATATTTTTTTTTACTGCTATACAATTTTCTGCTACATATACAGATACATATATTTATATGCATCCATATACATAGCATTATATACGTATATGTGTTATGTATACCTATTTTCTGCTAGAAATATAATGAGTTACGGCGAATGAACTTGTCACTTTATACAGCCGATGAAGGGAGCTTTGGACACATGCATCACTTGTGCTATAGCAGTGTTTGTTCTTAAAGCATATTCAAAATGACAAAAAGGAAAGTCACCAGCAGCTCGTAACTCCATGCTCTACCAATCGTTGGTTGGGGCATGTTATCAGGAAAGTTTTGTGCATCTTTAGGCAAAGGGCATAACTGACAATGTGCTCTCACTCTCTTTCTGAGTATCTGCTGCATGTGGTGTTACACAGTTCACCATGGCAGATCTGGAGGGGATTTACGGTTTTGCAGGGCTTGTGAGTCTTACACCTTACAACTGTAATTCATTTTTAATGTGATAATCCCAAAGATATGTTATTTTCTCATACATACTTGGTACCCCTTTATTAACTGAGAAGTGGATGTGTCTTCATTGCAAGGTAATTGTCAGTACTAGTACAGTTGCTTGTGCTAGGATAAAGGGATGGGAACACTTTCAATATACAGAGCTGGGTTTCTGTGCTTGGGTTACCCTGTGGGCTTCTGAATTTGGCCAGCCAGTGTGTTTTTTAGTGTATGGTTTACTGTAATCCAGTCCTGTGTCTGTTGGGGGAAAAAAGTAAAGGATGACTATTTGTGCCATATGCCTTACAAAAATATATGGATTGTTTTATTTAATTATTCAGGTGCAAAATAATTTGTTTTTGGAAGGGAGAGGAAATAAAAATCTCCTAACTTTAAAAATCAGTATGTCTTGCAATGATGGCAGAAGCACTTAAAAATATGCTTCAAATTGTGCAGTTGTGCCAGGGTTCAAGGAGGGAGGTTGAAGTTTGGTTTGAATAAAAGAATGAGAATAATTTTATTTTGGAAACTTCTGTACAGTGATGTTCTCTATCTTTCCTCCTTGTTTCTTATTCCCCATATGTCAGAAACTGTCACCCCCTTCCCCTCCTCCTTTTCTTTTTTCTTTTAGAGCCTTTGAATAGGTCTTGGAGTATTTCCTGCTCAGTTCTTGTCAGCCTTACTGGCGATCTTACAAGGTTCTGCACAGTGGTTGTCACATATGTCTTTGACACTCTGTGTGTGTCCACCCAGGATCCTAGAAAATGAGAGCAACAGCTGTATGTTGTTTTTATTTCTCTGGTAGCAAAGGTCCATTTAATT
Source organism: Netta rufina (assembly GCF_964035555.1). Taxonomy (NCBI): domain Eukaryota; kingdom Metazoa; phylum Chordata; class Aves; order Anseriformes; family Anatidae; genus Netta; species Netta rufina. The sequence goes on from NC_140126.1 coordinate 22,002,987, forward strand.
TAACTCTGTAGGAATTCACTTGCACTGCCTTTAGTACATTTACCTGAAGATCTTTGCAATTTTTAGAAATTCTATCCATGGTAAATGTGTGTTTGATGAGCTTGTTATGGTGGTGTTAGTCCTGTGTATGACAGTACGGATGGCATATTAATTTATGGCTTTTGGGTCTCATTGTTTTGGAGGAAGGGATAGGTAGTATGGATTATTTAAGGTGTTCCATTAATAGATATTGTGTATCTTCCTGATGTCTCTAACCTGCTGTAAGCAGTATCCTGTGGCTCCTGTTCACAGTAACCTTGCAGTAATAAAGGACATCCAAAGTAAACAAAACAGTTTGGTCTAAGCAGAATACAAAGCACACAAAATAATTCTGCACTTGTTTTGGCACTTGCTTACCCTTTGGTACATCTGCCTTCAAGTGTGCTTACAGATGTATTTAAAAAAAAAAAAAAAGCTGGAAAAAATCAACAAAATCAAGCAAACAAGCAGTTGAAAATTAAGAAACGCTATAATGTCAGTTTCTTGTACATTCCTGATTCAATATACTTGTGTATATGTACTTTGAAATGAGTTTAATTATAACATTACATACAGTCTCTTCTATGGTGCACTGCATGGAGTGTGTGCTCATGAATAAGCAGGTAATCTCAAGTAGTTATACCTCTGTTCACAGGTACAGGTATACTCAAGGTACCAGCATTTAGCTGGTACTGACCTATTATGCTACTACGGCTGTAAACTGGGGAAGTATTCTCCCTGTATAGATAGGAATTCGGAGTAAGGTGTGTGCAGACTGCCTGCAACTCATCAGTGCAGCCACTGGTTCTCATATCTGGCGTGTCTACTGCCTTTCTGTTACCTGCACTAAATGAAACAATGGTTTATTATTCAGCTTAGGGTGGAAAAAAAAGTAACAGCTCAACATAAAGCAACATTGTTAATTGTGTTGGCATGTTTGTTGGAACGGGTGCTACTGTGCCCTTTGTAATAGCCAGCTACTCTTGCAGGTGGCATAATAGCATGCCACCTGCAAGCGGACACTGATAAATGAATTTGCACCAACACTTGGGATTAAAAATAAGGTCAGCCTTATGACAATTGAAACAAGGTTATTAAAGAGCTATATGCTTAGAGAGGCAACCTATTTGCAGCAGAAATATAATGGGGAAGGATGTGGCAGAAAATTAATCTCAATGTTAATCATGCTGAACTAGATAGGTATTTTCCATGTCTTTCTCTTTCAGAACCCCATTGGTGCATCTTGCGTAGGAGGTTTATTGATGGTTTATCAGAGATGTTTTTATTAATACTATAGATCTATTCAAACACCGAATTACTTTTAAGAAAGGATCTTTTTAAAGATCATTAACCATTACTGTTATAATGTCTCACTTTACTGATTAATTATGTAACTGAAAATGTTGCAAGCATTATGAAAAATCTTAAAAGCCCATTTCTACTCACTGTATTCCTTTTAGCAATGTAGTGAAACCATGTCAGTTCCAAGGGACTGTTCCTGTCATGAACTCTAAGCTAAATCTTTGTGGTGATAGGAAAAGATTGCAAAATGATGAGTATAATGAAGTGTTAACCCTGTGCACTAGGAAAAGTTAAAGCCTCCTCAGCTCGTCTCCAGGTTTTCATCGTGGAGAGTAATTTTAAATGAATATACATAGATTGAACTGAGGAGTTTTGCATGCATACTTTCTTTTGCATACATGCTTCCTTTATTTTATGTGCATTTTCCTTTCAATTGGTCTGCTGTTTGTACATACTAGTTTGTAAAACTGTTTTAAAGGGCATTGACAGATAACTTCAGCATGGGTCTGTTACAATTCTTGTCTAATCCATCTACATCTGCACTAGAAAGAATACAGGGTGGAGTGTGTAAAATAATAATTCCTCCTAAAATGATCCGAATTACTGCAATGAATCACAAACTCAATGAGAGTCAGAAGTGTTGTTGTGCAGAAAATTGTGCTTCTGTCTAATATATATGAAGAAACTCCTTCTTTGTTCAGCACTAGTAGGTTGTTTGTTGAAGGATGTTTTCAGCTCAGTCCACACGTTCTGTAAAGAAAACTGAATAAAGTCCAGAGAATATGTGAACAATTAGAAAATTTTTGAAAAATGTTTGGGGCATTTTTTTTTTCCCCTAAATGAGGTCACAGACAGACATGATGACATATTCAAGTATGTTCAAGGCTGGTGCATATTTTCAGTGCTCACTGGGTTGACTGAAAAGGTAGCAGAGTTAGACATTATGAAAAAGTTTCTAACAATTGCCACTAGTTGTATTCAGCTCTTATTTCCTAGGGAGTCAGTGGTAATTTCCTGGGCAGTGGCAATTTTAAGTTGGTTTACACAAACAGAAATAATGTAGGTATGTAGAGTTCATCCTGATGGGAGATGTAGGTGAAGCTTCACCTACTTCTTGAGTAATTCTTCCAGTTACTCTTCACCTACCTTGAGTAATTCTTCTGGTCCAGTCATTGGTGCAACATCCCTAGTAGAATAAAACCCAGTCCTTTATTACACTGACCTCAGTCATCTTACTCTTGTTGGGCCTCTGAGTGCAGTAAGATTTCATATGATATTTTACGTTGTGAGTCAAGTTGTGGTCTTACATTCATGTGCCTCTGTTCAACAGCAGATGCTGTTCAAATACTATCCAGGCCCTCTCTTATCTGATTCTAGCTTGGGAAGAGTTCAGATTCTCAGGTCACACTCATCATTTCTGAGCAATCATGACTCAGGCAATAGCAAAGTATCCTGCTGAGTTGTTTTTATTTTTTTAATTATTATTATTTTTAGTTTTAATTTTTATTTTATTTATTTACACTGGAGAGACAAGCTTATACAAGCCTTTCTGCATTTTTCTTCCTCAACCACACAGAGAAGACAGCAGTGTTGTGACCAACTGACCCATCAGCCCAGAGGGGAAATTTTAAAGCATCCTCTTATGGCACTGGGGACTAAACCCACATCTGTGCTTTATGAGTCTGAGATAAAACACATGGAGAGGGTGACATTGACCTACAGACCTGGTCACCTTCAAAAAGCAGCATTAAGCTCTCAGAGATTTGGCAGCTGACTGGATCGCAGCCAGACTTTGGAAAGTGAGGAGACAGCCCAAAATGTGGGAGGGGATCTGCAGGAAGTCAGTGCTGCCAGAAATTTCAGTCTTTCTCTGGCAAGAAAGAGCTTTATAAGAAACTAATCTATGTACAAAACAGATGTCATCATAGTTGTCTGGGATTTACCACTCAAGGGATAAGCAGGAAACTGGTTGATTTATTGTTGGTGCTTTTTCCTTTACATATAGATCATAGATGTCTGAAAAAGCAAGTGCTCATTCGGGTGCTAAAGGAATACTTTGTGTTCTCCCCTCACTTCCTGGGAAGTCAGGTTAAAAGCTTAAATAAATAATTCTTCATATAAGTGATGTGATTAAAAACAATCTCTAAGGGTTGATCCTTCTGCCTGTGTTGACCTAATCCAGGTTGGGAGAATGCCGTACAAGAAAACTGGAATATGACATGCTCTTCTGGTTTTATCATGACCATTTTGAACTGATTCCTTTCCTGCCTTGTGGGCATATATCTCAGAATTAGTAATCTGTAGCAAGTATAACCCACAGCAGAAATAACCTACAGATATGCTAATGTAGTTACTAGCCTGACCATTACCTTCTCTACTGCCCTTGGTTGTTTGCATTCTCTCTCCTTATGCTGCCAGCCTGCAGAATGACATTACCTGCCTGATGCATCTGCATTCACTGGCCCTTAATGTTTCACAGTTCAGTAGAAACATGCATATTTTTCTAGTGTTTTTCTTCTGCTAGCACACAGTTACTACTCCTCATGAATCCCCAGAACACTCTCAAAAGAGGAATTTTTTCTAGCTCGCTTTTAGCAAAGGCACGCCAATAGAAAAAGAATTCATAAATCAAGGTAAAAAGGAATGTTTTGTGAGTGGTGACCTGGAAATGCATTTTTTTTCCCTCAAGATCCCCTTGTTTGTTGAGAGCTTTCCAGAACTCCACCATACAGTTTAATGCTTAAGTAGATCCATGACAAACTTACAGAGGAGGAAAGTAGAAGTGGACACACAGGGATATGTGGAGGAAGAGTCATATCAGGAAGAATACTCAGACATGGGGAAAGAGGAGAACATAATGACTGAGACTTCAGAAGCTGTCTGCCTTTATTTGTCTAAAGGTCAATCAGCCACCAAAAGAGGGAGCGACACTCCCAGCTTCATAGTCCCACCACGACCCCTGTGCCAATGATGGCTTTTTTTTTTGACTCGAGATAAATAGGAAAGCACTTTCCAATTCAAGAGCTAGGAAAATGCTAACTAATCCAAAAGAAGTGTAGTGGTAATGAATAGCAGTCCTGCTTCCCAGGGGATCAGAACTGCTATGAAAGAGGCACAACGGCACATGTAAGGGACAGTGAGGCTCCACAGCCAAAATGCCAACCACTCTTTGTGAAAGAAGGTAGCAACATTCTACAGAAAAGGGAGGAGATAAAAGCATTCAACAGCAGGTGAGGGGGTCTCCAAACTGTCTATGCAACCATTCTTGCAGGTCCTTGAAATAAAGTGTCATGACCTGCACAACAAGTTAAAGCTGTAGGTATGCTCCAGCAAAGCTGTTGTCAGTAAAAGGCAGGTTGTGCTTTCACACATGCTGAACTGCAGAAGTGAAATGGCATCAGGATCTGAGCTGTGATTTGGCCCGTGGATCTTGCCTGCTCCAGTTTCAGGTATTGGTTTCAATTACCGCAGCTTTATGGACATTATGTAAACACTTTGGTGTAGATAACGCCTGGGACAGCATTTGGAGGGATGAACTCTGGCTGAAAATTGTTAATGGCTCCCTAGGAACTTAGGACTTCCTCAAGCAGTAATGCCATTCCCAGTTGTAAGAGGGTGCCAGGATTCAGTATCCAAGAAATTAATGGCAACTGTCAGATATTGCCTGTGCCATTAAATGCTTGCTAATACTGTCTAATCAGAGTGTCTTTTTAGATTCCTATTAATGTTTACAAAAAAACAAAGTGGAAATGAATTCTGAGAGCTTCACAGGAAGTTTCATTGGCAAGCTTTTAGTTCAGAACAGATGGACATTTGACATTCACTCAGAACAGTGCTGACTGATGTCAAAACTATATGATTTTTTCCAGCATTTGAACTGTTCTCCAGATTTAAAAACAAAACTTCCAGATCTGAAAACCCTCTAATACTAAATGTCTGTGAATTAATGATTAGCTAATCAATTTTCTATTTTTAGGACCTGAGTCTTCCTTGAAAATCAATATTCATAATGACCAATAAAAGTAGTTAATACTCTGAGATGAATAAATGATTTGCTAAATCATAATATTATTTTCCTAAATAGGAAAGGGAACTGAATCTAACATATATGCAGCATCTATCATTTGTTATTCTGTATTCTCTGAAGTTCGATACGCTGCTAGTCTGAATTGCACTGTAACTTGCATATGTGAAATATAGTATATTAACCATATTTCCTGACTAGTTGTAGATGCCTTCCTTGTAACAAAACAACATATTTATTAACCTCTGACTATGTATTCCACTTAGAGCATTTGACTTGGCAATTCAGCTGATCTGTCAGTATCTGTGATATTTTTTGGTGTCTCGTCATGTTTTACTACTACGCTCTTAATTTAAGAGTGATTTTAAATTAGATGTTAAAAAGAACGACCTGCAAAATTACAACTTTTATAGCAGTTATGACAGTGAAATATTACAATGGCCATCTGGTAGGATTAAGGGTGAAAAGCATAAATACTTGTAAGTTCATAGCTTTCTCTTTTCTCAGCACGTGTGTGGACTTGCACTGTTCCATTCCTCCCTGGTTTTGCTGGCCCATACGTCCTTGCAGCCCCACAGGGGCCCTGGGAAATGAATCCAATCAGAGGCAGAATTTTGCCAGGATCAGTCCTCCAGTCTGTTGTTTGTGTGCCTGTGTTGGCATAAAAGAGGGAGTGTTTCAGAGACATGCACAAATGTCCAAGGGCACTGAGAGGTCAGGCAGTTCATGTGGCTGCAGTCCTGGCTTACAACAATTTAAGCAGTATGTGAAATTAGCATTCAAGAGGCCACATTGCAAGTAAAAAGAAATAATTACTGTTTTCGGATTGCCTTGTTTGGCAGGGGCTAGTATTTTGTCTGTTGCAGTTTTATGCTGATAAATTAAACAGAAGGAAGTTAAGCAATAGACATACGTGCCTCTTAACTTAAATCCTGTTCAATCTAGTTTTTAACTTCTACATCTGGGAATAATAGATGATGTGTGCAGTTACGTTTAAAATTCAGGCTCTGACAAATTCCAACAATATTTATGGTACATCTTTGAAAATGTTGAGTAACTTCTGGATGAAGTTACTCAAAAAAAAGCTGACACAGGAGGCATTAACTCTTGAATATGAAATAAAGGCAATGCCGTGGTGGGTCAAGACTGGCCATTTGCAACCTCTGCCAGTACAGAACTAGAGGCTGGGGCCATCTACTCAAATACTGACAGCCAGCTCCAAACATATTGTGCAGAGAACAACCAGCAGGTAGGAAATCTGTGGAGCTCTTTGCCAAAGGACGCTGGAGATACAAGAGATTTCCATAAGTTCCTGGGAAGATGTGGATGGCATCCAGGCCAGAGGGACTTCCTTTGAATACTGTGGTCATTTGCCTTAGTTTTGAGGCATTTTGATATAAAAAGCATGTGTCTGTCTGTCTGGTTTTGAGCATATTTGGTCTTTTCATAGTTTTAGTGACCCATCCCTCCAGCTTCAGCAAATGCTATTCCACCATAGTTCAAGTGGTTTATAAATTGCTTTTTGTGAATTCCTATGATCATTGTCACTGAGGTGAAAGGGGACTGCTTTTGTACTGCTTAGGATATTTGTTAAAAAGCACAGAGATAGGGAACGTTTTCGTAACTATTTTATCAGCATGGTTGTGGTCTGTTTAGAAACAAAGAACAACGTCCAAAATGAAGTGAGTTTAATGGAAAAAGTATGCTGGCTGGCCAGGACTCCAGAAAACCTTTTGCAAAGTGCCCTTGCTAAGAAAGGACGTGAGCAGGAGATCTACACAGCGATGCTGAGTCACATGCTGCCCACACAGCCATCCAGCTGTTCTCACGTTGTTTGTTCAGCAGAGCAGGAACCTGTCTCATCTCCTCCAGCTTTTCAGCCCACCTCCCACTGTCTGCACAACTTGGTGAAAGCCACAAACTCCTTATCAGATCCAATGCAGTCATTTGGCCTGAACTTTAGGACCACCATGCTACTCACCCCTCAAAAAAAGCTATCATTTAAAACACAGCTATAATTATTATGCAGGTTTAGTGATATTTGTTATTCTATTTAGCTGAAACTTGTCAAACATCTAAACTACAGCTATGTAGTAATCTCATGGAAGCATTCTCACAGTTAGCATCTAAATCCTTAGTCAACATGTGCTTAGAAATGTGGGGAACAGAGTGGATAAGGATTGCAAGTGATTGACTACATGTGCACAGTGACCATTTTCACCCTTAGCATTTTGTGAAGGGCCATGAGAGGAGGAAAAAGATTCTCTTTTCAGCCTTGTTGCAGCTTCTGAATGCTACTTTTTGTCTCTGCCCAGGTTTCCTCTAGGGGTGGCAGGATTGTACACAATACTGTACCTAGCAGTCCTGCTCTGATCTCCTGAGCACAGCATGGCAATACAGGAGCCCACTGCAAACGCTGGGCTATTGTTGAAAGGCACAGAATGAAGACACCTTTCCTTTTCTGCTCCGTGTCTGTGATGCACAAGGTGGAAGCAAGATTTGGATTTTCTGATAAAGCTCCCTGTTCTGGCTCTTTCTGAGTGAGAAGCTATTTTTCTCCCCCTCCATCTCCAGCTCCCAGCTGAGTATTGCTTTGGCTGAGAGCTCAGGAGCCTGAGCTCCCTGCCTCAGAGTATGTTGTCCCACTTTGCCACTTGTCCCTCTGGCTGTTCTTTGGCTCAGGGGTTTCCGTCAGATGCCTTCACTCACTTTGTGTTAAAACATGTCCTATGTAGTAACTGCCTGTGCATTACTCAGCTAGGGAAATATCAGGGTGGTCACTTGTTCTACGTGATCAAGGTGTGGAGGTGTGTTTCAGCCTGGGTCACCCTGTTGCCCCTGACCCATGAAATCACCCCACAACCCAAGACTATGTGAACAAAAACTTTAATATGCAGAAGTGATATGTAACACCCTGCCTGACGTGCAGAATGTGAATTTGCCAATCCCTCATCCCCTCCACATTTTACAATACAGTTAACAGTTTTACCATAAGGAATGTGATCAATATAGTCCTCTGGCTGTTGTAGATTTTTTTGTTTGTTTGCTTGTTTTTCAAAATGGTATAAAATGCTGAAGTGCAAGAGTGCTTATATTTTAATTGCATGGAAATTCTGCATGGCTGTTGAAAGCACTCAGTGTATTAACTATCATTGATGGACTTGATGGAAAATTAATTAGGAGCACAGGGGTACGAATTAAGAAAGTCTAAATGTTTCACAAATATTTGATCAGTGAAATCTATATTCATAGAATTTCAAAGGTTAATTCCCCATATCTGATTCAACATTTCAGTTGGTGATGACAGCTTCAATGCTATCCTTCTTTTGTGAATTGCTTCATTTTCTGCAAAATGAAGCACATGGCTCTTCTACCTAATTTTTGTCTACTGCAATACCAGGGATTCAAACCAAGGAAAATTTTGGAGTTTATTCTCTCTGCTGTGTTTAGGTTTGTTTATAGGTTGGCAGAAAATCTGGTTGAGCTGGTTTTTCTATGATGGAGTCATTCCTGTATTATGTTTCCTGAGTTGGTGAAAGATTTCCTTTTTTATAACATGCATATCATAGCCTACCCACAAAAATAATTGAAATGGGATTAAATTACCTCTACTTACAGAGATAAATTACACTTAAAGTATTTAATTAAATACTTGGTAGAGGTCGTAGGAGTCTACAATGAAGTATTGTATGAAGTTTTGAAGGATTTATGGAAGGTAATTAGGTGGCGGTTCATGATGAAGACCCCTATCAAAGAGCTAAAAATCATGATATCTGGCTTCAGACCTCTTACATGGAGGGGAGTAGGCAGGAGGCAGCCCCAGCCAACTCAGACACGAACACTTGTAACCTCTCAGTGAACCCCAGAAGCAGTCTATCCAAAAACAGTTTCCTTTTGGCCTTATTGGGAGTTGTTTGTATCCTCTTGTGGAATAGGAGAGGTCGGGGTGATCTGTACAAGTGGAGCCTGGGGACAATGTGTCTCTGTCTCTGCTCTGACATCCCAGCTCCAGAGTGAACACAAAAAAAAAAACAAAACGGGAAAAAAAAAATCTCTACTTTTGGGTGGGATTCATGCAGCTACCCAATGGCTGCCAGCAATGCCAAGGAACTCTGGCCAGAGCAAGGGTACAGCCTGCCCCACGTGACAGATGTCAGATATCTAACACAGAAAACCCTGGTTCAGCTTTGCATTACTGGCTGTGGCAAAACTAAGTTCTTCATCACTCTCAGCCTGCTTCCAAAAAGAAAACCTATGCAGAATGAGTAGGAAGAGGAGCAGTTTTTTTTTTAACCAGGACTTCAAGGATTGTGAAGACCTGGGATCAATGTGTAAAGGATTTTCAGGCCTTAATACCTCCTTATCCTAACACAGTGCTCCTATCTCCAAAGTAAGAGATACTGAAATCCCTGGACGTTTTCATTTTCTCCCAGGGAAACTATTGCCCTTTACTTGATATACTTAAGTGTTCATTGACATACTGGCACCTCTCATCCTACTTATTAACAGTGACAAGGCAGGGTATGACCAAACACTACAAGATCTTAAAAAATGTGGCATAAAAGTGCTGAGAGAAGATCTGTGCATTGCTTTCAACCTCCTGAGTGCCTTCAGTGCTGAAGTGAACAATTAACGCATAGCAAAACTCTGCAAGATTTTTGGGTTTATGCCCAAGAGGTACTCAGGAGCAACACACGCCTCTATTCAACCACTGACTTTGTAACAGAATGGCTCTTACCACAACCCCACAGCAGGAGCAGCCTGTCTTAGAGTACTTGATTATGGAGCTGTAAAATAATGCACTTTTTTTTTTTCTCCTTCATTTGTGCTTGATAGTTCGTTGCTTTTTAATGAGTATGTATTATCTTTATTTTTTTTTTAAGTCTCTCCTTTTTGCTTCTAAAACACTACCATGTACCAGGCAATTGGAAAAGAAAAAAACAAATCCACATCTGCTGAAAAATAAACAGTGGTAACAGTGTGCCTATATTCAAGAGTTTAAAGAATGTGCTGGGTGTCCCTGCCCAGTCTCATACTGCTTTACAAGTAATAAGCATCACCTTTTCATTTACTGTTTGTAGCTGGAGTCACTAGAGCAGACACTGATTCATATAAGAGATTTTCATTTCCTCAGGGAAGGTAAAGACTTTCACAATTTTAAAACAAAAACTGGATTTTCATGTAACTAAGTCCAGCATTAAAAAGGAAAAAATACATAATTATTATAATCCTCATAATAAATCCTCTTGGATGGCAGTTCTTCAGGTCAAGGATTGCCTTGTGGCTTACTCAGTGTTTTTCCTTGAGTTTTCTGGGTGCTATCAAAACATACATTCAGCTCATAATAAGGAAGAAAAGAAAACAGCCTGAAGTGAAGAAATGAGAAGGTAGCCTGGTGTGATGCCAGCTCTGTGCCAGTGCCAACCCTGAGTTGTTGACACAGAGCTCACAGTGCACAGAAGGCAACCGGGAAATGTGCTGCTGGGTACACCTTTCTTCTCTGATCCCCACCCACCTGTAAGTATTCCCGTGATGGTAAAATGGGTCAGGTGATACTATGAAGTATTTTCCCTGCTGCAGGATTCCTTCTTCCTTCCCCCCGAACAGTATTGGAGGCCTTGGGGTCTCTTAGTTTGCCCAGTAAACCTGTACCCAAATACACCATCAGTGTCTTCTGTTGATTTTCAGCAGTCAAATATATCCAAACTATCAATGTTAGGTTGTTCTCTTATTCATATTTGTACATTCTCAGTTTTAACTCAGCTAATGTTAGCTAATGTTATTCCTCAGAATGATTTCTTATCTCAGTATTTGTGTCATAATCAAAGTAAGGTTCCAGTTGATGCTAGCAGATAGATGCCATCATCTGGAGCTCATCAATCTGAAGCTCTCAGTTAATCATAATCACTTTAGAAATAGGTATTAAGGACCTGGCTAATGGGGATTTTAGCTATTAACTACCAAGGGATGAAAATACCACATTTGATCCTTTCTTACGGTTGGACTTCAATAGAATTGAGGCTTGTGGATTAGGTGACACACACTGTAGCTATTAATTGGTTTCAAAAGGCTTAAAAAGTCTTTATTTTTGTGCTTAAATTGGAAGAAAATTATCTCAAAGCACTTTACAAAATAAAACTACCAACTTTCAGATCATCCAAGAAAAATGCACGATACTAAATCCTGATATGTGACATAAAGAAAACTGATGAATTAGTTTGGGAAATTAAAATGTATCTCATTTCGTCATGTGCTTTACTAGTGACCAGTTATGACTGGAATTAAAAAAAAAAAAAAAAAAAAAGACAACTAAAAAAATTCAGTCTTTTGAATTTGGCTGGGGACCATAATCCTGTAAGTAGTACTTATTTTATTGAAAGGACCAAAAAAGGAAAAGTATGAACAGTGACTTAGTGACTTCAGTTTATGTACCCAGCCCCCTGAACACTCTATTGCTCTCCCAGTTTGAACAAAAGGACAGATGTGTCTTCTAGTGTATCTATTTTAATGCAATTGCCTTAATGCTTGTGCCATATTAAATTCAGACTTAGAGATAGCAATATTTTAGTTTTTCTGTTCAGATACATGATAAGTTTTCCCAGCATTGTTTTCTGAGCCTGTGGTGTGTTCAGTTTGGGTAGGGTAGAGGCCACTGGCAGTGGATGGAGTGTTAGAAGAAGCTCCAGTACAATTAAAGGGGAAAAACATCTTACACCCAATAGTTCAATTCACTGTTGCTACAATGAGCAGAATGGCAAGACAGAGAACTTAACTAATTTTTACTGGTAGACAGTTCTCAGGAGATGAGCATAAGTACTTCCTCTGTTTGATCAGTGATGACACATGAAAAGGTCATCACAAAGCAGTGTGATGCCTTCTAAGGCAGATGAATTCAGAGAATCTGTGGAGGTGACCATTAATTTGGGTTTGGATTCCTCTACAGCCAGATTTCTCACACTTGTGCTTGTACTTGAGAAACTTCATTAGTCTACAGGGCTGCTTAGCAAAGGGCTGTCTATACTGAACCAGATCCTCCCCCACTGAGCTTCAAAGTCCCAATTTGCTTCGTCTCCAGAGTGGAATGCAGGGGAACAAAAGCAGATTATGTCATGCTGTTGAAAGAAAAAAAAAAAAAAGACAAACTAGATTTAGCAAGAAGAGTACAGACTGGAAAATGAGCCAAGTTAATGTACTCAACTTCTGCAAAGCATCATCTGGATTATGGTGTGGGCACTGTATTTCAGGAAAGATACAGAACAAAACAGAAAGGCTAGGGAAGGAGGACGAGAGGTCTAGAAAACAATCTGTTAAGGAGAATTTGAAATGTTTATAATTGTTTAATCTGGAAATGAGAAGACTGGTAGAAACCATTAAATATATAAAATCTGATTAGAGGAGAGGTGAGGAAAGGAGAAATAAAGAGCCTGGAATCAGATGTTGAGGCAGGCTATGAAGTCTCCATCACTGAAGGTTTCTGGAAACAGGTTTGACAAGCATCAGTGAAGAGTGACACAGACAGCTGATTCTATCTTGGGGGAAGCTGGTATACAAATTCTTTCCTGAAGAGTCTTCTTTCTATCTGATTTTTAGTGACTACCACTTGAGCATTGCCATTACTCTTATAGTTACTAGCAGGAGCATATTGCCAGGAGATGCATGGATACTCTGTGACCTCTATTAGGCTTTTCTATGCTTGTTGCCATGCAGACCACAGAAATGGGATAGCTGAGCCTATTCCTTGGCTACAGTAGGAGACGGTAACCCCTGACCCTGCTCAAATCATATATGCTAGCTGTGGATCTATTTATCATCTTGACATTTCCAAACCACCTGGGCTTCAGAACCAGGGATCAATGTAGAGAGAGCTGGGATGACTAATCGTTTATTAGGTACAAATTAACTTTGTTTTGTTAATATACTTGTGAATGATGGTATTTCTGACTCATTATGACAGCTGCCATTACACAATCATCTGACTAAGCCACTTATGTTGTGGGTGTTATGGGTAACAGCACTGTTAGAACTCATGTACTTATGGATATTTGGCTAGATGATAAATAAAGACAGAATTGCGAAGAGGACTTGTTCCTACTGCATTGGGAGCTAGGAGAACTTCCTAGGGAATGGCATTGCTGTGTGCCTCCTGAGTGCCTGGCGAAAGGGAAGAGAGGGGAGAGGAGTCACCATAACCTAAGTATGGTGACAAGGCTGAGAGGGGCTCCTCTTCTGGGCAGGAGCACTAAGGGCTGTACTCCTCAGTTTAGAAGTTTAGACATCTCAGTTCTTTCCTCAGTGGGAATGAGCTAAATAACAAGACTTCTCCCATGTGCAGAGGCCTGCATGCTTTTCGTCCATTCAGCTCCCCATTCAGTGAAGGGACTTCAAGGTGTATACAGAGGGAGAGGCCTCCCAGGATTGTCCGTTGGGTCACGTCCATTCGAGCAGGAGGACAGCCTGTTTCTGCTACTAACTAGGAAATCTACAAGAGCTGCACATAGTTAAAAGCACAGTAGAACTTCAGAGGATAAAAGACTCTGCAATCCAGTCCAAGATTCAATGAGAAGAAGGAAAAATCCTTCGCATACAACAGTGAAAGCTATTACAGTGCCAGTCTCATGGCTATAAAAAATGCCATATCCTTTAGCTAGATTGGAAGATAAATTTATTTCATTAAGTGGTTGAGAAAGTTTCTCTACTACTGCCTTTTCCCAGGCCTGCTCATTTGTGGAGTCATAGCACTTTGATGAGAAATACAGTAAGAATAACGTGAAAGAAAGGCATCTGCAAAACAGTGTTTTGAGGGTTATGTAGTCATGCTTTCTACCAGCCAGCAATTTTTACAAAATTACTATTGCAGAGTGAGCATTTCTGACACGCTTGGCAAAGCTGGTCTGGGTTGTGCCAAGCTTCACTGAAACTACAGGGTGTGACTACTTTCCTTCAATTAAAAAACAGTTACAATTCTTTAGAGAATTGGCTGCTACACCCTACACACATGCCCATGATATTAAATCCAAGGTAAGAGCAAAATTTGTAGGTGCTGAATCTAACATAAGCCTCTGCAACAAAGACCAGAAATTTTCTGTGGACTGATCACTGACTAAGCAGTGACAGGGGCTATGAGCAGAGAAACATAGACCTGCTGTTCTCTGGCTAACACCTTAAACCTATTGTGCAGTTAACATTTTTACTGCAACAACAAGAATTGCTAGGGTAAACAAATGACAACTGTCATTTATACCTTTCCAGATGAACCACTCACAACACTCGGTAGAGTCTTAGAATAAGCAGCAAATGTACAGCATGCTGAAAGAATTGGTTATGAGACAACAATGTATGTAGGTCATAGTGCAAGCCATTCTGTCCTTGCTGTGTTCCAGTCAAAACATGTCAGCATTACAGTAGGTTCTTATCTAGTACAACTAGTAAGAGTAAAAAAAAATCTATGCAAACTCATTTTTGTCACAATACATTTTCTTGATGAGTTTAAGCAGCTAACAGGTCCCTCATGCACAATTTTTTTGTTGTTGTTGCTTGATTATTAAGGTTAGCTTAAGATATTTCCTCATGTGACTTCTGTTTCTGATGATCTATAGCAGGTCACCCTTAAAAGCTTCTTTTTGTTGCATGCAGTCTCATTGCTACAGAATGTAACTTGTGGTTTGCTGTAGAAGCCTGGGTTTAGTCTGTGGGCTTGGATATCTTTATTAGTGTCGTAAAAAGTAATCAGTTCTGGTTATGACTTATGAAACATATGGGTTTTGTGTTCAAGAAAGAAACATAGGAAATGCCTGCCTGACCATGCTGCTGCCATGGTTACAACAATTAATTTAAGGCCAGCAGAGGGGCTGTGCTTGTTCATCATCCAAGGGTAATGCCTTCTCTAGTGTCATGGGCCTACATTTCTCACCTATTTCCTTCCTTTCCTTCCTCTTCCTCCTCCATCAAAAGGCCTGGTACAGGTTGCTCCTGTTATGAGAGTTGTAAACTTGGGCTGTTTATACATTGCTTACCATGGAAGATGAAATGCTGAAGTAAATCTGGAGGCAGTACCTCTCCTTGATGTTGCTTGTTCCTCAGCCTGAATTTAATAAATGCTAGATGCTAGTCCAGAAGGTGAAGGTGAGAAAAGAAAAACAAACCAAAAACAAACAAACAAACAAAAATGTTTCATTAAGAGACAAATAGTAAGTCCTGTGACCAAGCAAAGGTAAAATATTTGGGTAAAAATATCAATAGCTCTTGACTGATTTTCAATATCTTTTAAAATATCTGCTCTGTGTTAACAAAATGTGCTAGTAGATGAACAGATCAAGCTTTACTACTGATAGTATTTTAGAAAATGTAAACCTGGAAGGCTACCCAGAAGGGCTTAAATTACCCTAAATATTGTTTTTGTTTGTTTGTTTTCCACCAAAATGTATCAGTTGGGCTAAGGAAAGATAATATGTCTTTAGGCAAGACTGTCTCTTAACTTTGAATTAATTTTCCACAACAAAACTCTTTATTTCTGGTACAGAGATATAAGAGGCCTAGAAATATTTGAATTTAACCATTGAAAGAAAAACATCTGTATAATTCATGGCAAAATTACGAATAACATGTTGTATACTAAGTTAAACATACTAGGTCCCTTCTTTCAAAAGATTTTTCTAAAGATAACATGCAAAGAGAAAGAAGAAAAAATGATAAAGGAAAGTAGGAGACCTAAGATGAATTTCAGAGCTTCTGTAAATATAAATAAGCATTTTTATTGGAAGGAGTGCTGTTTCCTTGGTCACCCCTAGCTTGTGTTTGAATGACAGAAAACAAAATTCTTTGGCATAATTTGCATTTCCACAGGTATTTAGTTCTATAGAAGTAGCATCAGCTAACTGGATTTATTGTATTTTTTTCTATGTAGAATTACATGTACTTCTTAAAGTCAGCAAAGGTGGAGACAAAAAAAAGGATATATATATATATATATATATATTATTTTTTTTTAAGGAATTGCACATTTTGCAGAGATATCATAGTTTATTCCTGATGTGGCCTATAACAGAATCACACAATAAAGTATTTAGAAATACATTTAAAATACTATTCTGCAGGAGTGAGATTTATTACCCACTGATAAAACAGTATAAAAGCATAAATAATTGCATTTTCTTTCCCCCTCTCTTTGTTATTCTCTCTCCAGAATTGGGTTTGTAGTACAATGTGGTTTATGCAGCTGTAAGGTTTTATCCACATACATGATGTGCAATTACTCCATTCAAGCTAGCTGGCAGGATATTTGAACTTAACAAATTTCTTGCATTTTATGATTCCTGGAAAAACTTGTCAGATATGAGTTGTATCACTTTACAAACCCACAAGATTGCTGAAACAAACAAACAAACAAAAATAAAATGATTTTTTATTCAGATTTGCAACAGTAAAGATGAGTGATGAAAGGCTGGAACAAGCAGTAAATTGATAGCTGTAAAATAGAAAATAGAAGAGGAATATTGGAGGAAAGATGTTTAAATCAGTGAGATACATGTAAGCTGTGCTAAATTAACTCTGGCTGATAGTAATATCCATGTGATAGTGCAAATCCCCAGGGCACTTTGCATGCAAATGGTGAGGACTGTGTGGTGTATGTCTTGGATGAGAAATGATCAGTTCTTAGGAAAATATCAGTAAACAGGACATTACAGCAGGAAGTGGTCATGACAAAATACATCCTCCAGATCTGGATGCCTGTTTCCGAGTAAGTGCCATGCTGTCTGAAAGGAAGCAAGACTCCCATGGCATGTGCTCAGCAGCATCATCTCCCTAGTTGATACACGACTGTGTCCCCATCCTACAGGAGTGCAGCACCAAAGGGAGGCTCCACACCTGCTGAAGTATAAACTGGATGAATGGACTTAATTGTCTTCTGAAACAGAGTTTTGAAAGGTTTGGTCTTAGGATCCCAATCTGCTTCTCATATTGCTGCTGCTGATTTGCTCTAGAACACTATAAGGAGCTAATAGAGCTAATAATTATAGAAATTCTGGTTCTGATAGTCTATTTGATTATTTCTCCTTTCTGTTTTCAGGCTCTTGAGGGAAGAAGCAGTGACTGACTGGCATCACCAGCTGAATCAAAGGGAGAAATACGGCAAGCCACCATGAGCAGGCTGCAAGCCATGCAGGACAATGACCAGGGAGAACTCTGTGCCAAGTCCCTGTGGGCACAAGCTGACCCATCCAGGGGGATGAAAAAATATAGAAAAGTTTCCAAGAATTGCTGCCTCCAGGACATAACGGTACAGCAAAAGACAAAACAAACAAAAACCAAAAATGAGACACCAAATTCCCAGTGCAAGACCCCATAATGATAAAAGAATGTCAATGATGGTGAATTCCCTAGACTTACAATGGGATAGACATGAATTTATTTCAATGTAATGTGCTTCATTTTGGTGACAAAACAACAAGCCAGATTTTCATTGTTGGCATTACGTTTGTGTGTTGACTTGGTACGTAATGCCAACAATGAAAAACTGTGAAATTGAATCAATCAATGAAAGTCTCTCAAATTTTATGTTTGACTTCTCTGACCTGCGTAGAAGTACACTGCTGTGTGCAATGTGTTGGAGAGTAGTCTCAAAGTTGAAATTCCAGGCTTTGCTTTTGAGGAGAGAGGCTTGATTGTGGTGCTTCCATATGACAAGGACTGCTATTAGAAGCACAAAGGTAAGGAAAATGATTCCTCAAAACGTTCCCAAACCTTTATACAAGATTTGTTTTAAAAAAGTTACCCACTTTTCCAAGATATTTCCAATACTTTTTCATGTGTCCAAATCCACATATTTTTCTACAGAGAGCTGTTCAGTTTTTCACAGCTCAGCATGTTCAGATCCAGTTACTAATGATCTCCACCTCAGCAAGCCAAATTGCGACAGCTGTGCCTAATCATTTTAATGCTCTCTAGTGTTGACTTGGATTATAGCATGTTATTTCTGTTCACTTCTCCAGCTCTACTAGCTATTACTAAACAACTTCTAGCACTTGCAAAATGCAAAACATTATGCAAAGACATTTATATGGATCATGAGTTTTAACTGAATGGTAGATCCCATTCATTTTTTTTATTTACTCAGCATTTTTCAGGATCAAACTGCGATCAAATCCAAAAAGATGAAATGATTTAAGAAGAAGCATTAGCAAGCAATTTATTTAAATATCACACTTGGATCATCTCTCTCCTACCCCGGATGTCAGAGATCTCTATGGCAGAGATGTAGCTGGTGATATACTGCCTCTGAATCTTTCTGTCTCTGGATCCTATCACAAGACAACATCCAGTGACAGCAGCCTGTATCGAAATGTTACATATGTCTTACAGTCATGCTCATGTTTCTGGACTGGATTAAAATAATTATGTGGGGAACAGAGCTAGCAGACAGCAGTCCATATTTTTCTGCAGTCTAGCTGCAAGTAGCAGGTTGTAATGGTAGGTGCATGCTTGGGATTAACAGATAAAGGTAATGTGTTAACGCATCAATCCCTATAAAATTGTTGCCTTGCTAGATCAAGCAAGCTGTCTCCCTGTGAAAGCAGTTACTTCAGTGACAGAAGCTATATGAGATGTTTTGCTGACAGAAAACATGCCAATTGCAAATCTTACCTCCCCACACCTCCAGCCAATATTACTAAAATATGGATCTGTCACATTGGCAACGTTAGCAAGTTTTTTTTTGTTTGTTTGTTTGTTTTTTGTTTGTGTGTTTGTTTTATGTCTCACACCTCCTCACCTCTAAATACCACTTGGGACAAGTTTTTTTGCTTCCTGCATATGCAAAACGATTAATCCTCACCTAGTGAAAAAAAAAAAAAAAAAAGAAGAAGAAGGAGGAGAGGGCACAAGCAAACCAGCATGTAAACATTGATAGATTTCATTTATTTTCATTATAGTCAAGTTTTCACTCCTTCCCTCTGTTTTTTTTCTTTCCCAGCTGGTAGTGCGAGGGTGCATTAAACACACTAAACATGAAGAGGTGGTTTGCTTTTCCTGTTAGCTTGATCATGTCAGTAATACCTTCCTTGAATAGCTACCACATTGCTTCATCCTACCCTCAGTAGTTCTAATCTCATTTTAAATGGTGTTTGTGCCTGAGATTGGTTCAATAAACCACTGCTGCAAGAGCAGGTCTTTTCTCTCTTGCCATAAAATGCAGCTGCGAAAGCAGACACTGAGAAGTGCAGCACTTCCTGACTACAAAGTTGGTTGCACAGAAATGGCACATTCAGTAAGATTTCAGCTGTCAATGCATTGGTATAAGAGTCCTGCAGTTATGTAGTTGTTTTCTAATTTTTGGTGTGGGTGGGCTCTGCAGGAGCAGTTTACTATTTTTGCAATCATATCAGGCTGACAGACCCTTTAGCCAGCAGAGGTGTGACACCAGCTCTGTGAGCTTAAAAGAAGGAAAAATTGTGAATGCTTCATTTGCTGTGAAAAGATGGTATTTACTTTACTTGGTATTTGTTTTACTTACAGCAAGTATTATGCAGTGCAGGAATTGACTTGTTAATCACATCTAAATACGTAGCAGAGGTATGTATTTGTAGGCTTGCTGAAGCACTTGCAGAGGATCAATATGTGTGGGATACGTATGCACATGGAGTGGTAGTGTTTTCAGACATGCTTAGACAACATAAAAATACTTTTCAAAGGCAACTATCAGCACGTTATCTCATTACTAAGAAGCCAAGAGATCTATTTGATTTGTAAAGCGTTTTCATTTAAGGGTTTCATATTAACAGCCTTTTATGTGTTTGGTTTTCTTTTTTTGGTATTTGCATGCAAGCAATTGAAGTTGCTTGCAAAATGCTGCAAAATATTGTCCTTAAAAAATTCAGTCAAAGACATTTAAATTATTTGTTTTGGATAAATGTTTTACCAGCTGACTTGTACTTACCCATTTTTGTGTTGTTTTTGCTGTGAAACTTTTACGTAAAAACATGGACACTGGTTTTCTGTGACATCAGGTTAGTGCTGCGTCAGTTTTCACAGAAATACAAGACCCAGATTCAGACTGGAACAGAAGGTTTCAGGGGGCTTAGTATGAACAATTTGACTTCCCAGAGTCACAAGTGGCTGAGTAACTCTGTGGGTTTAACAGCATGCTATGTATCTATATAACAAATATATTATGGCACTGAGGAAAATACAGACATCCCCTGTAGTATACATATATCTGTATATATGTATATACATGCACACACACACACACATACATGTATATACTTATGCGACAATACTAGTTATGCTTTCTTCCATCCTTAATATGTCTCAAGTAAAAAGCACGATTTTGTGACTCTTGAGTGTTGTGTCTGTGGCTGGAACAGCAATCTTTTTAACAGTGCAGGGAGCCCAATAAACTTCAGAGGTTTGCAAGTTTAGTGTTACAGGTCCAAAGCAGTTTAAAGCAACAGAATTATACTTTGAATAAATAGAGACTGATTTATTTGGTTAAGATAGGAATACATAACAAGAAATGAACAGAACGGGCAAATATTTACTTATTTTACTTAAGTTTATAATACAAAAATTTAATACATTAAGTACCTTCCCTCCTAGTTTGTAATACTGTCCCTTCCAAGGCTGACTACACAGTCTCTTTAAGCTATCTGAAAATAAACCACTATCATGAAACAAAATTTCATTACATTGAAACAACTCCCAATTACCTGATAGATCTGAAAAAGCAGTCCCTGAGCTTTTAGCTACAGGAAGCACGGGCATAATTTTTCTGGAAGCAGGAAGCTGCTTAACCATAGTTTTAAGATGAACTTACTTTTTCTGCTGAAAACAAAAGTAAACAAAACAAAACAAAAAAGCTAATATAATGTTAAACAAAATGTGAATGTATCTGAGTGTGTCATATAAACATTTGTGGTTTTTTTAGCCTTACAAATTACACAAACATATATTTTTAGTTCCTCATATACTTATTCAGAAAGTAGCAAATAGTTGAGAACAAAGAATTAGAGTGTCTGGTAATTCAGCATGTAATTATGTTTAAGACTGTTAAGGAATGGATAAAAAATGACAAGAGATCATGATAACAAGGAGGTTTCTCACTTTCACAGTATCTTCAGAAAGATCAGGTTTATCACTTGTGATGAAAAAAATACAACATTTATGCCTTGCTGTTGGTCTTGGCAGATTCCCATGGCAAACCGTATATTAACCAAACTCCAACTTCAATTGGGTTCCATCTTCATGTAAGGTCCTTTTACCTACAAATTTATTTCTAAAACCAATTTCCTGTTATTTAACTTTACTGTCTTTTTAGCAAAAGTATGCAACAGAGAATGAAGTTAGCTATTTACCTCCATATGACAGCAATTTTAGTTAAAGAGGACATAATCAAAAATGTAAAAAAAAACATCCAGACTTGGCGGACATAAATGATAATTGCAAGTCCTAATCATGTGCATGATGACTAATCATGTGCAAGAAAGCACATATTTGCAAACTGCATAGGAAGATGATGAATAATGCTTTTTCAGTATACTTTCTGTAGTGCCATTCAACATTGATATACTGTGGAATTTGGTTCTGAAGATACTGCCATTCTAACCAAGACACTTTGCATATACTAATGGTAGGAATATCAAAAGAAAAGCCAGTTATAGCTGCTGGGAATGATTTTCTCTGACAAATTTCAACAATAGCTGTTTTTAATTTGTTCAAATTCCTGACACCATATAGAATATTCTGAATATCTATAGTATATATACTGTTTTGAGTATATTAATATGTCTACAGCTATGGGCCTATGTTGCAAAATAATGCTAAAAAATTACATTTGTGGATTATTTTAGAAATAAATACAAATAGGAAAAAATCTGCCTGAAAATCTATTTTCACTTTATTCATAAAATTATGGTTAGATGACTAATTCCATGAGTAGGAATTTAATCTATCTGATAGTTTAAAATCCTAAACTGGGATTTAAATCCTAAAATGGGATTTTAATACACCCCCACAATAAATTGAACTACGTAAAGCGTTTGTCTGAAAAAAAAGGATGTTTATTTTCAAAACACTCAACAGCTATTATAAAGAAATTATTTTTTTCCCTCTACATTAATCTATTTACATATACTATATATATATACACATACATACACATGTACTATGTTATAATTTGGATTGTGCATTACTGTAAGGAAAACCATAGATCTATGTATTGTACAACTTGGTATAAGCAAAAACTTGGATATAGTGCAGTCTTTTTTTTTTTCTGAAACTGTATAAAAATTAATCATATGTAAGACATTATTTCACTGTATTGCTAGTAATTTGCTGTAGACACTGTTATTTACGTTAGTAGAGCAGGTACCCCTTCTGCTATTGGTAGACATTGACTGGCCACTGCTGTTACTACTGTTAGGATCTAAAGTCACTTTAGAACTGATGAGGCTGAAAAGTTGTCTCTGATACTGAGAAGAAGCATAGTAGTAAACAAGGGGATCGATGCAACAGTTAACACTACTGATACAAACACACAGGAGATAGGCAAAGTAGAGATACTCTAAACTGTTGTCATATGAATAATTGATATAATGAATTAATAAGAGGATATTTGTTGGTCCAAAACAAATAATGAAAACAGAAAAAACTGCCACACACAAAAGCAATGCACGTGTCTTCTTATTTTGTTTTGCAACAATATTAGAAGAACTCAAACACCGAATGATACACACGTAACAGATGGTAGTTATTATAAATGGCACTATAAAGAATACAGAAGAGAAGATGCAGAAAAAGTTAAAGTAGTACTTGTGAAGTTCGGATTCCCGTAGCACATCATGGCAGGTTGTTATATTTAAGTTGGTTATTTCCATGGTTTGCTCTCTGATGAGAAAAGGAATAACCCCAGTTATTGCTACAAGCCATATGATGAAACAAATCACTGTGGCACGTGTTAATGTACGCCAGCCAAGGGCCTGCATGGGGTACACCACTGCTAAGAAGCGATCAAAGCTTATGCTTGTCATAAACATTATTGAACAGTACATGTTGCAGTAGAAAGCAGCAGTGATGAAGCGGCACATTTGAGGTCCAAATAACCAGTTGTTTCCAGAAAAATGATAAGCAATCTTAAAGGGAAGCACACTTACAAACAGCACATCTGCAAGGGCCAAATTCAGCATGTATATTACAGCAGGCTTTTCGATTTTCATTTTTTTCAGGAACACGAATATGGCTGTAATGTTCAGAGGGAGGCTCAGCACAACCACTAAGGTGTAAACTGAAGGAACAAAACGGGTCAGCCACGGACTAGTGAGGTATCCTGCTGTTTCCACTGACACAGTTCGTTGTTCACGTGGAGGTGATCTGGTCTGGTTGGTGAAACCTGTTTGAAATTCTGACTCATTTTCAGCACTGCTTTCAATGTCTTCGATAGGTATAGGGTCACCACGGTCAGGTATCAGAAAAGCTCTGGCCCTTGGACTACTGCTGTTGGATCTAGAGGCTGAAAGAAAAGACAGTATAAAGATTAAAAAGCAGATATTTCATACTATGGGGGACTGAAAACATCTTTCGGAAAAGGAAGCTAAAATAATATCGACAACACAAAATAATACAGTTAATACTTTATTCAAAATGTGGATGGCTCACAGATTTTGGTCCATCCATTTTGTTTTAGCCCCTGTTACAGTTCGGGTAATACTTCCCCCTTTAACTCCACTCTCTTAAATTCTAAGCTCTTTATGATAGGGACCAAACTCTATCTGTGCTTAAGGAACCAATCTAGTCTATATTCTCTGTAGACTACTTTAACACAAATACAACTGTAAATTTGCCACCCATAAATTTTCTTTGTCAGATGCTTCATAAAGTTTATTAGAATTGAGGTGCTAGCATAAATGTTGGTATTCATACACATAAGTACACATCACCAAAGTAACAAAAAGTTAAAGTGTGATTAAAATACCAAGTTTCTGAGATATTTCTGTGGTCTCCTGATGGCCAGATGAACATAAAGACCAATGGCAGAAGTCTTCACACAGTTTTCACGGCTGACATGAATCACCCTCCTGCTTGGATTGAACAGGTAGCCACACATTCCACTGAAACACTTTCCCCGTTCTACTTATTGTATGCTGCAGTGTGCATCGAGGTCAGCATGCATCCAGCATGCCCTTCCTGCACTTCTGAGATGTGCCACAGACATTGCCTCTACAGTGATGTTTTCTGCAGCATGGTTCACTGACTACAACTGAGATGTGTCAGGACAGAGCATCCCTGCCTTTTGAATGTAAACAGATTAAGTTAAGGCAGTGAGAATTACAAACTGTTGCAGGTGTGGTAAGGGCATATGTATGTAAAAACAAACAAAGCAAACATATGAACACTTATTCTGGAAGAACACCTTTTTCAGCTTATTGTAGTTATGTGAAGGTTATTTCAAACATATTACGAGCAGGCAGAACTGATGGAGTTACTGCTACGAAGTAACCATTCATCTACTCAGCTATGCACCTGATCACTTGCTAAATCCTGGACTACTAAAACAAAAATTAAGCTGTGTAAGCCTAAATCAGTGAGCCAAAAGTACTTGGGCATGATTCATCTATCTATTCTTCAGAAGCAATTATTTGTTCTATAGCAATTCAATCTTTTTTTTTTTTTTTTTAATGCAGATGAGAACAAAAGCATCCTAAGGAGGCAGATGGCAAAGAAAGGAATGACTGCAGCTTTAAGCAGCCAACTACCAACCTTTGTGCAAAGGGCTGTGAGAGAGGAGCCTTGCCCAGCCTGAATGTTAGTAAAATCCAGGCTAGAATGTGGGAGAGGATGAAAGCAGAGACAGAGGGATTTGGGCATTTTTTATTTTTTTAAACTGCTGTGCTGCAGATATCATGCTGTATCATGGCAGCATTCTGAGGTAGGAGAGGACAAACAAAGGGACATGTTTGTGATGTGTTTTTATATACAGTTATTTGAGTGCATTCTCTACAGGACAGAAAAAGGCTGCTGGATAAGAATTCAAGTCTGGGAGCTTGTTTATGTAGACTGAAGTAGGAACTATTTGATAAGTATACCAAAACACAAGTGTGACAGACGGATGTGGGATTCAGCACGCAGTGTTTGTACAGAATGGCACTACACAAAGTTATACAAGGATCTGTTCTTCATTCCAAATGAGAACGTTAACAAAAAGCAGAACTATGGAACCTCAATCTTTAACATTACTTTAAAATTTTAGTGCAAGTGATTACATGGCTCAGTCAGCTCTTAATTTAGCAGTTCAGATACAGCATAAATTCACATCTCTAACTTTAGCATGTAGCTAACATTGAATAATTAGGTGATTTCCACTACTTAATGATTATCGCAATAAAAAAAAAGAAAGAGATTTCTTCTGCCACAGGCAAGTCTTCATGGTAAAGCTTATAGACATCACTAAGAGTGATGAAAGAACTTGAATTTTACTTCTGATATTTCCAGTACACACTTGTTTTATGAATTCAAGACTTCATATGCTATGAATATAAATTTCTTCAATTGTTTTTTATAAAATAAAAAATTGTTGAAAAAGGAATATAATGACAATCATAGTCCCCAGAGTTTTATGCTTCTTTCTTGGTTCCTCTGTCACTGAAGAACAATGAAGAGGTGACATGGTTTCATGTGAGCTAGGCACATTTTGAGGAAGCACAGGTGTAAATGAGCCTGGTGAGAAGCAGGGTAGAGCTGTGTTTAGAGATAGGAATTATATTACCAAGATCACCTCTGCATGACGTGGGAACTAAGGTGCTTCTAACAAGCACCTCTCATAACCCTGTATCCCTGAACTTTGAAGGTTTTCACCTGTGCTGCTTCACAGTAGTTAGCAGTGTTGCTGTGAAGCCTCAGAAGTGCTGCTGCGTCTCTCTTTTTGAAGACTAGCAAGCAAACGAGGTGGAACCACAGACCCGTAATGGCTGGGGGTTAAGTTACTTATCGTGAAAACTCTTGCCAGTAACCTGACCCATTTCTCATCAGTGACTCATTAGAACACTACCAAAATAAGTTAGAGAAGAAAAATGATGATTGACAGACGTTCTGTATATCAACCGCAAGCCTTTGAATAAGTTATTCCTTGTAGTTACTTAAACATTGCTGATAATTTTAATTATATACTGAAATCTTGGAGCTAATTACTTTACAGGATGAGTTTTAGATGGAACTATTTACAGTCCACATTACTCCATTATCAAAATTTCCTAAAAGTAGAATCCTATTAGAATAACTCAGGGCAAGCATAAATATTTTTAATTGAGTTAAAATTCTACAGAATAATACTTCAACTTAGCCAAACTACATGTTCTTCATACAAGCAATGACTTTCTAAATTCAGAGTTTACCTCAACCTTGAACAACATCTCCATGTCGTGTACTGTGCTCTGTCCACATCTTTATCTTGAACTTAGATGACATGAGAAACTACTTGAAAGTCAGCTGTACGGGAAAATAGGATGAGACCTCAATCTTGCTGTTTCTCTCTGCTGCTCTCTAATACAGATAACACGAATCTAAACTTTCTTAACGAAACTAAATTGCAATTAAATTAAGATATTTATAGCCAGATATCAGTTCTTTTCCTTTGCAAAGATGTTTATATGTTTGTGTGACCCAATGTCTGTACATTATTAGAAAAACCAACAGTGCACTCATGCTTTATAAAATGCAAAGCAAGACAGTAAGTGCCCTGGGGTTCTGGATTCCTTTTGTGTCAGTGTTTATTTGAGAAAGGCAGTGATCAGCGATTTATACATGTAAGAGTGAATGACTAAATTATGTCTTATTATTTAAAAAAACAAAACACTGTAATAGGAAACAGACTATCTATAAGCTCTGATAATACATCAAAGCTCTATAGTAGCTCTACAGAAAAGATTTTCTGTATGAATACCAGAATGTGCCAGGTGTTCTTTTTGAGCTGTTTTAAAGATGCAATGGAGTATGTCTCTAAAATATACTTGACTAAAGCCTAAGACATTTTTAATCATAGAAGACATTTTTAATCACAGAAATAATCTGTCCGGAAAACAGAGGTAAAGCTTTGATAGTATAACAATCATAAATGCTCGGGCATCCTGCTTCTGCTAGGCTATCACCCATTCCTTTGGGAAGAGCCCAAAACTTGTGGATTATTATTTATATGATTAATGGTATTCTTACTGCTGTTTTCATATGCAAGGCGCTACTGTGTGCACTGTTTTGTGAAAGGAAAAGTAGAGAGCAAAACATAACAGCTTCAGACAATCTTAAACAGCACTCCACATCTCTTGAGCACCGGAAAATTTTGAAGTATTTCTATAAACCCATAAACCTAGACAGTTACAAATCTGCAGTGTTCATCTTCACCTCACAAAATACTTTTTTTTTTGTTTGTCTGTTTTTTAATGAGGTGCAAAACTAAACACATTAGACTCTGACTCAAGACAGTTAAAGATATTCTC
Organism: Netta rufina; assembly: GCF_964035555.1. Lineage (NCBI taxonomy): Eukaryota > Metazoa > Chordata > Aves > Anseriformes > Anatidae > Netta > Netta rufina. The sequence continues at coordinate 22,030,809 of NC_140126.1, forward strand.
TGTGTGCCACCGGACAACTATAAATACTGATTTCTGGGCATTATGTATTGTAGTGCTGCACCACTGGCTTACAACATGAAGTCTGTTCCTCTTATCTTCCCTTTGTATAATCTGCATGGATGCTCATCTACAATCTAAATTTATAGTGGCCCAAAAATTAGGTACTGAAAGACAGAATGATAAATGCAAGCCAGATGTTTATAAGTAAGGTAAGCTACAGTCTTGTAGGACAGGTGACAATTATTTCCTTTTGTAGCAATAAACACCATGTTTTCTTTTTAAAATGTTCTTTAACACATATCTCCATTCATGCAGAGTTCATTATTGTAGTACATGAGTAATGCAGTAACAATTTTCACACATTTTTATGAAGTCTCATTTTCTTGCCAACAGATGCCTGCTCCTTTTTGCTTTCCTTTCTCAACAGCTTTCACCATGCCTGCTGGCTTCAAGCAATGGTAGCATCTGTCTCTTTATCCAGCTGTCAGTGTCCCAACACAGGAAAGTCCAGGCAACTTCAGACCTCAGCCAGATACCTTGGCATGCCCAGCCTTTGTGAGGCAGCACCCTGTGAGCTTAGGAGCAAGCACCCAGCACCAAGCCACTGCAAACATTTGTTGTTTTTCACTTGCCCACAGGACCAGCAGAGGCCAATATGGTGATAACTGTGGGTATTGAAGGATCAAGTAGGAAGTGGGAGAGAAGCCACAGGTGCAAGACAATAGCTGGCCTAGGGATGCAGCAATGCACATGCAGTGGGAATTAAGAGCGTTGTGGTTAAAATAGGGAAGGTTATGTTGGACAGCAGGGAAAGGACATTATTGCTGTGGGAGAGAGTGAAAGGGGATCAGAAGACATGCAGATAGATGGCTGGGCTTTATTAGTTCTATTGCGCATGAAATAACTTGTTTGAATTTTTCTTTTCTTAGTGTTAGTGATGTAATACAGTAAGTATTTTGTTCATTGTTTCCTAAGGAAGCAGCAATTAAACAGTGTACATCAGGGTACTCTTCAATGAAGATTACAATTGTAAAAGACAGAAAAACCAGCTTGGATGTTTCCATAAACTGGAAGAAGAGCGTTGAAGAGTACGATCTTTTTCCAATAGTAACTTCTATAGTTCATAATTTAGTTCATAATTACCTCCCACGCAAACATTCCCCCCTGTTGTTTGTTTGTTTTTATAATAAGGACACTTCCTTTCAACTTTTGATATGAACACGGTTGTGGCCTCTTTTCTGCCCACTTGTCCTTGTGACAAAAAGTTGTTTAGCTGAAATTTTCCCCTCTATGACATTTCCCTCCCAGCATAATTACATGCACTAGCTCTGTCCTCTCTCAGCCTTCATTTTAGTAGTCAAAGACACCACACTTAAAATTTGCCCTTAGCTGGCAGACACTCTGTTCCTCTTATCGGCCCTTTTCTGTACTTTGAGCTTGCACTGAGACTTCCCAGCAGGTATCTCAAGAGGTGAAATTCTAATTTTTTAGCCGGGTTTTACAGGATTGAAAGAAATACTAAACAGAATTTTACAGAAAATAAAAATGTTGCTATCTCTAAGTGCATGATCTAGCCCTTAGTATCATTGTACATTTACTAGAAACCGTGAGGCTAAACATACTTCTCTTACATTCCTCCCCTGAGCACCTGCACTGTCAGACAAGTTCAGAGCTAGACAGATCCAACGCCTCACCACGTACAGCACACATGTTGTCATTCGTTCTGTATCTAATTAAACAAAGAGGAAAGTCATCTAATTAGGGTGCGTATTATGAACTGTTTTGTGTTGGCAGATCTTCCAGTCTTTATTGCTGCCACATATTTGGCAGGCAGTCTATCTCCTGAAGTTGTTAACAAAAGGCAGTGCCATTCTTTTCATGAGATCCACCAGTACATCTCGCCAACCTCGTCTCTTCTTTCCACCATAATCTGCTATTGCTAGGTCCTCTCTTCAGCCACGGGACAATTATAAATCCTTCTTCATCTTTAATCACCTCACCTGTGGCAAGGTGTCACTCCGAAATCTGTGTATTTTGGATCCATGGCACTGCCTTTTACCCAAGTAGATAAACAAAGCAGTTCTCTCGCCGAACAACAGGCTGACACCGCTCTACCCAGCCTGACATGTGCTAGCCTGCTCTCGCGGCTGTGAGAACAAACCGGGCGCAGCGCAGTGAATGGCCGAAGGAAGCCAACGCTAATTAAAACCAGAAAGCAGAACCCCGTTGCCCCGGCTACCCGCGGGCACACGCCGCTTATTTCCCTCTGCCAGCGGGAAACTCATTTATTTCCCTCTGCTCCGGCCGGATCGGAGCCCACTCCCGGTATCCCCCTGCCCCTTCCCGAGGCTCAGGACCCCCCCGGGCATCCCCCGTCGGGGCCACTCACCGGCCTGCGCCGCGGCGAGCGGCGGCGAGAGCGGGCAGCTGAGCACGGCCAGGGCGTAGAGCAGCGCGGGCAGCCCCATGGCCGCCGCCGGCTGCCTCCCTCCGTCCGTCCGTCCGTCCCTCCCTAGCTCCCGTCCGTGCGTCCCTGCCGCGCCGGGGGCGGCGAGGGAGGGCCGGGAGGGGCGGCTCCACCGAGCCGGGGCGGGGCGGGGACGGGGACGGGCACGGGGACGGGGATGGGGACGGGGATGGGGTCGGGGACGGGGATGGGGACGGGGATGGGCGGTGGGTGCTTGCCTGCCCGCGCCTCCTCGGCGCTAGCTGGGCTCAGGGAAGGGGGAAGGCGCCAGGGGCTTGGGCGCGGTGCGGAGGCAGGAAGTGCCAGACAAAGGATAATCCCCCCCCCAAAATGGGTCTGAGTTTAAGGAGAGGAGTTTGCCGAGTTTTGTGCACGTGATTCCAATCGCTAAGACCCCGCAGTAGCATAGGAGGTTGAAGTAGCTGCAGTGTTAGTGATAGGGAGGAGATGCTTCTTCGAGCAGAAATCAGTCTTCAACACAATAACCAACAGCTTACCTTCCACTGCCTGGGCTTGCTAAACTCACTGCCCTAAAAGCACTGGCCAACCTGAAAGGAGATGTGCTACTCACCTGTGAGGTTCTTGTGTCTGTTTTCCGTTGTTTTTATTTTTTTTTGCTTTTATTTATTTATTTATTTATTTATTTATTTATTTATTTATTTATTTATTTTGTTCTTATTCCAAGGATGCACACGAAGTGCTGCCACTCCTGAGCTCAACAGCATACGTCTTGGATAAGAAAGCTTTGCTCTGTCCTTCCTAAGTTGCATGAATGAGAAACTGCTTGAGGTGAAACCTAATCAAAACTACAGAGGAAAATAACTTTGCAGCTATTATTTAGGCTCTTCTGTTGTTGTTGTTCTTGGTGGTGATGGTGGTGAAAATATTTATTCTGCTGGAAGTTTAGTGCATTGTAAGCCTTAGGTGCATAATGCAATCAAAAGCTTTACAAATAAATGCTCCGTCATTTGCTAGAGTGTGCTGCCCCATCCTGAAGTGTATATATTTCAGTTTATCGCAATACAGACAGGATGGGAGGCAAGCTATGTTTAGTAGTTGGTTAGATACATGAAGCTGAGCTGTTGCAGAAATGCTGGCCTATACTCTTTAACTGAGAATAATACCTGTAGAAAATAAAGTATTCCTGAGAGCAAGTACTGGTTCGCAGCAAATTCCAGTCCTAATCCTTGCTTGCTCTACTATGTTTGTCTCACAATTCTAGCCATTGCTCCATGTTGTGGCAACATTAAGGTTGACTCTGGACTGCACAGACCGAGAAGAAGTAATGAGTATTAGTTTTACTGTGGGCTGGCCTTTCCTCAGGTGGGTAAGAAGACCTTGCAATTTAGTGAGAAACATGCAAGACAAACTCTGTCATCCCTGAACAAACCAGGGAACCACAGAGAATACCTTATACTGAATTGTTTCTTTTTATCAATTTAGAAAATATTTTAATTACAGATTATTTATTTTAATCTATTTGGGAAGAGAGAGAAGCACTATTATTGGACATTTCCATGGTCTTGCAGCTTTATAAGCATACCCAAATGCGGTGTAACAGCAGTGGTTTTTCTGCCCAACCCTATTTGTTTAGCATATGCATAAGCAGAAGCTCCTTGTGAGCTGAATTTATCTTCTATGCTGCGGTTTCCTTAAGAAAGCTATAGCTGAGAGATAGGCCTTCAAGAGAGAAGAGAAAATAAGTTATAGAATATTTGTGGGAATATTTGTGTGGAGAAAACTCATTTTGCCATTGAAGTGAAAACTTTTTTTTTTTTTTCTTTTTAAAGCTGCTATACTGCATATGCAATTTTAAAGCATCAATCTGTTCTTCCACAGGTTGAGAAAAACTAACAGGATTTGCTGTGCTGAATGAAATTTAAACACACTGTGAAAACAGAAAGGGAGTTCTCTGAAAGTGCTTTCCATTAGAGGCACTCCATTTTTATAGTGTGTATTTATACAGACTCAAATGCATTTTAATCTATGTAAATAGGCACAGCAAAGTGACATCTGTGACCTAAATGTAGAGTGCCTTGAAAAAAAAAATTGAAGCAAATGAGGAACTAACTCTTAACACACCATATATAGTAAAAACATGTGATGAACCCATTTCCAGTCTCAGATATGACAGCATTTTAGGAGCTCTGTCTTAGTGAGAAATGCAACAGGAAACGTCTTGCCAAGAGTTCAAACTGGAGATTTGAGAGCTGACATTAAGGTTGGTCAGGGGGCTAGATCCACAAGTTGTGAAAACTTACGTCCTTTGAACAATATAGTTTGATAAAGAAGCATTACACCTGATTTCCCCAACATTCATTATATACCAGATTACTCTGACATGCACTTGAATGTGAAAATGAACAAGCATTTCAATTCTGGAAGAATGTTTTTAACATGTTTCTTCCACCTTTGGGAATCAATATTATATGATGCCTTTCTCACAAAAAACACCCTCCTAAGTGTTTTTGAGATGTTCTTTAAGATAAAAGAAAATGAAAAATCTGATGTCTGGTTCAAGAATCTGGTCATGTACAGGAGGACAGGAGGAAAAATTGATAGGGTGGAGCTGACAAAATCTGTTTGTTTCTTTTTTTTTTTTCTTTCTTTTTTTCTTTTTTCAAACATTTCAATCACCTATGTGGTCCAATGCTACACAACTGGAGGCATGTCCAAGAAATGTCTATGAACATTTAGTATCCTGAAGGTATATGAGTTGGATCAGCTTCTGAGTGTTATAAAGAGATAGGCATCTGGAAACAAGATCAGGTTCTGGAACACTGTGCAATAGAGTTAACCTTTAGTCATAAGCTAGGAACAAGTATTGTTGAAGGAACTATCTGCAAAGAAATATTATTTATTTATTTATTTTTTAACCTCCAATTTGAGTCTTAAAATGTCCTCATTTTGGCTAGGATGGGGTTAAATTTCTTCTTAGTAGCTGGCACGATGTTGTGCTTTGGATTTTTGATGAAAATAGTGGTGATAACAGACTGATGCCTTAGTTGCTGCAGAGCACTCACACAAAGCCCAGGACTTCTATCAGCTTCTCACACTGCCCTACTAGCGAGGAGGCTGGGGGTACACAAGGAGCTGGGAGGGGACACAGCTAGGACAGCTGGCCCTAGGGGGCCAGAGGGGTGTCCCTTACCACATGGTAAGGGACATGTCATGCTGGGCAATAGGAACGGGGGAGTTGGCCAGGGCAGGGCTGTGGGGCACCAAATTGGGTATCGGCTAGACATTAACCAGCTGGTGGTGAGCAATTGTGTCTTGCATGACTTTTTTTCTTTGTTATTATTATTATCATTTATCAAACTTCATCTCAATCAATGACTTTTTACATTTTTAGCTTTTTCAGTTCTCTCCTCCATACCACTAGGGTGGAGAGGTAAAAGCTGTGTGTAACTTAGCTGTCTGCAAGGTTATACCACAACATAAATAAGTTTTTCTAAATATTTTACCAGACCCCAGAGAAAATACGCATTTTTTGTTAATTAGATTCCAGAAGCCTTTACCAGTAGGCCAGTTTTTGAGGCATAAGCCACTGCCTGCCAAATCTGTGAAATATGTGAAGGGAAACTCACATCATACCTACAATGATAACCTTCCTTTCAGTTATAAGGAACAGTCACAGAGCTATGTCCTTTGTATCCTTATAAATTGGCTTACTATAGATATAGGAAGTGAATAATAAAAAAAAAAAAAGACGACTATTTTTAGATTTTCTGTTTGCATACAGGAGCCAAATTTAAGTGTTTTTTTTTTTTTTTTTTTTAATCCTGTAATTATGCTACAGGATATGCTATACTTTGTCTGGATAAGCTAATTGTAATGGAGGTGAAGAGTTCACAGTTTCTAAAACTTGTAACAGTTTTACATTCAACTTCTTGCATCTTTTTCAGCATTTATTTTTTATTTATTTATTTATTTATTTATTTTTCCCCTCAGGAGCATATCACAGTACAAAACTTCATTCCTATAAAACTCCACAGGTCTACCAAGAAAGCCTGGAACCATCTGGTTGCATCTTTATGTCGATGGGAAAGAAACCATCGTTCTGTTCAGGAGCTACCACACTGCCCTGGTGCATGCCTGGGTTTGTAGTTACTGCTCTAAAAGGGTGAGGTTAGAACCATATTTCAGAGGCAAAACCAGTCCTCCAGGTCTGGGAAGAGGGTTATGTTGTCTAAGTAGTTATGAACTGTTTGATGTCAGATGTGACTGTTGCTCTTTGGATTTGCTATTAGAGGGAAGTTTGTTTAGTTGTTCTTGCTTGCTTTTAAAAAAGCACTAACAAAGGTCTGCAGATAGGCACCAAGTAAAACAGAACAGAGCAATCACTTGTGATAGTATTTCTCTCTGCTTGGTCAAATAAGATAGATGTTATTCATTCCACAATCTTGTGGATTGTTTTGGAGCTTCAGAAACCCATCAGAATGAGTAAGTGCCAAATTAAATCAAGTTAATTGCAAAGCGCTCTTAGTCAACTCTAAAAATGGTATGTCAGAAAAATGCAAACTCTAAGTTTAACAGACAATGACTATTGACTATTATAATTTCACTTGCACTGTCTAGGAAAACAAACTTAATTGATGGACAGGTCTTACAAGGAAAGACTCAGTTCTCTATACTGAGAACAGCTGAGTAAAACACTATTCAGCTATGCTGTTTTTTTCCTAATTTTTTGTCACCAGCAAGGCAAGTCTGTCCACAAGACTATTTCATGAATGAAACTGGTTTCATCAACGCATATCTAACCATGCATAATTGGAGTCCCTAAATCGCAGCTCACAGTAACCTCCAAAAGAACAATTTTCTACTTTCTAGTAGATATCACCTGTATATGACAGTAACTGGTGGGTACAGAATTACTTAGCCCAATTACATAGTACCAGTATTACCTGTCAATCTTATATTTAGGTAGAACCATTATGGTCAGCCTTGTTTGGCAGGGTTCATTATTTGTTCAGTGACAAGGTCCTAAACTGAACCAGCTAATTAAGAAGAAAGCTTCTGAAGGAGTTCAAAGAAATTTAAGTGGAAGTTTTTCTTTGATGTGTACCAGGAGAGCAGGAATATCAAGAAACAGTTGGAAAAGATGAGATCTGGTATACAGACTGTACCTTTCATACATGTCATTACCAACAAGCTTTCATAAGGTGCAGCTAGGAAGGTTCTGCTCACATTAGAACTGAGCAGGAACTAGGTGTGTCAAGTATGTCACACAAAGCAACACATCTAGGAGTGACTTACTCTCACAGAGGCAGTGGGTCTCTAGTAAATACACCAGCATATTTCCAGGCTTTTGACATGTCACTTCAAAGGTCTGTTTTTATTGGTCAACATCCTACTTGTGCAAAATTTGTCAAAACTGTGTAGGGATTAGCCTCCCTGGTCACCAATGACAAGGCACAAGGGAACAGCACAAAGCTGTGTCAGGGGATTGTCCAGTTCTGGACAATTGCCAGACTGGGCATGAGGAAAAGTTGCTTTACTGTGAGGGTGGCCAAACCCTGGAACAGCCTTCCTAGAGGGGTGGCTGATGCCCTGTGCCTGTCAGTGCTCAAGGGGCATTTGGACAATGCCTTCAGTCATGTGCTTTAACTTTTGTTTAGCCCTGAAGAAGTCAGGTAGTTGGACTACATAATCTCAGAATAGAATAGTTCAGTTAGAAGGGGCCTTCAAAGTGCTACTTTCATCTTCCCTAACAGCTATTTTAAGTGAATCTGGGTATTAATAAGTATGTAACATTTAAATGGCTGATAAATGGGTAATACAGCATAACTAGCTGGAGGAGAAATGGAAGTACCTAGGACCTGTTTATTTTTTAGTGATAGTAGCTGTTTTAAAGTAGTAAAGTGTTCACATTTAATGTCACACATAAATGAATATCTCTAATAAGAAATCTTTTCTCCAACTTGTGTAATACAACAGATCAGTGTACAAACTAATGTAGTCTACGTATCTGCCACTCACTTTAGATTTCAGCTTCAGAATTAAATATTTATGTAATATTGCATAATATTGCTTTTACAAAGCATTCCAGAACATCTCGCTCTACATTCATCTTCTAAGATGATCTGTCACAAGGAAAGTGAGAGTAGTAAATAGCTTTCCTTGCTTTATATATTACAGTATCCACTATACATGTTCTTGCTCTTTAGATGTAATTGGTAATTAATCAGCAAAATTATGCCACTGAAAGTAGTGATGAAGATCAAGAAGACTTCACTGCTGAGAAACCTTCCCAAAGTGTAATGTGAGGATAGTTAAGCTTAGATTCAATTTTATAAAAGCTCTGGAAAGTTCTCATTACCATCTAGACTGCTACTTGAATAATCCTTTTAAATGAAATCTAGGAAACAAGCCAGTTTAATTAAGTAACATTTATTTTACATAGAACAATCTCCAAAGAATATTTAAAAAAATCTAAATACTGATTTTATTGCATTTATTTTCTTACAAAAAGACAGACAGGCACGATTTATGTATTCAAATACTTCAAACTGAACAGCTGTTCACTGTCCATATTACCCCCATGCCACTCAAAAGGTTGTGAAAGTAGAAAATGTCATTTTACACAAGGCAGTAGTGCATTTTATTTAGTAGGAATGAATCACAAAATATATTTTTGTACAGTAAAATGTTACTGTCACTTTATAATTACCTATAAAAATTTTTGAATTGCACAACAAGTTTGCTTTGCAATTGACAACTGCCAGAAAATAGGCTTAGTATGTAACTAAATATTTGCGCGAGCTATCCCCTAGAGACAAATTAGGATTTCTTTTGGTAAATACTTAAAGTCTAATATGAACTATATTATATATCTGAGGTCATTTAAAATGTTTTTAATAGGAAGAGGCTTATATATTCAACTAAATTCACTTTCTGTCTACCTTAATATCCATATAACCACAATAGCTGAGTGTCCTAAACAATATTTTGATTTAAAAGTACCAACACCAATGAGATCTGGAAGTGTTTAAATTAATCTATTTTCTATTTTTCTGCTCCATTATCAATGATGAAAAGGCACTGTATACATTCCTCTCAATATTTGGTCTTTTAGTTTCCTGTAAAGTTAAAAAGCATCCAATGACAAACATCAAACAAATGTTGAAAAGCAAAAAAAAAAAAAAATACTGAAGAGACTTCCCATTGGTGGATGTAGTCCACGATGTCTGAAGACACTCATTTGCCATAGAACTTCTTATTCAACAAGAATATGAGCAAGTTAACATTCACTTTAGCTTTGTCAAACATTTTCATTACAGCCACACCTTCATACTGCATCTGAAGCAAATCCTGTAACAATAAATAAAATCATTATTCTTTGCTTGAATCTATACCTCATCGCAAATAGATTGGGTCATTTTCATCACATGCTAATTACCTAAAACTCCAGGTCCTTCACAATTTAAACAATTAAAAGGAACTATTGGTAAGTATGAAAAACAGTACATGTTTTCTAGATCCCCCATTATAAGCTGTCAGTAACAGCAAGCTGGAAGAAAGATAGACTCCTGTGTATTATACTCTTGCATAGGTATTTGCTCCTTGCCACTGCTCTAATATGCCACTTGGTTTGATGCAGTTTGATGGTCTCTCTAATGTATGTCTTAACCCTACTCCAAGCCCAGCATCCTTCACAGATTACAAAATCATTCCCCCTATGACCTGCTGCCTTGCAGTGACTGAATAGTTCATGGATTTAGAAAAAGACTGAAAAATTCCTATTTAGAACAAATGTGAATGTGGTTATAGAACACAGTGATAAAATTCAAACTTTACCTGGAAATGGAGCTGCACTTTTTCCATCTCAACCCCCAAAAATTTTGCTTTGATTTCAAAGTCACCCACTTCTTCTCCAGGTGTTATATCAAACATCACGTTCTTAAACCTTAAAACAAAGAACAGTAATTGAGTATGTACGATATGCAGTTTTATATACTCCAAAGACAGTTTGATAGAAACCCTGAAGAGCTGAAGAGCTCTCTCACACACACAAAAACCTTTTTGTGCAAAAAAAAAAAAAAAAAAAGCACAAAAAAACTTTTACAACAAGCAGTGTTTTCCGTGACATATTCATTTTGTAAGCATAGCTTTATCTCCTCCCAGCAGCAGAAACCTTTAGGGACCATAGAGTAATTTTTCCACGAGAGCTGTTGGACCTCAGCTGGGCAACAGGAAGACTGGTAGAAACATCAGCTTAAACTTTGCGCCTAGCACCAGCTCTCGTGTACCATCTTGCTGCTGGCTAAGCTGTACAAGTAATGTGTGAGAAAACACACTGCATATGAACAGACACCAAATGCTAAACCAAAAAAAAAAAAAAAAAAGCCAACCAAAAAATTTAAGTGACCCTTAGAAACAAATCCCACTGCTTTGAACAGGAAGGATGCTTTTTGCCCAGACCAGTGGTTTTGGTATAGTGCAACAACATACCGGGTAATCTAGGAATTGTTCTCATTGTTTTAGCAAATCCACTGTGTAGAATCACATAGTCTGATGGAGAACATCTGAGTTTTAGTAGAATTTATTTGGCTATACCAGAGTTTGGCTATATCAGCTGGTGGGTAAGCCTGTCCTTTCTCTCCTTTCCTTTTTTACCCACAAACTAAAATCTGATCACTTTTTTTCTGACCTGGTTTATATAATGCATAGTTAAGGCAGGATGCAGAAACAGTGAAGTACATGGAGCACAGGGGTCACTGAAAAATATTCATGAAACTGTATGCCATGTTGCATTTCCCATCCTGTTGTAATATGCTGATCCTGCAGAACTGCAAGCAGAAGCTACTACTACCTTCACATGGCAGGTTCAACTTATATACAGAATCACAGAATCATCTAAGTTGGAAGAGACCTCCAAGATCACCAAGTCCAACCTCTGACCTAACACTAACCAGTCCTCCACTAACCCATATCACTAAGCTCTACATCTAAACGTCTTTTAAACACCTCCAGGGATGGTGACTCCACCACTTTCCTGGGCAGCCCATTCCAATGCCTAACAACTTAGAACAGGTCTGTCGAGTGGTCTTCAGAAGGTAAGAGAAGACTAAAAAAGGGTGTCTTACTTTAACATGAAATCTGCTTTGGCCTTGTTATACTAGGGAGTGGACATTTTAACTTGATCTATCAGTTATTATCTGAAGATCACTAGCATAATGTTGCATGAACCACACCATCACTATTGCAATATCTTCTTGGAGGCTTGTCTCGTATACTTGTAGTATGGCATATAGCTCTTACCAGTCCTTTATACTGAGAAAAAAATTGCTTGTGAGAATTACAGAGAACAAAGAGGAACAAGTGTCCACAGGGCACGCAGATTTGTTCTGCCACCTTTGAGTATCATCTTGCAGGTGTACACAAATCTCTGGTGTCAGTTTTGCCACTGTTGACAAACCTACTTGGAAAAAGTTGCAACCCAGAAACCTTTTCCAATGTAGAAGCAAGATGGAAAGATGCATAGTGTGGAAGAGCAGCTTTATAATGGATAGATACAACAGGGAGGTTAAACTACCACATACATTCCCAGTTTGCCATAGTTGGGAAGCACAGCATATGAGGTATTTACTCAGTAATATGAAAGCATTTGGTCAGCAAATGAAAAAGTATGTTACAATTGCTTAACAAGTCAGTCCTTAGTGAACATGCTGCCTAACTCATACTAATCCCATCTAAACTAATGCCAAAATAGACATATTCCAGTATCTTACTGGAGTAGTCATATAGCAAGGTACAAGGATAAAAATTAATCACAACTATTAGACTTTATCTTTTTCCTGAATGATAAAAAAATCTGAAGGTATTTTAGGTGCAGTGCAGGAAATTGCAAATAATTTTCACAAAAGACAGACTCCTGAGGGAGCTGGTGATTAGAAAATGCTCTCAATTGTTTTGTGCCACACTTACTGGTTAGTTTGAAGATCTTCAATTTCTAGGATGACACCCTTTTCATGCAGTCTTGCAGCAGTATACTTTAATGATGCCTGCTTCAGTTTTTTGCTTCCCTTTACCTCCTCTTTTCCATCCACTTTAATTGACCTCCTTGAATTTCTGGGAGAGAACAAAAAATGGCTTGTAATTAAGCTACCAGCACACAAATGTCTTTTATATTTCAGCTAGTCTTCTAGCTTTATTTTTTCTTCACTCTTTGCCCTTCTAAGTAGCTATTAAGGAACAATCCAAGAATTAGAAGGATTTTTGGCACCTGAAGTAGTCTAAAATATTTTTGTAATTATTTTGAATGAACATTTACTAGCACTTATCTAAACTCTATTGTGAAATGCAAACCCAGTCTAAAAGAGTTCACAATCATCACTTAAAAGCAGCAGTTTGGAAGCATACAGTGACATAGGTATTAAATAAGGTTGATCATTAGTGTTTACCTTTTTGGACCACTGAGAAAGCTCCTGTTCATGCCATTAAAATGCTTTTATTTTGACACCTTAATGGCCTTACTAGGAGTTGGATCACAAATGAGTGGCTGCATCATTCATGAAAAATAAGATGTTTTTTTATTTATTTCCCCATTCCATTCTAAAGACAAATCTATTCAATGAAGGAAGAAAATCAATAGTCACTTCCCAAAGCTTCATGACTTCAAAGGATGCTAGTAGACTTGCAAAGTAACACTAATTAAATATATTGAAACCATATTATAGGGAAACAGTCCTCCTTAAGGAAAAATTAAATAAACGTATGCCTCATTGTTTAAGGATTTTTGGTTAGCTCAGTGGCAACTCATATGTACTTTTAAATCTGTGGGTTGCCTACCCGTTGGAATCAAAGCTTCCTACTACAAGACCTGCTATCCCTCCTAATAAAACACATTAAAATATTAAAAGACAAGAAAAATCAACTCACTTTCTTGTTAAGTTGTCTAAACAAGTTTTTATATAGGTGTTGTAATAATTAATTTGTTCTTCATAAAATGCTGTCTTGGAGTTAAGTGCATTCAAAGTCTGCTGGAGTTTCACCAGTTCAGCTTTTCGGTGATGTCTGTATCTTCTTTGATTCCGGATATCCTAAAACAGAAGATTTAAGCTTATTATGCAATAAGCTTATTAATTAGATATATTGACTTTGGGGAAGTTAAACAGTTAGGCATTGGTTGGAAAGGAGATTGGACAGGTGGTTTGAAACTCTTTCTCCTAATGCATGATTGTCTCCATCTGGTGACAGCCCCTCCAAGCAGACTGCTGTCACTGGGCACCTCAAAACCCTAGGAAAGCCCAGCAGGTTGACAACTGAAAAGCTAACCTTGTGGATGTCTGCACCAAGGCCCACTCAGTCCAACACTGGCTTTATGTCTTCTGTGGGCAAACTTATATCCCCTCATTCAAGGTGACTACAAATAGTTGGAGCTAAATTAATTACAAGTTGTGGTAGCCTGAAATTTATTGTGGTCTTCAGGACACTACAATAAATCAATGAAGTGTTCAAATAAGAAACAAATCTTAGTTTACTGATTAACTGAGAGGCAGCATGCTAATGCACAACTACCTGAACTGAATAATGTGGAGCAGTAGCCTTTGCTATCCAGACTTAATATCAGTTAACATGTCTAGCTAGAACGGATTTGAGCTAGATACCTAAAAAAAATCATCAGTTTAGAAGAAGCATGTTCTATTTACCTTAGCAATCTCATTTATAATTTCTTGGTACTTAGTTGCTGAAGACACTAATCCTGCTTGTTCCAATGTCCGGAGATTTCTCTGAATTTTCCTTTTCTTTTGTTCTATTGGTAGCTGCCCTTCTTCAAAAATAGACTGACTGTGCTTCATTTTCTCTGGAGTTTTGGAATCTAAAATGGCACGTTTTTCTACAAGTTTCAAGTGCTCAGATTCCTGGGTAAAAAGAAATCCAAAACATTTAGGGATACAATTAAGGATAACAGTTAAGAATTCAGATGCATTGAATTCTCACAGGAGATAAAGAAATGTAATTGTCTTTGTTTCTATTTTCTTATCAAATTGTCTAAAGTTGCTCAGTTTACTATTCCCTTTTGATATACCTTAAGTAACTCTTCACAACAGTCACGTTTCAATTAATATAAACATGTCTGAAATTAGCCAGAAGACTCACTGGCTTCATTTAGTTGTATGAAGACTGTCCAGGTCTCACAGGTGCCCCCTGCTTACACACACATTTACACACTCTTTAAACTAAGCTAAAAAGTGCATGTTATTGAGATGTGGCTTTGTGCGTCAGTATCTCCAGGGCAAATCCTCAGCTGAGAGCTCTTCCCACTCATTTCCTACATCAAAGATAGCTGCAGTTCCCAAGCCAATGTTTGCTTATATTGCTTAAGCAAATATACTAGGCAGCAAATAACTCAATATACCAAAGTTTACAAGAAAAAGAAAAATCCATCAGAGAATTCACCTCAGGCTATTTGCTTGCATTAGTACATAGGAAAGAAGAGGCCATGTTTATAAGTTTAAAGAATTATGAAATATATTATTCCAGCTGTTGTAGTTGACAGCAAGAATTAATATTCCCCCCTCCTCCAAGTTGTTACCAGTCCTACATGTAGTTTACAAATAGCAACAATGCTATTATTATAGTAAGAGAAAAAGCTGTCAGAAATCTGCTTTTAAATAGCTTTAATAAAATAGTTATTTTCTTCCCTATTCAGGCATAACATAGCACTTACCTGTTGCGCAGTGGCTGTTGTTTCTAATATTTCTAAGAGCGTATCCCCTGGCTGAGTTCGTATCACATCCACAATAAGTCTTTTGGTCCTTTTAAAAAGAATATATGGGTATTACAAAACAGTTACCACTGGTTCATCTGTGCATTTTATTTCTTTGACTGTAAAACTAGCAAGCATGCCCTTTATGCTTGGTAATACAAGTATTTCTTCCGTTTTATATTCCAGATCTTCCATTGATCTGGACACTGAACATATGACTTCTACGCAGGCAACAAGAGAAGTGTGTACATACTTTTCTCCCTTTTATTTTAGGAAATATCTAACTGGTTAACATAGTATAACAGTTACTGCTAACATAATAAAAACCAAACCAACAATATAAAAAAGGATTCTAATTATGATCATGACAGCAGGTTGGAAGGTCACCTTTCCAAAGCCTGAACTATGCAGGTACATAAGGATCGTATCTACTAAATAAAGTGGAAAGGCACTCAAAGCTGAACTTTTGAAGGAATTGCACAGCAGACACTACTTAAGGGGCAGATGTTTCTTTAGTGGCAACATATGGAGCACTTCCTCACTAAAAAAAAAAAAAAAAAAAAAGGAAGCTGTTGCATGCTGATATGTAAACCAGTTCTTTTTTGGTAGGAGTTTATCTATAATACTTCAAAGAATGTCTTATTACAGAATTCTATTAATTCGGAGGACACCATTACAAACAAGATTTTTCCTTCACAAACTCTTGGAATTCCCTCCAGATCCCCAGAAAACAAAGAAAAAACAACAAACAAAACCACCAAGATCCCCTAAAATTAATTCACCTGTGTTACATCAACACATTCCTGGCTTTCTCTGCCTGGTAAAACCTTTCTCAGCCTTTGGTGGTCACCACCACCATTAACAGTAGCAAACATGGGACAGTGTTACCATTCCATGCACTTGAAACCTATCTAACAGTATGCTGATATGGCTGGTAATACATGCATGCCTACTTCATCTCCTTTACACCAAACCAGCTCAGATTTCTTGTTTTCCAGAAGCAAAACAGCCTAGGGCTCCACTCCTCCCCACTCACGTACAACTTGGCATGCTGTCCCTATGCATTCAGACCACGTGTACTGGGCACCTTACATAACGTCTTCTAGACAGAGGTACCTGCAAATCTTTGGGCTTGTCACAGAAGCCTTAACAAAACCATTTAAAAACAAATACTTTAATACTTCTGTTCAAGAGGCATGTCGCTTTAGAGAAAAAAAGGAAGCTACAGTATCTGTGTTTACATCCCTTGTATAAACAGTTGTGTCAAGTATTTTAACTTTTTTTTTTTTTTTTGCTGCAGTTTAACACAGGTTGCTATTTATTCTTCTGTCAGTTTGTTTACTAGATCTTAAAATGCCATTGAGATTACTTGAAAGCACTTATGCAAAGAAGTTAAATTCTGTTAATTTTCTTGCTATTATTTCAATGTATTTCCACACAATGTAAAGGATTGAAAATGATTTTAAATGTTTCTTTTGGCCTTGATTTTGAATATCTTCAGAGATAAAGTTAAGGGCTAACATATTAGTCTGACATAGAGGAAAAACAGAACAGTTTTTGTTGTTGTTGTTTGTTTTTAAGCGACAACAGCAGGCATATCCATAATAAAAACAACAACAAAAACCCACAACACTTTGGGAATAGCTCTAGAGCCCTGGTCTGTGGAACACCAAGTAACTAACACCATTCTGATTTGTTATTGTCTTTGCAGTCTTTTCACTGTCTCCAGTTTTGATAACAGGCTAGAGAAAAACTATTTTTTTGTTTGATTCAGATCAAATATGTAAAATTACCGTAGAAAAACTCCTTTTCCTTTTAGTATAGATAACAAGTTTTTCTTGTACCTAAAATTTTATATTTTTTCCAGACTTTGAACAAAGTCTGACTTTGAGATTGGACTGCAGACATTATAGCTAAGAACTTTCTTCAAAAGTAAAACTTCACATACTACCTAGTAAATTCTTTTTCCCTCCGTGTTTTGATTTTGAAAAAACTTGAAGTTTGTGTCTACACTCATAGTGCTTACAAGAACATTAGAGGGAAATACAACATAAGGATTTAAAGTGAATTTCTAGCTTTCTCACTTGTGTGTTAAGTAGAGAAGTAAACAATCCAATTCTCCCCTTTGTTGAAGTAGCAGCAGGATATAATATAACAAGCCTTATTCTGGACAAGTTTAAATAATTCTGAAGATGACACACAAGCCATTGATAGTATATGATTTTATGACAAAATTTTGGACTATAAAGTAGGTTATAGGTTATCCAACTACTCAGTCCTCAATCTGCAGACTAAATAGAATAAACATCAATTCCTTTAATAAAGGAATAGAATAAACATCATTTCCTTTACATAAAAGGAAAGCATGCACTATTCATACTAAAGTGACAGTCACATCCTGTTCCAGTGCCTGATGGCAGTAGGTCAGGGAAGTGTTTTTGTTTCAGGGGGAAGAGAAGACAGTTTCATAGTGTCCACCCCTTAAGCATCTAAACAGCTTTTCATCTCAACTTTCCCAAGACTGTGATGTTTTAAAGCAGAATTTTTTTTATAGCTTCCCAGAAAATATTCATTATGTATAGATTATGGATCCAGTCATTGATCAGTTATTTTTAAAAATACAGATTTTTGAGCAAAACTTACTTTATCATCAGGCTTTTAAGATCCTGATCTTCACCTTCTCGTAACTCGTATTTGCTCGTTAAAGACAGTGAAATCTCTGTTTTTGCAAGCTGATTCAGTGTGCCTTCCCTGTTGGGGTCATTGGGATCAACAGATCCTTCCCCTGTAAGAAAGGAAATATCTTTTACTTCAGTTTGCTAATTTTATCAAGAGTCAATGCATAAAACAAAATCACCACCTAATCATCACCTTATTTAATAACACACCCATTCCTACCATTAAAAGCAGTCTTTTTTGGGGGGAACACTGAATAAACAAAACCATAAACCATCTACTTATAAACTCAGAATATTTTGGAAATGCCTCAAATAATTTCCTTTTGAAGTACTGATCTGCAAGAGACTCACATCTTATTTTCAAAAGGAGAATGATTTCATATCTTTTATCCTAACTTGCAGTGACAGTGAAAAATGAAAGAGCAGTAGCTATTTACCTTGAACCTGGTATTATCTGTGATGTTATAGCTACTTTCTAAACAAGAAGGAATGCAGTTCACTTCCTAATACTGTTGAGGCAAATGAAATATCAGCCACATTTATTCATTACAAATTCAAATATATTTTTAAACCTCATTTTTAACTGGAAAAATAAGTCTCCAAATTAAAACTGGTATTTAAAAGTTTCTCTGCAATTTTGTGGCCATTTGTGGCCAAGAAGACCAAATACAAAGTTTAGGTTATTTAAAATATATATATTTTTTCCCTGTCCGGCAATTTGAACAAAACCAGATCATTTTTAGAAACACTAGTGTTTGGATTTTGTATCACAAATAATCTTCAGTACTGTGTGTGCTGACTGATGCTTGTTTGAGCCAGCAATGTGCCAAAAAGGCCAGTGGCATCCTGGTTGTATCAGGAATTTTGTAGCCAGCAGGGCCAGGGAAGTGATCCTCCCCTGTATTCAGGTCTGGTGAGGCTACACCTTGAGTAATGTGTTTGACTTTGGGCCCCTCACTACAAGAAAGACAGAGGCCCTGGAGCATGTCCAGAGAAGGGCTACGAAGCTGGTGAAGGGCTTAGAACACAAGTCCTACAGGATGTGGCTGAGAGAAGTGGGGTTGTTTAGTCTGGAGAAGAGGAGGCTCCCTTATTGCTCTCTGCAGCTACCTGAAAGGAAGGTGTAGGGAGCTGGGAGTTGGCCTCTTCTTGCGTGTAACTAGTGATAGGAATAGAAGGAATGGCCTCAAGTTGTGCCAGGGGTGGTTTAGATTGGAAATTAGGAGGCATTTCTTCTCAGAAGGAGCAGTCAGGCATTGGAACAGGTGCGCAGGGAGGTGGTGGCGTCACCATCCCTGGGGGTGTTCAAGGAAAGGTTGGACATGGTGCTTAGGGACATGGTTTAGTGGGTGACATTGTTTGTAGGGTGATGTTTGGACCAGATGATCTTGGAGGGGGTTCTTTTCCAACCTTATGATTCAGTTAAAATTTCAGTTAGAAGCTCTTCACACATCTCAAGGGTGCTGTCAAAGATAGCTACCTGTATTGACTCTGCATCAGCTTTGATTTTCAGCAGGATCACCTATAGTCAAAGTGTGAATTCACTTTTGAGAATGTCACAGCAAGTGTTCAAAAAAACATGTTTACAGTAAATGCAGAATCTGGTAACATCAGAGAGATGAGAATTTGTGTATCTTGTAGTATTTAAATCAAGACCCCATTTAGTCTTACCCCAAATTGAAGTCAACCATGAAGATGAAAAACAACATACCAAGGAAAGACTCTACATCAGGAACAGGTCCCAGTCCTTCCAGCAGTTCATTCAGCAGATCATTTGGCTCAGTGGCAATGGCATCCTGGTGTTCCAACAGTAGCTATAAACAAATGTACATAAAGACATAATTCCAAAAAGCCATACCAATGTCTTTATACTTGTAAAGAAATCTGGAGACTATATACTGAAAAAAAGATGGATTGTTATCAGCATTATGGAGGAACTAAAGTGGGTGGGAGGCAGGGGGAACAAGCATACACCTTTCTAGACAAAGACTTCAGAATTGTTCTTGCAGTAAGGCAGCTTGCTGTGTTCCTCTGCAAGTTAACTTCAGTGCTGAACATCACAACTGAGAAGAAAAAAGTTTAAGATTTGCCTTTAGGGTAATAACACAAGCAGTACCTTTCAGTGTGGCATCCTGAACTGAGAATACAGAGGGATGAAGACAGGGTCAGTGGTTGCATAGAAATATATTTATTTTTTCCCCCTGTGTAACCATTATAGTAGCTATTTTGAAATACAATACTGTTAGTGATACCTTTCAGAAATACCTTTCAGTTTTATAAGTAAGAAAGGAATCTATACAGCACCTAGAACTATAAGAAACAGTAAAGCAGCAGTTGCATATTTATGAACATATTCACAGTAACTTTCATTGCACCCAGACATCTTCCCAAAACTAAGCCACAAAAATACTGGTAAAACAAGTTAGTAAAGACCATGGATGGGCATTAACATTTTCCTGTAAACAGGTTCTCACTATTGATGATAAAGTGACCTCATATTGAGTTAGATTGAGTTGTTGATGACTGCAAAATCCAGCAGTTCATTTCCCACAGAAGTATTCCTTATATGAAAGCCTGATGGAAAGGCATAGGGTCACCAAGCTTCTTTGAAATTTAATTACAGCAAAGCATGCATAGAAGCCAAAAATTCCAAGATATTAAGTAGTTTAAGCACTGCAAGCTATTTTTAGAAAAAAGTTAATGGTTACTATAAACTTACTGACAACTAAAAGGTCCAAGTCCAGAAAGCAAAGGCATGTAAGTGTTTCAGTCATACTAACAGGACAGTTAAGTGAGAACTATAGGCTTGTAACTTAATTTCTCAGTCTTAAGTGAGAATTATAGGCCTGTAATTGTTAATTTCTCAGACTTAAGTGCAGCAACTACCCTACACTGTACATAGCATTGAGTATGATATTATGAAAATAGCTGAGCAACTCTACTCATACTGAATAAAGCTCCACCATGCTTAACTGTATACAAGCACAGAATGAATACATTCACAGAACAAGTCCTCTCTCAGGCAAGACAAAAACATGGAAGTACCAAAAAAAAATCAAAGCTGATGAATCTAACAGATCTCTCATTCCAGCTACACTCTGAAGAGTTGTGAAAAGAAAATAAGTTAAGCAGTTACCACCAGATCTGATGATAGAGGTCAGATTTGAGAACTTTTTTTTAAACTGAACTATGTATGACAAAGGACAGGATTTTTATGTACATCCTGTTATTCAAACTAATTTTGAGCTGTATGACCAGAATGGAAAGCTGAATTTACATTCATAGGGAAGATACAGTGGGAGAAGACAATTCAGATGAAAGCAGGAAGTTTGGTGGAAGAAGTGGCATTGGTAAAAGAAGATCATCTGCTAGAGTTACTGCACTAAAATAATGTGTAGTATTCCCACCTAATTGCTTACTTCCTGCAAGCAGAGAACTGTGTTGTGATATTATCAAAAAAGACCAATCTTCTTGATCTCCTTTGTTCAGCAATTTGCTTTCATTAAGTTATTTCATATTTTATAGGATATTTTATCAACAAAACCAGAATAGCATAGTAATTTCAACTCCAAGGACATATTAGAGAAAAAACAACCTCACTAGATATAATATTTGAATAAGACTAGTGTATAAATGTCACCAATGAGTGGCATAAAGGAATAGGTCTATGCCTTAAATTAAAAGAAAAAAGTAGATACAAAGACTATCCAGCATGTATGTAATTAGCAGACCAGGCTATAAGAGGATTTGCAATGTGGTATGCTGTTGAGCACTTTTTCTATAGCATATCTGAAAACATAAGGGGAGGTTCTCTGTGGTACTTCCCTCCTCCTGCCCCCTCTCCCCCCTTTTTTTTTTAAGCTAGAAAATAATATTTTAAGCTAGAAAATATTATCCCAGCTTCATGAAGACCACGTGGAAGACATAACTTGTACCCTAAATCAAACTATGGACTGCAGTTAATCTATGATTCTATTATTCTATTCTTTACCCAGGAAAAAAGATCTGACAGGAAATACAGTTTGTCCTTCCTAAATCAGATATTTAGGTCTGCTTCCAACACAATGCATATATGATGTATGAAACAAAATACACTGAGATTTCCTGTTTTCCTAGCATCAAAGGAACTTCTTCAAACTGGGCTTACTTTCTTAACCAAGATAGGAAAGAGTTTATAAATATAAATAAGTTAGCAATATCACACTAGATGGAAACAAAAATGTTTTCCCATCATACAATGGTATATTCTCATTGTTATTCAAGATATTGCTTTTACATGGAAGCAGTCCTCTAGGAAAATTTAATACTCAATGTCAAACCATACTAGAGACTGAAGAAATTCTTTCAAAAGAAACACACTTTAAACTTTCCTCAGAGACTGTTATAATTATTTCATAACCTATACATTTTAGTCTCCTAATAAGTATATCCACTTACTGAATGGGTATTGATAATTTCTTCAATTGAGATATATATGACAGGTTTGCTGAGGGTCACCATATCAGAGTACTCATCAATATTGAATTTCTCCTCTGGTTCAGGAACATCACATGCTGCCTGAAAAAAATTTCTAAGAGAAAATGAGAGACATTAATAATTGTTAGCTATAAATTCTCTTTATTTTGGCTGTATTAAAAATATAAGCAAGTCTTCAATTTGCATTATATTTGTCTTATAATCTGCAATCTACTCTATATTGATGTGTAAATACATTGTCTTTGAAGAAAGGTTCCTTCAAACACTAATGACGACTTCCTGGACAGCTGGTGAAAGATTATTTTTGAGGTAAGATTTTTCTGCTGATTCCACACAGAGTGATAACTCGGCAAATCCAAAATATTTAGAGAAACCCATATTTATGAAAGGATTTCCACAGAAATACCCTCTGTTGTTATAAATGCACTTTGTAGTATGAAGTGTGCTGAGAAGAAATTATTTGAGATAACTATATAAAATTACCAAATTATTAAACTTTGGGCTACAAAATTTAAATCACTTCTTCAAATCAAACTGAGGTGTCATAAAATATGGCATTGTTTAAAATCCAAGGATCTTGAAAGGAGAAAATGCAAAAAATGCTTCAAGCATTATATCAACTTGGAGCTATGTGGAGAACAGAGTCCTACTTTACAAGACAATGATTTACTCTGAGCTACTAACGACTTCAGGGATATGCATAGACAACCAACAAACAGCAAGGTCCTCCTGCCAAAGGAACAGTTTGTTTTCCAAAGTCAGAGGATCTGAATCTGAGCAGCTGGGATTAACCACCATTGGTATCTAAGGTAGGCAGGGCATTTCTGTTTTAAGTAAAGATCCCCAGAGAATCAGTCTAGTAAGAAGTTGGCTTCATTAAAAGACGATTTCTTTCTTTTGTAGTAATCAAAGGACTAGTTAGAGTAGGTTCTTTCCTTTATTAACCTTTATTGATCTTGCTACACTTTCTACCCTATTTGTCATGTTTGTGTCGTGCCCTCAAATAATACCTTAAATAAACAGAGTGACTAAGGTTATGCCTGTGTGTTCATGGCTGATCTCTCAAGGAAACACATTATATGAACAGTACATTTGCTTTTATTAAGCATGGTCAATAAGCATAAAAGTTACAAAAATAAGTTTGACACAGGGCAGAAGAACACTTCAGTATAATAGCAACCACACGAAAAGATGGTCAGTAATTCCAACAAACTTGTGTCCTGTAGTGTAACAAAACAAACAGTTTCCTGTGACTGTATAAAGATGAAAGAATAAAAATGAAAAAAAACAACTTTTTCTCATCAGTAAGTCTTTTCCTCAGACAAAACATTCAGCTATCCCACCCAACTGAGGAACACAAATGTTTCTGCTAGACTGTGAATCATTTCATGCTGCTTTCATAATCTGTATTTGCAGTAAGGAAGTCTTACTGCAATGAAATCAGCAGGGCTGATTGGTGCTCCAAGTAATGCTCAAGAAGGAATACAACATGCTCCTTCTGCTTCAGCTTCCTCAGTGAGTGAGAATCCTTCAGCATTCAACTTTAAGCAGGGTGTTATTATTTGCAGAATGCACAAACTAGTCTTCCTTACTCATCCTAGAAGAGCATTCTTACTGTATAGCTACTTGTGAGAGCCTTTCATACCTGAACTTCTGGTATGTCTGTGAGAGGTAAACATTCATAGATGACAGATGTTCACTCTCTCCTTCAAAGAGCTTGTTAGAAGCAGCATGCTGAAGGACTTTTGCCACACAACCTAGATTCCTCCTCTGGTCAGGGTGTATCTGGCCCCCGGCTGTCATATCAATTATATCAAAACCATCAGGAGCAACAATGGCAGGGTTCATATAGCGATAGTACAAGAGGTTTCCAACAATCTGTAAAGAAAAAAATTAAGAGAATTTCCTTTTCATACATAATCACATTTTACAGAACATTATCAATCACTTCCAACTTAGACCATATGAACTGGTGGTAGAAAACAAGGAAAAACTCCTAGGATGTATGTGTTACCTATGTGTCCAACTGAAAAGAGTCTGATTTTTTATATGATGCAAGGACAGTAAAGTGCACCATACCATAACACAATAAAAAACCAAGCATACATACTTCTGTGTACAGACATGTACTTTTTAAAACATGTTTCCAAGATATCAGACAGCTATGTATTAAAAAAATGTTTAGAAATGGAATTGCCTGATTTCAACTACATTATTTCCATTACAATAACTGTCTGTTTTTGACTGTCAGAAACCTACCAGACATATACTGGAATCTTCAAATTTATATTTAAACCAGCACCAGTAATAAAAACTACAGCTTATTTTTAAGCTTTGGAGTAACAAAGTTTCTGGGTAAAATATTCAATTTAAAATAGCCCTTAATTATCTAGTAAACTATTAAGGAAGAGAAAAATCAACTGCTTATCTCACAACAAATTCTTCCAACACTTTGGCAAATGTCTCAATAACACTTAACACAAAAACTGAATATCATTAAACACCAAAAAGCAAATTCATAAAAGAATAGAATCAATCTTTCGTCATAACAACTCTTCAAAGATTAGTATTCCGTTAAGCTCTAAGTCAGTTGTTCTTACATTCATTGGATTTGCTCCACAGCAAAAATAAAAAAATATATATTCCAAACTTTGTAATGAATATTTTTAGTTAAACAACACATCAATAATTTTTGTATTTAGAATTTGGGCCTTTTAAAGCATCAGTTATAGACTTTCAAAATACGGTTTCAATTTGGTACTGCTAGATATAGTCAAGAAAGTGTAAGGCATTGACTTGAACACATCAAGACACATACAACTTTCCTTCTAGATTTTGATAGGTTTGTCTCCACAGGTTCATTTTCTGAAGTGCAACAGACAGTTGCCAATGTTTAATGCATCTATTGACATTAAGAGACAAGTCTCAATGTTTTTGTTTTTTTTTTTTTGTTTTTTTTTTTTAATTATTATTAAGAGACTAGAAAACACGTTTTCCAAAACTGCACTCTCTACAATGATCTTGCAGTAATTTGTGTCATGCAAATGGCTGTTTAATATCTTTCCTGGTCCCAGAAAAAGAAAGGACTTCTCTTTCTGCAAAGATCCTTAGTTTATGTGTAGTCACCTGTAGAACCTCCAGCTTGCACAAAGGCTTGAATGCTTTATGCTCTATTTTCTACTTATTTCTTATGTCAAGCAATACTTTTAATCTGCCTTGCTGAAGTGATGGATAGAAGTACTTCAGAAATGCTGTCTGGTGCCATTATATATACACACATGGCTAGTCCCATTGAAATGGATCCCTTGCAATTTAAAAACCATTTAAAAACCATTTAAAAATTTAATTAAAACCATTTCATTAAACCATTTCATTAAACACTAATAAAAACACCTTTACTGAAATATAAATAGTTGTAATTTCAGAGTTGTCAGTCTTTCAGTTCGCTGTTGGCTCATGGAGCAAGGCCCCTAAAGAGGCACAATGACTACGTGACAGGTTAGAGATGATCACAGTGCCTGTACAATACCTTCACTCACACTTCATTTGTGAGCTTCATTTCCACAAATGGAAAAAAAAAAAGCTTCATTTCCACAACATTTAGAACTACCTTAAGTGTGTGCAATACAATGAAAGGACCTACTTGTAAATTGTTTTTAGAGCTCTTTCACACTGTCTTTAAATTAAAACATTAACTTTTTCTAAATTAAATATATTACTTTTCATATGATAACTTCAGGGAAGAAAAAAAAAATAAAGACTACTGTGTTCTTCATGAAAGGACCTCTAGTGGCAATGGCAAAAATATAAAACCAAAAAGTATGATGATTCAAATAAAGACCAAACCTCTAAGGACTGTTACTAAGTTGACTATCTACAAGAAGTTGAGCAGTGTCATTAGGAATTGCTGAGCACACAGACTAAGAAATCTAGGTTGTGACAACAGAATTCCTTTCTCTTCCTTTTCTACCACCCCTTTAAAACCCAAGTAACACCAGATCCCTTCAGATAAATGCTGTTGTTTATCAGTTCATTAGAATGCTTAGTGTCAATAAAAATCCCCTTTGGCATCAAAAGAACAAGTGGCTGGTGGTTTGCCCTTGGAAGTCTACCTTTAATAGTTCATCTTCTGTTGCATCAGGGAATTTCTCATGGAGTGAGCTCTTCAGAACTTTGGCTATATATCTCATCCCATAGCTACAAGTGGAACAGACAAAAAGAAAACCTGAAAGACTTAGATGAAACAAACAAATCATACTAGTAAGCCAAGTTACTGGCTCTTTTGTCAGCTACTTAAAACACAAAACAAATCGTAATGGAAAATACAAGAAGTTTCAAGTATATGGAGACATTCACAAGACTAAAACGGAGTAGGAAAACCACTCCCTCTACTGGGGAAGTCATTGGAGATGCACATATCAAACCATGTAATTTGAAAGGATCACAATTGACAAGGTTTATATCAAGCTTCACCATTCACATGAACTGAACCTCAACTTAGCACTTACGGCATCATGTTGAGAGATGAGAATATGGATGTGAGAACTTTATCAGTTACTGCTCGCAAACTCTGAATTGATGATTCCAATTTACTGACTACTTCCGTGTGTGTTAATGCTTGTTCCGTAGTAACATCATATGGCAATTTGCTGTAAAGGAAACAGACATTAAACCATGCTAAGCATATCAGAGAATAAACTAGATTTATTTATTTAGTTTTTGCCTCATAGGAGTCAGTGAACAGAAAAACACAAATACAGCTGAAGTTTACAAAGTAACAAGAGTTTTAACAAGAGTATCAGGTGCATTAGCTTCTTTTTTGGAGGGAACTCTTCATTTGGGTAGGGGCACACAGGCCATGTTCCTTCCCTTTGTTACAAAAGAGGATTCCTAAATTTGATAATGGATTTTAAAAGTTCCAATTCATAGTTCTTCAGAAGGACAGTGCTATCACATTGCTATAAAAACAAAGTTCTGTAAATTCTTTCAAAGCATGGCTTACTATACCTATAAAGATGAAGTAAATGACTTTTGATCATTTTCGTATCTGAAAGGAAGTGGAATGAACATAAACAAGATTTTCTTTTTGATTAACCCAAGCCAGTCCAAAGGTTTAAGGAATGCTGTCACACTTGGAAGCAAATTTAGATTCCAAGCAAGTATACTTTCAGGAACTGGGATCATCTGGCATCATTTCTAGAATAATCTGTAGGGGTGCTAGAGGAGCTTGTGTGATTTGTTGTAGACCACAAGCTTTGAAAGCAAGGGTGATGAAGGAAAGGGGGAATTCACAGAGAATTTTTCTTTCCCCTTTTCCTCATCTCATTTTTCCCCTCAAGCCATAAGCAATCACAGCAGTGGTACAGATGTCACTTGAATAAAATCCCTGGGATCACTTAAAAAATTAGAAAAAAGAAAGGCTGAGGAAGTTGGAGAGTGTTCAGCCTGGAGTAGAGGTGGTTTTGGGAAGACCTTAAAGTGGCCTTTAAAGTACCTAAAGGGAGCCTAACAGGAAAGCTGGGGAGAGGCTCTTTGAGTGTAGGGATAGGACAACGCGGAATGGCTTTAAACTAAAAGAGGATAGGTTTAGATTAAATATAAGGAGGAAATTCTTTATTCTCAGGGTGGTGAGGCACTGGAACAGGCTACCCAGAGAAGCCGTGGATGTGCCATCCCTGGAGGCAATCAAGGCCAGATTGGGTGGGGCTTTGAGCAACCCGATCTAGTAGTAGGTATCCCCACCAATAGTAGGGGGGAGTGGAACCGGGTGATCTTTAATGTTCTTTCCAACCCAAGCCATTCTGTGATTCTATAAAAGTAATATATTGTTCAGAATAGGTTGAAGTACAATATTTCAAGCACTTCTCCCCAAGTAAGCATCCCACTGTGTTATGGAAAGATGGGGGAAGGACAGATGGACACAAGCACAGTTTGTCAGAGAAGGAAAGAGGAAGTTAAACTGAGGGATCCCTCAAGTGTGTAAGAGATGGTATGGTATATCCAGCTTCCTCCCTTACCTGGCCTCACCAGTCTGCATTTCTAGCTGATTTACCCATGACTTGTACACATCTACAGGACTAGTGTTGATTATGAGGGACTTGTCATCCATGATCTCCTTCACTACTGGTGCCAGGAGCTGGCGCAGAGTGTTCTGTCCACGAGCACCTCGATTGAAGCTGACAACCATCTTGATGACAGTGGGATTTCCAGTGACAATATCCTGTATCTGGTCTACCTTAGAGCTGTATCAACAATAGAAAAGTTTACAGATCTTACTTACGTATGCAGTTATCAATGTTTCTAAGCATTTTTCAGACCACTCTTTTGAAAGCACCCTTTATGCATATTCAAACATGTTTATGCAGACTATTTCTTAGACTCCTCTATAGAATAACATTGTAGCAGTTAGTATCTGAATGCTAGTGAGAATTAATATAATGTCCCTGGAACACAGCATAGTGAATGATCACTAAAAAAAATCTATAAAAAAAACAAGTCAGGGCCCAAATGCCTGTTAAGTGCATAAAACAAGTTAGTAATTTTTCAAAAAAAAAAAAAGAAACAAAACAATCTCCACTACACTTTCAGAATACATACCTATGCAGGAAAAAAAAAAAAGTTTCCTCACCCTTAAATACCTAATTATAAAAGCAAGAGAGCCCACCTTTTTTTTTTTTTTTCCCCCTTTTAAGTGACTATCAAAAAAAGTATTCAACATAGAAAATTTTTTCTGAATTGAAGTGTTAATTTTACAGGGTTTATTATTTAATTTTCAGGGTAAATTACTACCTTGAAAGCAAAATTCTCCACTGAAATTTATATATATAGTCTTACAGCAATTAAAAATTTAACCATCAAATTATTTCAGGTATGAAGAATTTACTGAAATGCCTGTCAGACAAATTAACTGAAGTCTTGCACTAAATGTACATACTTTATTTCCTCTTCTAGAGCAGTTTTGAAGAGTTTGAGCAGCAGATATTCTTCTCGTTGATTAGAGGCATAGTTGTAGAGAGTGAAGATGACTGTATCCATAAACTTGGTTGATTTGTTTTGAGGCATCTGGAAAATCAGCTTTGCCAGATACATGGGATTAGTCTGCAAAACAAACAAATTATTTGAACACTATTTTCTGAGATAAACCATCCCTACAAAGGGCATCTGCCCTGGGAAGATCTAAGCTTCTAGAAAATTTTAGGTGAGATGTGATTAATTGGAAGGGCAAAAAATTTATTATACGCTTTAAGCTGCTTATCAGACAGCTTCCTTTCCACCACCTACAATGAAGGATAAAACTAACACTAATTCATGCGGACTAAAAGATATACATAAGAAAACATTTATTTGGTTTCAGTATGGCCTGAAGTTATTCTCAACAATAAAGCATCTATATTTCTTGCACAATTTAAGGACAGTATGGATTTTCTAAATTGCAGGAAACATTAGAAGACCAAGATAGTATCTACTGTGATCTACATACAACACTCCTGTGGAAATCTTTTCATAACTGCTACTGACATTGCTAAAATAGAGCAAGCAATATACTTTTTTCCTTTAGCAATTTTGTCATATTTATTTTTACTCTAAGACTTACCTGTAATAGATAGAATAAGTGTTGATATGCCTCCAGTTTTTTTCTTCTCTCTTTGCTCAATCCTTTGATACCCTGTTTATCAACCATAACCATCTCTTCTAGCTGATTTTTGCTCTTTTTATTAAGTTTCTTACTGTGCAATACCACATCCTGCAATGATCAAAAGTTTATATTATATGTAAATGTAGAAGGCAAATCGGATTTTTTTTCTAACTATTTTATATGTTGCTATCAGGTCATTTATTAGCAGCTTTGTACTTTTTGCTACTTTATTCACTAGCTGGTCTTTTGAACATTTTTTTTTGCCCCCATTATGGCTTGCCAACAGTGACTGTTTGGGAAATCTGATCTCATGTATAGACTCATTAATTATTTAATGAATTATTTAATTAAATAATTATTTAATCTCTCAAATATGATCAGAAGACTACTCTATTCTACCAAAATGCTTTAAGTGTGCCAAATAATTACTGTTGTCCAAACTAGCAAAACAAACTGACATTCAGTAGCAAACAGAAATACCACTCAGGACAAAAGAGCAACTTCTCACGCAAGCTATTCTAACCAGATTACTTAAGCAAAGTGTTTCATTTGCCAGTATTGCAACTAACTGAGGGTGACCAAGCATTATCACAGGTTGCCCAGAGGTTGTGGAGACTCCCTCCTTGGAGATCTTCAGAAGCCACATTGAGAGGGACCTGGACAACCTGCTCTGGGTAGACCTGCTTGAGCAGGACAGGTGATCTCCAGAGGTCACTTCCAACACAACCACTCTGTGTTTCTTTAATCCTGAGCTCTAACACATAGAAGTTGTCAGTGTACGTTACTAAGTACTGAACAGTCTGCTGACCTGAAGAGTGATTCTGTTTTTCACCAGCAGCCCAATCTTTATATCCATTAAGTTCAAGTCCTTTTCCAGCTGTTGGTTGGATCGAATTTTCGTAACCACTTCTTCTCTTAATCTTGTTACTTCTAGTTCTTCTTGAAAATCTAAGTCACTTTGGTCCAAGAGGTAGGCGAATTTGCGCAAGACAGGCAAGGGTGGATTTTCAGCACCAACTATAGTTGAAAAAAATTGGCTTGTTAGTTAACACATTACTGAACACGTGTAAAACCCTTGGGAAACTGATTACAGTGTATAAAAAGCTGAACTGCAGAAAGGTTATAACAGTTACAAGCATAAGCTGAATATTTATCATAAAGTACAAGTATGTAAAATAGCATAGGTAAAACACAACTGGTTTCCAACTGTTTGCACCTGTTTTTGAAGGGAATAGGAAACTAAGAAATCTTGGATTTTTTTTTTTTTTTTTTTAAAGTGACACAGGAACATACTTCTGCCCAGATATAAAACAAATAACCATTACCACTTACTTAGTGTTCTGTAGTCCTCCCTGGCTTTGTTTGCTCTGAGAAATGCTTGTATCTTCACAATTTCTTCATTCTGTAAGGTACAAAGATCAAGCAAAAGAATCGAGTTAGGACTTATTTCTATAATGTGCATGTAGTCATATTACCCTATTTACTGCTTTGTGTTCAAAATGAAGAAAAAGGACTTACATGATCTTTGAAGTATTGCAGCCGCTTCCTGTAAGCTCTCTTTGCTAACCACATTTTGACCCATGACTGAATCTGAAAATTAAATAAAATAACACATTCTGCACAAATGGTTTGTATGTGTGTATCCGAGTGCATGTCTTTTAAATCTGTATCTGACAGTCCTCTGTTGTAGGCATACTGGTCTCATGTGCTTGTGATATCTATTCTCTAAATTAGTATTATAGAAAGAGAAGTATAAGAAAATCTATTATGATCCACTCAAGCTCAAAGCTTTATAGAAGTCACACACACAGCTTTCAAGAAGCTTTCTATTTACAAAATCTGTCAATTAACATTCAGCACCATGTAAATTTCTGGAGCATGAGCCCATTCATTTTCTGCTGCTAGCTGCAGATTCCCAGGCATCAGAGAACCAAGTCAAGGGATGAAGAATACTCAGACCCAGAAGCAGAGCGGAGTCTTACCTTGACAATAGCACCAACGTTGCCTTGAAGCACCTTTAATCTATCAACGTAGCTTTTCCTTTGTTTGAATCCTTTCCAGAAAGCCTGTTTTATAAGGAGACATTGTTAATAAGAGACTGATATTTAAGGCTACTTAAACATTGTTAGCAATTTGTGTGTACGTTACACAAAAAAACGTCCTTTACAGTAAAAAGATAATTAACCTAAATGTAATCTTGCTTATATTTTTAAGCTTCGCTGATATTTCATTCCAATTTGGTCCAGTTTTAGAACTGTTGTCCAATATCAGTTCCTCCTTTCCCCTGAAGCCATCCTTACTCTTATCACCAGTACACCCTTAACATCCCAGTCATTAGCTTCATCCCTCACACAGGAAGACCCAGCCACCTTCTTCTTGCCCATTGCATCCCAGAGCTGTTGCTTTACCTAATAGAACCCACATTGTTCTCGTCCTGGCCTCCTCCTCAAGTCTGTGGTCTTCCTGAGACATTCAGGATCATCACCTTGTACCACAGATGACAACCTGCCAATTCCCTTATTCAGCTCTCCTTCTGCTAGTTCAAAGTAAACTTTCAGCAAAGACCTCAGCAATACAGATCATTCAGCTGTACTCAGCATTTACCATAATGTGTCTTTTGTCTATCCAAACAGTGACATCAGCCTAGTTCTCCACTTGTTGGCTTTTCACAGCCTCTTTTAATGCTCATAAAAAACTATCAGAGAACTTCATTTACCTAAACTTCTCCTCACTTTTGAACCTCTTCAAAGGCCCTGAATTACTTAAACAGCAGTGAAAGACTTTACTGTGCCCAGACACGATGTAGGAAAGTGAAAACCCGATCCAGATAAGAGCTACTAGTATTTATCATCATGAATTTTTAAGTTGTTACTATAGACACCAAAATAATCATCAGTGTTCACACTCTCAGCACACAGAAATGTTTCTTTTACACTTCTTTTGGAGTTCAGCAAACAGAAGACATCCAAGTAACAATGTCAGAGCCTGATAATACCAGGGCGTCTGCCACTCCCTACCAAGTTATGACTTCATGGAACAGAAGCAAACCACTTCCCAGTTGGGATAGTCTAGAAAGTAATGTATTTCTTACATCATGCTTTGCCACGGAATTTTTGCTTCAATACTCAAAAAATATATTCCAATCTTCCAGTCTTGGTTAGGTATACCATGCAAGACCTGAACACCTCAGAATAAAGCCAAGGCTATGCATTTCTGAGATTTTCCCATTGAAGTGGCTTAGGTTACAGGTGTATACGATTTGTTATTTGAAAACTGGAGGTTTTCTATTTAAAAGCATAGTTATTCCAACTAGGACAGGAATACATTTGCAAAAGTTGAAGTTTGAATTGCTGATTTGAGAATTTTGTTATTAGCAGTCTGTTTTCAGCAGTGATACACCACTTAATCACTCACATGCAGATAGTTACCCAAGCCAGATTACATTCTCATTCTAATACAATACCTGTATTTTGATGGCAGATGGTTCCTGGCTTTGGAGGTATGCTTTTCTCTCCTGATAATTCTTCCTGATCAAGTATCCCCTTGCTTGGGCTTGCAGCTGAACAATCAGATTTTCATTAGCAAGCCAAAGCTGCTCCCGATTGTAATCTGCTGTGACTTGCCCAACAATGCTCTGTTAAGATACCACAGAAAAAGGTCATTTAAAAGGAGCTAAGAAAATAAAACAAAGCAAAACTAACCACCACCACCACCACCTAGGGACAAAATCATTCTGGAATCTGTCCTGTATTCTCTGTCTGTATTATGTTCATCATATCTGAACCCCTACAACTTACCCCTAAACTTTAGTCAGTATGAAGAGCTACTTCACTACCATTGAATTTTATGAGGGGTATGAAGTCCTTTCAAGCCTGAGTTAACCAGCTGGACATGCTATTTTGAGGAAGTTATTTTATTTTTTTTTAAACATTAGGATTAAGAGTTCTGCTTTCCTACTTTCAAGTGTGTTTTTTTTTTTTTGTGCTTTTTTTTTTTTTTGAAGTCACATCTAGAAATACATACCAAATCAGGGAGCTCTGTATATAGAAACACACTTAAGTAGTGTTAAAGTCAGAGTTTCTAAAGGAACTATTGTGGTGACTTGAGCTGTCTGCAGCAGAGTAAACCAATGTCCTATATGAGCTACATCAGAATAAAAAAAATGCACAGAGGCTTGTGTGATCCACTAATTTAAGTTGTATTTCATGTTATTGCAAAATCTCTACAGCAATTGGGTTCAAGTTTCACAAATCTTATTGTACTTGGAGATACAAAGACCAAAAAATGTGGAAGTATACAAAAAGCAGTCAGACACTCCATAAGTGTCTACTAGTGGCTATTAAAAACATTGTTGTAACCTTCAATTAGGGAGCCCCAAAATCATTAGGATATATAAAACAGGAGGCTGTGCCATCACTAATGTCTCAGACTTTACATGTTGATATTTTAAGAAGCAGATACAGAACCAAAATGATCTTCAGTCTCCCCCAGTGCAGCCTCTTCCTTTGATATTGCCATGTATTGCTATCTATCCCTTAAGTGTTTATGCTTTATGTTTGCAGTCAAAGCAAATATTTTAGCCATCTACCTGGATTTCTTCACCAGTTAACCAAGAAGTTTTTGGTACAACTCCTCCAGGGGCAGCACAGGTACCTTCCTCTGTTTCCACATTGTAGTAGTAATCATACATATCTTTCATTACAAGTTTAATCCATGGACTTTCCGTAGAATCTGAAAGCAATACATGCTGTCATTTGCACATATTTGTGTCCTCCTACACTGATAAGTTAAAGCTCTCCCCATTCACTCCCCATCTCTACATTCGCTATGGAGAAATTTTATACAAAAGGCATTATATATTTTGGCCCATTTTGTAGTAAGAATATTTTCAAAGTATCTTATTCTGCTGGGCAGCATCATTCTCCTAGAACAAAACTGCTGTGAGGTTTGTACAAATTCATAGTCAGCTTCTCAAAAATACATGCCAACTTGGTGCTTGCTGCTGAAACAGTGTAAGCCACATCTTCCATCATCACTTACTATTGAAATAGACTATTTAAGAAAATATTTTTGCTATCTTCCGGCCAGATGCTGGGCCTCATTAACACTTAGCTCCCGCCAGAGATTTTCTATGTCCATATCGTTGCCCTGTTTAGTCATTCAGTAAACAATACTGCATCCTGAAAGGCAGGAAAAAATCCATTTCCTCATGGACAAAAAAAAAAAAGTAAAGCTGCTAAGGTCAACTGTGCAAAATGCCCTCTCCAAACTTTTGT
Source organism: Netta rufina (assembly GCF_964035555.1). Lineage (NCBI taxonomy): Eukaryota > Metazoa > Chordata > Aves > Anseriformes > Anatidae > Netta > Netta rufina. The sequence goes on from NC_140126.1 coordinate 22,066,054, forward strand.
TGCTGATATCTGCTGCCCAGGCAAACCACAGGGTTCATAAACGGGTCATGGACACTCTGGCAGAGCCTGACCTGTGACAGTAGTCCATAAGGCTGAAGTGTGCAGTCTAACCCTTTCCTTTGTCTGCTAACAGAAAAAAAAAATGGAGAGTCATGTGGTTTTCTGACAGGACAGATTAGCCTATTGACAGTCAGAGAAGATGTCTTGAATTCTCTGAGGCTACTTTGATCTTTGCTAGACTCTGGAACTAACTAGATATTCCTCAGCATGCAGTGGGCCCTGGATGATGCACGGAACAGTTCACCATCATGTAAAATGTACTTGGGCAACTGTAACACATTTCTCAATATATTTCAAAAATTATCAACCACATCCCTCACTTTACAGTGATTTTAGGTAAGTCTTTTGTGCTAGTTTTCCAGTTGCCTCAGTAGCAGGGAAATGTGAAACTTTTCTGTTCAGGATGGCTTTTACCATCTTTAGTTTTCAGCTTCTTGGCTTCAGAGAGGTTCTTGAAGTAAATTTCGGCACATTCTGAAACAATCCGTAATCCAAACTTGGACTGTAGTATCATCGGGATTGATTGTGAGTCACCCTTCTCCAAGCTTTTGTTAATCAATGATATTCCAGTGGCCACTAGGGAAAAACAATGATGGAGAAAATTAAGTGTTGTACTCTACATACCCACAATGCTAACCACTAGCAACTTTGATAATGGACATCTGGGATGGTTGCACACAGCAATCCAGTGCTTCACCTCTTTGTAGACTCCTCTGTGCTTTTAAGGAAGAGTATTTCAGAGAACAGCAGGCTCGTTAGAAAGTGTGCCCTGCACCCAGGCAGGGATGTAGTCACAGCATGACAGAGCGCTCTGAGGGCAGCGCTGCTCCCCATCAGGTGGGATGCCAAAGAACAGCAGGGGCAGTAGCTGAGGATGGCAGGTTTTCTCACTTAGCATGCCCAACAAGTGGGCCCATAAAGCAGAAGATCACTCAGGAGCCTGATAGAGATGCAGTGGGTCATTGCGTTACAAGCTGTAAACTGTTCAGTTTTACTGTGCAAAATCGGAATAAATTTCATTTGTCTTGAACAAAGTTTTGCAACACTGTGCCAACACCCTAGTCACGATCCCAAAGCAACCATTCCTCGTCATCATCCCCTTAAATCTGAAGCTTGCCTAAAGCTGATGAGGCTACACCCTTGAGTTTGCCAGCAATGAAGAGTTGGTTTCAGGGCATATAAAAGCAATGCTTTGAGACATGGTCAAACTTCTAAGTTACATGAAGCTCCAGATCAGGGCTTCTTGAGTGTCCTTTTCTATGTGCAGGTCTCATGGTCAGAGGGGTGATAACACCACCCCGACAACACGTAGCAACACAACACACTTCAAAGTACCTTACACAATAAAGTTATATGCAGCACTGCTTAGAAACCACTACTCTGATCTTAAATAGTGATCCTTAACATCTAAATTCAAGATGCATGCACCAAGGAACAAGTGAAAAGACACACACAGATAGAATATCTGTATTATATCCTTGCTTAAATGAATTCAGGTAATTTTGCTTGTTACAGCTGCTTTTCAGACTACAGCACCAAGCACTTTTCCTTGTGTGTACCTGGATCAATACAAGAAAGGTCCCTCTCTATGTTCATTGCTTGACCTACACATATTTTTCCACCCACAGCTGCCACAAAAGGTGCTCAGCGACAGTAGTGAGACCATCCACCTCCTCAGCTCTGGTCACCAGTATTTGAATATTTTTCTCTCTCCTTTTTGTCCTCTAGTTAGGGATGCTGGAAACTATTGTTATACAGACAAAAGAACACACAACCTAGCTTACAGTTATTTCTGTAGATCCCGCGCTGCCTGGATCTTTCTCCTTATCTATTAACTAATTATGTTTTTCTTCTAAAATAAAAGCATAAGAAAAAATAGTGGGGAAAAACACCAATTCAATAGAAATTGTACTGGTGTAATAACACTTCATTCTGTTGCTGCTGCTCTAAAGAAGGGACCATGTGTCCTTGTGAAATTATGAGATATGTGAAATTTAGTTATCCTTGACTGCAGGAGAGGGGCGGGCTCTCAGCGCATGGACCTGCTCTTGCAGCAATCAGGATCTCAGAAGCAGATGAGCACTGCAAAGGGCTCTTCCACATCTATCCTCCCTCCAAGAAGCTAAGATACACAAAGATGCAGCTGCTCACCGTGATAAGCTTGAACTCTGAACAGGGCCAAAGATCAGCTCTTTTCTATAACACAGCTCTCAAGAGGCAGATCCTGCTTTCACAGCCCCTTCCTATGCAAAGCTGAAGGTCTGCACTGTTATCTCTTCCTGAAGGGTGCCATGGTATACAGCTACTGTTCTGCCAATCTTGTTTTGATCTCTTTTTGCACAAGGAGTACAGGGGTTGAACTGATTCAAGACACAAAGTAAGATAAGCCAAATTCTACAGCAAACGCCACAAAGAATTAGGAAGCACAAGAGTCTTTACTGAACATGTCTTCCTAAAGGAAGGTACAAGATAGTCCTTTACTGACAGGGCAGGCATTTTATAAAGGCCATATCAAAGTTTTAATATTGTAGTATTTAATACTTCTACAAAGCATTAAAATGATTTGGAAAAGGATCAAGACGATTCCAGTATAGCTGTCAGTACTTGACTGCTATTGCCATTACTGCAGCTATCTCAAAATACACATTTTGTCCTAACCGAAACAAAACCATTTTATGCTGCCTTTACTTTTGTACACAAGCTTTGTGGTAGGGAGGGGATTGTCTGCTTTTCAAAAATAGCTTATCTGGGATAGATTGAAATGGAAATTAATTTCCAAGTTGGGAATGAGTTGAGTTTTCTAAGTTTAATCTATGTGAACATAACATGTTAACTTCCTGAAACAGGATGCTTTCATTATAGCGAGTACCAGGTTCTGTGCCGTGGGGAAGTTTTAAATCTCAGTTTTTAGCTCCAAAATGTTAGAGCACTTCTGAAGAATGTGCTGTGCTGACACTGCTCTGTTTCAACCCAGAGGGCAGAGTACAGGAGATTAGTAGTTATTTCCACTAGGGACTTGTTAAAATAGTTCTACTGATCATACTTGATTATGAAAAGCTGCACATTTGCTACAAAAATGGTGGCATTGATTACATGAAGATTTTACTGAAACAACTACTAGGTAAAGCAATAGCTAGTCTTTTTCAACATGTATGGTACTAGTATATGCATAACGCTGAACTAATTTAGGTATGCAATTTATGTGACATATTTAAAGGTCTTACAGCAGTAGACAAAAACATATTTTCAAGTCACTCTTTAGCTTTAGTTCACATCTGTTTAGAAGCTATGCATTTCCTTCCCTTCTCTGAGCTCAGATGTTTCCTCAGGCTTTTTCACGCCTCTGGGTGGCATTGAAATGAACCTTCTTTTGTGGAAAAAGATGGGTATCAGTACCTCCAAGTACAACAGCTCAGTTTGGACAACATATGTGCATCTAACCCTGCCTCAGAAAACACAAGATGCTTTTCACAGATGTGTGACCAATGAAAATCCTTCATGTGTTTTCAGTACATCTGACTGATTGAATTAGAACTGCAAATCAACTCTGAAACAGTAACATTAAGTTCACTGGTTCTGTAGCAGGGATAGAAGATTTAGTTTTGTAATACCTGGCTGTTGTTTTTTTCTTCCACCCACAACTTTCAAAGAACTAACTACTGATATAGCATGCCTATAAGTAAACAAATGACAGCAGTACTTTACTGAAGGCTGAGTGCAGCACTGCAGGAGTACATCAAGTTAAGCAACTGTATTCCACAACCTCTCAGGATGCAAAAGAAAGTGCTGCAGACTCACTCACACAAGCTGCTCACCTCCTCTCCCACCACAGCCAACTCAAGCAAGAGGTGACCCAGCCCTGAAACTCAAGCTGGCAACCTTGACAGATCTGTGCTGGCCCAAAGTAATTTTTATTTGTTAGCACTTAATAGAAGATACCATATTGAAATAAGTGAAGTTATAAACATTTAAGAATTTGCATGACTTCCTGTTATCATTTTCTTCTGCTTTAAAAGTGATAGGAAATTACACTGACGCTGTAAATCTTGATCATGTTAACCTATATAACCACACCCACTAAATTATTAACTGAACTTCAAGATTTACCACTTCAAAGCTAACAAAGTTTTTCAAATTTAAGTCACCCTAACTTCAGCATGACAAAGGACATGCATTTGTTTCTGTCAGCATATATAAAAGATGCCACTCTTCCCTGAAGTGGAGAAAAAAAATACTGAAAATTTCACTTTTTCCAGACTAAGAAGAACAAGAGGAATACAGATGCAGCTTAATGCTTACAGATTTCAGCTTTTTTTATATTGTTATTGGCATCAATGATTCCCTTTTGTATTTCATCCAGCCATAGCACTGCTGATTCATCCTGGGTTTCCTGTAAAAAGGACAGAGAAAAGCCTTATGAGAACTGAATTATAGAAGTGTCTGAATATACAGAGAGAGCTCATACACAGACTTCCCTTGCAAAGCCCTCGGGCATTAAAAATAATTTTACCACTTAAAATGAGCAATAAAACAAGTTATACTCCATTTAGTGACTAGAATAAATTCTTGCTCAATAAAAGTTCTCAAAGCTTTCACATGTAAAAGACTCCGTCCTGCTAAAGGTGAGTAAGATTTTGAGCAGAGCTGGAATTGTTTCAATTTCCATAATGTATAAGCAATGTAATTAAATAAAGCATTACGTATATCCAAATGTTATTAGCCAGCACTATGAGCACAAAGGAGAATGCAGGAAGTTGGTATTCATCCCAAAACCCTTATATGGGAAGGCTGTAAACATGAGTAAAGGTTACATAAGAAAATAAAAGCAAAAGATGGCATAAAAAGGCAACTCAGGTTTAATAATGATTACTTAGCTCAGGTGGAAAATATTTCAGGAGTTAAATGGCAGAGCAGGTCTCATCGTCTACAGGCTGACCAGGGTAAAGAAAAGAGGGTAAAAATTGCAAAACAAAGACTCCTCTCTTTCTATTATATGCAAACAAACACATAAGCAAAATATCTAAATAAAATCAACCAGTATCAGGCAGTTGCATGACAGTGGATGTACACTGCAATTTAGGGTTAACATGAGAGAGAGCACATACAAAATACAACTGACGATTTATAGGAAAGGAATTCTTTTCAGTTTCGCAATCCTTATCTGGTGTCCAATTTCTACACACTAAATACAAAAACAGATACAATTTTTGTTCTGGAGCCAAGTCCTGCTTATGTTGAGCCTTGCCACTAGCTTGGAAGCCAGACCAGGACTCACACTAATTTTGTCTGCTGGAAGAAAGCCATTGTTTTCTGGCATTCAAGGAAAAAAATAACAGAGGAAGAGGAAGGGATCAACAAAAACAGCAAATGAAAATGGGGTAAAGGTTCCAGAGTGTGTGATGGGTGGGAATTGTCTGGAAAGAGCAGGCAGCTGGGGTGGGATGCCGTCACAGGAGCACAGGCTGCTTGTGCTGGGTAGGTAGGCAGGGACTGAGGCAGTACACACATGCCTTCAGAAAACCGTGTATGTGTGGCTTGCTTTCACCGCTACATTTGCTAAACCATGATCACTACTCTCTTCCCAACACCTGGCCTCTCCCCAAGAAGGGTACAGAGTTCAGCAATACAGAATTTTAGTCTTTGGATGAGACCTCTGAACGTTTAAGTAAAGAGCCTTCGGTTTTCCCAGAAAATACTGTTTTCCCCAGATACCTGTACATACATATTCCAGCAGAACCTCCTCTCCCACAATCAGGGTTGTGGTAAATTAAGAGTTAAATTGCTGCTGTAAAGCAATTTAATCTCAGTGTTGGGCAGAGGCTGAAACTGAGTCATGTGTGCATATTTGGATACGTCACACCCTCTTACTAGTAGACAAAGAACAAACTAGATCCGCACCATAAATCTCATGCCTACAGGATGCTTCTGGACAACAGATCAATTACTCTGTAGACCCTTACAGAAGGAAGAATATCCTATCAAAAACACATCTTGAGATGAACTAAAACAGTATTACTTTTTTTTTTTTTAATATATATTTATATATATCCGGATTTAGCATACTACGATGAAGATACTGGTTTTCACTGGACTTCTCTCTCTTACCTCAAGTCTTTTTACTACAGGTGAGTCCTCCTTTCTGCATGTACTCTGTTTTAATTGATATTTGCTTTTGAGGTTTTGGTGCTTTACTGGCTTAAATGGACTGTACACATCATGATATTATTACACTACAGAAAAGCTTACTTTAGACAGACTTTTACTATTTCCTTTCAGTGACACCTTGGATTACCTTTCGCTTTCCTCAGTCACTAATGAGGAATTATTTAAGCGATCTTTCTGCCCTTACTAAAAACACATCTTCTAATGTTTCTGTAGTGATACAATACTCAAACCTGTAGAGTCACGTTCTTTCTGTTTTAAAGTGTTCAACAAGATTACAGATTCAGACTATGTTATTAGAAGGAAAATCTCAGATAATTATTGACAAACATAACTTAAGGACATGATCAAGCCCATCTCTTTTCCTTACTAAAATTAGATCTGTTTTCAAACTAAGTTTTTGTTATTGCTTTTTTTTTTTTTTTTTGTTATGCAATAATATATACAAACATTTTAAAGAGCAACATTTTTTTTTTTCCCGGGAATAACCATCCAAAAAGTTACTGAAATGGATGCAGGCTACTGATTGTAATTTCAAAGTTTTCTACCATAAATCTACCAGTTACAAAAAATTAATCATGGTTAAAGCTGTTTTCCATGTTCTGTTCCAGTTTGGAATGGTAAAAGGTTTTCACAGGTTTTCATCCAAATTTCAGTTCACTTCTGAATTCCAGATTCAAGATGTGTGCCTGATGCTTTGTGTGAAGTTTTTTGGCATTAAGCACAACCAAGCAAGAAATTTTTTGAATGACAAAATTCATTAAGCTGCCACTTGTTCTGCAAAAGGTATTTTAAAAGTTACTTTGAGACCATGCGTTGAACACATTCATACTTCATCTATAAATGTTAATGTCTTTAAAATTCAGCCACTAAGCATCGGAAAGGTAACCAGCATCAGTGGCTTTACTCACATCTGTTATATTTACTGATGGAGACTATTCTTGCTGCATGAAAAATTTTACTCATACCAATAAGTTTGATCTAATATCAGCCCAAAGATTTACATTCAGTTTTCAGGAGTAACTGCATTTTTTTCATGTATAAGAAAAAGAATAGTCTGGTTTGCTTTAGTCAGAAGATGAAAAATACAAAATAGCAACTTAATTTGGTATATGAGATGATTTTTTCTCATAATTTGAAATTTTCAGCCCCTGTTAAGCAAGGCAGTTCTTTTTTCATTTTTGCAGTCATGCATTTCATCCACCAAGTGACAAGGGTAGCCTGCACTAAGACTTGATCAGCTTTTATCATAAATTACCAACATTGCTGCTACGTGACAAAAACCTTTACAGGTGACAAACATTGCACAAATGGGATGTTTTGCTAAAGACTGAAAACACCTAGTATTCAGAAAAGTCAATTTAACATTAAATTTACACTAAATTTTAAAGAACGGGGTTGAAATTACTAATAAAGCAAAGATTATTCTTAGGCACATTTGAGATGCTAACTTAAAGCAACAAAGAACCCTACCAAACTTTCTAAATGGAGATTGCTTTTCACAAGGAAAGGCTTGCCTTTCTCCTTACCTGAAAGTTGTATTCCTAATCCAGTAGTTTGCCTATTTTAACAATATTAACTTTAAGCTTTAGAATCTTCACTGAATGGCTCTGCAGTTAAAACCGTGTCTCTTATCAAGACTTTCCGTGGAATTTCAGCAAGAGACTACGATTACATCCCCCCGCATGCTATAGAAGGGGAAACAAAGACCATCCACATCAAAGAAAACAAAAGCTCTTCAAAAAAGTCCAATGACTCCACTTTAACAGAAGTAAACAACACAACGTTAGAGTACCTGACAAGTTCTCTGAGCACCAAGCTGATACCCACTGTCTACCTCAGTGCTGTTTTATTGGGTGTACCATCTAATGCCATCATTTTGTGGATGCTGATCTTCAGGATCCGGTCTGTGTGCACTGCCATCCTCTACACAAACTTGGCTATTTCAGATCTGCTCTTCTGCATCATGCTGCCATTCAAAATAGCATATCACATCAATGGGAACAACTGGATTTTTGGAGAAATGATGTGCCGAACCACAACTGTTGTGTTTTATGGCAACATGTACTGCTCTATTCTGCTGCTCACGTGCATCAGCGTCAGCCGCTATGTGGCCATTGTTCACCCTTTCACCTACAAAAGCCTGCCGAAACGTACTTATGCCACTATGGTCTGTGTTACTGTGTGGACCATCGTTTTCTTGTACATGCTCCCACTTTGCATAATGCAGCAGAGCTATTATGTGAAACAACTGGGAATTTACACCTGCCATGATGTGCACAATGCTTGTGAAACTGTATCTTCCTTCCAGTTTTACTACTATGTTTCTTTAGCTATCTTTGGATTTTTAATACCTCTTGCAATCATAATTTTCTGCTATGTCTCAATCATACGAACACTCAAAACACATGAATGGTTCTGGTATGTTAAAGTCAGTCTTTTGATCCTTACCATCTTCACTATTTGCTTTGTACCAAGCAATATTATTCTTATTATCCATCATATCAACTATTACTATTATAACACAGATGAGTTGTATTCTTTTTATCTAATTGCTTTATGTCTTAGCAGCTTAAACAGTTGTCTTGATCCTTTCCTTTATTTTCTGATGTCCAAAATCAGAAGCCAATCCAATATTTACCTAACAATGGTTAAAATATCCAGGGAAGCATAAACTTGTTTCTATATTGTTGGAATTATGATTTTGTATATTTACTAACCCAGGTAGCAATAAACCTCACATGCAACAATTAAACCTAAAAAAAAATCTAAGGATGTTAAACCATGATCTCAGTAAAATTTACATCTTTCCAAACACCACACAAAGAAGCATCTTCAGAAATACTCTTCTCCAACTCTAATTTTATCATGTGTGTTACAACGTTTGGTGTACCAAGATTCAGGGAAGTGGCTGAGCATCTCCATTTTCTTCTGGGAAGGTCACTTTTATGGCTGCTATAGAGAAGAAACTATAATAGCAGTCACCACAGCCTCTGAACAGAAGAGGAATCCATATCTGAATAGCACTTTTAGGTCCATTCATGACTTCCAAAGACTTCATACGATCTCTGTGCTCACATTCACTGCAGGAACAGTGAAGTGAACAGAAGGTTTTCGTCTGGTGGGAACATGGACAAGTAAAAGCACTTTCTAGGTGTTCAGGGGCTATAGAACTTTGCAGAAGCTCCCTGTCACACAACCAACAGCAAATCTGCACTGGATGTTAAAAATAAGGAGCTGGAATCCCATTCAGCTGGAAGAGCAATGAATCTACAGCTATAGACACGGAACCTGACACACTTCCAAGGAAGCATCTCCTCTGAGGCTGCTCAACCAGCTTTGCTCTGTAGACTTGTTCTTCCACTGCGTCAGCACCTGTACTCCTATAACCCTCAAGGACAGCTGGAAGCTAACCCTTATCAGTGTGAATCCAGGCAAGTTTTATTCTTGCTTGGTAAGCAAAACAGGGAAGCTACATTGTAGTATTCTGTATATTTTCACATCCTCACAGGAAATACTTCGTGTTACAAATACTTAAGGAAATTGTGATTAATTGTCCACATTCATAAAGCAAAGAATTAACTTGACATTTACAGAAACTCAATATCTACATATACTGAGTATAAGTTCCTACAAACTAGCTCAGTTGTTGGTGTACATGTTTGTAACTGAACCATGTAAGACAGTGATGAGAAAAAAAAAGTTTTACATCTGTCTGATAATAGTATTGTTAGAAACTTGACTCAAAAATAAAGCCATTTGCAGGGGAAAATAGAAATTGACTCCAAGAAATGTGCAGTCTGGTAAGGTTCTACCTCTTCAATTTCTCCTGGCTCCTAATTTACATTAGTTAAAATCATGCCCTTCCCTCAAAGTAACTCCAGGATAACTTTAAAATAATCCAGGTGTTACTCATTAATTGCAGACATCAAAATTGCTAACCTAACTGTAAAACCTGCATAGCTATCACTCAAAATAAAATAACAAAACTCAGGAAGCATGCAAAAGTATGGTACATCTGTTTAACATTCCACATAGAAGTAACACTTCCTAAACATAGGCTCTCTTTGCTGGGGCTTGAACACACTTTGCTTGAAGCAACTGTGAGAGCTGTTAGAAGCTATGGTACACAATACAAGTATTGTTACAGGAATAAAATTCCACATTTTCATTTTATTCTTCAAGCAAAGAACAAGTAGGTGTGATCTGTGATTAAGAGCCACAATGGGAACTGGGAGTTTTTGGTGCAGATTTTACTTATCCAAGGTCACCACAACTGGGGGGATGTGACAATGGGATGATTAGAATAAGCCAGAAGTTCAGACCCATATGTTTTCTGAGACACTTGGGAATATAGGAAGTTCACATGCAGATCTGATTGTTGTAAATCAAGTACTTCCTTATGCCACAGCTCACTCTTAAAACATCTTAAATACAATTAAAGACAGATCTGCTTTATAAATAGGACTCAGAAAAAGCAGGGGGTTGAAAAAGACTTATTGCACAAACTTTTTGACTTTTTGATTATTTTTTTTATAAGAGGAAGTTCAATACATGTATAAATCATATTTTTTCTTAAAGAAAGGTGATATCCATGTCATTAGTCAGTAGTTAGAATAGTAACTCAGGTTAATATATCCAAATGTTTCTCTTGGGAATTCGTACAGAGTGGTCCTGCTTTCTCCATAAACATAGAGATTGTTGGTTTTTTTTTTTAATCATGAGGTGGGAAAAAAAGAGAAGATGTTTTAAGTAGTTGTCAAAGTCTAAAAACACACAATAGGAACAGCATACAGCAAGGGGAAGGCTTTTCAGGATCCAGTGCTCAGTGAAACCAGAGCTTACATAGGAACCTAAGTAAAAAAAATCAGATGTACAGCACCAAGTTCAAAAGCTATGGCTTACAGAAATGCACAATTTCATAGCAGGTACCACAGGTGAGGTGACAAGATAGCTGGAGGGTATTTTTACAAGCCAAAGAGCAAGAAATTCCTCCAGCTGACATTAGGAACATATGTGAATTTTAGGCATCTTTTCAAACAGCAGGAAAAATGAAATGCTGTACCATGAGTTTTAGCTAATCTTGCATTCAGTCACATCCTGCAAGTTGTGAGGCTGATCTGTGTTTATGTTTCCCTGAGCTGTGATGTTAACCAGGGCACTGCTTTTGAGCAAGCAGATACCAGTATCCTGCTGAGATAGGTTGAAGCTGAAGTACATGATGGCCAGCATTTTGTTGCATGACAAGGGCAGAACAGAAATAAGCACAAGACTCCTCTATTGTAACCCCCCCCCAGATTTAAGCAACAAAGGCTCCTCAAAGTACTATTTAGAGGTTTGTTAAACAATGACTTCTTCAGCACGACTGAATACTTAGTAGCAAAAAAGACAATTCCTGCCTGCACAATAACTACCTGCCTGACAGTCTTGTAACTCAATCCTTGCAGAAAAACACAACAGATGCAGAATACATCTTAGTATTGACTGAAAATTAATCCCTTGCGTCAGTCAGAAAAAGTTGTATTCAAAAATTATTCAGTGACAGATTGTTGTCTCTGGCTTATTTACCACCCTGTTAGCACAACTAATCAAAACATTGGAGGAACAGGACATGAAGGAAAAAGAATCAACATTTCAGTTCTGACAGATGCAACAGTCCAAGCTCTAACCTTGCATTTCTGTGCTTTGGCGTGGTACAAAACATCTTGATAATGCTTTGCATTTTCTGGTCTCACATCTTGCAGCTTGGCTGTGGGCATAAGTAGGGTTTCTAGGGTTTTCTCAGGATCTCCTTGGTCAATTGCTTCATTAATGTGGCCAATTGCAATAATTCCTATGAAATAAAAAGGTTATTACAAATGCAGTTGTCAAAGAAAGATATATCTTGTCACATTTCACATACAAACGAAGCAGTAACACAAAGCAAAGAAAAATCAAGTAACAAGAAGCAGAGGCAGCAACAGCAAGTGATTTAAAATTATTATTTTTTGCTCAGATACTCAAATGAGGCTATTAAGTTGTACAGGTTTCCTTTCCGCCACACGTACTCATTTCTCTGAATCTACCTTTCCATTAAAGCCAAATCAATCCTTACCAAAAAAAAGGGAAAATTGACTTCCTTTACATGCAGGGAAGGAAGACCTACATGAAGCTTAAAGAAATGCTGGACACCACATCTATGTGTGCACCAAAATATTTGCTGACAATGCTGAAAGACACTCAAAAATCATGTGATTTTGGACCAGATTAGTTGGAACCCCTGTTTCAACAAATACATACATACTGATCTGCAAACTACAACAACAAATACATACATACTGATCTACAAACTACAACATTATGCTGGACCATACCCTAATTTCTTTAAATTTCACCTTAATTAGCCAAACAGATAACACTGATCTCAAGATATTTATTTTTTTTTCCCCCATAGACCTGTGGCACTCCAAACTTCAGCCACATTTAATAAAACCTGTGATTCATTTCCTTCAGTTGTCAAGACTGGTTTCAACATTTAACGTCACAGTTTATTCCTACTCCCAAACAGCCTGGAAATACACTGCTTGGGGGTGCTGTCTCCCTAAAGCCATTCTACTCCAGAAAGGCACTGGTTGAGGGCTCCCCATCACCTGTGAGATATGACATCTTCACTAGTGGCTGCCACCACATCTGCCACCACATCTCTCCCATGCCCTCCACAGCTGGTGGGTCATGGATCCATTCCATGGATCCATTCCACACCTAACATTTCCAGAACAGACAATTTTTCTGGGTGTCACCAAAGCAGGAACTGTCAGGCATGCAGATTTACTTACGGAAAGTGATGACAGCCTTCTTCCTACCCTCTCTGCCCCAGAAACCATTTCTAGGCAGAGACCAGTGTCACTGAAACCAAGTGCAGCTAAGCTATCTCACCAGTAAAGACTGACTGTTAATGCAGGACAACCTGCAACTGCTCACATCCCACCCTGCTGGGCCCATGCTACAAGAGTGCACACAATGCACTATGCAAGTGCACTTAACAGCCTCAATTTTTACTAGAAATATCATGCTTCTATATCCAGTGGAGAGTCTCAGTCCTTTAGCAGTTTTGAACACCAAATGACCAGGTACCACATTTAACATCACCCTTATAGGGCCATACAGTCACATTCAACTGAAAGAAATATTCCCCAAAACCATTTATATTTGAAAGAGCGAGCACAAGAAACCATTCTTTTAGATAAATCTAATTATTTGAATTGAGATCATGACAGATAGTTGCACTGCATAAATTCCTACCAATTCTCTGGTGAAAAACAAGGGCTTAGAGATCATTTAACTATAACAGTTCTACACAGGATGCTGCTTTCCTTTTCTGACCCTATTCTTCAATAACACAATAGTTTACAATTTCTGCAAAATCTTTTAAGTGCCAACATCCAGTGCAAATACTAAATTGCAAGTGTTCTGAACCACAGCATTTATAATGCTGCCAAAGGCAGGCATCCTAGGATGTCTTTCAGCCATCCATAGTATAACCAGAAATACTTCAAACAGATTTAAAGACCAACAGTCATTCAAAATTATATGTCTTCTCTCTTGATCAGAGTCTGTACAAGGCCATTCAGCACTGAATTTTTGTGTCCCAAGGAATAGACTACCATCTCTGCCAGTGATGTAGAGGAAGAATTACTTACTGTCATTTTCTTCTTGAATTTGTATATTAACCATGTCAATGCAGTTCTGGATATCATTCCAGCTTAAATAATCTTGGCCTTGAGATGAAGCCTCTGACTTAATAGACAATAGTGTATCAGCATAACTATAAGAAGATATAAAATACATAAGTGTATTTCATATACAAGGTAAATTTCCATTAAGAATTAGTCAGATGCATCATCCATCATTTAATGACTATATTTTTTTCCAATTAATGAATTTCAGACAAACTCATCTCTCACCAGAAATTATATAGACATGCAAGCCGCCTTTTTGTCCTACACATGCATTACAGGAGGTGAAATGCTGGCCCTATGTGCTAATCCAAAATATTTTTCTGGGCAGAGTGGAATGGTAATGATGATTTCAGGAAGCTGTTGTCTGTTTCACAAATACTACTTCAGGAGGGAGATGCCAGTAGTTTCAGACACTGCTGTAATGCACTAGTATTCTATGTCTTTATCAACAGTATTTGACTCCCTAACTCCTGGAAAATTTAAACTTTACCAGTAAACTCAGAAGGAAAAATATACCATGTAATCTGGTAGCCAAGGGAGGTTCTCCTACAAAGCAGAGCATTACAGCTCTTCAAATAGATATTTCATATTCTTCTGCTCACAGGTGATATCCCCAGGATTCTTGTTTTTTTTTTTTTTTTTTTTTTTTGGTTTGGTTTGTTCGTTTTTTTTTTTTTTGTTTGTTTGTTTGTTTTTCTTTTTCTTTTTCTTTTTTTTTCCCAACTCTTCACTGACAGAAAAGAGGAGAAAAACACTGCCTTGTTATTTTACTGTCTGTCCTGAACTAATTTATTTCCTGTCTGGTAGAAATCCACTAGGCTTCAGATGAAGTGTTCTTCATCCCGAATTTCGCTCCTAAGAAGTGTCAACAGCAGCTATACCACAGGCATTGCACATCCCCACTTCCCAACACAGTGCTGGGGAAAGTGGCAACAGAGCTGGGCATATTCTTTAGTACATGACACTGGAGATGAATTTGTAAGAAACTGTGATCTGCTTCTTGCTATAGTACATCAAAGATCAGAGAGTCAGTCCTAGCATCAGGTAGCAACCCCATTTGCTTAGAAGATAACCATGCATCCTGCACATAGAGGATGGTGGGCCATAGGAAGAGAAAGGACATGAGCCCCACACGTCATGGTCCTCCAAGCACAAGCTCTGTAGCCTGTGCCTGTTGTTTTTAGAACGATCACAGACCTAGTTGACCTGGAAACCTTCACAGTAGTGTAAACACCTATAGAAGAAAGTTAAGTATTTTGAAATTCTGGAATCAAATATTGAACTGGCCCAGTAAGTCAGACCAAATACCTGTCTTCTATTTCCAGCTGTGGCTTGAAATTAATTGCTGCCAAACCAGTACAGTAGAGAATTATTTCCTGTTCTGATTTGTCCTCTCTACATTTATCAGACTATATTATGGGCTTCCCCAAGCTGCAGGTTGCATATCAGTGGTTAATAGCTGCAAATGATTCTGTGATCCATTGATTTATCAGTTCATTTTCAAATCTTATGCACTATTTAGTAATGAGTCCCACTATTTAAATCTTTTATAAGATGGTAGTTCGTTGTGTAAATTTTAAACTTTATATTTCATAGTACCCAATCTTTTCTCACTCCAGTTTTCCTAAGGAGATAATTAAGTTATGAGAAGCTAGCAACTCATTAATAACATTCCACACAACACATACAATGTTGCAGAACTTTGTCGTATTTCCACTGAATTTCTGTCTTCTAGGAAAGGCATCCCTAACAAATACATGCCTTCTAGTACAAAGCCATTGAATACCATTTCCCTCACAGAACTTTCTCTATTTCTACTGTACCCCTTTGGGTATTGTGAAATTGAAGCTTCCTGCTACACTCAGCCTGGGGTTGGCAGCCCATATTTGCATATTAGCATAATAAAGTTTTATTTTATTCCCTACTCCAACTAATCCTTCCGTTTCATTTGTATTGGCTGGCAGTCCTATCAGGCCACAATGTCATCAGTCAAACACTGCATTTGGATACTTTGCGGTCATCTGTGTATTTTTATGGTTAACATTGCTTCTCATTCCCCCAAGCACCATGACATCAACAAGGCCAAGTGGCACACTGATTTTGTTCAACCCCACAGCACTCTGCCCCCCTTTCAGGTTGGAACAGATTCTTCCTGCCTCTTGACAGAGAGGAAGCTTCTCTCAACTCACACACAAGTTACTTTTTTTTTTTTTTTTTTTTTTCTCCCTGTCTCTCCTGTCTTGACTGCTTTCTCTCCAGCTTCAAGGAACCTAACCTAGTAAGGGCTCAGATTCATGTTGTCTCACAGCCTGGTGAAGACCTTCAGTGACCAGGTCACTGCTGTCCTTTCTGTCTAGTGATACCTTCCAGCAGCACTCAGATTTTCACTACCCATGACCAAGTGGTGAGAACCTGCCCTCTTCCCCACAGGCTGGGGCCTCTGGTCTCACACAAGTTGTATATTTGCCTTTTTTTTTTTTTTTTTTTTTTTTTTTTTTTAATTTTGCAGATAAGCTGAAGAGCACAGCAGCAGCTCATGGCTGTGACAAGTCAGACATGTGGCAGTGCAAGCAGCTAGCAGCTCAGTGAAGGCTATAACTTAACTTTGAACATGCACGCGTGCCACAGCATTGTACTCAGCTTTTTAGCAAGCAAGACTTCACTATATTTCAGGCCTTTGCAAATCTTGGGCTGAAAAAGGGGGTTAGGCAGTGTCTAAGGGGCCTACTTGACCTTAAGACACTCAACACATTATCTCATTCCAAAGATCCTCCGTCAGTATTGCGAAGAGGTTACTGATTGACAGTCTCCAACTACTATTGGCTTATGTTTTAGTGTCCTCAAAGTTTTTTTTGTCAGATCTTAACATCTGCTTTCTGACAATGTCTCCACTCCACCTTGCATATCCTTTTGCTCTCAAATATTTGAGGTTGTGAGACTGCTTATAGTTACAAATACACAATTATTTTGGTATTTATGTTTTCCCCTAGTAACATATAACAGTATTTTACAGCCCTTTCATCTTCATAACCACAGCACAGGAAAACCCACACTCCCCTTCCCCAGTGAAATGCCTACTTATCCTTCTGCAGAAGTTGCCAAGTCTCATCCAGACAACAAAAAATGAACTTTTACCGTTGCAAGTTTTCCTCTTCCAGATTATTGAAGCCAATGCATGGGTTTCTGAGGTGATTCTTTATCATTAGGATGTCCTTATTTTCCAAGGCTTGGTTTAGCAACACAACTGCTGACAACATTTCTACTGCAATAGACAGTTCATCATGTGCCAGATAATTCTGTAGGACAATAATGTACCTCAGTCAGGAAGCTAAATAAGCAGTGTAACGAATTTGAGTTACACAGTCCAGATGCCATCAATGAGATGGAATTGATTTAGAAAGACTGAAGTGCTAAGACAAATTTCCTGGTCACAGATATGTCGCATTAACACAGCGCTGGTAGTAGAGCTTACTCTGTTTGCTACAATTCCCTTTGGCCTTTTGCCCCAGTCCCATCTCTTTCTGATCACACCCTCATAGCAGGGAATTACTTTTCCTAAGCAATATATGAAGGGTTAGTCCTCAGTCAGAGCATGCAACAATTAAAAAAGTCAATCTGTTGCAACACAAGAGCTCAGCCAGAGCAAAGTGTATCAAGAAATGACTTCTGTAATTCAATATTGCCACTTTGATTGAAAACAATCATGCAATACATAACACCATGGTGAGAGAATTAAGTCCAATTTTACAAGACAACATGCTATGTTTGTGCTGTTTCATGGCACGGCTACATAACATCAGAGAGCAGGTTGTAAGCATTTCACTCTTACCACAGCGTTCTGTTGTTGGAGGTTGAACAGCTCAGTCTGATAGACAACAGCAGCAAATGAGTGAACAACAGGCAGCTGCGCCTCCGGTTTCATCAGTGCAACCAGTGTTTTACTAGGATCACAGTTACGAATTGCAGTATTGATATTGTCAACTGCTATAAGTTCTAGAGAACAGCAGGGAAAGAAAAGCCTATTAATTTTCACAAGCCATTTGTTTTCTGTGCCACGTAGATGACAGATTATCCAGAGAGTATTATTTGCTGTCATTGGAGGAAAAAGTCAGGTTTTATAAGACAAACTGCTGAATGTTGCAAAACATGTATGTTCAAAAAATTGCAGCAAATAATTGACCAGAGGACTATAAATAGTTTCTGGACTTGCAGATATTAGGGACAAACTATTATAACTGGATTCCAAAGCAAGGATGTGACTCATTCTAGCACATGGAGAGGGACCTAATATCTCTCCTCTTGTGTTTGCTTGCAGCATGTTCCTCTCAGTATGTCAGCTCAAGCACTCCAGTCCCACCTCAACACAAATGCTCATTTTCTTCTGTTGTATTTCTTCCCTCACCTCCTCCTTTCAGCAAGACCTAACTCAGCCAGCTAAAGCAAACCTGTCCTGCCAACCAATGACATTTTTTTATCATCTCTTTTAGGATGCCTGGTAGAAATTGATGAGTAAGTTCAGAAGTGGAATTTTCAGTGGATAACGTGAGTGGGAGGGTAGGAGAGGTGGAACGTAGGGTACAGCTTCTAAAAGTTTGTGTGCTATCAGTTGTCCATTTAAGTCTGGAAGATCAGTTCTCATAAGTACTGCTGTCTGTCAAACAGACCACCATAGAGTAGTACTAATGCAACCCTTCTCAGTACCAGATTTCTGTTTTGCTGAACACACTTCAGAGATTTGAAGGCCAGCAGAAAAACACTGAAAAACACTCCTACCTGAGCCACAGCAACCTTGGCAACACTTCCTCTCTTAGTCAGTGACCGTAATTGCACTCCCGGAGGAGCCAATTCTCAAGAAACCCAGGCTGGGACGCACCCAGGAATATGTTGCACAAGGTACAGCCTCAGTCTTGCATAAACAGGAAACAACCTTAAAGGTTAGCGTGTGTATGGCAGAGTAAGGAATCACAATTATGTAAATGTCGTTTCCATCAGCAAAATAACCCCCTTTCTTCCAGCTTATCTTATGACTTTCCTCTTTTCCAGTGAATGCTTCTAGTCACCATTGACTGCTCAAGTCTGTACAGGACTGCTTGTACAGCTGACACCATTCTCATTTCATGTATGCAACACCACTTGGGTCTTATTATAAAAGATTAAGACTTCAAAAACCTTTTAAAGTAATCAGGCCCACCTAAACAAGCTCTTTGCTTCTCATTTCAATTGCTCTGAAGCATGGTCACATGGGGCCATGTAGTTCTTGAAGGCTCCCTTTTGGCTACTCCTGTGGTTAGAAACAGCAAAGGCTCTCAAAGCTACTGCATGCATGCTTTTCAGAGAAAAGAGCAAAGGAAAGACTGAGTCCACAAATAAACTAAACTAGCTCTGTAGTCAGCAGCTAAACAATTGATTCCTAATTTAGGAACCAAGCATGCAACTTACAAAAGACACACTAACAAGTTCACATTCCAATAACAAATGCTATTTTTCCTTTTTAAACCAGACATAAGAAATAAATTGCTCTCCAAAGTACCATTACTGCTTTTCATAGATCACAATTTTCATTATTTTGTTTACCAAGGAGCACCTCTTTTAGATGAACTTACTGCTCACCATGCCTAACCAATCTAAAATAGGATAACATTTGAGCTAGTAACTTTGCTTCTGGCTTAGGTTGACCTCACGGTACCAACTTTAAGTCACATTACAAAAGCAGTCAGCCTGGATTCAAAGCATTGGAAATAGAGAAAACAGCCACTAAGCCATGCTCAGATATAGCATGAAATGACAGCAGCTTAACATAGCTGAACTTCTTAACAGAGAAGTTTCCAGTCAAAAGAAGCAATGCATGCGCTGCAAATTTAGATCCCCTTTAACTATATTTTTTGAAACTACAAATTAAATTTAGATATATGCATCTAAAAATAAGAATAATTTTCCTCTGGAATGTGACTGCAAGATGTTATTCCTTTTGCTTGTTCTAATTTAATGCTACAATGATGTTCATCTCTCCTACTGTGCAAGTCATGAAGCTATGCAGTCTGTTCAGTTTGTGACAATGCATTTATCAGTAGCTTAAGTCATTCATAGGTGTTAGCTGCCTCGGGTAAAAAGAATACATCCACTGTAACACAGATCAGTGACTTGGCAATTGTGACACTGAGATGGACAGTTACAAAATAAAATGCAATGCACATGGCTTCAGTGTGAGAAACCTAGTCTGTATGCAAGGAATTGGGGATTCGATTAACCATCTTAACATAATTAAACAGTGATGCTAAAAAAATTAGTATTAAAACAATTACTCACTAAGCTTGTGAGCCTCAGCTTCCGCATTGGCAACACTAACTTCTTTCTGTATTTCACTTTTGTCGAGCATAATTGGACCCCCTGCTATCTATCATCAGAAAAAAAAAGATTTGATTATGCTTGCAAGTTTGATGCGACATAAGGGATAAAAACCCTTGATGGGACACTAGAATTTGATTGCAGTCTTGCCTGGGCATCAAATACAATGTCACAGTAAACAAAGCATTAATCTTTCCCTGTGATTTTTATCTTACTCAGAATGTGGGATTTTCTCCCTGAAACTCAACACCACTGAAGTTCTTTCATAGCCATTAATGGTTCAATATTATCTTTTGTTGTACTCAAGTTACAAATGAGTTTTACTCATTTTCAAAACAAGCATTACTATGGGTTGAATGACATATCTCGAATTTTATTCTGATATCTTAGTAATTACTTAAAAGTGAGTCATGCTCTTCAGAGCAAATGCAACTACTTTGGTATTGATTAGTACATTAGTTATTCTAAAATCTTGATAGAGTTATTTCTTAAGTGATACTGAAGTTAGAGTAGGGTAATTTCTCTCTGGATTAAGTCAGCTAGAAAAAAAAAGAAATCAAACTGATGCATAGTACCCATTCCATTCAATTACCTGCATTTTCTGTGCTTTAGAATCACACAATTGCAATAGGTACCATGAGGAATTTTGTGGCAGAACTTCAAGTAGGCTCAGAGCAGGACGGTTCAAACCTGCCGTCAGTGCCACTTCATCTTGCCAGTCAATAGCCTCATTCACTTGGACTAAAGCTATGTGAACTGAAATGAAAACAATGCTTATAAACAGCACATATGTTTTTGAAAAAAAAAAAAAAATAAAAATCAAGTCTGTCAGCATCTCACTTTTTGTGAAAGCCAAATAGAGTGTCAGTCATTATCCAAGAGAAGATTATTTCAAGATCCTGTAAGCAGTTTGATTCTATATGAGCCCATGTGGGAGCAGTTTATCTAAAGCTAACTAATGGGTGGAAGCTTATGAACAAATTTCAGGTGTATATAGAATAGGGGGTCAAAATTTACAGTATGCTGCAAACAGAAGGAACTCAAACATGAGGAAAAAAAGCAGACAAAAAAGATTGGATTCTGAACTGCAGAATCTTTACAGCAAAACCCACAAACAAACAGACATTAGCCCCCAGAAGATTAGTAGGGTAGGAAAAGCAAGAAAAACCTGTTGTAGACAGACATTAGCTATTTCTGTATGTTTTATGAGTATCCACAGAAATATTTTGTTTGTTCCTGTGGATTTAAGCCATGTTCAGCTGCAATCTGAAAGACCACGTGTTACATGCACACTTCTGTAAGGATCCTGAATGGCTTACTGTTGATCTTATTGATATTGCCTTGAATCTCAGCTTGTGTCAGCAGTTCTTCATAGACATCTCTCTCCTCTTCAGAGACTGTGCCATTCTAAAAACAAAATGCTGTTAGTCAAAAAAATTTTGCAGGGAGAAAAGCTATTAGTGGGAGTCATTAAAAACTACATCAGCTAAGTATTTGCTGGATGCACTCAAAGGAATTTGTTGATTACATGAACCAAAAGTACCTGCCCCTTGTGGTAACTGATTTAAAGCATTTTCTGCTTTCTGTATAGTACAAATATAAATACATTGCAGTATTTTTCATCAGCAGAAAACATTGTCTCATGTAAAAGCAAAGCAAGTTATTTCACACTGAAGACATTGGGAAGAGATTATATTTTATGCCCCCAAAAGGTATCATTTCCTTTGGAACTTTTTTTTTTTAAATATAAAAACCAGAAAAATTGTTAAGTGATAGAGGAAATTGTCTGTTTATTTATTTTTAGACTTTAAGTGACTCCCTAAGATTCCTTGATCAAACTTGAACTACAAACTCATACAAACCAAATTCTAGAATTGTCTGTCAGTTTGTTAGATTACCATTACTTATCTTATTTAGCTGTTTGTTTGTTTTTTTCCCTAATTTCAGTAATATTTAATGTAATTATGAAATATGAGAGCATGAAGAGCAACATGAAGGAACACTGTGAGAAGTAATAAAATACCACTACCTTAAGTCTTGCACTTGATTGTTTTCTCCTTTTAGCTTCAAAGAGTTCATTTTGATAGTCCTGAGCAAGTTCCTCATCCACATTTAGCAACATTGCATTTGGGTTCCTCAGAGTTGCAATGGTTTGTTCAGCTATTCCCTTTTCAATAGCTTCGTTAATTGCTATTACTGCAGCGTGCACTAAAATTAAAAGTACAATCCAAGATTTCAGGAAGCGAATAAAATATTTGAATTAAGTGCTTTTAATAAAGAAGCCTGAGGTAAAGGAAATAAAAAATTAAAAGCAGATAACATGCTATAGAGAGCAGAAATTCCACTTCATTAAACAATGGCAAACTACCAGTTAACAGAAAATCTCAGTTTTTGTAGCAAGATAACAAAATAATTCTATTAAGTTTAGAAATAGCAGTAGAAGAACCTAAGAAAAACAGTTTGTATGTAAAAGCACAAGATTAACTGCAGCTTGCCTAAATCCTACCCTTCCAGTCAGCTGCCACATACAAGTGCTCTATTCTTTCAGCTTAAATCCCGGGATTGACAGCCACCTCCCCAGGGAGGATTTCAGAACACCAGGTTGGATACCTTCTGCATCACATATTCCTCATATCCATTTATTATTTATACTGTCTCTTGATTTATTTGAAATGAGTGTTTAATACGTGTAAGACAGTTCGCATATTCCCACTCAAAACATTCCACTCCTAATGCTTCACTTAGGCTGCAGCAACGAAAACACTTATCTCAGAGGCAGCTTTGATAGCACATCATGTCTGCTACATGTTATCCCTTCTCCCAGCTAAGGGTTACTGCTTTACTGACCAAAAACAAAATGTGAGTTATGCTTTACTATTCAAGTTCTATCTCATTTAGAAGGCAGTTACATGCAGGAATTGAAAGCATTTTTGTCACTTTCATTAAGAGACATTTAAGAGATGGGTGGATGCTACAGTTATGGACATGGTTTAACAGTGGACTTGTAGTGTTAGGTGGATGGTCAGACTTGATGACCTTACAGGTGTTTTCCAACCTAAATAACCCTGCTGTTTTGATCTATGAAAAAGCATTGTTTATAATAAATATTCCTATGTAGAACCTTTCAACTATAAGAAAGTTCAAACTTGTGCCCCAAAAAATATAGTTAAGAGTCCCTAGGCAGGACACAATCCTGAACACCATGCCTAAAATTGTCTGAGACAAACTTTCTCCTTTCCTAACAGAGGATCACCATGAGCAGTTAGTAAAGAGAGTCACTGTTATAACGGTCCCTAATTCTGTCACCTGAAAGCAGTAGTACAGCAAGTTTCAAACAGCTAGAAGAACACACAAAAAAAGGATCTGTATAGTTCTCAGAACATTACTGCACAGGATATGGAGAAAAAGTGCCTCACTATAGCCATTGAGCAACTCATTAATATAGCTTAAATGTTAAACCTTTTTTGAGAAAACAACAGAACTTCAACTACCAAAAAATGCTTGACTCAAAGATTTGTTCTTTTTCTAGACAAGAATGGAAATGGTCTTGTTTTTCCACTCAGAATAATTACATATTTGTATAAAAATCAAGATCACTTGCAGCTGAGTTAGGCATACAGTAAGGGCCAACACATCCCTCCCAGATGTTTCCTGCACACATTTGTTCCTTGAGGAAGAACCTGAGAAAAGGCTAGAGGAAGGGTTTTCTCTAGAGCTACATTTTATCTGGACCAGCATGCCAGAAAATAATAAAAAAAGCACACTAGTGATTGCTTTAGTGGCATATTCATCTGAAAGATTTTTCAAACATTACTATAAGGTAATTGTTGATGAGTATTTAAAGAACCTATCCTGAAGGCGGACAACAGCAGCTCCCTATTGTCACCATAGAAGCTTGTCTAAGATTTACTTTCACATCACCAATGAAATGTATTGGGGGAAAAAAAAAAAAAACAATGTCATCTTTCCTTATTCTGTCAAGACTAAACTGTTACATGGCTTAGAGTAGTTTTGTTACTATTCTAAAAAAAATCATTTTTGGGGGATTAACTTTAATTTAGGGTCTGTACATCTGGGTTTATAGCCTTGTAGTTCTTTATATACTAAAAAAACTACGTTTTGTAAAAAATGAAAGACATTTGTTGATGACTAAAATTTTTGAGCTTTTAGAAAAACGAAGGTGCAAGAAATTCAGGAAAGTGGAACAGAAGAGCAGACCACTGGAAACTGAACACAGGCAAATGAAGAATAAAGTGAAGCTACACGTTCTCAGAGTTACAGCAAAAGCTTGACTAGCTGTTGCTGGATTTTCCACAGCCTAGCATTATGCTCATGCTAGAAAGTTGTTCTGAAACAATTTTCACTAGTTCATTTCAGCACAGCAGCAGAGGAGAAACAGCAGCTGGCATGGAGGAAATGCAAGCAGAGACACTAGATCTTTTGCTTTTCAGTGTTAACACCCACAGAAGTTTCAAGGGGCTAAGCACCCACAGAAGTTTCAAGGGGCTAAGTAAAGACTGCATTTCCTAAGACGTATCAGCCCTGCATCCACATATAACAGAAACATAGGAAAGATGCATTCTCTTCCAAAGTTGTGTAATAGGCCTCACTGACATAAGTGGAGCTGGCAACATGTAGACAACAGACAGTGTCAAGGTTAGAGCTGTGAGCTTGTGTTGGTGGACGTTGCAAACCTTGGAAACTACTAAGGGAAACAATAAAAAAACAATTGGACTAGCAAGAATGGTCTGAATGTATGAACAAGTTTTACAATAACTTGTTTTGAGGGCACTAAGTTTTGCTCTTTGCACACTGATTTGCTGTATTGCTGACAGCACTGCAGGAGTCATTAGCAGTCGTTTCATTTCGTATCTCTTTTTTGCTTACTCAATTTCAGAAGCAGGATGGTAGCCCCCTTTCCTCTGGCAGGATCTCCATGTCAATCTTTCCTAGTGCATGAGGGTTCCCACAGCAGATATTTCCTGTTGTGGGCCAGGGCACATTATATATAGCACACGCTTTGCCCAAAGAGACAGAACCCTAATCAGGAAACTCTAATTTTCTATGGAGGGCTGAAAACATTTTGGAAGTTAAAGGAAACTACATATAGATGCTATAAAAAGCTTTCACAGAAGGAAGTTGCAACCCTTTCATCTCCGAAGAAGGAAGGAAACTCACTGGAATAGCATTTGGTATCACCGAGTCTCTGAAAGTTTGGTAAAAAAAAAAAAAAAAAAAAAAAAAAAAAAAAAAAAAAAAAAAAAAAGCAAACTGTCCCCACTTCCATAGACAGTATTTTGAGATCTGTCTTTGCACAAGCATACACAAAATTAAGCTGCAGCAGGTTGCAGAGTATGTGACAGAATGTGAATCAACATGAGGAAGCATGTTTTAAGTTCAGGTCCGGAACTTTCAGCACACTCGTTTATGAAGCAGCTTGTTTCAATTATGCTGCTTTGCAAGGTTTAAAAAGTTTTGCTGAAACTTAATTATAATGCAGTTGTGTTTTTTCCCTGATGCCCCTTTCCTATGTTAATAATTCCTGATTTCACTATATGTGTTGTCTTCACTAGCCCATTGTACAACGTGGAGGCACCCACAGAGCTCACGTCTACATTCTAGATGAACACTAGCTACCAAAACACCAACCACATGCAGAAGCTAGGAAGAGATCTTTGTTTGTGGTAACACTTCCAGAGGCTGCATGGATATATATACACATGTTCTTTCCTGCTCAAATAATGCAGACTGACAAGATGCAAAAGGCCTTGCAACAATTATGGAATGTGATAATAAATGAAAATTGCTTTCCTTTCTCATTATTTATAGCAAGATAGATGCATTAAAACACAAAGTATTTTATTGGCATTCTTTCAGTATTTAGTAGAAAACAAGAGCCATACTTACATGCAGCTTCGTCCACTGATAATTCACTGGCCAGAATCCCACCAATTTTACTAAAAGATGGCATCTGTATGCCATACTTCTCTAGCTCCTTTCGCATGTTGCTGATTTCTTCCTCTGTTCAAATAAAAAAATATTATATAAACAAAATCTGAAAAAAATCCATTTTGAACCACCATACCTACAAATATGTGCATGACTTTTTTTTTTTTTCTTTTGAAAGCACATGTCACTAGGAATTCTTAGCAGTTTTTCCCTCCCTGTTTTGAAGGAATCTAAGATATGGCAAGTATTCCATGCAAATTCACTCCCTTCCGTCCTTCAAAGATAGATGTTTATTAAAGATAGCAACCTCCCATGTATTTAATTACAACATGCTTAACACAACCGTAGGGGAGGAAAAAGACCATAACGGAAAATATGTACAATGTTAGCAGATTTACAGCATGAAGAAGTTATCTAATACAAGATTATATAAGCAACTTATTACCTGTGAAGTCTACTTTTCCCAGTAGGTCCTGAATCTGTGGTGCCAATCCTAGTTTGAACAGATATAAACTGCAAAGTAAAAATATTAGAATTAGAAGTCCTGTGTGTTGTTCATGCGTCACTTTTCTGTATAAACAGAATGTTTTTGTCAGAATAGTTGCCACTGTGAAGATTGTCCTTTAACCTTTGTTCCATATCTCTCCATAAAAGTCAAACTAGCAAATTTTATTATTTTTTTTTTTAATTTTTATGTTGCATTGTAGGTGTTACAGAAAGAGGTCTCTTTTGACTTGAAGTTTTAAAGAAGCATCTGTAAGAGGCACTGTCACTGTATCTCAGAAATGTAAACAAGCAATTGTTTTCCACTAAGTTTTTCTAAAGAAACTCAAAAGTTAATATTGGCAAAAATCAGGAAGTGAATGCACTTCAGTACAGCTTATAGCTTTGGATCCATACTTTGTTTTTGCTTACATCCTAATAGATAAGCACACAAATCACTGACACCTTTCTTATTAAGTGTATGGGAGCCTGTGCTTAGGTCCTCTCAAACACATTTGTGTCATTAACAATTTTGCTTTTGGAAAATGAAATGAACTCTGTGTAAAAGTGCCTTCCAGGCTTGTTTCAAAATAGAATAAAAAAATTCCATACTCATTATTGCTAGAGCTCTGGGTGATATCTGAAAACCAGCTAAGCATATTTTGCTCAATATCTTCCAACACTAGACAGGCATTTATCTACAAAAGACTTAATTATTACTTTAATCAGTGAAACTCAATGAACAAAATAAATCCTGTGAAAAGGTATCAACTCTCAGCAAGTAAGTTTTAAAAATAAGACTGAAACAATGTATTCCTCCAAGAGGATCATTTTGTACCTCTTACTTAACTTACTTCACCCACAACTTCATACATTGCCAATGTGCATTGGGGGCTGGTGTTTGTTTGTCGAGGAGGACATTTGCCTTCTGTTTTCATTTTTATTTTATTTTTTTCTGGTCTACTAAGAAATTGCAAGTAGAGATTTGAAAGCAAGTATTTGTAGCTGCTACATTTCAGAGCACAAAGAATCAGCATTTCATCTTCCGTGCTACTGCTGCTACTTCTGTCCTGTCATAACCTGGATGGTTGCAACAACACATCTACTGTATACAAACTTTGGGCTGCTGAAGTCCCTCAAATCATTGTTATGAAAGCTGAGAATAACTGTGCCAATCTCAGATGCAAGATAGCTATATGAGAGGGGGAAAAACACACAAGACTATAGTAATGAGCCAGGTCCCTTCTTTACCCTAAACTGCCTGACAGTCTTTTCTTGCAGACTTTAAAAGAGATATTACTCCAAGCTCAAGGCAAACATAGAGCACTGGCTGAGGTGCTGGGTGTCAACAGTAGTCATGGAAATCAGCAACATCATGGAGCTAAGAACACCCAGAATTAAAAAATGAATGCTATGAACAGGAGGGACTTTTTTTTTTTTTTTCTTAAACTTAGTGCTTCCCAAGAGCGCTGAGCAATGCACATTACTTCCGAGACTGCTTCTTCTGAATAAACTTATTCACCACCAGGTGGTGCTGCAAATTTGCTTGCAGGGAACACGAAGACATTTCTATTCTATATCAACATACATGCATAATTTCACTCGAAACAGCTTGCTCAATGCTTTTGTAGATGTAGCTTGAGCCTCAGGGAACCCAGGGAAAATCAAAACCAGGTTGAGAATGATGGACGTGACGCAGTGGGCGCAGGGGAGAAACAAAGGTGAAAAGGCACTTCCAGGTGAAGCTACCTTTGCATCACCCATGAAGAATTGCAGTTGTGATCAACCAGAAGCTCATAGGTCTTGTTTTAAGCTTAGCTCATGTACAGCATGCCCTAACAAACAAACCTGAAAAAAAAAATGTGCTTTTTATTTTTATTTTTTAAACATATGCTTGCTATTCTACCACTTCCTAGGAAAAAAATGTGTTGAAAATGTTCGGTTTCAGCGGGATAGTTTGTCCAGGATGTACCAGTGATCTGTTTGTAAAGATTATTTGAAAATTATATATGTAAGGGAGCAGGAGGAGGGAGAAGAATCAAATCTCCAACACCACTTTTTAGGAACAAGAATCACTATTAGCATTTAAATTTAAACAAAGCAGTTCTTAACCTCATTAGTCCAGGACCAAATCCAAATCAGCTTTCATAAGAAAAATGCTGCAAGAACTGAGAAATATTTTATTTTTTGGGTCTGGTTTAAGTATTGGTGTTTCAACAGGAAAAAATAAGATGGTAATTGTACTCAGCAGAAATCCAGAAATTGTTTGCTAAATCACTCCTTCCTGGACAGAGCAGTACTGTATTTGGCTGCAAGTTTTGTTTTTTTTTTTTTTTTTTCCCCACATGCTGTAAGGGCAACGGTCTTCATTTCAGGCTTGAAGCAGGCCATATCTTAAAAATATATTTAAACAGTTTTGCTTAGAGTAATTTCCAGTCTTCAAGCCCTCCACCTGCTCAAAGATCAGCAAAACCCAAATAACATTTCATACAAAAAGTCCTTGGTTAACATTCAGTCGTATTATCTACAGTGAAGTCTACTTCAGTCTTCTGAAGGGGGCAATTTTAAGTAATAGTTACGTAGATTGCTTCAGTAAGTTAACCTATGAAAAATCTCAACTGCATTTGGCTTCAGTATTTCTGTGTATCAGAAAAAGATAAAATATCCTGTGTTAAATTCTTGCAGTTCATTGGAAGGCTTAAGAATCTTTATGCTTTGGGGTAATGACTAGGTAACAGTTAAGAATAAATGGAAAGTAGATCAGCCCCTCACCTCTCAGAGAAAGTACTCAATTGTCCCAGGTTTCAAGCCTTTGAAATTTGAGCACACACTCCAAGACATATATTAGAATTTAGCACTTCAACCCTGTGGTGATTCTTCATATAGTGATCATGATCATGTACAACAGACACAAATGGAAAAATCCTGCTTGCATTTTCTGCTTCTAGGTATTCTGGTTCCCCTGAGAACAGCTGGACAAGGAATTTTCTAGGGTCAGTGATCCCTATGCTGGCTCCCTGGAGAGGATGCTTCGACAAACCCAATGAGGCAGTGCACTTGGCACAGATCCAGGGGACAGAAAACAGTGGGTCAGTGGAAGGGGAACAGAGATGGATTCCTGCAGCTCAGTGTTCCTGACACCAACCCAAGAGCAAACATTGCTGGCCAAGTGTGTGCCCTGTCCTTTAAAACAGCCCTTTCCCAGCCTGCTTTCACAATGTAGTCTGTGTACAATTGAATACCGACACCAGAGTTTGACTTGAAAGAAAGATGTTTACAACATGCATTTTGGTAATCTGTCTGTAAGTAAGTGGAGCTCAACAATTGCTTCTTCGACTCTTACATCCTGCACGTGTATGCGGTCACAGGGCCCCACGCTGCCATGGTGAAGCATCATAAGCAAAGCATTGCCAGTCTACTCCCCTTCAGCATGCCATGATGCGTGATGTATGTTACAGAAGTCTATTTCTAAAATAATAGCTCAGAAGCATAGAGTTATAGCTTTGTGTTGATATGTAGCAAGGAAAAATAATTTAAACAAGACAAACTTGGAAGTGAGAGCCAAGACAACGCAGACTGGTTTTGATACTAGCATAAATCCTGGAACAAGCCAAGCTGGAGAACAAAAGACCCCTACCAGAGGCCAACCCATTGCAAAATTCAGCTCAAGAAGAAAACTCCTATGATTGCAGAGATTAGGCAGATCTTATAAGGTGTTCGTGTAACATTGAAATCCATGGCTGATGAAGTCCCCCATACACAGGCACACAGTTATTTGAAAACCTCACTGTGCTCTCCCACCTCCTGTGAAACATCTGAGCCGGCCCTTACATCACCCGGGGGGAACGCAGCCCACCGCTCCCGCCTCAGCTGCTGAGCATTACGAGCCCCACGCGCCCACTCCAGGAAATCACTCCAGGCTTACATAAGACACTTGCTGACAGAAGAAACGGCATTGCAAAGTTTTAGGGGAGAGCTGCCCACATACGTGCCTGCCAATGCCAGACAGTTAACATCACACCAGTCATAGTAATTTCAATGGGCAATACTCAAGAGCTGACAAAAAAAAATATATCCAGGGTTGCCAAGTCTGAACACCTATTATTTTAAGGAAATATGGTGAACTTTGGTGGTATGGCTTATTTGTTGGCAGTAAGTGCATATGGCGGAGTGCAGTAGTGTGCACATCATTTCAAGGATTAGACTGTAAAAAATTTCAATTACACCATGCATTGAGTGGTTTCTGACCTATACCCCTGAGGCAGCTGATGTGCCTTTGAATGCTGTTAGGAACACAGGCAAGAGCTGGGATGTGTGACATACTAAGCTTATGGAGATGTAGTTAAAGTAAGGAAAGGAAAAGGTCTCCTTGTGCAGGAAATGAGCTGGGAGAGCCACAAGAGGGAGGAGCTGTCTACTCACTCCACTGCCTCTCACAACAGGGGTAGTGTGAGGCAGATGTTCAGTGCTTTCAGTGCTAAACGTCACAAGGAAATCCTTGCAGCTGGACAAAAAAAAACACCTTTAAGTTCTACTTCAGAGATGTTGCTAAAGTCTTTTGAATTTACATTCAGAATTGAGTTGCTTAGAATTTCTGAAGTTTGGAAAGTGTTAAATTGCATGTGATTGACCTCATAATACAGTTATTTGGTCTTCTTGTGGGTCAGGGGGATGTCAGTTCACCATTTTCACTCTGATCAGCACCTCTGTTCCATGGTAACACTAATATTTTGCTATGGTTTTCTTCATTTGTTTGCATGTATCAAAACACACGTTAAGACAAACGAATTTGTGAAGGTAATACACATTTAAAAGGATGTTTGCACTACTTTTTGCAGTCCTTTTTCATTTTAGATATAATTTACCCAGCAGCCTTGCTTAAGTTCCACTTTCATCACTAGCTTTAAATTAATGAACTTGTATATTCAGAGAGATTGTGACGGACTGATTACACTAATGCCATTCGAGACTTACAATCTTAAATTCACCAGTTTTGTTTTAATTTCCATCAGGAGTTACCTTAAAGCATGAATGCAATATATCATCCTAGGTATGTTTTTCCTATCATAGACATCAGTAGTCTCTGGATAAAAGATCTGAAAAAAAAAAAAAAAGAGCATGCTGTTGAAGGAGAAGATAGATAACTGGGCAGAAGAATAGCTAAAATGGGCTGTCTGCAAATCCATATCTTTGAAATACAGAAGTTCCACTGTTATTTCTACACATCTATGAATCAAATCTCATGTCATACTATTTTAGTTTTATCAGTAATTTTCATGAGGAAAAGTTTAATAAAGGTTAGTTATTAAAATGGAAAATACAGAAGATAGCATATCAGCAAAACTGTTAGAAATGATCCTTTGGCAAGAGCTCAGAAAGTAGGGTTTGTCTTCCTACAGACACCTAAAGCTTAGGATACAGTTACCACCTGCAAAGCAAACCACCACGACCCAGTAAGTTTTAAAAATGCAAAGAGCTTAAACAGCAGCACCCCCAGCCGTGTGAGTGCATCATTAACAGAGAAATACACTCGGATAGAGGAGTGTAAAAACAATTTAGTCAAAAAGTCACATTGTAAGTTCCAGTTCTGCTTCTAAAACTAATTTGTTCCTGGCCTTGGTCCCAGTCACTAAACACTGCTCCTTCAAGAAAATAAAATAAAAGCTTTGGCTACCCGTGAGAGCTGGCAGCATGTTTGCAGCCTGGGCACTCAGAACTGCACAGTCCCACAGGCAGCGGAGCACAACTGAGCTGGTCAGGAGCACAGTGCCCTCTTCATCACTTGCTCACAACAGCTCTGGGAGGGAAACATGGGAAACATTTGGGCCACAACCCTCCTGTGCAGCAGAAGTGAAACCTTTTGGAGGAGGAATGGTGTGGTAGAAATCAGCTAGCTAAACAGAGGCCTCAAGCTTTCAAAAAGAGCTACAAAATAGCTGAACTAGTAGAGGTAGGACCCTCCATCTCTTCATGGGATGGAGGATGGCAGTCATGTGTAATCCTATCTGCCTATGGGTACCTGCACATGGACCAGCCACTGTTCCCCACAGCCCTTCAGGCAGTCCATCTGAGCATCCCCTGTGCCCAGCCTCACAGCACGTGGGACAGTCCCCCCCAGGCACCATAGGGCTGCTCCTGGCCAAGGGGGCACTCATCCAGTTGCCCACGGGTATCAAAACGGGAGAACAAGCACAGCATTTGTTTCCACGCAGCCCTTTCTTAAAGGATTTTCATGCAGAAAAAAAGACTCACTGGTGCCCAGAAACAGCAGAGGGGGAAGATGACAAGTGAAGACCAGCAAGAAGGAAGATAAATATTAAAGGTGACCCAAGAAACCAGCTGGTGGAAGAGGAGCAGCATAGCCACGCAGGGATACTGGAACGTGCAAGGACAGTCTAGAAACAGGGCAGAGGCAGAGAAACTAGGACAGACGTTAGGAGGAAGAGTCAGCAGGAGACATGAGAGGTAGCAACCTAAAGGAAGCAAATATTTTATTTTTTTACTTTAAAACATACTCTATTTAGGCCCTCCCTGAGACTCTAACAGTAATAAGGTACAGCTAAAACACTGCTAGCATTCCCCTTTGACTTCCCAAAATACTGAGTATTTCCACTCACAGCACTTGTCATCCACAGCAGCCTCAGCACATAACTGACACCATCACTGTTTTCAGCATTACCTTCTCTTCAGATTTTTCCTGAGCCAGCCTTCCCAGTAGACTTACTGTAAACGATTGTTTATATGCAGGCAGATGAAAGGAAATATTGAGTCAGTGCCTTGATCCAGATTCCTTGCTAAAATCTAACTGCTTACCTTAGGCAGACCAATGGACTCCATTGCTCTTAACCATTGCACGGTATTATCTGTGTGCCGAAAATGAAGTCCTGATCTCTATTGGAAACAGAGAAGGGAAAAATGATGGAAAGAATGCAAATCAAGTTCTTTGATTACTGAATGTTCTGCCGATTCCCAATTTTATGTCCTGAATATGAGTTTGAGGAGTTTTCCCTCATTGTACTTGGAGACCCAAGTACCACAGCTGCAATCCTGGTAATGAAATAGCCTAAAGCGTTAACAGGCTCATGCTGTCCAACCCATGTTTTTATGCAAGGTGAACCAAATTTTTATACATCTAGGTGTGTGGTGGCTTAAATGGCCATAATGGTTTAAATGAAGACCTTTAGCAGGCTTCAGAAGCAAAAGCTGGCTGTTACATACCACAAACCACTACCTCCAGTATAAAGAAGCAGAGATGCCATCAGCACTACTGTTAAGGAGAATAGATAAGGAACTCTCACTTGCTGTTAAGGTCTGCAGGAACACCTGCCCCTTTCTACAGAGTACACAAGAAGCAGTTATGAGAACAAAGTGGGAATATATATATATATATGTATGCATTTTTTAAAGAGGGAGGGTAAAGGCACAGAAGACTGAACTCCAGTTTCATGAATTTTCAAGAGAAGTATTTAAAATTAGCCATGATTCTTAACCATAATTCTATTAACCACATGAGAACAGAGCACCTGAATTTCTATACTTAGACAACAAACAGTGGTTACATCTCCAAAACTTACACATTTCTGCCCCCTCTATGAACTGATATAACATTCTGTAGTGCGGCTGATGCATATGTGTATGTTTCTACGTTATTGGATATCTTGGAGTTAATGAACAGCTTGCACACATGCTATCTAGGCTTAATTACTGTCAGCTTGATTTTTTTTTTTTTTTTTTGCTTCAGTTGTAAATTTGGCAGAAAAAATAAACACAGATCTAATGAAGTGAATGTCCTTTCAAGACAAGAAAAATCAGGAATAGTCATCATGTTTAATTATTGAATTGTTTTTGGCTCCAGTTCTTAGTTAGGAATAATTGCTTAAGCGATAACCTTTATGCTCTCCCTGGAGCCAGAAGTGTAATTTGTTTGGCTTTATAAGCTTTAAGTGGCACTAACACAGTTTTTCTCAATATAAAACATTTCTAAATTATCATACTGGCTTCCTAGTGCTTTGCATCTTCCATCTCATCTTGACAGACTTAAAAAGCAGTATAGAAAGTGAACCTACCATGCTTGCATTTCTTGAAGGGCTGGAAGATAGATTTTTTTTTTGTCTTGTTATACAGCGGATAGAGTTATTACCTTGTAACGTGCCTGCTCCACATCATAGATTTTTTTGTCTGACACCACATTAGGGGCAAAGAATTTTGCAAGCTTGGCAAGGTAAACACCATTCCTTAAGCCTTCTTCCAGCTCAGTAGTAGGGGGCAGCTCTTCTTCCAAGCAGACCTCCATCCACCTGAAAATACATCATTTGAAAAACATCACTACCTGCAAAACTAGTAGATTTAAACTGACATTTTTCCCCACAACCACTGTGCATTTAATGTCACTGCTACAATGCTCATAACCTATAAAGGAAAAGGGCACAAACAGGTTGAGAATATTAATGTTTGCTAATAAAGCAGATCAAAATGACTACAGTCATATCTGCACTGCATGTTAGTGACTCATCAACAACCAAAAACATGTTTTGAAGTACTTACCCCCTAAGGGCTGTCTCAGATCTTCTAAGCAGCCCTAGGCTTTCAAGTAGGCAGTGATTCATTTTGAAGCCAGAGGAAAACATGGGATGCTGTGTATCACTGATATTTATATTTTAATAAGTCTGTGCTGAATGCCAGGGGCATTGAGACCAGTAGCGTGTGGCATGAATTGAGTTCACACAGCTGAGGTGCACTGCAAACTGAACTTGCAGCAGCAGTGCCCACAGCAATTCATCTTCTATCTGCAGTAGGTAGCAGCTCTCCACCTTCACCTACGAACTGTGGTGCCATGGCTGATAGGAGACAAGCTTTTTTGTTGAAACAGCCCAAAGAACCTTGCACATTTGAGGTCTGTCTGGCAAGTACTTGGCTGAAACATTCCCATTGCACATCGCTGGAAAGGGCTTCTTGTCCAACAATAACTAAATCATTCAAGATGATAAACTAGTTTCCACTTTTGAGATTTAGAAGTTATACTAGATAGAAAACTAATTAAATACATAATCAGTCCAGAAAGCCATTAAAAGACATAAAACCATCCATCTAGTATGTTTATAATGAGTAGCCAAGAAACACTGCTACCAAACTACTCCTGAAAATGATTACTATCCTGTTCACTGCATCAGAAGCTCGTTACTTTGGTGGTCTAAGTGTTTTGGCCCTGTAATCTTATTCTTATTTCTAGCAGCAAAATAACATTATGATAGTTATAAATCTGTTTTGTACTTTCCCAATATATACTTTATTTTATTGCTTAGGCGATCTCTGCTTTTGATAAAAAGATATTAGTATCATTTCATTTGTGAAAGAACAAAACTGAAGACATTAGTTCACCTTACTGTAA
Organism: Netta rufina; assembly: GCF_964035555.1. Classification (NCBI taxonomy): domain Eukaryota; kingdom Metazoa; phylum Chordata; class Aves; order Anseriformes; family Anatidae; genus Netta; species Netta rufina. The sequence continues at coordinate 22,102,159 of NC_140126.1, forward strand.
CTAAAGCAGGTTTTCTGTATGCTGTGTGAGACATTACAAATCTAGCATCACCTCCACAGGGGTGAGTTCAGAAACCAGAAAGCTGGAATCCAGGTTGAAAATAAGCCAAATTTTCCTCACTACAGAGAAGAAAAAAGCCTACTACATCATTTTGTTTCATGTTAAGACTCAAGACAAATGACCTATTCCATTACACTTTTGGATTTGTTACAAGACATATGAAAGTTGTTTCAGTGAAGTACAGACTACCCAAATAGCTCTTCAGGAAACCACCAGTCATAAATCTTGGACTATATCACGGAAAGCTGCACGGAGCAAGTGTCACTAGGGGAACTATAGTTTGCAGTATAAAAGCTGCTCTGGTAAGAAATAGTGTCAGATGAGCATACAAAGCAGAATGGAGCAGAGACATGTGCTATGGGTCCATGCTGAGGATTGGAAAAGTTATCTTATTAATGACATTTTATAGAATAAATAAAGACAATAAGGCAGTGTCGTAACATTTGTCTTCAAAACAGGGCAAGGAAGAAAAAGCAAAGAATATGTACTCTTGTTTGTAGCAACTGTGGGTTTTGTCTGAGTCAGTTATTTATTTATTTTTTTTCCCCTGCAGGTTTTACTTCCTAAAACATGTCTTCTGGTAGAGTGATCCAGGCAGCAGGAAGAGCATGCTGAGTAATGAAAGGGACGTAAGTCACCATGAGCTGAAGCTGATCCTGTTACACAATGAACCACCTCCAGTGAGACAAAAACAAGCTGTATAACCCTACAGCAGAGTTCAGCACATTGACATTTTGAAGTGTAAAGAATCCAATGCAATGTTCTTGTCAAGACATAACCCACCACTGTTGTTGAATTAGAGGAAAGGATGCATTTGGGTGGTTTTGGTCTGGGCTATGAAGCGTCCTTATGAAATAGAGTTATTCCGCAAACTCTAAACAAGGTGCTAATCTGAGGTGAAAGCTGCTTCTCCACTTAAAAACCTTCTGTTATTCAACAAAAATGGATTTGAATTTGTTTCCTGTGTGGTGACAAGCTCCTAAATTAACCTGGAACCACCCTGTTCTGGACAGTGATACTGCTCTCCGTGATTCAGTGGGTGAATGCAACACAGAAGAACAGGAAACTGTATGAGGAAGCAAAGAAAACAGCAAAAAAAGTAAGAAAAGTAAAGTTGTCAATCCACCAACTACAGATAAGTACACGAGCAGTCTTTTCAGAAGGAGAACATTAGTAGCTCAGTGAAATAAAGAAAAAGTAGAAAAAGATAAATAGAGCAGAGCTGAAAAATGTATATGAAGAATTTATTTCCACTTAAAGATTTTTTAGCTGTAAGTGATATTCATTCCAGAAAAATGCTCTCACAGGTCATCAATAGGGGAACTAACCTACAGCTTTTGTGAATCAATTGCCACAGCAGAGAATACAGCTATGGCTGTGTTACATGTAAGACAAGTTTTATCAATATTTGGAAGCTGCAGAACATACCTACTACAAGAACTACTGTGAAGTCCTGCAAATATACAACCAACCTGTTAAGCCTTTGTTATGCTACTCACAGATGCTCAACTGTTACTCTCCTGTTATCTGTTATGTATTGACACATCTGCAGCACATTTGCACGCCCCATTTCTTGCATTTGCAATAGTTTTGTTCCTTTTGCTCCAGTTTACTTAAAAAGCAGTTGTGGTTCTCAACAGAACAAAGCATTAATTGTAAGGTTGTGAGGTTCTGCTTTGTAAGATGCAGTTTGGCAAGTTTATGAAAGTTATGATACAGTGTGGTACTGACAGAAAGAGTAGACTGGAATAGAAAAACAAATTCTTTCTACTTCTGTTTTTAAGTCACACAGAATATCTACCTGACAGTAAGGATTTATAGGTATCTCTGGGGCATTTATTTTTTCTTTGGACTGAAAAAAACCACCACCATTGCCTTTGGCTCACCCACTGTTTTCCTGAACATGTAGTACTGCAGCATCAGCATTAGACTTAAGTCTGTCACAGGAGCTGTTCCCCACGAACAAATAAGAAATAAATAGGCTATATAAGAAGGATCTATAATCAACATTATACAAGGTGCTTTTCTTCATTATGAATTTTCAGTATGAAGTTTGTGGCATAATACTAGTATAACTATCAAATGCATACATGCATTTCTACCACTTTTTTTTTCTACAATGCACTCCCCATAGCTAGTACTGTGTTTTAAACAACTTTAACATACTGTCAGATATATGCCACGAAAAAATGGTTGACTTGATCACAAATTATAGCTAAACCCAAACACCAATCCATGGTGAAGAAACAAAAGAAAATGTCAGGATGCAGGCTGGAATGTAGACCTGAAGTCCTGGGGTAGCATCCCCCAAAATTAGTTATCATTTAAACTTTCCTGCAGAGCTACTAATGCCAGTTTTAACCTTACCATTTTGATCCCAATATATAAACAGGTGTTTTCCTGAGAAAAGATACTTTGGATCATAAATCAGTATACATAAATACACTGGTAAGCAAAACTAATCAGCTTTTATTTTCATTTTACTCCAGTAGTTGTCAGCAGAGAATATTAGCCTTAAGAAATGTAAATAAGAGGGAAAAAAAAAAAGTTAATCAAGGGAAATAAGCCTCCAAAACAGTAATTCTAATTTATAGCATTGTAGGTACTGGCAGCAGTGAGTACTGAGGTCCAGTAGGTACAGTTTTCATTTGCTCTGCTCCATTCTGTTTTAACTTTTGGCAATCTGAGGCAGAGAAGTTCAGCAGTGAATTTCTGGCAAAATAACAATGGTTACTTCTGTGCCAGACCTATGAGCAGTAAACAGCACACTGCTCACCCAGAGACTCCAGTCTCCAGATTCAAGCATGCAAAACAGCAGCAGTATAATGAGATCAGACTTGCAGCTTAAAAGAAAAAAAAAATAAAAATGAATCTCATTCAAGACAAGAGTCAAGGGAACTCAAAGCACCAGTGCTGTACTGTGAACATCACCAGTTATGAAGTTGCCACTGACAGGCTGTGTGGTCAGCAAAACACACTGCTGGCTGAGGGACTGGAAATGCTTAAGCTAATGTTCAGCAGAGAAAGCAGGATACATTGTACAACCTGCCAAAAGTCCATCACATTTGGCACTTGTTGGATATAGCAGCAGAATTTTTACTTGCATTGCCCAGACCTCTTGGAATTGTGCTGCAAGATGGGGATCCAAGGATACCAGGTCTGTACCTCCCCGGGAGCAAGAGACAAGGCTCCAGAGAGAACCTCAAAACACTGGATGCTACTATAAAAAAAAGTCATAGTGAATACAAGGTAACGACAAGTTACCACACATTAACTACCTCCCTGGCTCACAACCACAGCCTTTCAATCCGTTTTTGCAGATGCATATTGAGGGGAAACTGAAGTTCTCACCTAGATGTTACTCAGACATCTCATTCCCAACAAAGACTGAAAAAAATGTGTTACTAGAAGAGAACAAAAAGTAACAACCAATCCCAAGGCAAAAAGTTAAGTTCCAATTTTAAAAAGACCCTACCACTTCAGACACTTATTTAAAATAAGGATTTTTTTTTTTTTTTTTGGAAGATATTTAGAAATGAAGAGTAGTTTGAACCATTAAAACTAGAACATTTCACGTTCTACATTTTTATGCCTCCAGTTTCAAAATCTAAAGATTTATTAAGAAATCTAAGCTCTTTACTCTGTTTGCTTTTGCTGTTTAATGTAAAAAAAGGATTTATTTTTCCTACTAGCAGTCATGTAGGTACTGTTTAAAAAGGAGGCTGAGAGCAGCAGAGGAGCTAGGTGTATTTCTTGGCTATGCAGGGTAGTGGTGGCACTGGTTTGTTTATAAGGAAAGAATGTATGTTAACTTTGGAATTTGTTCTCATTAGGCAGCAAGCTTCAGTGTGATACATCTCCTAAACTAGAAGTCTCAGACAAAAATTGTTTCACAAATAGCCACATACTGTTTCCAGAACAAAAGCATACAAAACTCCCAGCAATTCCATGAAAATCAATACAGATAATTTGAATACCATAACAACAAGAAGTATGAGTTTTTATCAAATAACTGCACAAGCTTGTAGGCTCCACATAAAGCCTGTGCAAAGGAGTGAGAACAGACAGCTGAGAGAAGCTTTTTCAGCAACAGCCTGTGTTGACTTACTGCTGTAGCAAGACACCCTTGAAACACGGTCTGCTAAATCTACTATAGATTCATAATGCAGCAACAATCTCCACTGAGTCTCAAGTTTTATCTGAAAAATATACTGAAAATATACTTGGTGACAAAGACGACAACATTTGTGGTGGTGGTTTACTGGAGCAGTGCAGAGAAGAAAACCATGATGCAGTTCAGTAGTCACCACACTTCTTATAATACATACAAGAAATAACATGAAGAAAGCATCACAGAGGATGCTGTAACTCACACAAGATCTCAGAACTTTATTACAAGTAAAATGAGCATCAAATCCTTTAACAAGATATTTTTAGTTTCAAGTAGTGCACTTTTTTTTTTTAACCCTTCTACAACTCTGTACAAACTCAAAGTTATGCACCTGTCCTTCTAGCTACTGTCTTGATTTAGCAGCATCTCAGTTTATTTAAATGACTAAGTCATGCATGATTTTACCAGAGAGGATACTGACTTTCCATAAGAGCTACACTGAAAGCGATGACGAAGTTATTAATTTGTCATGCATAAGTATTAAAATAGTATGGATCTCACAGTGCATTGCTGTGCTTTGTTGATTTTGTTGCTGTTGAGTTTTGCAGACCTACAAGAGGGTTGTTGCAATATTCATTTCCCTGATCAAGGCCCTTCTGATGCAGGTCATTCAATTCAGGTGAGTAGAAACAAGAAGCAATGACAACCTGCCCACCTTGTTCAGCACACTAAAGTCGCCATAAATAATTTCAGCAACATTTTTCCACACAAGATTTCTGCTGCTATGGAAACATCACCATATTTACAAAATAATCTTGAAGGTGTTATAAAATTATGTTTCACAAGATGGCAGTGCAGATACTATTTGTTATTTTAATCTGGTTTACTCCACAGGTCCCCTATGTGGGTTAATCGGTGATTAAAGTCCACAAGGCAACCTGCTGCTCAGGAAACCTGCACTAGAGCCTGTGGAGCATCAGCATGGCCTCACAGGTGGCACAAGCTACTGGGCACCTGGCAGCAGCCAAGTCCTGTTTACTCAGCACTTCTAAGGTATTAAAAATGCTAGTGATTCTCCAGCAAGCAGTCTACATCCCAACAAGCAACAGCAGCGCGCATGCCTGCATTTCATGACAGCCCCCGATCTTCGCAACCTGAACAGGCTTTGTTTTGCTGCCTCTTCTGTTTGCACTGACTTAAGATTTAGCACCACGTATCAGCCACAAACTCAACAACTGCTCTGTGAGATAACAGGCTGAGCAGAGCCAACACTAACAAAGCCCAGTCTGATCACATGGACACCTTGTCTTACTGCCCAGCTCCTGGCCTGGCTCCAGGCTGCCAGGTGCTTGTAGCAGTGATGGAAGAGATTGGGGAAAAAGTTGACAACAGCCACCTGAGGTATTTCTCCATAAGAAACACCAACTCTTTCTTCACAGGGAAAACAAAACTGAACAGGTTGCCTTACCAAATGAGGTGAAAATCTTAAGCTGATGTTCAAATGTCTCAGGGAAAAAAAATACCTGGGTGAAGGTGTGGGGCAAAATGTCCCAATTCACAATTAGAACTGTTTTTTAATTTACAAGAGAAGAGGAAAATGATGAAACATATTGGTCTTCTAGGGACCCTGTAACAGGCATACAAGTTAACATAACTGCATAACATCTGGCTTCAGAGTCTAGCCCTGCTCTTTTAAAAGTGATCTCTGTAACAGGCAGCAGAGACTACAGCAGCAGAAACAAGTCTTTCTTGTGTTCAGCACTGTTTGCTCAGTGGCCCCTAGAAAGCATTATTTCAGGCAAATGACAGACTCAAGCCATTTTAATGAAATTTCAGGTAGCACAGACATAAGCTCCAAAGCAAGTCCCACATGAAAACACAAAGGGTCCCCACCTAACCCTACAAATCAAGTAGTGCTTTTTATCTGAAATGGAGGGAGACCAAAGACCAAATTTAACATATGAATTTATCTAAACTTAATGTTTTACCCATCTATATAGACTCTGATTTGACAAACAGAAGCTGACACAGCAATAAAACCATTTTTACAGTGTAGTGTTTGTTGGTATGGAATTATTGAAAAAAGTCACTCCTCTAAAACATGGTATTTGCTTAAAGAAAAACACTGGTCACAGACCCCAAGATCATAGTTTAGACTTGCTAACTGTACTGTGTTGTTATATGCTACTAGAGAGTTCTGTTGGTTTGTGTGTTTTGTCTGTTCCCCTTCTCCCCCCCATCTCAACCATTGACTATGGGTGTAGTATGGTAGTATAGTTTAATGCACAAACTCAAAAAAAAAGACAAAAAACAGCACGTTATTTCGTTTTTATCAACTTAAAGGTTTCTACTCTGGTATAACCTGGCAGTCACTCAAGCAACCCTTTTGAGGGGATAAGTAGTATAATCTTGATTTGCAGCTGAAGATACGTTCTGTTGGCAAGCCATGAATATGTTACAGTGAAGTAACCAATAATGGATCCTTCATATAATCCTCACATGTACATCATTTAAGAGCCCTTGTAATCTTAAATCACAGCTACATTAAGTCTTTACCCAATATCTGTGCCCTGCCACAGCAGTAATTAGTATCTGAATGCATAGAAAAACAGCAGTATTCTCTATAAAGCATCCTGCACAAGATTGACTTTGATGAAGCTACTAGTCAGGCTAAAGTAAACCTACCCATCAGGGCTCTAGTATCTTGTTCCCATTCTATAGAGCTCCTGTGCATCAGCAGATATGCTGTATCTAGCAGATGTAATCCTTAACCATAAACAGGATGGCAGCTACAGGAACACCAAAATGGCAGCCATTTTTGCATTGAGATCTGATATGCCTTCCATGCAGATATTAGCCCTCAGCTATCCAGAAGGATGTGCTATGACCTTTATTTCCAGGTAAGCAGCCAGACATAACATTGCAGCCATATTCATGATCAACACACTTCTAGGATAGAAAAGTAAACCAGGGAAGTAGCTACACTATAGGTTCAGCATGACAAGCACATATGTTGTACGTGTGTTTAAAAACAAGACAGTAAATCAAGACTAGGAACACAAATGCACAGCTCTACCTTCAGATCTACATGTCTACTCAATGACTGATGCAGCTGGGTGAGCAGAACCCCTCTCAGTGTTGCAAATTAAAGAGTGTGCGTGGAGCCACGCAGCAGACCTAAGGCACAGCAAGACCTCAGACATGGCAAGGTCCAGGGTGCTGTTCTGACCACTTGACAAGTTCAAGTCCACTGGATCTAATTCTGATAGCTGTATTTGTACTGTCTAGCATCTGACAAATCCTACTTCTGTTACTAGTTGCTTTCCCAAGTACACAGGGACAAAGACCATAAAAAGGACCCAAGAAGTTCAGCTACTAGACATGCAGCTATGACTTCTAAAGAAAGGTGCAGGACAGCAGCCAAGTAAGAATTAAGAGACACGGATGAGAGAACAAGATGTTAAAGAAGTGAAAAGACTGAAAGAGCCAGCTTGTGAAAAGCTCGACTATTGTTAAGAGTACTTAGTGTTATGTAAACACTGCAAAACAGCAATAACAAGAGTTTGCAAAGTTTAAACTTTGTCTCATGTCAAAGAGAAACACAAGACAGGAACAAAGTTGAAACCAACACATTTAGGTAAGCAACTCCACACACAGCAATTAATTACTACCTACAATTAATTTATTCTATTTTCTTTTTCCCATGCTTGTGTAACCAATGCTCTTCTCCATCACTCCCACTTCCTTTGATTAGAAAGACAGTCCTCATCTACCTACTTTATGGTATGTCTGTAAAATTTTGTGAAGTATATACATACAAGTCAGACCTGCAGTAAATGAGAAGAATGTAGGCAGCAACATTTAATGTATATATAACATTTAATAATGTATAAAGAAGTGAGAAAAACAAGATATTCATGGTCTTCTTTATACTGATATACTGACTGTATTCAGTTACTTCTTTTCAGCTGCTGAAAGACAATCACCAAAAAAATTTGCAAGTGATCTTCAGCCTGACATTTATTATCAGATTATAAGCTTAGAATTGTAGTACAAAAGTTTGGATATTTCAGGACCATCCCATTATTCCAGTTTAAAAACTGGATAGTGTTTTCTACAGAGGTGTGAGGCAGCTACTTAATACTGATTTAGACTAAGGGTAAGATATGGAATTCCTATACAATATGTAAGTATAAGCTCTTGGTGAAGAACTGGCTACAATTTTGCCAGTGCAAATCAAGTCATTGAGGACATAACTAAAAAGCATAAAACACTCGCAGGCATTTCAAACATGTCTTTCCAAACAGTATTTGCCATCAAGAACAAATAAGTATTTAACAATATGCACGTGAAAACTGAAAAATTAAGTGTTAGAACAAGCTAGTTTAGTTGCAAAAACTTAGTCTTCTCATGAAACAACTAATATTAGTGGACAGATACCAATAAAAGAGTCTGAAAGCAAACTGCAATTTAACTGCTAGGCTAGACAAAAAGAAACTGGTAGTGTTCAGCATTGTAAAAAAAGTTTAACAGCACAATTAATAGCATCTCACACAGTCAATATAAAGCGCACTGTTTGGTGACAACACTTCCGTTTAAGGGCTTTGAGATCACTGTTTAACATTTACATGCACAAGACTATCTTGTCTCCAAGAAGAAAGAGTACAAAATCCCTATCAATCACTTTTTTTTATTTTTTATCACTAGGTGATAAAAATCTACCATCGAAGTCCAGCATTGAAGTTACTTAAGACAGCAGGAGAGGTTCCAGAAACACTTAATCAACCATGAGCCTGCCAGTCACCAGACAAGATATTACGCACTGGAAAAAATGAGCAGTTCCGACACCACTTGATTCAAAAACAGGTTAATGGGGTACCAAGTCTGGCTTAAAGCAATGAGCACCAACCAAAAACCCTACTGACACATGATTTAACATAACAGTGCAGAAAAAACTTCCTCTATCCTGCCAGAAAGTGATTTTCAATAATTTGAATGGGCAAACCAGTGATCAGCATCCCCAGCTACCCTGTAACGCTGCTCCCACTGTGGCCGTTTGCTCAGGGCAACCCACGAGTGCTTCTGGACATTGTGTCATCATTTCATCAAACAGCAGAAAAGTAAAAAGACAAGTAACTCCTCATCAGTGAGGTCCCAGGTCAACAGTGTGACAGATAGTAGCTGCTCAATCCCTATGAGAATGCTATATGCACTGGTCATCCAACTGAAACATGAGTTTTGGTATCAATAGGACTGCCTGGCAGAGCAGATGCTATATTCACAGAAAAGTTTATTTTAAAAAAAGCCTTTGTTTCCTTGCTCATGCATGAAGAGGAAATAAAAATGAAAGAAACGTAAAATCAGAATAAAAACTTGGAAATATTCTCTAAACCTTGTCAACTACTTACAGGACATAGCCATGGAGCATATTCCATATGTACTATACTACATATATTACTACAAGCAGATTTCCAGAGACTTTTCAGTTTGCTTGAACCCTCTGTGTACCTTTAGGTGCATGAACCGTGGAGAACAATTTGCTCAGCAGTTTGTAAAGAAATCATTTCTTTGCAAAGCAAGAACTGCAGCAAAGTTAAATGGAAACAAAGCTGGTACAAGCTGTTTCAACTAGTACAGCATATCCTGTTTGGAAATACTCCTGTACCACCTCGCTCAGCATCTCCAAGTACTTTTAAGTATAGGAATTCACCTAAAAACATCCATGTTAGAAAATGGAAGTAATGACATTTTTATTTTGAAATTGAAGTGCAATGCAGGACTAATGCCCTGGCATCATGATCAGTCCCCTTCATTGGGAACTCATTTTTAAGCTAGTAAGCCTCACTTTGTTATTTCTACAGAACAGTTACTCCACCTTAAAAAGGCATAAACAGCTAACACACAATTTCATATTATCACATTAAAAAGGTTAGACATTACTCTTATTCTGAGACTCCTTCAAAGATATTACATTTGTGTTCAAAAAATAAATTTAAAAGGACAAGAGAAAAACATTTAAATACTGTGCTGGAATAATGCTTGTTAACTCAGGGTTTCTGATCCTCAACCAGCAAACAATTTAACACAGGTGGAAAAAACATGAACTTGAAACAGAAATATTTTAAGTCAATTTGCTTCACTGCCAAGCCTATTCATGACCTAGATACTTTGATCAAGTTAATCAGCAAACCATCACAGCTTGTTAACTCTCAGCTCTACACAGAGACTTAAGTGCCTTATGTTGCTATTTTGATATGAGAGTTTCCTCCTCATCTCTTATCCCAAGAGAGCACAGCATCTGTAACAGTGTTGTCACAGAGGCTGGGAAGGTGTTGCTGCAGTTACAACCAGAAGCCACACAACCCTAAAACTGGATTCCGACTTCCCCTTGTCATTTGTAGTTCATGTTTTTGTATTTATTTTTTATTTTTTGAGGAGATTGTGTATTTTGAGCTACTTGTTGTTGCAGCCTGCAGAGCCCAATCATCATGTGTAGTGCAAGTACTCCTGTAAAAGAGGTCAAAGGAAATGCTACTGTTTTTCATGAAAGCCTTTCCTGGAACATGCTGAAAGCTTAGCTGGCAACATGAAAGATCAATACAAATAATGCATTGACTGGCCTATAGGGTCGAAGGCTATATGGCAGTGGGGCATATAAAGACACTGCCCATCCACCAGCACTGGGGAAACAAACACTGCATGCAAGAGGAAGAGGAGCACAACTGTCACCATGCCACACAGTTCCTGTCAAGAGAAAGGGGCAGGAAGAGCCAACCGCAGGAGCTAGTAGATAAGGGGAACAGCAGGACAGATGTCAGGATAGTAAGATATATAACAAGGAAGAAAAAGCATAGTGGCTTCTCTTGCCACAGGTCTGAAGTGGAGTGTGGAGAGCTGTCCCTTAGCCTGGGCAACAAACACAAAGCAGTGCCCTGACAAAAGAAAGGTTATACAACTGTAAGAAAAATGCACTAGATCCATAAAATCAGATCAACTTGACAAGTATGCACTGGAAGAGCTTGAACATCTCCCTGGAAGTGTCCAAGTCCAGGCTGGATGGGGCCTTGCCCAACCTGATCTAGTGGGTGGCTGTCTATGTGTCCTGGTTTCAGTTAGAACAGAATTAATTTTCTTCCTAGTAGCTGGTGGAATGCTGTGTTTTGGCTTAGGATGAGAAGAGTGCTGATAACACCCCGATGTTTTAATTGTTGCAGAGCAGTGCTTATATCAAGCCAAGGACATCTCAGCCTTTCGCTCTGTCCTGCCAACAGGCAGGCTGGGGGTGCAGTAAGAGCTGGGAGGGGACAGACCCAGGACAGGTGACCCAAACTAGCCAAAGGGGTATTCCATACCATCTGACGTCATGCTAAACAATATATAGGGGTGGCTAGCCGGGGGAGGGGGCCGGACTGCTCGGGGTTAAGCTGGGCATCGGTCAGCGGGTGGTGAGCAATTGCATTGTGCATCACTTGTTTGTACATATTATTATTAGTAGTAGTATTATCACCATTGTATTATTATTATTATTATTTTCCTGTCTTATTAAACTGTCTTTATCTCAACTCACGGGCTTCACTTTCCATTTCTCTCCCCCGTCCCAGAGAGGGAGGGGGGAGGGTGAGCGAACGGCTGCGTGGTGTTTAGCTGCCAGCCGGGTTAAACCACGACACTATGGCAGGCAGGTAGGAGTTAGATGATCTTTAAAGGTCCCTTCCAACCCAAGCCATTCTATGATGATTGGGGGGGGGGATTTGCCTGTGTTCATTGTAGAATTTACTAATACATTAAATCTAAAATTGGTTAAGAAAATCTTATGAAAAAGAAGGAAGAGATAAAAAAAAGCCTCGGAGTACGTGCACAATTACACTAACAGACACAACTTCTAACTAAGGAATAATTCTGACAGAATGCCTGCATCCGTAGATATTTACCTTCATCTAAGATTTAAAAAGTATGTCTTACAGAACTTTTGCACGCTTCCTTTGATACCCAGCCAAATCCTTTAAGCAGCATATTTTACTTCAATTTTCCATATGAAGATGCAACATAATCAAGGCAACATCTTCACACTCTTTTTGTTCTTCTCAGTAAAGCCAAAACACAAATTCAAAGAAACTTAGCAGCCCAGTTGCTCCTAATTTCAAACACAAGTTCTACACTCAGGCTATTTCAGGAATGAAGCTGTTTTTGCGACAAAACAAAGTGAATGTAGTAAAAGTTGCATCTCTGCACAGTAAAAGTAGTCCTTTTGCCATTCTTGCTCTCTTAAGTTCTTAAGGAAACCAAATTTTTGCAACAGAACCCAAGCTTATGATTAAGCTTTCCACTACTTTCAATGTTTGGTACCAGAGGACTGCAGGTTTGTCCTAGAGCATCAAACATCAGTCCCTTGAATTTCAGAGCATGTATTCAGAATATACCTGCAGGTATTCTACGTTGCAGCCCCAGCTCAACAACACACAGGCATAGATTAAAACCCACCAACGCTATGAAGTAACAAACTAAAAAGCTGCATTTGAAGGAAAACAAAAACAAAAACAAAAACAAAACAAAACAAAACAAAACATTTCAGCTGTTACAGAAGTGTCAGAACCAGCCTTTCTGTGAAGGGAACTGATAACTGTTTATAGATAAGAAACTAAAAGCAGTAGTACCCGAATGCTTTAAGGTAACCTGAAAATTCACTATCTGTTGCAAAGGTATATACAAATGCACACATATGGATATTAGAGGAATGCTAATATCAATGTACAACACAACTATATGAAGGCACGGTTGTAAAGCAGAGCAAGAGCTTGGGCGAAGGGCACTCAACTGAGCAAACTTCAAATTTTGTCCACTCAGTAACTCAAATAGATACAGAGTATATATATTACATATATATAGAGTGCATTTGTTCGGCCTATACCACTGCTGGGCACTTCTGTGAGAAGCAGACAGTCTGCAAGCATGTTAAGGTGAGAGTTTACCATAGGAGAAGTAGAAGTGCATGAAAATAAGAAAAAACATGCATCCAACCTGAAGTGCTGAACAGGGATGGGAAGTAAGTAGGCTATATTAGATATGATGCCTGAGCAGCATGTTGGGTAAACTCACTTAATAGCTACAGGAAACTGAAGTAATTAACAATAACTGTTTTTCTACTAACACTGTCACAGCTTACATTATTATTCAACAAGTGTAAATGATGTTTCTGTGCAGTAGCAGATAGTAGACCTAATATCAAAAGAAATCCCAGACTAATCCTTTTGTCCATCAATTCATTGCTCCAAGTATTTAGTCCTTAGTTCTCTTAGCTCTACTGAAAAATAGCAGAATGTGTCCAGCATACACACAGCATAATGTCCTGTCCCAACTCAAAGATATCCCCCTTGCTTGGACAAAGAGCTGGAAATTATTCTTTTCTAGATATCTGCACAAAAGTGCTTTGTGTTCAGGATGGCTGGCTAGGGAAAGAGTGAAAGCATTTATCCTTCAGAAATAAGATTTTTTTTTTTCCTTTGTAGGTTGATTCTATTGCAAATATGTTAAATGAAAGACAAGCTGTTCTTTTCAATAACACTCTGGTGGCAGATGTAGTCTTAAGATACAAGCAGCTTGTTAGTAAAACCCTGAGTAACTTAATTCTTCATTTATAAATATATATGTTATTCTTGAATTATAGTACACTCCTTTGACAGAGCTTACTTTATATAAACACTGTATTTGCTCCATTCTGGCCAGCTTTGAAAAAAAACACTTTCCTGACACTATGACACTGTACTACAAGCACATCATGTCTTGTGTTGAAGTAATTGCTTGTGAGCAGAGAAATATCAATGGCATTGAGCAATAAGCAGTCAAGAAAGATCTAGGGAAAAAATATATAATTTTATTTAGATGGAAATTAAACATTTTTCCAAAAAGTTTTCATCTATTATATTTCTAAACTAATATCAGCAGATATGTATGCTAATATTGTCACTGTTTACTGGCAAATAATCAGCTCCCAATCTCTATGTTGAGTGTTATGAATAATTAGACTTTCTTTATATGCAAGTTTATGTACCATTTCCACAAAGCTCCTAATCAAACAAGCTTCACATGCACTTTAAAAAAAAATTAAAATGAAAATGTTTACTTGCTTACAGAGCAGCAGCACATATTGAAAATAATTGCCATATAGCAATATCCACACATCTGTCTTTACTTTGTTCACCATCATTTTCTAATAAAACTCCACAAAACTGAAACAGTCTTTATATTGACAGTTACCTCCACTCAGATCCCAGAACTTAGACATTGCTTTTTTTTTTTTTTTTTTTTAATTCTTACATATTGTACTGCTGTGTCATCTAAATAGCAGAAAAGGAATGGTAATGCAGAGGCAATCTGTAGGGAATTGTAGTTCTTTGGCTTAAGGAAGTCTTTTTTCCAGTTTCTCGGTCCCCTGACAAAAAAAAAGTCTATCAAAAAAAAAATGTGTATGACAAGTCTTAATCCTACTTTTTTCCTCAAGTTTTCAGCAATCAACACTGTCTTCATCTTGCACTTTTTAAGAAAGCTCAAGTTCTTCACGTAATTTTTGATTCTTGCTGTTCTACCAGGAATCTTACAATAAATCTGTTATTGTAGTAAATTTTTTTTTTTTTTAAAGTATGCACTTTTACAAATACATGTATAAGGTTACCTAGCAACCCCTCAGTCATCTTGCTTTGGATCCACAAATCTTCCAACAGTGAAACTCCAGTCTAACAGAGTTAGAATTGTTTCAGCTCTGTACAATGTGTGTGCATTTGCATTGCCACAGTTTTGATAGAAGAGAGTATACAAGTCATAGGAAAGCAACAGCAACAGCTGATCCCACAGAGGCTCCAGTGATTGAGAGTTGGTTTACTTTTCCTTCTATACTGGGAGATCTTCATCAACAACTTTAAATAGTAACAGTTTTACTGTATATTTTATTATAATAAAATATGGTCTACTGACAATACATCAAGAAATATTGAAGTAGGGTAGATGTAGGTCAAGGGAGGGCTTGAAACAAGTGATTTTCAATGGAGGAATGGATTACAATCTATTTTAGATCTGCAGAAATTTTATCAATTTCTTCAGTGCTTTTCTTGCTTAATGCGCAACACATTTGATTTACTTTATTTTTCACCTATTTAAAGCTTAGCACTGTGGATGTATCTTGAACAATGTGTTCCTGACCTCTGAAGAAGCTACATGAAGATGAACAATATTTGAAGTCCAATGCTCCTTAATTATTGGTTGTGGAAGAGTAATCTTTTCTGATGTTTCCCTGTCATGAGCATATAAACAAGAAATCCTTCTCCAGAAGTAGAAGGCAACCAAATCTGACCTGACCTAACTCATTTTAAGTTTCAGATCTTAGATATGATCTGGACTTGGGGAAGTCAAAGAGCAAAGACCTCTTTTCAGAAAGAGGTTTGCATTATGATGAATTTAAGCTCAACACTGTATTTAACAGACTTAACAGGAACATCTGTTTGTGTTCTGGTTACAATAATCAGGAGCAGTAGGAGCAGAAAAGCATGCTGCTCCAAGAGGCAGAGCCAGCGCTACATCACACAGGGAAATGAAGTGCACAGGCTGAACATGTAGAGTTTATCTTGCATAATGCTGTGCTTAATACAGGTGGGTCAGTTTACATGCCAGTTTTTACTTGCTGTTTAGTTTTAATACAAAACACAGTGATGAGATGAAGTAATAAAACACACAGTTCAGTTCATTTATCTTGAGGATACACTGTATATGATATTTCCAGGCCATCTGAAAGCATGATGGTTAGTAGCAAATGAAATTCCGCGTTCATTCCCAAAGCAACAGAATGTGAGCTTATATATCTGCCAGCAACAGAAAAGGAACAGAGTATGCCAAAATAGAGTTTCTAGACCATTTATTTTCCCCACCAAGGCTTACCTGTTGGCCTCTCATGCCTTTGCCATTTTACAAGCAACAAGACTTTGTCCCCAGCACTATTCAAAGCTGAATTAACAGCATTTCACCAATCTATACCACACTGTCAGGGTTGCAGACCTCTTCTGCCAAAGGAGTTACAGCAAATTACTCCCAACGGCAGCTCTTTACCTAGGGCCCACAAACAGTGACAGGGACATTGACAAATATCACCTTTTTGGAAAAAGTAATTAGGGAAGGGGAACTCAAAGCAACGTCCCATTTCCATACATTACTTTAGACAGTTGCATCTGAAATTGTGTCATGCCACCCTCGTGAGGCTAAGACTATCATTTCAGGGTTACTTTAATGTATAGATGGCCACTGAAGTTAACATGCTTCCCCCTTCCCCATCCCATTCCCTGCTGCTCATTCTTGCCTGCATTTTCCTCCACTCTTAGACAACACCCATGCCCGGAGGACCATGGGGTGAGTGGGAGCAGGAATTGCTGAGAACTAATAAAAACACCACCAGATACATACATTAGCACTTAACCAGATGCATGCCCTGGTCAGATCCACAGCTTGGCTGCACAAACAAGTGCTGTGGCATAACAGAAGCAGAACAGAGTTAGACATCCTACTACTGTCTGAAAACACATTTCAAGGAGCACTGAAGCTTTTACTCCTTTTGCACTCTCTATATTTAAAATTTAATAAATGCATACACATTTATACTGATTTTAAAATTGAGATATGCATCGGATACACAGCTATTTCCCTTTCATTCTAAATAGCCTTTAGTTTGTATGTGGGGTATTACATTATCCAAATTACATCACTTTTGGCAACTATGACAGGCCTAGCCAGTGAGTCACTTTCCAGAACAAGGAGAGAGAGACACTAAAGAAGAACATGAGATTCAAAATTTTCTGTGATTCACAGGGACTGTAGAGGCCATGCAAGTCCTGCTGCTCAGGACAGAAGTGCAGCTAAAAAAAATCTCAGTGCTGACTTCAAAGAAAAGGAATATCCTAGAGAAGCAAACGGACAGATACACAGTTGTACAGGCTAGAAAACAGGAGCTACGTGACCACATGCTTCCCTTTATTGGTTTATATATTTTCGATGCATAACAGAAATGCAAGAAAACATCAAGCTACAAGTTATTTTACCTGCATTTGCCAACTTAGAGTTTTCAGAGCTGTAAAGTGCAATTGCACCAACCTTGTGCACAAGTACTACAACAAATCTTCAGTTGCCTCATCCTCGACCAATGCTTCAATTAATCTAAGAAATAGGTGGAAAGAGACCCAAAATCCTATGGAAACAATTTCTCATTACAGTCTCCGTTGAGGAATACTACTGATTGTCACAGAAATGTTTCCAGTTCTTCTCTGAATCCAGACAGTTATCCACCCTGAGAAGAATGTTTCCTCCTTAGTCACTAATTGGATCTTGTTTGTAAAGCCAATCTTTGTTTCAAAGTCTGACACAGTTTGAGAGCCAGTGTACTATGGGGGAAGAAGATTAAAATGCCTTTCCACAGCTGTCAAAGACACTAGAAACATTGTCCATACATAAAAGGATGGGATGTATGATCATGTTATTTTCCTTTTCATTTTTGTTGTGTTGTTTTGGTAATATCTAACATAAGCCCTTTTCTAGGTCTGTTAGAAGCAAATAATCTTATGCAATTGCAGGGTCCCATGTGAAGTACTTATTAACTAGGAAGGCTAACTATACACTGAATAAGTCACTTTAGATGTTATGCAAATGGTGGACTTAACTGCTTACTTTTTGTAAATTTAGGTGAAAGCTATTCCAAAGCAAGAATAATCACTGCTTATTTAAGGCTATTGCATATGCCAAGACAAGATGCAGTTTTGCTGCTCTGACATCCCCCCCACTTCAGACTCAACCACCACCACTTCTCCCTTCTCCAACAATAAGGATACCTGAAAATGACAGATTAAGCGACCGAGTTTACTCCATGTATACATCTCCTTTACGTGACAGCAAAACTCAGGCTTTTCAGAAGCTACTATATCCAGGCACTAAAACAACTATGACTATTTTAAATAAACTAGTTTTGATTATTTAAATTCACCTTCTGTATTTTATAAAAGTTTTCTTCACAAGATTAACAAACCAACACAATTACCACTTAAAAATGCAGCTCCCATTTTGCAATATTATATAGCTCTCTATACTTTCTTTTAAGTCATCTGCTAGTTCACCTTTCTGACCTCTAGTCAAAAAGATACCACAGCTAGTTTACATTCTTTCATCTCTAGCAAAAAGCACAGCATGCTGAAGCACTTTGGGCTCCAGCCACTAAGCACATGGATTTCTCCCAGACAGACAGTGCTAGTTCAGAATTCAGACACACGTGCCAGATCTCCTACATGGCCAAGAAGTCCTCAGCAGAAGCATATGGGGGCAAAGTTGGTGCTAAGCCAGTTATGCCCTGTCCTGCTCCACCCTACCCAAACTGAGCCAGAGCCAGCCACTGAGATGATGTTCAGTCTCAACCTCACTCCTTCACAACAGCTGTGCCTCTGACAACAGAATAGCATAGCAGGATCTGCATCATCTGTGCCTTTAGAGCCATACACAAGAGAAAACTTGCACATGGTAATCTATTGCATCAACCACAATGTCCCTCTGTAGAGGTGCAAAGCTGCCAGGTCACAGCAGGACCATGAGCCACACTTCCCCCACTGGCTGCCAACTCCACATTGCTTTAGTAACTGAAAGCAGAGGCATTCTTTATGGTTTGTTTTTTTTTGTATCATGTCTGATTACCAAAAAAAATCAAGTTTCACCACTTAGTTTCTGGTACACTCATGGGATGCCAGATTAACAGTACAATATTTCTTTTAAAAAATGGTCACTAGGGAAGTACCATGCACTAAGCTGTTCTACTCCAGGATGTTTTCAAAACTTTTTGAAAAAAATCTATCAAATGATGGTGTTTTCTCAGAGGGGAAGAACACCTTTACCAATGCACAGTTTGCCTTTTACCCAAAACTTAAACAAGGATTTCTGGAACATTAGTCATTGTAATGACAGCAAACCCTACAGGTTCCTGCATTTTATACAGTTACACAATGCAAAACCAGACAGTTTCAAGACCTCGTCTGTCTGCTTTTCTAAAATGTAGAAAAGACTATGGCCTGCTGCTACACCTGAATGCACTAAAACTGTATGATGAACTAAAACAGACAAATTTCTCAAGAAAGTAGAAAAAAACACTCTCAAGACAAGAAGAAAGCATGATCCTCAGCAAAGGAGTGAAGGAAAGACTTCGTCCATACTATGAAGTAATCACTCCTGGTAGTATTAAAACATATTTGGTCTTTATTCAAAGAACAGCTTCCTCATTACTACTCTTCTCCAGTCAGCAATGACCACCTGGGTACAACGAGTCTAATCAGAGTCAACCTCTATTGTACCTACATGTAAATTATAACCAACAAGAGGAAACTGGTGTATTTGTTAATAAAAACCTGAAGATGGCAAAACCTAGTCAGCAGTACCCTTTCCCTTATTTCCTCCCCACCTCACACCTGAATAAAATGGTAGTATTGTATGTTTTGTTTATCCTTATTCTCAAAGGCTACTGTTCTAGTCAAAATAATGGACTAGCTAGATCTGTTTTATGCTTTAAGTCATCTGTCAATGCATATAAAAACAATTTTTGTCTGACTCCATCTGAAATTGTTACTTTTAGGACCAGTTCCTCATCTGCTTTTGTAAGCAAGTATCTTAATTCCATATTCCTCTGAAGAAATTCTCAGAGAAGGGTGTCTCATCGTGACCAAGTAAATTGGGCTCTCAGAATCCAAAGACAAACATTAATTGCGTACTTTACTAAGATTTATCAAGAAAGTTCAATGCAGTGCAGTTTCCTCCTACCATCAGAACATCATATGAAGACTCAAAGCAAATAGACCCGTATCTAAAAGGTTGCCTTCTGGACAGGAAATGGCAACAAAAATGGTGAGAGGGGAAGATGTATGAGGAGCAGCTGAGGCCCCTTGGTTTGCTCAGCCCAGAGCAGACACAGAGCAGGCTGAGGGGAGGCCTTATGGTGGCCTGCAGCTCCCTCACGAGGGGAGCAGAGGGGCAGGCGCTGAGCTCTGCTCTCTGGGGACAGCAACAGGACCCGAGGGAACAGCATGGAGCTGGGACAGGGGAGGGTCAGGCTGGTTGTGAGGGAAAGGTTCTTCACCCAGAGGGGGGTCAGGCACTGGGACAGGCTCCACAGGGCAGTGGGCATAGCACAGAGATGCCAGAGTTCCAAAAGCATTTAGACAATGCTCTCAGACACGTGGTCTGATTTTTGGGTGGTCCTGTGCAGAGCCAGGAGTTAAACGTGATGATTCTTGTGTCCCCCTTCCAATTCAGGGATTCTATGATTCTATGATTATATGAAATGTTTGTGGAATCTCATACTTCATTATGAAAAAACTACATGTAAAACAGTATCAGAAGTTGAGAGGTGTGCTATAGAATATAACTGACAATTACACAGGCTGGGCAAGAGATCCAATAGCTCGATGTCTTGCTCCAACACATTCAAAGATGTGCGAACATTTACAAACTAGTCTCAAAACCGTTTGAGTCAGTTTCTCAGAGCTTACCAAAGAAAGATATATATATATATATTTTTTTTTTTCCAACATATAATCTCTCTAGACCATCTACTTCAGAAGATCAACTCTGAAAGCTTACAGACAACATTTAGACTCAAGCATAACTAAAGCATGGAGAACTGCAGCAAGTTAGTTTCAGTTCTGAGTACTGTTAGCCTTAGCTTTAAGGTGCAGTAATTCAGGCTTATTTACACTAACAGTATTGGACACTATTCAAGCAGCTGTTTTAGAGTGCAGTCATTTATTCCAGCAGTTGCACTTTGAGAACACACAGGTGTGTGCAGATGGTGCACAAGAGAAGCAGCCTTCCTTAGGACATAAGGCTCAAAGTTACTTGGTGGTTTCCAAAGACACTGAAACAGATCCACTTCAGACTGAAATTCAAGCAGTATTGATTTTATTTTTTTTATACATATATATCTAGACATTTTCCTGTGCATTTATGTGGAATGTAGAAATGACTAAGAAGGACTAGTCTAATTACTCTTAGGAGAGTTGAGTTGCTCTGCTCAGCTGCTGCTCAGTTTGACTAGTACAACAAATAAAGACTCCTCAGCTCCATGGAGGACAAAGGCTGCCACTCAATTATTGGGCAGCATTACCCCTGCATCTTAAAGATTTTGTATACATGTATGTACCCTTCATTTAATAAGTCAGTGTATGTAGTTAGGGAATATATTTACAAGTCAGTGTTTTAGCTGATTTGAATACTTGAATGAATGCTAGTTCTTAGCATCTCCTCTACAAACCTAGGTATTCCCATAGGACTGAGGACAACAGTACCGGTAGTCTTCCAAAAATGCTTTACCCTGCTCTCAGTTAAGCTCTTGTGCAGCTCAAGGTAACTTTACATTCTAGCCTGAATTTGTAGCCCAGGATTTATTACATTAACATTTTTATGTGAAGCAATATATATCATTTGAAGTTGACCATCTGGCTCTATCAAGTTAAATGTTATTTTTCTATAAGCTGTCCACATTTACCAGTGAGAACAAGCAAACTTGTCACTATGTCACTACTCTCCCAAGTGACAAGCACACAGACCTGCAAATGCTTCTTTCCAAAAAAAAAAAAAAAAAAAAAGGCTCAGCACAAAGAGACTTGCTTTTTTTTTTTTTTAATGCTTAACCTATATTTATCCAATTTATTATTTTATTTGTAAAAAATGGTATTTAATTGCATTCTAGATAGGAATTGTTTTAAACCAAGAACCATTTTGTTAGACCCCAAAGATAATGCTTTGGAGTCATTTGTAGGAACGCAGAAAAGAACGTATTTTTACCTCCTATCAAAGCCCCAAAACATCCCCTTACTAATATTTTAATCTGCTCAATAGTGCTTGCACAGAGGGCTTCTTTGACATATCCATTTCATCAAAGGAAATGAATCTTGGATGGAAAGGGGCTTGACAACTGTCTCTAACCAAGTGTGGTTACTCAGCTAAACTAAAGCAACCATGTCTAACCCATTTTGATCCAGAACTTCCTATTACAATTGCTGACATACCTCCAGGTCTTCAGAAGTAACCTGATGGAAGCAGTAGTAACCTGAAACATCTTATTAGTATCTAGGCAGGAATCCTAAAGTCCAGTAGAAAGCTATGCCCATAAAGTTTCATCATTACTTTTTCATTTAACTGTAAGCAGCCCTGACTCAGACCAGTCATTCAAGCACTGATCAGTATGGTACCAAAGTTCTTCTGAGAAAGGGAAGCCAAATATCTCCCTTCATTATCTAACACTCATGGTAAGAATAGCCAGGCCACAAACATTGGGATTTATTTAGACTCTGCTTTCTTAACTGTAGCAATGTCTTACTAGCAAGACAGTGATGGGTATGTGCACTTGAGCACATGTGCACTCATGGGGAGATTCAGATGGGACCACAATCTAGAAACATTAAATGTTAATTTGATTCCTGGATGCAATGCAAGCCACATCCAGCACTGTGTTCTTCACTGTGCACAGCACACTGTCTGTATCACACTGCTTACTGTTCCTACATCAAATGCTAAACAGAAATACCAAGTGAATTGCAATAGCTTCCAAATTCAAGGACAAAAGGCAATCTTTGTTTTATTGTCTGGAACTTGTGGGATGAAGATTAACAATGACTAACATCTGGTTGCCATCTAATCACCCTTTAAGGATCAGAGGAAAGCTTTAGGAGAAACACTAGATACTTTTGGTTCAATGTTAAAGTGCAGCAATTGGAAAAATCAGTTGTCTGTAAAACCACCTTTTTACTCTCCAGAGCAGGACCAAAAGATGAAACAGGTACTAATAATCCACAAGACACACACACACACATATATGAAGAACCCCTGGAATATTGCAAAGAGCATAAAGCAAGTGTAATTTGACTCTGAATTTGCATTTCAGGATAACTTCATAGCTAAAAATAAACTCCAGGTAACTAGCAACAGATTTGTTTTACCATTCCTCACAAAAAGCTGCCCGCAGCAGAAACTGGGGAAAGGAGTTATGCACACAGAAGTTAGCCTAGCATGCATCTCTGTTACAAGGAAGCCTACATATGGTTTACACCTTCATTTACTTTTTTTTCTTGCCAGAATATCTTGCTGCCACAGCAGCAACAGTATGTGATCTGCACAAAATAATGAACAACTGTACTGAAGCCAAATGGATTCTCTTTTCCAGGGATAACCAGCATCAGCAGCAAGGAGCACACCACCCCGTGTGCAATTGTGCCATAGCAACAGTTTCGAGATCTGGCGCTGCAGTTCCCATCGCAGAGCTAGGAGGGAAAAAAAAAAAAAGTCTCTCCCAGCTTACAACACAACACAACTGCTGAAGTACAACTCTGAAAGAGAACGAAAGCTATTCATTCCTGGGAGACTCAGCCCGTACCAAGGATGATTTGCATGAAAAAAGCCTCATGCAAAAAAAAAAAAAAAAAAAAAAAAAGACTACACCAAGGTATAAGGCTGAGGGAGCAATGAACTGCATGTCTAGATAGCTTATTTTGATAAATTTTGCACCTATTAAGACCCCATCTGAACATCAAACTAGGCAGTGAGAATCAACAGATGGAGATCAGTTTTCCATGTCATTATTCTTGTTTCCAAGTAAAAAAGTAGCATTCTCCTCCTGACAGCATGCAGTTATGGGGCAGGATGGCTTTAAAGTACAGATATTGCACAATGATTCCTTTCAAGCATGGTGTATTGGCAAAGCTCCATCCCTTGCAAACTAGAAGTTTGACCTGGGGGAATGAACTTGCCTAGAATTTAAGACCTCATTAAAATATATAGTTACTGTTTTTCATTACTGCAAAAAGCTAAAAATATGAAGACAACATAAGTTGCAAGCATCACTCACCAATTTTCTGAACACGCAAAACTGCTGCAGAATTTTTATTATCATTTACAAAATGAGGAAAACTAGATTGATACTGATCGCTTTTGCTCCTGTTGTTCAGTGCACAAAAAGGCCCCAGACCCGTGCCTGTTTCAGGCAAAGCAAAGCACACCAGTACAGGGTGAAGGCTTGTTGTCAGTTGTACACTGATAGCTAGCCTCTTAACCCTCTCAAAAACAAATGCTGAAAAAGATGCAACAGTGGTAAGAACAGAGTTTGGCTGTAATAGAATAGCAGGAGGGGAACCAGAATAAGACCTATTTTTAAAACTACAGATGAGGCACAAGAGGAGTTACAAAACTTCATGTGACTGCCCCGAAGTCCACCCTCACAAAAAGATAGATGCTAGCTAGACTCCACCTAGATTTGAGAACAAGACCTTCCAAAAAGTCCAAGACTTACCCCTACTTCCCTCTTTTCCCTTTCATCCCTGGGACAAAATTATGAAGTGTACTTAACAGGACATTTCCCTGATCATGTCTCAATTTTTGCTTGCTGATGGCTAGTATCTTCTTAAATATTGCTTTGACTACCCAAATAGTCAAGAACTTCCAGCTTTTTTCAGATCAGGCATACCAATTTGAGGCACATAGGAAAGACAGCAACTTGGAAAAGTGTTATAAGTAGGGATAGAGCAGGCAACACTTTGTTTACAGGGTCATAAAACTCTGCATCAACAGATGGCAAGTGAAAAACAGAGCTCTTGTATTTTAGGATTTCCTAAAAAGTTGAAACATAGAAGAATAGAAACAATTCTAAGGAAGAACATGAAATAATTTGTACAAGAAAACTGAGTATATTTCTACTTCTCAGTGTTAAGAATAACTGCTATAATCAGAAAGTAGGCAAAGACTTCCTATGTTTTACTCAGAAAATACTACTTGAGTTTGCACAAGATACATCTGCAGTAAGCCAAATGCTTAAGTTTTGTCTTCCTTTATTTTGATTTTGCACTGGGAGGAAAAAATCACAGGACAACAATTTGAACCTGAAGTTTCAAATTCATTTCTCAGAGATGAAAAAGAGCAACCCAGGAACAGATTCAAAGTTAAGCAGGAGGCAGTAAGTGATCCTGAACAACTGACCCAGGGAATAGATCACATGAGGTTTTGTCTAGCCAGTTTTTCTTTTTAGACAATTCATGGTCATAAACTTCACCAGTACAAAACAAAATTATGGCCAAGCAGACTCCATTCATCCAAAGGATAAGATCTTTCAGTGTTAATAATACCTTACATTTGTCTTTTCTCCCCATTCCCAAATTTACTTTGCCTGATGTATTTAACTTTTTTAAATTTAAGCTTTAACTGTGCTTCTATAAACAGTAGAGGTCTGTCTTTCAAGGGCTCTTTTAATAAATGTTTTGTTTGCTTTAAGTATCTTGGCTATTATACCCTTGACAGTAAGCATAACGCACATCTTCAAAACAATGAAAATGTTTTCTGCTGTTATTTTTTTTTCTTTGTTTTTTTTTTTTTTTTTTTTTTTTTAAGTATATGGACACCATGTATTTAACTGTCAAAATTACTAAAGCAAATTATCATTTGATCATCAGATATGCTGGTTATGGAAACTGTTTAATCTGACATGTTCACAAGTTGTTTCTAAGGGTCAGTGGCTAGCTGGTCTTATTCCACCAAAGAGGCACAAGGTAGAAACACTGCAAAGGATCAGCTACAAAGAAGGGAACAAGGTCTGCTAAGCCCCTGATGAATACATAGTTATTATGCCATAACTACATATTTAGCATAAATATGCTGATAGTTAAAGTACATCTAAGTTAAACAGCAAGGAACAGGATGCTTTAGCAATTCATGTTTAGATGCAAATCATTGTTTACAGCATATGTAGACAAAGTTCACAGCTCAACATTTGTATACAGCAGAACAAAGACCTTCTTATCTCTACAGAATTGAGCACTCATTAGCACTTGTTCTGAAGAAGGAGCAATGTTTAGACTGCACCAATTCAGAATTTTAAAAAAATCACAAAATATATATATTGTTTAAACCAAGACTGTTCATAGCATTACAATGTATTTTCCCTAGCAGCTAAACAGATGATCCCAGTAAGATTGTGCACTGAGAGCCACAGAAAGCCCACCATCAGGCAATCCTCCTCCAGGTGATGATTCTGCAGGGTATTGTCTTGTTACTTACCATGTTGCTGCCTGCTTTCACCCATCCTTGTTACAGCACCTCCAATCAGACAAGGTGTGGAAAGATGGCAATTCCCACAACACCAGCCCTTTCTGACCACTCAGTAGGACAGCCTTACACTCTTGTCTATGCCCTTGCTCCCCTCCTTTTAAGGAAAGAAAGGAAGAATATCTACATTCATCTTCTAATGAAGCTTCTCTCCTAATCCAGAAACCATTCTTCAGGTCTTCAGCCCCTCCTTCACTGTTTTTGTGGTTTCTTGGACTACTTGATCGTGATCTTGTTAGGACAAACCTCTCGGGAGATGTTTGCAGAATTGTCTGTAGTTGCTCCTCTGCTTCCATCATCCCTACCTCATGCACTCATGGATTCCCATGCTCAGGCCACTGCTCTTCATCCATTTCCATTTCCTTCTCATTCACACCAGTTTATCTGACATCCTGGTCTAGTTTCTGCTGTAAAGATTGTCCATGACTGTCAGCTGATGTTCCCAAGACATACTCTGAACCTAAAGCAGATGAGCAGCAGGAAATTTGCTTCAAAGTAAGGAACAGGTTTAGTCAGCAATGTCCAGTGAACTCTAGCCTCTGACTCACTGAAGCTATGCTGTCCTCAGCCCTCAGAGCCAGCTGATGGTACAAACATGCCTGCACTTCCCACCTGAACAAGTCTTACACCCAGAACACTGCACTTATCTTTCTCTTCCCTGCTTCAACAATGGTTGACAACCATTCAGATGCAATACCATCAGAGGGAACATCTGAACACCTTCCAACTGATCCTTTTACCAATGCACATCCATCCTAGCCATTGCTATTTCCTTCTCCAAATCTTATAATTTAACACTCAGTGACAGCAGCTAACCATCTGCAATGCACGATGTTCAAAAGTTTTCATTCTCTGCCTGTGCAGCAGAAAGCCATGTGCATTACAGCAGCACCATACTTACTGTGCAATGTTTTTTATAGATACTGAGACAGGATATTCACTGTATTCATCCCTAATCTATTCAAATAGGTCACTCAGAGTTCACAAGGCTGCACAACCACTGCCAGATACTGTGTTCCAGATACCCTATTTTTTTTTAAAGTATTTTTTATAAAGCAAAAAGAAGTGTGACTACATATAAAAAAAGCAGAATTAAGCAATGCAATAACTGTGTAAAAGTTTGAACCTTTCTCTCTCCTGCTTTAGACTATATAATCAGATGTATATGTTCAGGACTGACGCCATTTTACTGCAGTGTTTTTCTAACTGCACAGACCTAATGGGAGATGAAAAAAAAAAGTGGCAGAGAAGACCATGAAATATTGTAGCACCTAGCACCAAGTATGCTCATGAAAGTACATTAGTCCTTTCAGTGCTCAGATTTTTAAAGAATTAAATGTCTTTCAATCTTTGAAAAGATTTGTAAAGATGTAAGTTTTGCTAGCTGTGATTTCTCTCCTTCAGAATGATGGAGATGCTGCTGTCTTCAACTGTGCAGGCACAGAGTTGAACAAGCAAATGAACAGTTGAGCCTAAGAGATCACTATTATTATTTTTAATCTTTACTATAAAGGCTGTTAATGAGATCCTTAGAGACATGGATGCATGCTTCCTTACCATTCACATCATGGAAAACTGTCAAGCCTGCTGTATACATAAGCAAATCAAATGGAACAAATCTATCAGTCCCCTCTCATGCCCCCTGGCACTTTCCTAGAGTGGAGGAACAGGTCAGGTTCAGTACAAAGCACCCACTAAGTGGTTCTTGTACAACTCACTCAGAAGTGGCAAGGATCCATCTTCAACTCCTGCACAGGTATGCCAAGTTCATAATTCAAAACACTTCTTCCAGTCTCCAACCTTGAAAATCCACAAGGCTCCAGCTCATTCACTTATTACTTGCAGATCAAGTCACAAGTCTTTAATTGTTCTCAACAGTTTTACATCACAATAACTCAGTAAACTCTAGTTCAGAGTCTTACCTCAAAAAAATCCATTACAGTTCACACAGAACACTAAGCCAGCATAGCTAACAGCAGTGAATTGCAACAAAGGCTCATTTTTATCACCAGCTCAAGCACTTTTGACTTTTAATACATGACCTCTATTCAAGTCAGAATTTCAGTTTAAATTCATTAAGCCACTTTCCAGGACATCCTATGTCAGGGTACTTCATCACAATTTCTGAATATGTGCCTTGAGAGAAATTTTTCCAGCAGATGATACAGCAGGAGAAAAAAAATGCCTGAGGTTATTCAGCTTTTTGGCTCCTTGATCAGACTCCTCAGAGTAATATGGTCATCACAAAAACATTCTGCAACACTGACTCAATAGTATTTCAATGTTTAAATGTCAGACGTGGATAAAAGCTGTATTGTGCAAAAGCTCTAACAACTGTTATTTTAGAAAGTGCTTTATCAGGCATTACCAAAGTTGTATTTCTAAACAAAGCACTTTTCTTCTTTCACTTGCTCCCCAGACAGACATGCACTAGCTGCTAGCCTTGTGAAAGGATTTACTTGAAGGTGACAGCCATTTTACACACAACACATGGTTATTTCAACAGTGGCACTCAAAACTCTAAATGCCTCATGCTAAATACGTGGACAACTAGTTCCACTAATGAATTTATGCATCCCTGCCCCAAATCCTTGCTCAATCATCTTAAGAATGGGTGTTGCTCTTCTGCAACAGGAAAAAAGCCCTGGATATAGCTCCCTCCCCATGCATGGGTACAGTTCTGCTACAACTGCTCAAGAAAACCAGCCCCAGTCCCACCAATCACTGCTCCATCTCACTACTGCAAGTTTCCCTGGCAAAGTAAGGGCAGGACTACATGGCTTTGATCTACTAAAGCCATTTAACAAAATCCTTCAGAGACAGTCCCCACACACCACATGCCCTTGTAGGTGAGGACCCCTCTGCTCAGCCCATGGGGCTGGGAACCAGTGCCTGCACATCTCTTCATCACACCCACTGCTGAAAGCCCTCCATACCCAGCTGGCAGGGCTGCTCAAAGTGGCTGGCAACAGAGTGTTCACACATTTCAACATAAGCTCATCCATTTGCTGGGGAAAGAAACCCATAAATTAAAGGTTATCTGAGAAACAACTCAACAATCTACCTTGTGCAATGTGACTCCTGAAGGCAGTTTTCTGAAGACAGACTTGAAACAAAAATATATGCTAAAAAAATTAAGATGAAGTGACCAGCAGAAAGAGGTCAGGAACTTTGTTCACCCACCTCTTAAAAACGGAACTGAGAAGGGGTATCTTTGGTGGCCTAAAGTCAATAAAGGGAAGTCATTCCTTCAGCATCTTCCTTGAAAACTCCTAAATAGTCCTCACATTTTCTTACACCTGCTCCTGGCCTTTCCAGTAAGCAAGAGAAAGATATAGACTCTGACTGAAACAACACGTGTTCTACACATTTCCTCATTGCGCTTTTTCTTGATGCTGAACCATAAAACTCTTTCATGATGCAGGCATGCAAATTTTTAATAGCAGTCACCTAATTGTTCATATCCTGAGTTATGAGAGGCCACACAGTACACTCAGGATTAATTATTAATCTAATCACGTTACCAAAGTACCAGCTAAGCAGGATCTTCACAGAGGATATGATTCCTCCAGAACACCCAGTTCACAGGCAGCATAGAAACAGAATAACCAGAGAACCTTGTGAACTCTGCTTTGAGAAAGTGGTTTCTTTTGCAACACATGGATGTTGGTCAGAAATACTGGACAATTTTCATTTTTTTCATCTTTGAACTTGCCAGAAACTACAGAATTAATGAAAATTCTGCGCTGCAATTTAGGTATCTACATTTTTTAGGAAGTCAGTGAAACAACAGCAGAGTTCAACCATGTATTTCGAAATCTAATGACAAATCATAAGAAAGAGTCTTTATTTAGAAATGGACTGTTTCTGCACTAAAGGAGAATTCAAACAAAAATTGCATCAAATAATCTTTTGCTAGCATGCAGATTTTGGCCTTGGTTTTAGAAAGCAGAATAAATACAAATAGCAGTTCTGTTGACCTTTGTAAGTACACAGTACTTCAGCAGCCCTTCCCAAATTTCAGAGAAGGCTTAATTCAGCAGTTGTCTATTGCCTCTTCTTGGGGATTTTATGTTATTGTCTTGTTAAATCTTCCAGTTACCCTTATTTTGCTAGTTTTGTGGTTTTTTTTGTTTGTTTGTTTGTTTTTTGTTTGTTTGGTTTTGGTTTTGTTTTTGTTTTTTTTTTTTTTTTTTTTTTTTGTTTTTGTTTTTGTTTTTGTTTTTTTTCCATGGGAATGAACATGCTCAATCTTTTTTTCCTTTAAGACATCTTTGCAAAGGTCTAAAAAAAAAAAAAAAAAAAAAAAGTTCTTTAACAAGTTTTCCTAAGAAGCAAAACAATCCCTGTTGACATTCAAAATACTGTAACAATCTCAGCCAGTAACCACTGCAAATGAGTTGGTTCCTACTACTTTCAGGCACTGAAAACTCAAGCAGACCACACCTTACTTACTGATAATCCTCTGACTATAAACAATTTTGAAAAGGGACACAGGATGCTAGAAAATAATCAAACTCTGTACTCCCTGTTTCTTCTTCACATCATAAACGTGTAAGCCCAGGTGTGAATAACACCTCCTGGAACAAATTCTTGTTTTAAAGTATGATCTTTCCTATTCTCATTAGGTAAAGCAATACATGTTAGTAACTATCATGTGATACTACTTTGACCCTGAGGAAGTGGAGAAAATGTTGATATTGGAATCACAACAGAAGTATATTTATTTAGCAGCAGCAGATCAAGGTCTCTGTCTGGGGACAGAAAGCAGCAGAAATACTAAAAAGGACCTGCCAGCTACATGAACTGAACACAGAAATACACTAATACTGTTCAGTGATTTACTTTAACATTTATCAAGACTCACACTGAAGTGCAAGCCCTCTTAAAAGAAAGATAGTAGACATCCCATGTATAACCATCAGTGTTAAGACAATCACAAAGATAGATCAGTAGTCTTGAGGAGGAAAAGGAGAAAGAAAAACACATTATTCAAAGTGCTAAAAAAATGCAAACAGCTCTTTCAGAGCTATCAATACTTAATCAAAAATATTTTACCCTGTCCCAACACTTCATGTTCAACATAATGCAGTGGTTTTGATTTCTGCTTTAGAAAGTAGCCAAAAAAAGCATAACTGTTAGTGGGTGTATCAAGTTGATTCTTCCCGTTTTCTGGTGAACATCTAGAGAACAGGGAAGTCCTAAAACCCAGCTTCAGTCACGAATCCCCCTTGAACTTCAGCCCGAGGAGAGCACAGCTGAGACCAAGAGCTGGCACTCCTCCATACACCCTGCAAAGCAAATTCCACATGACCGAGTCTGTACATCACGTAAAGGCAGATACGTTCGAGTTAAATGTCCTGTGCTTTCCTTTGGCCATGACAAGCACAGTGATGCAATCTGCAGTTGGGAAGCTGTCAGGACAGGGAGCCATCCCAGCTTGTAATGTTCACAGGTTCCAATTTATTTCACATAGAAATAAAAGAGAAAGAGAAGCTTGGCACAACGTGCGGACCTTTGATGTAAACCTTGCTATTTACTCATCCTAGAGAAGTTTGACAGACAGTCTTTAAAGGTGCTCCTGCCATAGGTGGTGACATAGGATACGTTTGATCCCCTGACGCTTTCCATATGACCAGTAATGAGTCCTGTGGGTAAACAAGGCTGTCATGCAAAGGAGGTAGGGAAGGGCAGCCTGAAGTATATTTTTTGTGGTTCCAGTGCACCATTCCCTTTCCCTTCTTGTTCCCACTGCTTCTTCCCTATTCTTCTCCATTGAGAAGCAAACACACCAATGCCCTGAGCATACCTGCACCATACCAGGCTTGTTTTTGTGCAGCAAGGCTGCCTGGCTGTAGGCACTGCTACAGCTATTTCCATCTTCATGCATGAATTCTGCCTTTGCCACTGTGACAGGCAAATGGCTAGGGAGCAGAAAACTAGAGGTAATGAAAAGCACTGTTTTTAAGGCAATTTCATTTACCACAGATTTCCTTTTATACATTTGTTTAAGGCATCTAGCATTATAATGCTACCCACTATGATTGCAATCACATTTTAGAAACAGCAGAATTAGAAATTTTAGATGGCAGAAGCACTCAAGCTGTCAGACTAGATTTGTCACTTCCCTTTAGGGGCAGGCACCACCAATAAACAAAACCTGTAGCAATCCAGGTGGGAACAATAAGAACCAGGATCAAAGTCCAGGCTCTCACCTCCACTGTTATAAAAAGAGTTGGATACTTCTGCAACTCAAGCCTTTATGGCACATATTTTCAATCACAGATCTATGAGCTCTCATCCCAGCACAGCCTAGCTATTCATCTTCTGCGTAGCTAGAAAGTTATGCATGTAGGTAACCATCAGCCTGCCAGAATAAATCTGTACTCATTGCCACAGTAACAATTCATTTTTCAACACTTCTGAGCTCAAAAATGAAAAGCCCCAAGATTCTCCCCTTCAAGCCCATGCAGTTGTTACACTTGCTATTAGTAGAGGTTTCAGCTTCTGAGCCCAGACCTGCCTAGCATATACAGCTACTGGAAGCTACATGAAATCCTTCCTAGTATATCAAACTTGAGAGCAGTCCCATTCATCCACAGCCCCTCAACCAGGTTCAAATTTGTCAGACTTAGAACTCCCTGAGTTCTGTGTCTACTTCTGAAACCAATTTCAGGCCTTACTGATCACGAATGCAAGTGTGCAATAGAAACAGTACAATACATCAAGCAATACGTGCTGATGCTGCTGCAAAGACAATTGCTTTCTCCCTTCTTTATCATGCATCTATCACAGAAATAATTTTGGACATATAGTCTGTGGGGAATTACAGTAAGGATTTTGGTCCACTATTTCCTCTTTCAATGAATAGAAACAGATACCTCCTTGGGTTATTTTCTCAGCTACACTTGTACTGATCTTTAAGAAATCATCTGACCACCTCATGTGATCTGGAACTGCAAAACAAGAGTGTTGGCAAGGAACATTTTTTGTTTGGACTCTAAAGAAAACATTCCTTCACACATGCAGCTCGGTAAGTTTAATTAAGTTGTACTAATTCAAGAAAATATCCCAGGTCCTGAACATGGTTAAGAGAACAAATACAAGATTTATATTTTCCAAAGAATGCCTTGACTTAAAGAATCTTTTCCCCATCAGTGTTAAATGCAGGATAGCAGAGATTACCTTGAAGCTTCCCCAACTGTACACTACAGAAAGTGTATACGCAACTGAAAGAAGCACAGGCAGTTGGAAAACAAGTAACCGGTGAAGCACCAAGGTTTGTTTTGACAGCCTTCTCTGCCTTGAGTGTGATAGAGAGCTTGAGGTTTCTACTAGGTCCTACACAGGAGCCTGCACATTGCCCATCTCTATGTCTATCAACAGAAACAGCAAAAGCAATTGTGAGAGGCTACCACATCATGAGCTTAAAATGGCAGTTCTACCACCATATCAGGAAGGGGTCTCACTAATATCTATGCTCCTGCTAGGTGCTTCTGTGATTTTAGGAACTCTGGGACACTGCTATACCCCACATTTTAATATATCCTTGGAGTTGAACATATGTGAATAGAAAGTGATCTTAAAGTATATTAATCACAGAGAGCAACAGCAGACACCAGAGCCTCATAACCCCTCATAACTCAACCTAAGTCTGAGTATGTGTTGCTTTGGAAAGCTTCAAGTCATTACTGTCCACAACTTAGTCCCTCAGAGGAGGGCTGTTCACCCCATGATGGGAAATGATGTTGGTTTTGCATCAGCTGTAGCTACTGACTTCATTCATTAGGCTATGTGGAGCAAAATTACTGAAACACTTTCTAGCATTAAACCACACCCAAAGCAGTAGATGTGAACAGTCATGTTTGCTCCTTCTCCAGTAAGCAGATTGATATACTTGCACCAGAAGTGATTTTAAGGGAACTCAGACTTCTCGCTCAACAGTTGCCCTATCCCACAACAGACTTCCCTGCTGTAACTGGAGCTAGAGCCAGCTGTGGACTCACCCCTGTACAGTCAGTGAGCACCATCCCTTCCAGTCCTTGGGTCATTTTTCCAATCCAGAAGTGGAGATACAGCAGCATAGTTCCTTTGAAAATCTCAACAATTACTGGACTGATTTTAGGATCTCCAGACCCAAATCACTCACTAGCAACTCATGGGGACCTAGATTTCTTGTATCTTCAAAGCTATAGCAAAATGTTCCTGCTCTTGGAAGATGGTTTCTTGTCAGCATTTAATTCCTTGTTTCCATTAGAGTGAGGTTCCACCAGCACGTGCCTTTGGGCTCCTCACCGCTAGCAACAGTCCACTCGAAGAAGTGCTACAAAGGTCAAGTTGTTGCTCAGCTGCACAAAGCTGCAAGTAGCTACTTCATCTCTTCTGAACTATGAAGAGCCATTTACATCTCCCCACCAGTTTCTACAAGGACATGAACAAACACTTTTTCCAAAGATCAACAGCTCTTCAGGAGAGAGCTGGGTAAGGACAATCTCAGCATACGAAAAGCACACTCCTGCAAGGGAACTGTTAAAAAAAATCCATCATCCCAGGTAATTTCCTTCTCCAGTCCAAGGCAAACAGACACACAACCCTTTACAAAGCTCTTTGAAGGTTGCACTGAAGTTGCAGCATGATGGCATACATGCCAGACAACATTCACCACTTGCAGGTCATCTATACCAGCAATGCAGCATGCAGCTGTTGCAGCCAATAGTCCAGCACACTTGGTACTAGCACAAAGCATGTACACCCAGCACCCACATTGTGATTTGTTCCATTGTTAACAGGTTAGCCAGCAAAAGCTTTGTCTACATTCAGAAGTATAGGAACAGCAGAGCATACACCCTGTCTTATTAAGCAGAGTTCAAACAGTGCAGAAGGACCACCCCAAGGTTAAGAGCAACAGTAAAGTCCTCCAAACTCCAAGCAAAAGATAACAGCACCCCTCCAGCTCACAGTTACTGTCATGGGTTCTTCCCAACAGGAACCTCATATGAATACCTTTAAAAAAAAAAAAAAAATCTTCAATCCATCTGCTACCTCTAATACCTACAGCTACACTCCTCCATACACAGTTCAGCCCCAGGCTTTCCTTCACCATTGCCAACAGAACAGATGCGGAAATTTTGGTTGGTGACATGCAAGGAACCCCACTATCCTCCCCTTGCAGCCTGCTTCCCTACTCCACAATGTTGTGTACAGTGACATGATGACTCAGCTACAATTCATTCCTTAATGAGGCCCCCTCAGGTTATGCTTAATATTAAATAGGAACTCAGGGTGCAGAATGAGGCCATTAGCTTGTTCTGACAGGGAGCTAGGCTCACAACAGAGTACAAAGGCAATCCTGCTTTTGAGTTGCACAGCAGATAATCCAAGTTGCAAAGGGAAAAGTGAAGGAGAAATGAAAGCACCGCTTGCTCTCCTGGTGAAACTGGACTTACAATATACCAATATGAGGGTGTTAGAGCACAAAACTAGATTCCACACTGGTCACTCCTCTGTTAAAAAAAATCCTTTTACATGACGGTACTGCTTAAAACAAAAGTGGAAAACTTCAGGAAAGAACTGGCTCTGAAATGACTGTACTATTAGCTTCAGAGCATGTTATAGGTTAAGTGCCATATGGTTTAGTCTCCAAAAAACAAAGGTCACATCCATCAATACTCAGCAGCATTATCCAACATCTATACACACGGAGCAGTGACCCATAATATGTGCAGGAATTACCTCAACATCCCAATGAGCAGGTCAATGCATCCTGTACAGAAACAGCTCTCTCATGGTGGCACAAAGGTTTCTCTCTCCTTCAGATCCTAATAGTAAGACTTTTCATATGCAAATATTGCTATCCAAGCAATTATTTGGACTGATTGATACCACTGACACTTGCATATGAAAACTCTGGCATATCTGCACAATTGTACAACCATCTGGAACAAAAACCTGTTCAACTCAGTAGCTTGCAGTCTGCTAGATGAGTACCTTTGAGGATCAAGGCATGAAACAATAAGTATACTTGCTGCTCAATAACTTTGAAGACTGAGTATATGACTGATATTTCAAGGACATGAGCATCATGGCCAAACAGGATTAATCCAAGAGTTTCATCTCATGAAGCATCCTAATTTCAAACACTTGGCCTTTACAGAGCTGAGGCTTGCAGGTTTTATTAGACATAAGGCAGAGACAGGGAAGATGATCCAAAGTACATAATCTACAAAAATGTCAGTTGACTGCTACTCCAGGAATTGTTTTAGGACAAACTCATACAAACCAGACAACCAGGAAATATCTTATCATTTTCTGCTTATAGTCAGCTAGTTGTACAGCTGTATTACAATATTATGCATTTACCTTTAAGCACAAAGCTTGAAAGATTTTCTGCAGTCTGAAAGAAATGGACAAAAAAAACAGAGTATTTGAGTTGTGTTGATTTACCCATGAGCATCCAGGGCTGCACAATTACCACTACCTAAACATGGAAAAATGGAAGCAAGCAGCCTGGCAGGTTCAGTGTTTGTACCAAGCCTTATCAGAGTATCAGTTCCCCCCAGTAACAGGGTGGGCTCCAAAGCAAACCCCCATGACCCCTCAGTCACGACAACTGGAGCAACTAAAGCTTTCTGTGGTGTTATGGTACCACAGAACTATTAGCTTTAACTGAACCAATTAAGCACTTCAGGGCTTGACCTTTTAAGCATATTAAACTGGATGTGCATTTTCACACAGCAGGTTCCAACTGTGATCTCATCAGTGACCAATACTGCAAATAGCTGTTGCAAGCCAATTTAATAAAACCTAGTACAATGAAGGAAGCAGGTTCTGAAATTTAAAATGGATTATTTGATTTCCTATTGTACAGTAAATCCGCATTCTTTTCTGATTTCATTTCCAAATTTCTCAAAAGAAATTCCCAGGTTAGTTTTCCTTCATTGTCTTCTTTGTCTTTTAATTTCAGTGTTCCACACAAGTTCTTGTCCTATTTAACAAGTTAGTAAGAAAGTAAAGAAAGAAATAAAAGATGTATCTACTGAAATTTCATAATCAGAACTGCCAACATTATAAAAATCTCCATAGTTTCATGTATAGATGCAAGGTTAGTAAAATAAGGCTTCCTCTGGTCCAAATTTAAGCCTAGCACAAGAAGGTATAATTTCCAAGAAACCAAGAGAAATAGAGCCTCCTTAATTATGGATGATTATAACCCTAACCAGCTACAACAGTTTTACTGTAAATT
This sequence comes from Netta rufina, assembly GCF_964035555.1. Lineage (NCBI taxonomy): Eukaryota > Metazoa > Chordata > Aves > Anseriformes > Anatidae > Netta > Netta rufina. Next base: position 22,139,721 of record NC_140126.1, read on the forward strand.
CAATTTGCATTATTGCCAAAGCTTTAGTCACAGTTGAAAAACCCTCAAATCTGTGTTATCATTCACAGTGAGGTAATTGCACAAGTGCAAAGAGACAAGCAACAGCAAAAGCCAAACTTGAGATAGAATCTGATGTTCTGGGCATCACAGAGATAAAACCTATGACAAGATCCTCCTTTCCAAAGATTATCTGTTACAATTAGCCTCATCCAATAGGGCATTAAGGTCTGTGGTCCAGCTGTTACTTATTGCCTACTTTAAGCCTTGATCATTTAAAAGAAAAAATTCCCAAATGATACTGAAACATATTCATGCAACTGTTGGTGAGCTTCTGTTGTAGGCACACATTTACTTTTCTTGAAGGAAGAAATCCCTACTCCTAAGTGTTTAGTTTTATTTTTCTTAGGAGCTTAAGGATACCAAGACCTCTCAATTTTTCCAACATGGAATGACTCTTACCTTTAAGGAAGGTTTATAAACCCAATGTCTTATGAGCAAGAAAGCCCTCAGATGCTCAGATGCTATTAGGCATGAAAGAATCAACAATTTAGGAAGAAAATGTTTTTTCTCCAGTACCAAATGTAACACCCTATTCAGACATTACAGACCTCTGCAGATATTACAAGCCTGTTCATTGTGTTTAAAAAAGTTTCCCATACTATATATATATATAAAAAAAAAAATACTATGTCTAGCACAGAAAATACTATTTGCAGAAGCAGCTACCAGCAGCAGGATTCTCCTTTCACGTTAAACTCATTTTTTTTAATAAAGCTGGACTACAGGAACTAAGTGTGCAAACAGAGGTCTGAAAAATAGCTGAAAGTACACATTCTTCACCATTTTAATTAACTTTGGCATTTTGAAATGCAGAGTTGCTATAAAACAATATTTTGATTATAAATATTGCCAGAGAGTATAGACCCTGCCTTAGTATTGTATCTAAAACCACACTTCACCCCAGTCTTCTGCTATTAGTTGTTTATTTCAGTATTTATTCATCTTCAGTATGGACCAAAGCCCTTTGTGTTTGCACACTGCTGTTTAGCTGTTTCAGCAGCTGCCAACCAAATGGAAATAAATTGCTTTGCTTTAGTAATTTCTTCAATTTATTGTCACTGCTATCTATAGATCCATGAATACTGAAAGATGCCTCTCCTTTCATTCAGGCTTTATGGGGTCAAAAAAGTGACCAACTAAACAGACATCAAGATTCTAGATCAGGTATGTAAAAGATGCAGTTCCTGTTCCCAGTATCACCCAGGAGAGAACAGGCAGCAGGGCAATGCCTGCAGCTATGGGCTGTTCCACAGCCTGGGGCCAAAGGCACCATCCTGCCTCCTCCCACCAGCTCCTGTTCCCCTGCTCTGCCAGTCCCACCAGCACCAATGTGCAGCCCAGAAGATCTGCAGATGCTGGCCTATTGGCTGGAGCTTCACACGTAGTGCAGCCAAAGCACACAAGCCCTCTTGTGTGCTTTGAGACGGCCTGCAACCAGGTCTTCCAAGTGTGCACCAGTCCTGCTTTGGCAGTTTGAATTACAGCCCTGCTACTCCCTCCAAGGCTGCTCTCCTGCTTTCTAGCACCACCTTCTAGCACCTCCGCTGCTTCCTAGCACCTCCGGGTTCATTTAGGCTCTGTTGTTACAAGGAGAATGCTGCAGCTGCTGGGGAAGCAATGGCACCGTGTGCAGTGACTGCAGTGAGATGTGATATTTTCCTCCATTGCTGTTCCAAAAGAGGAGTGGCAGACCACCTCTGCCACATACCCACCTGGCACCACCTGTGCCCAGACTGTCCCTGACCACCCCAGCTCACAGTATTTGCTTGCTCTCAAGGAGGGCTAGAAGCTACACAGTTATGAGATCAAGTCATTTCTGCTTGTTTCTGCACGTTTTCATCAGGGTGTGTTGCTGTGGTGTTTTCACATTAACAAGAGCCCCTCTCAGGGGGAAGTTTTCTGATGCAACTGAATTATTCCAGAAGCTTACAGCGAAGGGAAAAGCCTCCCTCACCCTCTTTTCTTCCCCAGTAGCTCTGTCCATCTGACAGAACCTCCACAGCCTCCATCATCCTCTTCTCCCCATGCAGTCCTGCCCTCTTCCTTGCTTGCTTGGCCAAGCATCACCTTGTTCTGTAAGCAGATTCTGTGCTGTAAACAGATTCAAACCACTGACCAGGAGCAGTTCTCCCTCTTGTCTTGTTTAAAATATATTGTGTTTAATATATAAAATACATTTCCTGTCAAATCACCACCATGCTAAGGCACCCAAGTAGGATATCCAGCAGCATTGTGCTGCTGCATTAGCTCAATCTGTGACAATTCTACCCCTCAGCAATGACTGGACAAGGAACCACAAAGTCTCTTATGCTGCAGCACTCATACACCTTATACAGTAGCATTGACAGTTAACTTAAAAGTACATTTCAAAAACCGAGATCCAAAAATTCTTCCAGGTACTTGACAGCCCTGGGAGTTATTGACTAAGTGTTTGCTGTGAGCCCTATCACCTGCCAGTGGAACTAAAGCTGTTTCCTCTGGAAAACCACTAGTGGCATGAATCCCTATGAAAATAAACACAAGGAAGAGAAGGTGGATTACTCATAGAAGATGATAATTTAATTCAGTAATTGTAAAACATTTCCTCATTAAGTGTCAAGGGATGCTTCAAAGGAAGAACTACAGAACTTGAGTTCAAAGTGATAGCCCTGGGAAGTGAAGAGGGTGAAAAAAATCAGGAAGATAAATTAGTTATAATACTAATGGAAGAGAAAAGGCTGGATCTGTAGACTAATTATTCCTGTCTTGCCAGAGGCCAGCAGGCTGTGGACTTGCAAAAAATGGAGGAGTACACTTTAAGTAAAATCAAAGCTTGACTACACTTCCTGAGGTGGTTAAGCTGATCCTCCAACTCAGTGTGCTAGGAGAAGCCCTGCTGCACTCCATCCCCTTCTTTTTGCTAGCACTGATTCTGCTCTGACCCCTTGATCAGACTAGTCAGCTCACTAAACCACTAGAAAACTAACTCAGCAAAAGAGTTACGAATTTCCTGCTAGCACAGCCAGCTGACTCAGCTGACCAAGGGCAATCTCCTGCAACTGCATGATGCAGGCAACAGGAGTGCACAGAGCAGGGCAAGTGTCATACTGCTGCCACAATGGACTGTCATCTTAAATATGCAAACATGGAAACCCCTCCACAGTGGAAAGAAGAAAGAGAAAAGAAGGCAATGCTTACTACAGTAAGTGGGACAGCAGAATGAATAGCAAGTTGAAATAAGAAAGTATGACCTTTATAACATATCTAAGAGAAAGTAAATGGCAGCTAGTTGCCCCATGGCTGCTAGAAAGGTAACTGTCAGTGCCAGAATGATGGTGGAGAGCAGTGTGGACACAGAACCCAGTGCATTCTTCTGTAGTTGATTCCTGACTGATGTACCCTGTGTTGCTCCTTTCTAAGGTTCCTGTGATTTCTCATCACAGTGATGGTTCCTAGGTTTTAGAGCATGTACTAGTGATTGTCAAAATGCAAGTTTCCTTTTGCATACAGAAATTTCTAGGAAAGGCACCCAACTGGAGACGAGGAGTAATGATCCCTATCTATTTGTTGATGCAGATCAGAAGTGGGATAGTTACCAACAGAGCTGTACAGGAGCAATGGAGCACAACAGGCATCTTTGAAAAACTGTTCCAACACTGTGTGAAATGTTTTTACAAATGATAATGGCAGCACCTTAAGCTACTCCAAAAACACAAGGATATTCCGCCTTGTTTTCTTGCTTAATAGTTACAAGAGCTGAATGTGTTTTAAGAGTGAATTGTAGATAGGATGGCACAGTAATAAAATCCTGGTGTCCTCGAAAAATCAGCGCTTCATCACAGACTGTCAATTGAAGAGAGGAGTAATGAGTCTTGAGCAATGGGTCAAAGGAGCCAAAAGAGTACATTGTATGTTCTCTTTACCGCCCTGTATGCACTTGCCATACACTACCACTGAAACACTGAGCTGGTATGGATCATTAACCCAGTAAGAGCCCAGGTGATTATCTGCCACCTTGGCAACCCAAGTCACTCCACAAAAGCACAAGCAAGTAGACGGGAGTAGGACCACGTGGCCAAGAGCAAAAGCATTTCCCCAGTCACACAAGCTTGACTCAGCTTCTCACAAAACCACAGCCCTAGGTTTTAACACCCAGCCTTTGCATTCATTGATACTGGCCACCACAGTGAGTCTGAAGAGATTTTCTTGATTTAACCCTTTCTTTGAAGGATGCTTTTCATATTGGTCATTTGTTTCTCACACTGAAGTGTTATGATTCCAATATTAAGTTAATCAAAGTAATGCAAAAGTTATTTTAAGTATCGCAACACAAAAACACAGCAGGCTTTAACTTCTGTATTTAAAGGTCAGCTATAAGAGAGCTTTCATTTACTTACCTTTTTGCTTCTTCTAGGTGGCAGAGATACTCATAAGCAATGTTCTGACGCCTCCTCTCATCCATTTCCTCTGCTGAAAGCCTTTCGTCATCCACAATAGCTGCAAAGTGAAACCCATATCAAGTTACACATTATTTGAGGCTCTAAATGAGCAGTTTTACTGAAAACCTAAGCTAAATAGTGCAGAAATGAAATTAGCATAGTTGTCCCTCCTCTACACGGAGACCTTTTTGGCACACAAAGGTATTTAGATGACTAAGAAGGTGCTGTTCTCTGTAGCATGAATTCCTTAAGTGCCACTTGCTCAGACCAAGCACATATCACACTTTGTCCGTCACCTGGTTTGGGGGTAAAAAGGAGATTTCAAACAGGTGGGGTTATGCCTGGGAGCTGACAGTTTCAGTTTACACATATTCAGAGAAGTTTAAAGACTCCCAAACACAAGCTTGAAGTGAGCACTGGATGGAGCAGCCTCATGCTAAACACAGCCACAGAAGTAGAGATGGAGACAATGCAAGGGCATTTCTTGTCTCAAGGGCAACTTGGGAGCCAGCTGCAGCTTCAGCAAGCTGTTAACGTGCAGACTGGGCTGTCTCTCATCGATGGGCCCTGTGATAAGAGCTGTAATCAAATGAAGGAGATATGGTATTCATACCCCTACTTACTGCTGAAACACACCACCTCCCATAAAAGCACTGCCCCAACCTATTAAGCACGACTCTCTGCACACCTCCAGCTGAAAGCATCCCTGATCATTAAGTGCCTCACAACTGATCTCCCTCTTTGTAGGTAAAAGGTCCTCTGTGAGCAAAATCTCCATCCTTACAGAAGTTCATATGTTTCCAGCATTGAATCTGCAGGGCAATACAGTACTACTGACTTCTGGATGAGCTTCAATCACAGCATATGAGGCTCTTGAAGAGTGTTTTCACTATAAACCAGTTACCAAAACACCCTATTTGTGCTGGTGACTGCCAGAAGAGTTTATCCTACCCTCCCTTGTATTTCTCAGCCACATGTTCCCAACAGTTTGTGCCAGAGTTGACAATGTTATGGCTGCATCCATGAAGCACAAGATGACCTTTCTGAAAAAAAAAAAAAAAGAAAAGAAAAAAGAGCTATGAAGAGACGCACTTGTAGAAGGATCAAATCTCTGATCTGAGTCGTTACACATTTGCAGCCACTCTCATGCAAACACAGGGCGGGGACGGAAACAGGGCTGGGCCAGCCACTTTCAGCAGCAGGCCACAAGCTGAGAACATCAAGAAACACTGATAAAAAAAATCAGACCCTCTCCTTCCCAAATGCACTATTGGCCACTATTAGTTGTAATGTCACACAGGTCACAAGTAGTTTTCAGCATTTCCCTGATGCAACTTCTTCATTTAGTGGGTAAACACCATCCTGAGTTGATACGAGCACTTTGGGTAAGAGACACAGTAACAAAGCAAAAGTGCTTTACAAGAACATACGTATATTGAAGGTTGAACCTGAGAAAAGAAAAGAGAAGTGATCCCGTCTATCTGAGGTACATGAGAAAATGGAGTCACAGTAGACTGCTTTCACTTCATTATGCACTAATGATATTTAAAATACTTTCTTCTCCAAACGGAGACCACACACAAAACAGATCCTGTAGCTTCAGCATGCCTATGACCCATGTTGACAAGTAGAAGCACACAGAGCACGTCCTTACTGAGGACAGAAAAAAAGACACTACTCACCCACGTTTTAGGCTGATGCTACCACACATTTGTTAACATATAATATAGCTACTATGAGCTTTGTAGTTTCAGTTTTAATCACCACAAGCACTGATATCTCTCATCTTCCTTTGCTTTTAAGATGGCTCTTCCTAATTACCCAGAAGTTTCGTGCACCAATAAAACAAATACGTGTCTTGCTCCGAGTCCCTTTTAAGTCTGGTAGCTCCAATAAACATGACTCACTCTAAAATGAGCTCTTAGATACTGTAATCAGGTCATCACTCATTATGAACTGAAACATAAATGTGGAGGCAAATGTAAGATGCAAGCCATAAAACACTCGGCATGGGAAACTGGCTATGGAGGCTGCTTTGCTGCTGTTCCTGCCCACATCTGTCAGCATGCCCAGGACAGGCTGATCCCACACTCCGACACGGCGCTTCTGCAAGGGAGGACTCATGGCTCCCTCAGACAAGGGTGAAGTATCAATGAGCCCCATGCTGAAGTTTAATACACCACTTCATTACCTGAGGCATTGAGCTCTGTGGCTAGTTTTCAGGCAGCATTGCTCACCTAGAGGTATGAGCCCATGGATGATGACAAGTGCCATCAGACGAGCCCAGCCAACCACCCTAACATGGTGCAGTCCTGTCAGCCTTGATGTAACCTGAACTTGGTCCCCCATAACAGCTCCCCATTAAAAGCTTTGCAGTTACCATGTCCTGCTCCTCTTAGCAGGTACTAGGCTGCTCTCACGTTTTACTCTTGCCCTTCAAACACAACTTGCTACAGACAATCAAAAAAAAAGGCAGTGGAGTGGAAAAGCACACAACCCATTTGATAAACATCAGACTAGGAATTTAACTGAATAACAAATGCTTTATAATCTGTTCCTGGATCAACACATCCATAGGTGCCTCCTATCCTCAACAAGGACATACCTGATCAAGCAGCCCTGGCCAACATCAAATCCCTCATTAAAATTATTGGTGAAGATTGACTCAGAGGGTGGGTGAAGGCAGTGACAGATATCATGGGATTGCTGTAGTTCTGCTTAGGGAAACCTCTAACAATGAGGAAAAATGACAAGAGTGGAGAATGTAGAGACACTGAAAAGTGAAAAACATGCATCTCTTCTAGAAGAGATACTGCATCAGCAATTCACAGGTTAGGCTTCTTTCCTGCCAGTGCCAAAGTGTGTTTCTGGGCTGAATACCTATGCTCTGAAAAAGCAAAGCACAGGGAGCACCAACACCTATGGTACTTATGCTGGGAGGAGTCTCTTGCAACACCCAACGCCTTCTGATAAGACTACTTATACACTTTCCCCTCCAGCACATGCTGGCTTCAAAGCGACAGTGATATCACATGAAATAAACAGTTGCAAATGCTTTTAGAAACAGCAATGACAACCTGTGGGATAGAGGTGGCAGCAGGACTAAGCTGCACAGGAAATTAGTTTGAAGACTTTCAAGATCATGGGTCCTTTAAGTCTGGCTTGATGTAACTTTTCTTTGGCAAAGACTTCAGTCTTCAGTGCTAAACTCAAGCATATAGCCTTCCACCTTACCACACAAACCCTTTGAGTACATCCATCCACACAAGTTTCCAGACAAGTGATCTTGGTTTGAAGACAGAAAGCTCAGTCTCTTTTCCAAACAGGGCACATATCAACCAGAAGATGTGGAAGAATTATGAAATGAGAAATACATTCTGCTCTATCAGTAACTTCTTGATAATGCTAAACTCGAAGATAATGTTATGATAAAGAATGTTATGGGTGCAGAAGAGCAAGGTTAGGGTTCACCTGGAGACCTCCAGCCCACTGGTATGACCAAGAGTTATCTGGACAGACTTAACATTGCTGCTGAAAAGATCCAAATGCCACAAAACAAGGCACATGTCCACTACATAAGGCTTTGCAGGAAGAGAAAAATGCATCTGAAATCACGTTTTACAATTCATCAGTTTGGGGATTTGGGGTTTAGAATTCAGATAAAAACATCACAAGTATTCCCTCAAAGATTAGATGTTATGAATATATAGACAAATGCCAGTGCAGTTCCTAAAAGCTCTCCATTTCAACTCATTTTAATTGTTGCCACCCCATTAGCCAGCAGTTAATACAAAGAATTTGTTTGTTTAGTTACTGGGTTTCCTCATTACAGATATTTCTTTACAAAAAGAACTCCAAATGAGGAATAAGTAGAAAACTCTGTATGGAGCAGCTAGCAGCATTAAAGCTTAAATTGTCATACCTAATTTTCAACAAACATGAGCAGACTTATTGGAGCACTCCATAAGATATAACAATTGAGTAAGCAAATTCTTCCACTAATTACTTCAGTTGATTCAGTGGAAAAGATGGCATACTACAAACAATTTCTTACATACTCTCATTCCACACATTTCCTACCCTACACCCCTCTCCCTCATCCCCCCAGAGATATCTGTTTTCTCGAGGGTAATCTGAGTTGAGACTTGAACATCTTCCACCAGCTGACATATTGCAGCAGTGCTCACCATCATCTTTGTCTGAAATATTCCTGTATGGTATAGTACCTCAACAGAAGAGCAGATAAGACAGTAGCAATGACTAGCTGGTGTTTCAGGCTCGTAGATTGCAAAAACATCTTCTGTGCTCCCTGTTGCAAGATGGCCACTTCAGATGTTATCAAGCACTTGGAGCTCTGTCAGCCAAATACTGGGTTGCCAACATATCCCAAGGTGCCGTATGCACCTACAAAGCACAAAAAACATCTGCCCAGTCTGACTCAGCATTAGTAGACAAAATAAAACCAGGTTCATATAATACTATCGTGTAAACTGAGCAAATCTTATGAGCTCCACAAGTGCTAAGTATGCAAATGTGTTCCAAGTTCAAAGTCAACCTTTTTATCACAACTATAACAAGGATTCTGAAGGTCCCAGGGTCACAGAGATAATTCACATCAACACTGGACTTAGCAGATCTTTCACATAAGTGCCTTTACACTTGAGATGACAGTAAATAGGTGTTTTACAGGTCTGATTTGCAATGACTTACAAACAACCCCATGGATCCATAAATTATGTTTTTGTTTTTTAAAAAAATAAACTTAAATCTTCTATAATATGTAACTGAAAAGCATATAAGGAAAAGTGAATTTTGTTTTAATTTGCAAACGTAAGTTAGTGGAGCCATTTACAATTTCAAAATATTCTGGGATAATCCCAAACCAGCCAGTTTTTTAATTCTTAAAAAACAGAAACTAGGAAAAAATATTGTTATACAGAATCATTTAAGGCTTTCTGGTTATTCATTTGTACTCAGATGTGTAACTGTTTGCAATAGTTCAAGAACAATACATGACTACTTCTAGCATGTAGACCCTTTAACAAGACACTTGCCACAGACACACCAAAAGATTTCTTATACTGAGGAAGACAAAAAAAAAAAGGAGCAAAGGCTCTTATTTGTCAGGACCAATTGCTCTCAGTTTCCCACCATCAGAAACATTTTCCCAGGAAGAGAGAAATAAGCAAGGAAGACAATGGTTTTTGGCACCACAACAGTGAAGATCAATACACAGGATATAACAGAGGATGAAAAGAACAAAATCTTCTTACAGTGACAGAGAAGAGTTAGTAAACTCAGAACTGAGGTAAGAGGTAAAGGGATGTATGACAAAAATATAATAAAATGCTGGAATAAAAGTTTTTGTCTGGACTGTTTGAGCTGAAAATCATTTAAATCTCATTTCACAGTCCCAACTGTGTGCTATCCTGAGTGCTGTGTAAAGCCCATATACAGAGGCTGGCACACTGCCCCACAGTAGGCAAGGACATGCTCAAGTCCACTTACAAGATGTTCGGCAAGTTCTGTGTCCTTTCTTCACACCTTCCTGCCTCCTCCACCCACCCAAGCATACCCCAACATCCCTAGCATTAGCACCATGAACAGTGTTTAACAGATACATGCTGTAACAGCTCAAAGAACACTATAACAAATGTCAAGACTTTCTTGCACACAACCTCCAGAGCAGCACCTTACTTATCAGTCCTGGTAAAATTAGAACCAGGTGTGAAAGCAGTGACTGATGGACCCCAGGCAACATCCCATTCATGTCTGTCCGTACCAGGAAAAGCACTGAATGGGAAGTATTTGTCCCTACATTTCAGTGCTGTAATTTCAAGAAAAAGCTCAACTGTGTTTTAGAGAGTCAAGGTGACCTCAAAAACCATAGGTTATGAGAGCATGCAAATATTTTATCCTAGTATGAACAAGGCCAATACATTCAGTTTAATCTATATTTCTAGTATAATTTGTACTTTCAAGTAGCCAGGACTGCCTGCCCAGAGCAGCTTGGCTTAGCAGTTGCTCCTAGGGTTACCCCAGCAAACATAGCACCAGCCAGGCCCTGTAACTGGAGCAGGTCTGTGATCTCTCAGTTCCTTTTGAGACAGGTTCACTGCTACCTGAGCCTGTTGCACTGCCAGCCAGCTGGAAAATGCAGGGACAGGATTACATGTCCAGCTATTGGAAAAGCACTACTCAAAGCTACAGATGCCAAAGGAGTTCCCTCCTGAGCCTCTGCTCCCAAATACAAAACCACAGGTATCTAATGCAGCACTTTGCTAACTGTGCAGAAGCAAATATGCCAACTAACTGCGAACAGAGATGTCCATTAAGAAAAGATGGTTTTACAACACCAAACTCCTATCACAGGAATTCTGTTATGGTACTGAGTACCTACAAGGTCCAGTGGTATGCCAGAGGACACTTATCTTTGGTAGAAAAAACTTAAGGTTCTGATCAGGACAGCCTTCTACAGACTTCCTCTGTCAAAGAGCACAGTTGCAAGCAGCTAGCTCATATCCCACAGCCATAAAACCAGATGCCCAAACCCTTTTCCTATGGCTCCAGTTAAGGAAATTCAGTCAATTTGCTGAACATTTGCTCCAATAAAGGGCTCTGTACAACATAAAACACAGAAAGCACTCAAGACTTACCACAGCTGTGAACTTGGAGGGCAGATATGCCTTGGAAACTAGAATAATACACTTTATTAAATTATGAGGCTCTTCAATCTGGCATTCTCAATTTTTCCAACATATAACTGCTCTCTTCTTCCTTAGAAATGACTATGGATTTCCTAATCTAGTTATTACATTGTCTGAGGCATGCACGCTCAGATTTTCATACATAAATACACATGCATTTTCTGGCCAGACCATTCTCACAAATTGGTCACACCAGATCTACAGGGTCACTGTTCTAGACCCGATCTCACTGCCAGCCATTGCAAACAAGTAGGAAAACATTTTCTGAGTGTTGACTCCAGAAGTCCACTAAAAAGACAGTCTGATGTAAAAATTGGAAGCATTAGCAAACCACTCCTTCCCTTGAGCTTTCTTGTAGAGACTTATTCCTGTTCATTCACTCTCCCAGAGTAATCTTCCCTCACTTCCTTGGAAAAAGGTCTTATTTCAGTCTTCTGTATCTGCTGCCACAAGTCCAACCACATCCATTTAGAGAAAGGAAGCACTATTTCAAGTCATGAACCTTAGGGCTATCACACAAAGGGACTATGATGCAACAGCAACCACAACCCATGCTTCTGGGACCAAGTGTCAAAACTGCTAGATTTCATGGAGCCCGTCAAGCGCCAACACTGTCAGAAGGTTGACGGACTGTTGAGACTTGTCTTAGTTTACTTGAATTCCCACAAAATTAAGAAGTCACTTTTAACCACACAGACACAGATGACTTTGGCATTCATCAAGTAATCACAGGCACAGCTGGAACATTTAGTATTCACTTTTCTGCTTATAGGTATCAATAGCCTTTAGTTTACTTTCAGATGTCAGGCTTTCTACAATGCCATGAAGTGACACTTTAGTAGAGGCAATAGACATTAAATAGTTCTGTTTTCCTCTCAATGTGTAATGATACCAGAGCACAGCCATCTCTTGTCTAGTAGGGTTCTTTACATTGTGCAGAAAAATAACACTCTTCATTATATTTTAACTACAGTATAATTGTTCTGTATACTTGCAAGAACAGGGAGGAAGACAGAATAATGGGTCTGAAGGACGTACATGAAAATTTGACCATAAACAATTTCAGTTAGCTTCAAAGCATGCGTTGCTGTCTACAATTATAAACCTGAAATGCAGTTTATAAGTCTTCCTGTTGCCCAACTATTTCCATTTGCATTTAATTGCAAACCCCACTCTCTGTAGAAATACTTCAAGTAACTCCTTAATAAAGCTACTTCTGCATGTGTTACTAGTTGGTCACCTCAACACAACTGGATTCCCCAAAATATGGGCTACTCAGTATCTGTAAAACATAGCTCCTTTCTGTGAACTACCTGTTTGTCCATAAAGCTCTGATTGCTGATAAAACCTCAGTCTAACATTACCAATATAAAGTTGCAAGCCTAAAGAAGCACTCGAGCTGATGGAAATGAGGAACTGAACACCAATTACAAGTTGTTTCTTTCCCTTGCAGGTCATCCTGTCTTCACGTATGTAGTCCAACCCATTATCACAGTCAAGCCTGAAGCCAGCTTGGAAAAGACTACATGGGTAAGTAGCCAGTCCAGTTGAGAGGTGTGTGTTTTCTACATACTTACAGTAAGCATGTTGTTTTTCATATTTTTTTTTTTTTTTAAAAAAAAAGCAATTTTTTTGAAGATTTGGTTGATAAGATTAACACGTCATTGGAGGCTCAAGACATTTGAAACTGTATCACACATTCCAGCAGGAATTTCCAATAGGCTTTCCTTCTTCAAGGGTTAATTTATGACGAATCAACTACTAAAGTGTGAAAGGTTTCTGTCAACTTTATATGCTCACAGCTTTCTCAGCTTGTGATTTGAATTCCATGTATTTTGACACATTTGTCATTTTCTGTTCATTTCACTAGAATTATTGCATGCTTTTTTATTAGCAATATACATTAACAAGCTTTTATTAAAGAGCCAAGATTTTACCATATGGACCCCATTTCCTTATATTTTACCTATTCTGACCTCAGTTCAAGTTAACACAAACAAAATGTAAATGAAATAATGAAAAGAATAGTTTAATATTGCCAGGATAGTAAAATAAGCTACTCAAATATGAAAGACAAAGGGAAATGTCTATGGCATCTACAGCAAAAGTAGACATGGATTCAGCTTTCTATTGAACCCCAAAGGCATTCATTATATGCAGTCACAACATTGCCTGTGGATAGATCTCCACCCATAAACATTTGTAGATCAAGCACAGGGCAGAAAGACACAGCAGAAGCAGAGTAGAAGAACAGGAAAGAGGGACAACAGACCACCAGAAGGAATGGCAGAGCACAGACTGAACTCACCACAGTGACAGCAGGAAACCTGAATTCAGGTTTGTCTGCCTCTCCTCTGTTCACACACAATATTTACCCACAGCTCTATCACTCCCACAGCTGCCAGCTTAGATGCTTCACTCTGCAAACAGTAGCTAAGGTCACCCTGATCAAGTTGGGATGTCTTATCCCTCCCACAGGACCAGGATGAAGTACTAGGTTTACTGAGGCAATTGAGGACTGAAGAGGCCAAACATGTTTGACAGGAACCTTTGATGCTTCACCGACACACAAGCTGGTTGAAGTTTGCAAGAAGCAACATAAGGTGAAGGTTTTTGTTCACTGTCATTAGTGATGGGTAAAAATTCAAAACAATACTTGTCATTTAAACCATAACCAGCTAATGTACGTCCCTGCAAAATGTTGCACGTGTTTGGTTTTAAATCTTTATAGTGTTAAAAAGCTGACTGCATTAAGGCTTGAGACCAAAAGAATAATTTGTAGATAGTTGCAGTAAATGCCTTCTACTTGGATGTTGGCAAATAAGGGGCTACTCTTGGCTGTGAGAAGGGAGGAAGACAAGAACAGAAAGGGGGTAAAAGGAGGGAGAGAGAGCAGGGAAGGGAAGGAAATGGAAGAGCCCCTTTCAGCTCCCAAAACAGCCCAGCAAACTACTCTCTTTGGGAGTGAACAGCTGACAAACAGATTCAATGTTCAGATCACTGTGATGTTTACATGAAAAAGCTTCCTACCAGCAAACTCATGCTATAGTAACCAGCTGAAAGAACTGCGGAAAAATTCAGCTTAAAGAACTGGAAAGGAGGATGACAAGGGGGAGTGCTGGAGCAACCTCAGCCATTCTGTGAGACTGTAACCTGAGGAGAAAGCTATGCAAGTGTCACCAAGCAACTTTAACAGGAGCTATATAAGCCTCAGGGTCTGAACGAGAAGACTCAGTAGGGTCGAAACACCTGCCTAGGAAAAGCCAAAAGCAAAAGCATCACTTAAGCATAGGTAACTTTGAAATTGTAAGATAGCACTATAGAGTCACTCAGCCCTGACACTTGGCCTTTGTTTCTTTAACAATTCATTGCTCCTTCACCAGTCTGTTGCAGGGTTTAGCCTCTACAAAGTTCCAAAATGCTGTTTCACGCTTTCCATATTTTGAAAAAAGCTCCAGAAACACCTGAACTGTTACAATACTTTCTTCCTTAAGATGCAAACAAGTATGTGGATAAAATAGAAAGAAAAATATGCACACGTGATGTTCACAGCCCTGAACTTGGAGAACACATTTCCTCGTTTTCTTTGGTTTTTCTCCCTAAATAATTATTACAGCCTCAGTGCCTTTGAATGTTGTTTGTTTTTATAGAAACAATGGCATTTCAAATCTTGTTGGGGGGAAAAAAAACCCTTAAGCATTAGGGATAACAGATGAACCAACTTAGTTTCTACCTACAGAATAAATTGTCCCATAGAATTAAATTGAACAGTTTTAGTACAAACATGAACTAAAATTCACAGAAAGTAAAGAAATGTTATGTGGTACAGAACATCCAACACAAATGTGAGGGACCCCTAAGCACCCAGTAGACCCCACAAAACCACGGCAGCTCCTGCCGTATCTCCCATGTTTCCAGTTCCCCAGGGAAGGCAGTTGAGCTGCTTGTGAAACAACTCAAACCACATTGCGCTTTATTGCTTCTGTCACTGCAATTGCCCAGCATGAGCAGGAGCCATCATAAAAAGGGGACAGAGGTACAGCAGGCCAGGAATTCACCTTATAAGCTCTTGTCCTCACTGACTTTGCCAGTCCATGTGGGTGCACAATGGCACAGGGGCAGGAGATGCCATCTTTGCTTCTGCTTCATAGGTGGGATGATGATCGGTTTTCACAGGTAGAGGACAAACTAGGTGTACCCACACAGGTAACCAGTTCAAAGGCGGTGCCATATCAGTTAGGGCCTCAGTTATCACCTGAAACCTGCTTGGCTACCTCTGCTCCACAGAGAGGAGAGCGGTGCTTGCAAAGTTATCAGAGCTGGCACCACTGGCTCCAGCCTGCCTTGTCCTCGTGCTCCCCATTGATTGCATACCCAGTAAAAAGACTTAATTCTCCTTTGTTATCAGGAGTTAGAGCTATAGCAGTGAACTGAAGCTCCACCAGCCTAAAAGTTAAATGTCAATTCTTACATCAAGGTTTGAAAAGAGCATACAAAACCCTGCCTTTTCACTCAATAGGTGTACTGCCTAAATACTGAGAGTATTAAATGCTTTGGGTGACAATGACATAGCTGCACATATCACTGCACAGTCATCAGATATGAAGTGAATCAGATGTTCCCCCCTTACTTATCAATATTCAGAGCACTTCCATTTCCAGGACAAGTCACTGACAGCTGCACACACAAGATATGCGTTTACTAAATCATGTGCCCACCAGTTTCTAAACATAATTATTACATCTAGTAAATTCAGATTTCCTTTAAGCTGATAGAAAACTGTCAATCTCTCATCTTTAATTTTTCAGGTTACTCACTCACATCAACTCTATAGTCCACTCAAAAAAAAAAAATAAGGTTTGTTTTAATGCAATAAATACTGACCCAAAGTACTGACACAAAACAGTCTCTTCGCTACCTTGGCTACATTTCCAATAATGAAAACACTGCATTGACGATGTTAAATATCGGTTGTGAATAAAGTAGTATGAGATGATGCCCCGTCCCTGAAGGCATTCAAGGCCAGGCTGGATGTGTCTCTGGGCAGCCTGCTCTAGTGGTTGGCAACTGGGCTCAGAGCAGGAGGGTTGAAACTAGATGGAAATAGATAGAAAATAGATAGAGATAGTAATATGAGGATCATCGTGCAGATACCTCAAAACAAACAAGCATTCTGCTTGAAATAGCAACACAGAGACCACTAAAATACAGGAAGCATATTTAGCTTTCATCACTGTTGTGGCAACCATAGTGCACACAATGCACATAAATTTAACATCAGATTAAGCTATTAGTTCAAGTTTTGAATTTTCTACCCAACAACAGAAATCACATCTGTGTAGGCTCAGCACTGACTTTTGTCATCTTCTGTGTAGCTGCAGTCTGTTTCCTTCATTGAAGCACTGCTTTAGAAATTAGCACTCTTGTTACACCTTGTAACAATCTCTTCTTCCAGGCTTTGTGCTGGTTTCCCACTCATGCTATCTGCAGTCATCATCCATACTGTAAGATGCTTAGACTTAGAGCTGCTATAGGGTACAGAAGAGTCTGAAAGTAACATTTAGTACTATAATGGGAACAGTTTCTGCAGAGACCTAGTGTAACAAAAGGGTTTGTTTTGTTACCATCAGTTTTTCTGATTTGCTGGATTGTAGGCTAATGGCTGTAACAAATGAGCTGAAGGGAAATACTTCTTTGTAACTGACAACATTTTTCATACAAGTGGTCAAGTTCCAAGAAAGCCTGTTTTATAATTTGTGGAAAATAAATTTGAACACCATGATCAGATGTAAACTTAAATCTCAAATGTGTTTAAGAAACTAATACAGATCAATCCTCCTACTGCTCCAGGAACCCAAACACCTCAGTACCCTGTTTCTTCATCCATTCAGGGTTACAGATACAGCCATCATCAAACAACATGTGCATCCTGCATGAAGCAGGCAACTGGTTGTCTACAGCATCCCACTGTAATTTTAGGAAAAAATATATAGACCAATATTGCATAAATCCACTTTTTTATTAAATGTCCATAAACATTTGTGAATCTGCTCAATTTTGTTCAAGTGCAACAACAACAAAGGACAAACTACCAAGTGTTATTGCCATGGTTCAATGTTATGGAAAACACTAGCCCTTGTTTTGCTGTTACTACTGAAAATACAAAAAAAAAAAAAAGAAATACATTGTTTGTTCTAGAACAACTCACATCAGCTAAATCTTCAGCAAAATCATGTGTTTTTCTTTTTATGATAGGTATGAAGATAGACACTGGAGCACAAGCAGTCTGCCTTGCACGTGATAAAACTGAGATGGCTTTTGGAGTGTTGTAATCTACTATTCAAATGTTTAGTATTATCATGGTCAGAGGTGATGTAAATTCAAAGCGGTAGGCAGTCACGTCCAGTCTTTGCAGCTAAGCTGGCTACCTACTTTCAGCAGTCAGCTAACAAACACCAAAACAGGACTGGTTCATCTCCCTCTAAATCACAGCACTGAAATCTTTGCTCTGCCATGTCCTGAAAACCAGTATTCAAAAAGTTTGAGCTCACATATAATGAAATAATGTTTACAATGTGCCTGGAAAAACAGTCAACCATTTTTCCTGGGTAAGTGCTCTATCCCAGACTAATCTGAGCATAATTACTGCTCCTCCCAGTACACTTTTTTTTATTCTTTTTAAGTTACACTACCACATACTCAGGCTGATATTTCAGTGCATTATTTCTCCTGCTACATAGTATTGAGAACATATGGAATTTAAGCCTTGTTTACTACTGAACAGAGGCCAGCCAACTATTGATTGGGTAAATCAGTTGGCCTGAAAAAAACTAAAAATCCCAGAAATGAGCAGTACATAACCACAAGTCACTTCTCATCCTTGCAGTTTTGAGGCCCTACAACTCAAGTAACTTTACAATCAGAAAAGGGGTGCAAAATTGTGCTGAAACTTACTTTTATGTACAAGCAGCACTTTTTTTTTTACCTTTCTTGTTTAGTCTAATGTTTACACTTCCTTACAATTTTTGTACTCCTGCAGCAGTGCTTGGTGAGCACCACAACAGCTTTGCTGACAATTGCAGCTTTATTGAACTATGGCATTTGAGACTGAATTCTCTCAAAAAACATTTCTGTAATTCAAAACTGCTTTGGCCACAGGACAGCTGAGACCAAGCCCATCCCTGGCAGGCAAGCAGTGGCACCAGACTAGCAGCAGCATCACAGCAGAGGAACCCAGCAAGCAGGTGATGCTTATCCCACCACCCTATGTACCTGGAGGTCCCCTGGCCTGGTTCACCTGCACAGTCCTGTGCCATCCCCATGTTTTGCTGTCCCTTTGCACACACACTTTCCCAATCGAATATTCATCTCTATGTGCAGCAGTAACACAGTTTATAAAACAACTCTGCCTGCTGCTCGTGTTCATCCCAGCTCCAGCTACACCAAGTCAGGCTGGCAGACCTGACTGCGGATTTTTGGTGTGAGCCAGTCTGGGGACCTAACCCAGCCAAAAAAAAACAAAAACACGTGGAAGGAGTCAAGGCTGCTTCTCCCAACAGCAGAGCTGACTGAAAGCGCACACAAAACCACAGCTTCAGGGTGCGGATCCAGAGCAATTTAAATTCATTTAAATGCTGGCTGCCACAGTCCCACCTGGCCATAAATACTCCCCCTCCTGGGGTCAGCATAAGCAGCTGTGTCACCCACAACCAGCCACTTCAGAGGCTGGAAAATGCAAAGAAAACCCAGCCATGCAAATCAGCTCTACAAGGAGCTATTAGCCACCCAACAGGTTGGGTCTCCATGCCATCATATTGACAAGAGGCAAAGACCGCAGCAGACCAGCTGAAGGCACCTCAACACTTTCAGGCTTTGCAGAAGGCTCCCCAGCTGCAAAGGTCTGCAGCAAGCTGGGATTCCAATGTAACAAACCAGTTAAAACAACAGTTTCTCCCAAAAGAAGTTAGCCCTTGATAAAAGATCATGTTTTAAGCAAAGCCAACCTGTGCCCTTAGGTTTTCAAGTTATCTAGTTTTTACTCACTTTAACCAGACTACTGGACACAGAAATCATCTGTACTTAGCAACAGTTCCACAAAACACCTTTGAAACTTCCCCCCCCCCCCCCAAAAAAAAAAAAAAAAAAAAGGTAGTAAAACATTGTGGCCTTCAACACCATGGAATACATTTCTCTACATACTTTGGGCTTTTCTTATTTCAGCTTTCCAGAAATTAATCTGTACTGGGCTCATAGAAATCAAGGCTCCAGTTATATCCTGCAGATATAAGTAGTGTAATAAGCATCTTTACAAATTAAGCACAAATGCAGGAGGATATCCTCGATTTTCAGGCAGATTGCCCAGAGGATGGCTAGTATGCACAACTTCTCATTTTCCAGCCTGCATGTCTGGTGTTCCCAGCATGAATACCTTGTCAGAGTTTGGAAAGAATCAGTTTAAATACCTTGCTGGAGGCCACAGGAGCTTTTGCTACACTCTGAATGAAACAGGTCAAGGTCCACAGTGGAAGACTGGCAGAGACCTCATCCCTTATTACCAGCTTTTGCTGAATCCATGGGCTGCTTAGCCTGCTATACCCAAGCCAGGAGAAGCTCCTGAGATGAGAACTGCAGTTTCTGCCAGCTCCAGAGTCTGGCAGGCAGGGCAGGCACCACACCTCAAGGCAGCAGCTCCTTGGTCTGGCAGCTGTTTGCCCATGGATATGAGTCAGAGCCATGAGGTGCTGCTCAAATCTGACTCCTGAAGGCTTTGTACCTGGCCAACCTCTTAACTTGCGCAGTAAGTGATAAGAAAGGATAACACTGACATTATTCCTCCTAAGTTTCTTGCTAATGCACACTCACTTGAATGAAAGAGAAATTTAATCAAACTCTGAAGTCAGCCACCAATACAAATTCTTAATGGTTGTTTATTTATTATTATTTTTTTTTTAGCATTTCAAAGTGTATTCAGGAGCAAGAGAAGTGGTTGTAGGAACACCACTTGATTCAGTATCTCCGCTGAGGGCAGCAGTAGATCTTCAGACCAAAGCACGCCTTTTCTCTGCTACATAGGACTTCAAGCAAGGACTGTGGCCACATCTCCTCTTTCTCCTGCTCCACATCCCACCCTGGCACCCTTCAAAGGCCACCCCATGGCACCCTCCTGGCACTGCCTGCTGCCACCGGCCTGTCACCCCATAGAGCAGGATACCCTTGGCCACCAGCACACACCTGCCTCTCCCTTCCCCCAGCTGTGACACTACAGCAGTGCATATCCTGTGGTTAACACTACTCAAAGCATAGCTGGCACCCTTCAGTAGATGACGGTGGTTTTCTAAAGGCAAGCACAAGCTCTAAGGTGCAGGAAGTGCTGATCCACCCAGAGAGATGTGCAGGGCTCACCTCGTGTCCCAGCCCATCTCACTGCTGGGCATCAACAAGCACGGTGCCCCCATGGGGCATTCCTCCCTGCTTCATCTCCAGCAGGTCACAGGGTGGGCACTGCTTCCTCCCCACCCCATGCCCACAGCTTGGTTCTGCAGGAACAGTTCAAGGATATCTGTTCCAAAAAAATCACCAAAACAGCCTGAACAAGTGAAGCAAACAGAGCAGGTTAATCATTTGCTGTGAGGAGCTGAGCACAGCTTGCTTATCATCCCGGTGAAGTATGACCTGCCAGCCCTGTCTATCGCTGTCAAGCATTTTTTTCCCAGCACACAAGTAAGATTATTCCCAGTATATCACAGCAGACTTGAAGCAGCAACAGTAACAAGTAAATCTTGAGATGGAACAACTATGTAATTGAAACACCACTCTCAACAGAAGAGGCAAGTTGCTAATCTGCTGCTTCCTACTCCCTGCCTCAAGTATTGGACTTGATATAAGCACACTTGTGTGTGCACTATAAAACCCGCTTCCAGTGCGATATTAATATTTCCTGTTTCAACAGCACTCAAGTAGCTGCAAGCATGCTCTAACATAGCTCAGTCCTTTCTTTACCAAGAGACTTCAGGGGAGATGAGTCTGCTTCATACAAAAGGCACACAGAGAACCACTCCTCCCAAATGAATTATGTGCACTTGGTTAAACAAAGCAGTTAAACTTTTCAAGTTCTCATTCAGCAGTTTAATTATTAGCAATGTACAAAAGAGTAGCAGAGATAAACAGTGTGTTTGGTTGCCAAATTACGCCCATCAATAAAAAAAGAAAAGCTTTCTCATGAGCCACAAGTGCTACAGAAAGCATACACCCAACAGAATATATATGCATATGATACAGTTAAGCCTTTTTTTAAAGCTTTAAAAATCCATCTGTTTTCATTTTAAAAAATCCTATGGAACATTTACCAAAAGATTTTTTCCTATTCAGTTGAAAAATGGCCATTTGTTTCCCTGCACTTAATACAGACACACAGAAGTCATAGATTCTCAAGTTCAACATTTTTCTAAAAGTCACTGTTTTTCAAAAACTTTCACATCCTGCTGTGTTAAGGTGCAGTTTCATAAAGAAGCAGGGCAAACCCAAAGTGAAACGTAGCCTACGCCTATCTCCACAGGCAGGGCAGCTCTCAATGTTTCATGCTGCTTGTTTGCTCTTCTCTTAACACCAGAAAGAAGCAGTCGTGGGAGGGATGATCAGTAGCATCAACACCACCATCCTCACTGGATGCTAAGGTCACGTCTCCTCTGTATTCACCCACCTCAGACCCATAAAGCTGGTTTTCCAACTTCAATGGGTGAGATGAAGACTCCTTTACCTCTTGTCACAAGACGAGCAGGAGGGTACTGCCAGCTGCAAACCTCAAAGCATGCAGTGAAGCTAAGAGGAACAAGACTTCAGGATAAGTCTGCTTGATATTTCTTTGATATGTCTTTTCACACCTCCCTTCCAACAAGTTTGATGTTGCTAGTGTACCTAATTTCCCCCCTTGCTCATTCTGTAGGGACCTGGGCTCACTAACACAGGTACATTAATTCAGAAACTTTCAGCATGGAAATGCCTGAAATCCTTCCCAAATCCAGATGTTTGTGGCCTCGCTCAGTGTAGCTGTATTACATCCCTGGAACTGTCGTGAAGCCATTCAGCCATTTCTTACAAAATGTAAGTATTTGTTACCTCACACAATTTTCAGACAGACCAAACTGCAAGGTTTGAGGTTTCAAAGTGATAGGAAAGAGGCTTTTTCCTCAAGGATACACTGCTGTCTGATTTGCTGTATTCCTGCATAAAAAACTTCGCATTTAACTGATCTGGGAGGCACTTCTAAGAATTATACTTTTCTTCTTCATAATCTTCAATGGCAAAGGCATTTTCATCATAGAAATGGCTCGTCCTTTGAATTTTATTACAAGGCCCGGTTCTCTGCGATTCAGTAAGACTGCAATTGATTGTGTTGGGATTGAGAAATAAGCCAGGCAACAGATGTAACCAGGTTGGATAGCAGCTACATAAATCCAGTTGCATTGAGCCTGTTAACACAGTTTCTGCTGCATGAGCTACTTCCTTCTGCTTATATGATCTCACTTGAGTTTGTGCTGGACATGAACAACTGAAAAACTCAATGCAGCACCAAAGAAAACCTTTTACAAAGTCTTTATTTATTTAAGGCAATTGACAGCATGCAGAGTTGGAGGCACATTTCAACAAGCAGTCCATGAAGCCACAAAGGTTTGGCACTGATAGACAAAGAGAAGGCCCAAAGGCTTTTTTTCCTGAGGCCCTGTTTCTCCAAGGTACAGTGTTCACCCTGAGCTAGCACCGGAAAAGGATCCTCTTGCTTGGTTTCATTCAGCTATTTCCTGACTTTAAAGATGAAAATGATCAGCTACAAGGATCTTTTCCAGATGCATATCTTCGAGTAACTATATCAGCAAAACTTGAAACATAGGGCTGGCGTTTAAGTTAGGGATGTCTTCCCCATTACTTTCCCTTTGTATTATTAGGTCCCAAAGTACCCAAAGATGCTTTTCTCACACTAGTTTCCATCAGGCTACAAAATGTACCTGAGATTTGTATGCATCTTCCTCTCTAGCTGTCAAAATGAAGTGCTACTGGCAGCCATGCAGACTGATTCACATACTTCCTAGCAGAGAAGGGTCACAGTAAAAAGCTAACCTTCTTCAGAGCAACCTACAGCTTCTGCCAGGAGCTTAAAGCCAAAGTCAAAAGTACAAGTTAGGTTAAATGTTTAAAACAGTACTAGTTTGCTAGAGCAAGAAGCCTCAGCAATTTGATAGTCTAACCTGAACAACTTATTAACTCTTATGAGAAAGCCTGTATAGATGTTGTATTCCCATGATCCAAAGGGCAATTTTAGTTATACAGAGAACCTGCAACTTCTGCTGGGTTTCATAAGACATCAGATAATGCAAGCCTAAGTTTTCTAGTTGGAGAGCCTTTTCATTTTTTTTTCCTTCCTTTTTTTTTAAAAAAAATAAATAAATAAATAAAAATGCTTCCTCTCTTATCTCCAAAATGGCAAGCAAATACAGCATAGCTAAAGCATATTTGGTTTTCTAGAACTAAGAAATTAAATACATGCATCCCTACCTCTGATATCACCTCAGAAATGGCTATGGTTTGCAGGTATGTGTGTATATATACACACACATTTTTAAAATATGGATTATCAGCCCAGCATATGAGGAGCCTTTATTCAAGCCTACAGGAAAAAAAAAAAAAAAATGTCATCTCCAAGGCTCCTACAGGAAAAAAAAATCTAAAAAAATAAATAAAATGATAGTGTGATACAACAACCTCAGCTTCTCACTCAGGGAAGGACTGAAAAGCAACTGAAGCCTATGCAAGCAGACAGCATTGGTCAGAGGGAAGACAGCATCAGGAAAGCAATGAAGAATGCTCTCACCCACACCTGCCAGCGCCTTGGGACCAAAGGCCAAGCAGTGGGAGAGTGGCTACAACTTAACATACACCAAGTTCTCCCCGATCACTCCAGTAAAAAAAACTCAGAACTACCACTGCAAAGCATGAATGCTGAGATAAGAAGCCATATCTTCAAAATGACACTGAGCATGTTTATTGTTGACATCCTTTCCCAACATAAATAAGGGTGTGAGATTCTTAAGAACACCCCAGTCATCTTGGACAGTACAGTAATCAATAAACCATAGTGTCCAGCCAGGAACCAAGGCTTAAAGGATTGGCCTTTTGCTCCTTGTCAAAGATTCTTTGACCATATTGGACTTTATGGCAAACGCCACATGTCCAAATCCACAAGTCCCAAGAACCGCCAGACCAGATCTGCAGAGCAGATCCCATGCTTCTGAAGACCTGATGGGCACACCATTAGCACTTGAGAAGCTTTTGCACATCAGATGCATGGATAAAGCATCAGCACAAGGTCAAATCACCATGAAGCCCAGAGATTGTCCTCAGCACCACATCTTCCCAGGCACCGCTCCCATGACTGGACTCTGCCATACCACACAAACAATGGCACTTCAAGCTGGGATGACTGGGAGGTTAGCTTCAAAAGCAAACTTCATCATCGCTAGCATAGACACAGAGCATACATGGCCAGCAGCCACTCTAGAAAACATCAGTGCTAACCTTCAGCAACCTTCTCCAGAAAACATCATCAGCATGCTTTCAAAGGTCTCTGGGACACCCACCAGGTAATGCAAATGAAAAATGAAACCTATGGGCATGGTCTACAGAATGCACCACCTGGGGGGCATCAACAGAGGGAAGTGTTCAAGAGGGTGCAGGATCCTCCAAACCGAAGGTCTTGCTGTCAAGCTTTCACAGCTATCCTGGGTGGAAGTGGGTGGCCCCTAGCCTTGTGAAGGTTTTTGTGCTTCTATAAAAAATAGTTTTTTTTTAAAAAGTTTAAAAAAAAGTTTCCAGAAATGGCTATAAAAAAAGCTGCAATACTAAAACCTGAAAAGGTTTTAGTATTGGCATCAGACCACAGGATGCCAGAATTGCTATGAGCTTTGCAAATAATTTGCATGTTCACTTTTAGCAATGCCTACAATATCAGAGGCATTTCTTATCAGGATGGCAAAACCAAGGGCTTACACATCTCTGCCCAAAGGAGAAAATACAGCCCATGCAGGATCCCAGCAAACCACAGCAATGCTGAGAGGGCCCTGCAGCAAGCAGGAGGAGGAAAGCTGCTTCAGGGATTTTTTTTTAAATATAGGTTGGAGAAACAAATACACCTTGTCTGAAAGGAAATGCCTGGTACCTGCACTGCTTCTCACCCCACTCAAGCTGTAATTTGAAGTTATAAAGTTATAATGCAAAGTTATAAAATTGTAGAGCAAAGTTTTAAACTACAGTCCAAAATTCCGAAGTTATAATCCAGAAGTTATAAAGTTATAACCTGAAAGCTGCAGTTGCAGTCTGAAGTTGTGAAGTTACAACCCAACCTGATACCTACAATGCTGCATTGCATAGAGGTAAAACCCCGAGCTCTTGCAGGAACCTAAAGTCCTGGAGTTAAAATGCAGAACTACAGCTACAATCCGTTCAGAAAGCTTCAGGTTAAAAATAACAGCGATGATTCAAAAAATAAAAAAGGCAATAAAACAGGAGCCCGAAAACATGCTCCGAAGCCTGCCGGAGGTCGCCGCGAGCAAACCCAAGGCAAGCCGGAGCGCTGCGCGCAGCGCCGCTCTGCAACGGCAGAGCCGGCCGAGCTGCTTTTCTTTGCCCTCAACCCTCTCTTTTCGCACGAAAAAGAGCAGGCCGGCGAGGGAGGGGGGCGAACAACAGGCAGGCCCCGGGTGCCCCCCGCTCCCGCCGCCCCCCGACCCCACTCACAGCCATAGCGGGGCCGCTGCAGGGGCGCCAGCTCCTCATGGTGCATCCTGCCGCCGCCGGGAGGGACGGCGCCCGCTGCCGCCCGCCCTTCTTATGCGCCGGCCGCGCCGCGCTGATTTGCTGCGCCCGCGCCCGCGCCCGCCCCGCGCCGGCACCGGGGAGCGGGGAGCGGGGAGCGGGGAGCGGGGATGCGGCCACCCGGGGAGGCGCCGCGCACGGCTGCGGGGCGCCGCCGCACGGGAGCGACGGGGGGGCGGCGGGTCGGGGGGAGAGGAGAGAGGGGGGTGGGGGGGTATGGAGAGAGAGGGAGAGTAGAGGCAGAGTGAGGGAGAGAGAGGCAGAGTGAGGGAGAGAGAGGCAGAGTGAGGGAGAGAGAGGCAGAGTGGGAGATCCCAGCCCACCCACCCGTAAGAAGAAAGAAAGAGGGAGAGAGAGAGAAAGAAAGGGAGAGAGAGAGAAAGAAAGGGAGAGAGAAAGAGAGAGAGAAAGAGAGAGAGAGAAAAAAAAAGAGAGAAAGAAAGAAGAAGGGAGAAAGAGAGAAGGGAAGAGACAAAGAGAGAAAGAAAAAGAAAGAAGGAAAGAAAATACAAAAGCCAAGAAAGATAGGGAGGGGGAGAAAAAGAGAGCAAGAAAGAGAAAGAGAGAGTTAGAGAGGGGGAATGAGAGAGAGAAAGAAAAATAGGGAGTAATAAAGAATGCCAAAAAAGCTACAAAAAAAAAAAAAAAAAAAAAGGAAAAAAAATGAAAGGAAAGAAAATGATGAAATCAAATTAAAAAAAAAAAAAAAAGTGAAAAAAGAAAGCCAAGTATTAGGAAAAGAGAATAAAAGAGAAAAGAGAATGCTGAAGAAGAAAGAAAGGAAGGAAAAAGAGAAAAAAAAATAAAAAGAAAGCATAAAAAAAGCCACCAAAATGGGGAAAGGAAAAAAAGTTTAACCAAAAAAATAAAAAAAAAATGGGGGGGGGGAAAGAAAGAGTAAAACAAGTGAAGCCAATGAAAAATAATAATAAAAAATAATAAAAAATAAATAAATAAATTCTACCCCAAGTAGAAATAGCTAACCCACCTCTCGTCTTGCATTTTTGCAGAAAGGAGACTGTGGAGAGGGGTGAGAAACCAAACTTGGTTTCCCACTTGCAGTTTTGCTGATTTGAAACACCCTCACCCTCCACAAGCAGTGTTTTTGTTGTGCCAAGAAGCCACCACCACAATGTGCAGTGCAGTTGGGGCACCTTTGGAGCACGGTGTACCTGTCGGCCTCCCCCTCATTTCCAAGGTGTGGGAGCAGGGTGAATGCCCTCACTGGTGGCTTCCATGCAGGGTGACCCCAGTGCCCTCAGCGATGGCTTCATCTCAGGCAATGAACCAATAAAGCTTCTGGCCAAATGTTCACATTTTGTGGCTGGATGGTGGCCACTAGCTCCTGGGCAACCCCTGAAATGCACCAGAGCAGACTTGGAGGTCAGCAGTGCTGGAAGTGGAGGCACATTTTAGGGTTACACTGTGCCTCACAGGCTGCCTCTAAGCCTCCAGCACAAGGTTTGCTGGAAGACAGAAAGTGAAAGCAGTGTCCATGCACAGCCATAACCTGTCCTGCAGTGCGTGTGGGACACAAAGTCCCTGTGTGTGCTTGTAGTTTAGTGCACAGTGTCCACTTACCTACAGCTCTCAGCAGGTGTTTGCAGACTGTCCATCAGGTTTCAGTCATCTCTGTTTCACAATAAAACCATGCTATCTCTACAGAGCCTCCTTTGAGCTTTTCCACCGGTTAGAGGATGTCTGCAGGTTGTTTGCAAGGCCTCTTGTTTTGTTCGTTCCATCTTTAGCATTGCTGGGAATGGCTCATGAAGGGATGAAAACATGCTGGAGGGAATGGACATTTCTGGTAGTAATTAAAATACAGATTATACAGGATGAAAGGGCTGGAAGAGTGCAGGAGAAAAATGACACCCAACAGGAAACAAATTTACCTTTACTGAGGTCATTTTAATTTTCTCAACTCCCTGAAGCAAAAGGTGATGACTTACTGTAAAGGCATGCAGGGCAGACACAGGTAGAGCTGCAGTCCTCACTAAGCTTTCTGAACACTTCTGAACACTTTCTGAACACATCTTTTAAACAATCGCCCATATATTTTCTTCTGATCTTAGACCCAAACCAACATGGAAAACATTTCGGTTAAAAGTGGATATGAGTAAAAGACTAGAAATATTTTATTTGCTGTAAATTACCATTTTGACTGATTTTTATAATGTTATACTCAGCCAACGTCAAGAATGTATTGAAGTACACTTTCACAACCCAGTTTCTTTGTTCTTTAGCCTTTGCTGTGTTGTGCTGCTCCCTCGTTCACTGTAGTTGAAAGAACAAGGGTGTGCACGGCCATAGTGCCCCCTGCACACACTTTGACACCATGACTGAGAAAACTGCCTTGTTTCCTTGTCTTCCAGCACCTGCAACATGTCCTCTCCATCCTCCTCCCCACAGGCTCCCCACGCTCACTGTCACAGGGACTCAGCAAATCTATCCCGTGGAAAAACTACTTTTTTTTTTTTTTTTTTTTCCTCTTGGTAGGGTTATTTCTTAGAAATGCAAGTGCCAGCAGGGAGCAGGGGGTACCCAGGGGTTGAACATAAAGGCCAGAGTGGGGGGAACTGAGAGGGCTTTTTGGCAGCATCAGCCTCCGTAATGCTCACAGAACAGCAGGCACGGACGTGAGCCAAGTGCTCCCAGCAGGAGGTTAGGCAGGTGGGAGAGTGCTGGAGTAATAAGCGGTAGCCATGCGGGTTTGTGCACGACCTTTCGCATCGGATTTGTTAATCCTCGGTTTTCTGACTCCATCAGCTGTTGGCGGCGTGAAGGCTCAGACAACTCCGGCAGGAACAAAGCGGAGGGGGCAGCCTGCCCCGGGAGCCGGGGCTGTGCATCCCATGGGGAATCGCACCTCCCGCACCTCCCCTCTTCCTCCTTCTCTTCCTCCTCCTCCTCCTCCCCAGGGGGAGCCCGGCTGCGGGGGCAGCGCGCTGAGCTCGCCCGGCTGCGGTCAGCTCTGCCAAAGGACCGCAGCCTTTGAGTCAGCCCGAACCTCTGGGTATGGCTCCGTATTCTCTCCTAAGTCCCTAAGTGCTCGGCTCTTACGGTTACTAAGAGGCAGGCACTTAAGAAATCACTGTAGCCAGCTATCTAGAGTAAATGTTTGAATGCGAACATTTCCTGTTCGCAGTCCAGGCCCTTTAATGGAGCTTGAGATCAATGTCCTCGGCGCACTATCAAGGGCATCATGCTGTGAGTAAGGTGTTTCTTGCCGCATTCCTGCCGGCAAGAAACCTCCTGCTCCGACCTACGCACCTGCCTGCGAGTGAAGCAGAGCTTGCACACCCACGGGGAGCAAGCACATGAATAAGTAAGCCCCGTGTGACCAGGGGTGCCACTTGACGTATTTTCAGAGGCAGCTGCGCACTGCTCCACATCTAACAGGGAACCAGTCTGAAGGAAAACTGAGGAAAGGGAGGAATTTTGCACATCTCACTGACTGCGGCTGGATCTAAAAGCTGCAGTGGCCTATGCTGTGCTGCTTCATGCTTCTTGTCCTGTTGTGTACAAAGGGATTTCAGATGGAGAAGGATATTGATATTTGAAATTCTTGGGTGGCTTATGTAGCAGTGACGCAAGTACATGCAGGTAATTAGAGACACTAGGCTTTTTGTTGGAAACAGCAGCTTTAATGACACTTTTTCTGTGACAATGCCTTTATTTTATTTGTAAATTGTTCTCCTTGTCTGACAGCATTTTTCCTACAGAAAGGAAAACTGCATTTACTGGTTTTAGAGATCTTTTTTTATTTAAATATTTTTCTTCCTGTTAGTGCATTGCTGAGTGCATTTTAATTTTTACATGACAGAAATTCTGGACTGAGTTCACTCTGGTGAGCAGGGGGGAGTGCAGCTTCTGTGGCAGGGCAGGCTGAGTTCCTGCATCACCATGGGGAAGGAGATTAACTCCAGACAGGCTCCCAGGTACTGCAAGAACTTTTCCAATTGTTTGCTTTGTGCAGCTAATGAACATCTAACAAGCTGTGCCACACTGCTGCTTGTATAGACCAAATTGCAATGTGGCATGACCAAAAGTGTCTGGCCACACTTTTTCCTACCTGTGCAGAAAGCATACCCAGGGTCCTCCTGGGCAAATGCAAGAGGAAGTTCATTGCATGGGCTGCTAGAAAATCAGAGGCGCTCAAAGGGAGGGTGACTCATGGCAGCACAACTTGCTCCCCATAAACCAATGAGTGTTCCAGCAGGAGCACCATGTAGGTTGTGGATTTATAGTTTTGGGTAAATTGCAGTGGAAAGGACACAGGCAGTGCTTTTGTTAATCAGATAGAAAGGTTAAGAGGTACTCAAGCAAGAGGTGCTCAAGGAAACATGAAGAAACACCAAAACAGGAACTGCCCTCCATGCAGCTGCTGTGCAGCACTATGGCCTTCAGTAATTCTTGCACGGAGGGGAATCATCTGCAGGGATTAGCATGGGGAGCTGGGCTGGGCTGCAGCCTATCCCTCAGCACAACATCCTTGTTATGCATTTTTTATTGTCATGAGGTAAGCAAGTAAACAAATAACCAATCACATAACTGGCCTCAGAGATCCCAGAAAGCAAACAAACAAACAACAAAACAAAACAAAACAACAAAACAAAAAAAGCACAACTAGCCTTAATGGCAATGCTGTGGCTGCCATGGTCATGAAAGAACAGTGAGGAGCAGTGCTTGCCTCTGCTCCCTTCCTTTTGTGCCTGGACAGCATGATCCTGTCTTGTGGTTCCTCTCTTGGGTGTCCCCTTCAAATGCGTGAGGGTCTGTCATCCCAGAAGGAGCTCTTGTTTAAAAGGCAGGCTAAGCTCTAGCTAGACTGAGGATGTGTCAAGTCAGAAACACCATAAACAACTGTAAGAAAGTCAGCTGTGGAAGTAATTCAAATACTGTGGCAAAAAAAAAAAAAAAAAAAAAAAAAAAAAAAAAAAAAAAGATGGGTGGAATGGAGACCCAGAGCAGAAGTGCTGAAAACATTTTTTCAATATCAGCAGCATCGGCTCCTTTCAATTAAGGAAGTGACTTTAACTTCTCAGCAGAACTGGCACAAAACTGAAGGCAACACTGATCAACAAAACACAATGCCTGGAAGAATACATTCCTCAGATTTTGTTATGGTTTCTAGGGCAAACAAAAGCAGCCAGAAATAGGTCTGTTGGTCATCATCCTAATAAAAATAAATAAATAAAAATTAATAACAGTTTACATATTTGTAATTGGAATAGAAAAAGCAGTTTCAAAAACTTAAGAAATAGTTCATGGGATGGAATGAAAACAAATGTGGGTAGCTTTGATAAAGCTAAAATTTCAGATGAACGAACCAGAAGCATAAGTGTATAAAAATGTGCACAGTAACTTTTTTTTTTTGCATGGCACTGACACCTGAATAATGAAATGATGGAGAAATTATTTCAGTGTCAGGAATCTTTCATCTTTCTACTGCTTGAAAAACTCATGTTGTTTGCTCTAAAGCAAAAGTTTCCAAAGAGAGATGGTACATAAGCATCTGAATGTATGTTGTTCTGAGGAAAAGAACATTTCTAGACATGGTGCTCTGAGAGGCAGGCTGTAAGTACAGACCTGAAAATTCAAAAGACATGTACCTTCCAGCGTTTTTGTCAGTAAAACTTCGTGATTTCCAAGTTAGTGTCATGAATCCACGGATTTTTGATTTCAGATAGTGACCCCTTGGTGATGGCTATGCTGTGATTCGGCAGTGATTCTTCCCAGGTCCTGCACTGTGTGCACAAACTGGTGAAAAGCTCATGCACAAGGCTGACTTGAAGCATCTTTCAGACATTGTAAAGTACATACATGACCTGCTTAGGTGTGGGAACAACTTGCAGAATTTCTTAATGGAGACCTGGAGGAAGGAAAACTGCCCCTGAGACTAGCTTGCTGGCGGGACTTCAGTATAGAATTAGAACTTTAAACATGTGTTACAACCATGACTGTGGCTATAGGTGCCTGATGTAAATACTGGCATATGTTATTATTATTGGGGCCACACCATTAACTCAGTCATGGGACTGGTATGAGTTAATGCTCCCAAAAGATGACATTTTTAGGAGCCAGCTCAGCTCACAAGGAGCTGCTTAATTATAAATGAGTGGTGTGTCCTGTGGTGAAAGTGAGAAGCAGTCGTGGGATGACAGTAATGTGCTGTACCATACCTTGTAGCATTTGCCACCAATTACTTCATTTTTGCATCATAGACCTTCCTAAGGTGCCTTTCTAAGGGTATTTGTGTATGCCCATTCTCATCAGGAGATGGATCCCTCTGTTTTTCCCATTGAACTTAGAGTCCTGACGAAGCTTGGTTAAATCCTACCTGCCAAGGTACCTAGGAAGCCAGTTTCTCTGCTCGAACAGTTTATTGTTTTTTTTTTTGTTGTTGTTGTTGTTTTTGTTTTTTAAAGTGTTTGTTCAAAATGCATTGGACAAATGCCCTGGATCCTGCAGAAGTGGCATGAGTTTTGCAAGGCAGAGGTTGAAATCTTTCTGCAAGGACTTTGCCAGAAGAGAGCTTTTTCCATTTGTCTGTTGGAATAAATATTTATTCATTTAACAGAATACTTTGGAGTGGAGTGACCCTCCTTGTCTAGACATAATGAATAGCCATAAAAACGAATTCAGAGCTGTTTGAAAGCAGGGAACATCTGTGCCCGTCTGCAGTTTGCAGATTCAGCAAAACGCATTCTTTACTGGGTTGGATGTAGCAGAAGTAAAAATCTTGATCATTTCCTCACGTTATCCACAAGTTAGGTCTGTTTGTGGCAGTGTTTTTTGTTGTTGTTGTTGATTACTTTTGGAGGGGAGAGGGGGAGGAGAAGGGGCTGGTTTTGTAATGTCTTTTTGTGGTTGCAAGTGGTTAGCAATGTTTCCACTCCGCTAAAAGTCCATGCATTATTCACTCATTAATGTATTATTTATTTATTACTCTCCGGGCAGGGCACTAGGGCACTAGGAGCTCTACATTTACAGGAGACTGACAGCTAAGGCAACCCTACAACTATTTCCTGTCTGCCAACAGTTGCCCCACAGATAAAGCATAGACTGAACTCCCATGGATTTCCACTAGACTGGTTCGGGTCTTCTTATTTCCACCACTTTTCCACTGGCACAGCTCCAGTCTTTTGAAAAGCTCCTCATTATTCACATTAGTGTAAAAATGAAGAACACGTCTGAAAGACTGACAAATTCAAGCTCTAGAAGGCAAAGCGAGAAAAGCTAATTCCAGCATCTAAGACCCTTCACAGAAAGGGTCAGCAGCCTCCTCTTATTTAAATCAAAATGGCCTCGGTTTGAATTCCTTTCCTGGAAGCAGCTTTACTGTTTTTCTAAGCCTCAGACAACCAGATCTCAAAACAGTTGCAGCTGTAAAATTAAAATCAGCAACTGAAATTCCATTTAAAAATTAACCTGAAGCCATGTCCCAAGCTTGGGACAGCAAGCCCTGGGATGCTGACACTGGTTTATTGGGGAATGCCAGTGATATTTGCAGAGAGGCCCAGAGCTCCAGACTTGCTGGAGGGAGCCTGGAAACCTGCCTGTGTCAGGCACATTTGGAGAGCATGTCCTGGAGACCACCAACAGACCCCTTTCAGAGAAGTCTGCATTCACGACAGGATCAAAAGCCACCAAGATAATTGAAAGCACTGACAGGGAGGAGGTAGGCAATGGACATTTTCTGTAACTCGTTAAATGTCTCTTCTTGGTGACTGCTTACTGCTGGAAGACTTCCACAGTTCTATCTGCAGTGTTTCATCTGGGAGACAATACATTTCTGGTGAATACAAAGCTCCTGTAAATGCTCTGGTTGGAGTTGACCAGGTGACTCTGTGCCATGTTACCCTCCCCCAAATGAAGGGCTACGTGCTTGTGGGCAGAAGTAAACTGGACCTTGGCTCAGGATATTTCACTTGCAAAGTGTGCGTTCACCAGGCACTAAGTTTACCTGCAAGTGAATGATCTCAGACTGCAGCTGTGCAATGGTAGCTGAAACTCTGCAAGCATAATGTTCACATGATCTTTTCTGATCTTTTTCATTCTTCATTTTTCCTCTTCCACCCGTGGGTCAAATTGGAAATTGCACTGTATCAACGTGGAGCTTTGTTTTCATTAGCTACTGGCTTCTGCCGTAAAATACTGACACGTGGTTTCTATGTGCCCATAAATTCTTCCAGCGTCCTTAACAATTATGTATTTTGTATGTATTGTGGCTTGCAAAACATGGTATAACAGCCCTTCCAAAGACAGGTTAAAGTCCATGCTAGCAGTATAATAATGACATACCTGTAACTCAAGAGTATGACAGTATCTTACTGTTCCTTTGTCCCATATCAATGTTTGATAAAGCTAGTGGCCTATTATTATTATTATTATTATTATTATTATTATTATTATTATTATTATTATTATTATTATTATTATTATTATTATTATATTATATTATATATAAGTACATTTATATAATATATATTATTTATATATATATTACATATATATTATAATTATTAATTATTATAATATTATAATGATAATAATATTTTGTTTTGTTTTATTTTGCTTTATTTTATTTTTTATTTTTTTATATTCACCCATTTATTCAGATTTAAAAAGCTGTGATTCTGCCTAAAGGCTGAAAAGGCAAACTCCTATGGTACTCTTGAGAACTGGGCTGCTGAATGTGCTCAAGGGGCCTCAGCTTGTTTTCAGTAATTTTTTTTTTTAACTCATAATGAATAAAATGGCAGGCGAACAAAACATAGATAACAGTTCACCAAGGCTCCAGACCTGATGGATGGGAAATAAAGCTGGGAAAAAGAGATCCTAACTGCTATGTAATCCTAAATACCAGGAGGATTTCCTTTCACATGATCTAGCTCTACCGCCAAGGCTGAAAAACACTGTTTGTAGGCAGACTCTGGAGTTTGCAAGGAAGCCATTGGAAGAGTATGCGCAATTAGCCATTAAAGCCAAATGATGGAACAAATACAAGAGTGCACTAATGACAACATTTCCAGGATGCTGGAGAAGGTTAATTACTCTTAGTTTTATCTGATTTCTAATTCATACACTCTGTAAAGTCCACCAGCTGGTCTGACTGCAAACCTAAGAATGTTTTAATTTAAAACCAGGAGCTCCTTGAGATTCCCATTATTATGGGGTTTGCAGTTTGTATGGACTCATAGGAGACAGGTCCTGAAGAACACCGTTTTCCTTCTCTGGTAACATTTGTGGTTGTCGTAGTAGTCTAAAGGCAGTGGAGGGTAGGCGAACACCTGAAGGGAACATGTGGCCTTAGGTGTTAGTGCTCAGAATAGTCAAGTGAATGTTACATGATTTCAGTCTCAGTTTAGAGTTCCTTGGGTGAGGAGAAGAGGGAACTCCAAGAGGAAAAGAACACAACAAATTCCTCATTGTGGCCCTCCAATTCTCTTCTTTCTTCTTGTCAAGTGTGTTTGCTTTGTTCCTTTAGTACATGAATTTATCTTCTCATTTAATGAATTGTCAGTGCTGGAGGATGAATAAGGAAGAAAACAAACATATTATAAAGCAACAAACTGCAAAATTCACAATTCAGAGCTATTGTAACCACTTATAAAATCACTGCTGTTCTGCAATCATCCCACTCTTTCTATTATCATTATTTTATAAAAAAATAAACAGGCCATTTGACTGTAAAGTCCTGTAGGAGAATTTAGGTTTGATCTGTAGCCTAAGTTATATCTGATCATAAGCCAGACAAAAGCCAATCAACATTTTAAAAGTTTACAGCAAACATTGAAATGTAATTTAAATGTGAAAACCACTTCATTCTTGTAGCTAATGATTCTTCAACATGTATTTTTTCAGCATGGGATGATTTGCTTGAGGGGTACTTTGACAATTTCCCATTCTATAGTTAGAAGTGCTAGCCTGGCTTGTCTGATGGAAAACAAAATTTAATTGAAGGATTGGTAAGGCTGATACAGGTTTGGCTTCTTTCCAAGGTTGAAAACATTGCCTGAATTGGTTAGCAAAAGAATTTCCAAATGTAGGGTTTTTTTGGATATTACTACTGCTGGTGGCAGAATCAACTTCTGTCTCCAGGCCTAAATGTAGGAACAGCATACAGCTTTCTGAGAAGAATTCATATGGCCCTTTGTAGGAGGCAGAGTACCCTAATAAATACAAAGGAGAGCTCTCGGTAATACAGTTCTTGGTGTCTTTCCAAGCCCTTTTGCGTATGTAACACCAATCTGCTAAAGTAAGACACACTCGTTACTGCAGTATTAATTGGACCAATTAGGTCCACTTCGAGAGTGAAAAGTAACGATGTAAAATCCACCTGTGTGTTTTCTGCAGAAAGAGTGCATTCACCTGAATCCTATGAAAGTTTATGTATAGCAACACCAGAAAACATACAGAATGGTACAACTTCCAGTTCAGCTTTAGACTATCAGGACAGTATATAAAGAGCTTTGAGACATGTTTCTTTTTTCAGTTTTCAAGGTTTAGTGCTGCAAAAAAAGCTTCAGATATGACTAATTACTGTCAGGAGTGGTTTGGACTGGATACTGATCTCACATAGGCCTAGTATATCACGTGTATATCTTTACAGTTGTGGTGGATTAATAATAATCATAGTCTAGCTAGCACCCTAGCAGAAAGAGAGGCATATGGATGATGTGCATGGTCTCTTAACATTTTGTCTCCTGTTGCTGCACACCACAAAATGGCATCTTCTTGTGTTATACTTGCATCCATGTTCTCTACATACTTCTCTCACACAATGCATATACACACATATGCATGCACAAATACAAACACTGCTCTAAATTAATTGTATAGTACTCTGAATTAAACATCACCTTTTTCTAGCGTAGCTGTGTCAGCCAGGAGTATATTTTTCTCCATTTCATCTGAATATGCTTAAGTCTGCAAGATTCATCAAAGAATTGCACTCCTATAAGCAGAAATGTCCTTTATGCAGAGTGATGTGCTCTATATGCAATACTGCTCTAAGCTCAGCTGACACAAGATTCCCCTACTATGAAGGTTTCGGATGAAGTTTCTGAAAGGTATCTATGAAGAGTATGTGTAATTCTTCTACAACACTCACTTTTGGGTTGTTCTTTTATTGTCTGAACAAAAGATCTTGATTTCTTCCTAGAATGAGACTAGGAGACCCAAGTATAAAACCTTTTATCTTTGTTAGAAGAAGAGACCAGTATATGGTTATACTTAATAAATTAGGAAAGTTTTTTTCTTCACTGTACCACATATAGAAGAAATCTGTCAAAGTCATCTATCCTTCATTGCTGGGTTTTGCAGACAGTGCTCTACATAAGCCCGCCCCCTCCCCCCCAAAAATAATAATAATAATAATTTAAAAAAATCTTAAATTCACATGTAGCTTATTTTTTCCCTATTGGTTACACAGCTGAAGAAGCTCACGTGATTTGTTAAACTAATTGTCTGTTCTGAAATATCTACATTTGGAAATATATTCCTGATACAATGATGGAGATGACAGGTTTTTTTATAGATACCACATTTGATCAATTGAAGCTTTCCTGAGTTTCTTAGTGACCAAATGTGATAAAGAACTACTGTTGTAGTGCTGCTTTCTCTCTCTCTCTTTCTCTCTCTATTTTTTTTTTCCTTTGCTGGGTGCAAATTTCTTGGAGAACCAGAGTTTACTGTACAAGTTCTTATTGGCTTTTTGGATGCACAGATTATTATACATTGTGGCAGTATGCTTTTCACACAGTTTCGGTAATAAAACATCCTTGCAGTGCAGTTATGTAGTGAAAGAACAGATGTCTATTTTGTGTAATTATATATTAAATATATATTATTATATATAGCATTAAAAATGTGAATCCCAAATGGTTATCTATAGGAAAACCTTGTCTTTTGCAACCATAGAAAATTCTACTCTTTTTAAATTGTCTTTTACCTTTCTTTAACTTTATTAACTTCCACATTTTCTTTCAATGCATATTCTACTTCTATTACAGACACTAAGGATGAGATACATAAAGAGTTTTCATAAAAGAGCAAACTGAGTAAAAAACACTGTTCTGAGTATTTTGTGGGTAGTCAGGAATGATGTTCTGCCTGTTATCACACCTGATGTGTATTCATTGCACAGAACAAACAAATCTTTATTTTAATATAGCAGAGCAAAAAATGCCCCTTTATTAATCTGGTGTATACTAAATAACTTTTCATTTGTTATATGGATGATAAATAATTGGCAGATTTATTTATAAACACTTCCATGTTTTATAGATTTATGCTGTACACAGTCATCCTACACACAGCATGCCCTTTCACAAGTATACAGACAGCTTTCCTCAGGGGACTTAATTAAAACACTTGGTCAAACATTTTGGTAGTTGACAATTTGACACAGAGGAGTATACTGGAAAGATGAGTTCATAAGTGTACCAAATGGACTTAAAATGAAAAATTTGGAACTCTGAAAAAAAAGAGAAATTATCAATGCACCTGCATGCAAACACATATACAAATATTGATGACTGTAACCTGCATTACAGGAGATTGCACACAGGAGGAAAGAAAATCAAATAATAAGAATTAAATAAAAAACAACAACCAAAAAACAGAGAGGCAAGGACCATTGCCAAGATCTTGCTGCAGATTCTGAAAGTAAACATGTATAAATGGGAATTCAAAATATCTTATTACTGTAGAAAAAAATATGTACATGTTTTCTCACATGAAGAAATAGAGAATGTCAGAAATGGTTATGAATTTCTTGACAACACGTGCACACTAGCACACCTGCACTTTTGTACACTAAAGACAGTTTGAAAAGCTATACTCCCAGTTGGCCTAGACCAGTTGGCAATTTCAGTGGAAGGTTAGCAGGAGAAACTGAGAGCAGAAAATAGCTCATGAAAAACTAGGAGATGACACACTTTTTCCTTCTGTTGCTCAGCATTAGGATATGCTAAAAATTTTTAAGAAAATCATTAACCTGACAATGCCAATAAATTACACTGAAGAAAAAGAACTCTACTCTCACTAGACTGACTTCTGCATGTTATTACACTGTGAAGGAAACTGCCCACTTTAAAAAGGATCTGCTTAGGTACAGTAAAATGACATATTTTTGAGGCCAGGTAAAAGATACAGTTTAGTTGTCACTGTTATGCAGTTGAGGGTAAAACAGCTAATTTTGGAAAGACTTCATTTTTATTTTTTAATATACCATTCTATAGAAAATAGCTAAAAGAAGCTGTCAATTGACTCATTAGGCTTATAGCGTTGAATGCTGTTAAAAATCCTTTTATTGGTTGGGAAATGTTACACTCATAGGGAAAAGCCAGGGTTTTTAAACACGAATAGCTTTATTCATGTTGAAAAAATGAGATAAATGAACATATTTCTCTCACAACATAAATTTCCACATGCCAGTATACACAATCATGTATTTAATACATTCACTTTTTGATGAAAAAAGCTAAGAAAGCTAATATCCCCATCTTGCAA
The DNA here is from genome assembly GCF_964035555.1 of Netta rufina. Classification (NCBI taxonomy): domain Eukaryota; kingdom Metazoa; phylum Chordata; class Aves; order Anseriformes; family Anatidae; genus Netta; species Netta rufina. Next base: position 22,179,289 of record NC_140126.1, read on the forward strand.
GTTACAATATTGATTTAAACATGGATCAGCTTACACACACATCACTAGATTCATGTAACAGTTTGTAATATCATAAAACACAAGGAAGACAATAAACGCAGTCACTAGCAGCTTGGTGCATTTATTTTTCTCTTTATAAATGAGCTGGCTTTCCTGCAGCTCTAATTTTGTACCAGTTCTCATTTTTGTTTCAACTGTCAGTAAAAACTTTGATTATGACTAGTGAAGCACTAATGAATCAGTGGGCATATTAGAGGGGCACAAAGAAACTGGAAAGACCTTCAAGGTTTTGGACACAAAAGATGAACGGAGGCTGGCTTTTTTATTTTGTTTTGCCTTTTTTTTTTTTTTTTTTTACTTTTGTAAGATCTCTCTCCAAATCTTGATTTTTCTCTTTTTCTTTATAAACTATTAGTTTTAATCAATGTGTACAAATTTCCAGAACGATGTACTATCACCTGCTGCTATGTTAAATATGGACAGCAAATTTCTGCTTGAAACAGTCTATTCACGATGCCTATTAGAAGCCACATGCTGCAGTATTACTCATTAAATACAGGTTTTGCTTCTGGAAAGACCCAGTACTTTATAAAAGTCTTATTAGGTGACTATTGCCACCTTTCACACATACCCTTTCTGAAGGTTTGATATAGGCTGGTGCTTAGTTTATTAACTCAGAGAACACACTAAAAAAAACAACCAATCAAACCCACCACCACCATCATCACCACCACCAATTGCTTGCTTCATGGCGTTTTTTTCTTTTTTCTTTTGTTTGTTTGTTTGTTGTTGCTTTGTTTTGTTTTATCCTACTATTTGTTTATTTATCTTACTATAAAGCAGTTAGTTTTCCTATAGGAACTATACACTGTTAGCTCCTCTGAAATCAATATGCCTTTTCTTCTAGTGATTTCTTAGTTCTGTAGGATGTGTGCACATACCTGCCAGGGGAAGCATATGTCAACGAATGAGTGTTCTTAAAACAAGGAAGGAGTAATGTAGTGGATGCCAGAGCTTTTGAAAGAACTCTGTCTACCCTCACTGCTCTGTGCGCGCACAGGCGTGCATGTGCTGCTATTTTCACCCTGGATTAACTTGAATTATAACTGGAATTAATTTATAATACACTAACTACTGTAGTAGATCCTTGGGGATGTTAATCATTAACTAAAAGACACCCTGGACATGGCTCTGTTTCAGGCTGGTCAAAGATTGCTGATAAGAGCAGCAGTAAACAATCGAATAACCACATTACTAGAACAACGGCAGCCATGTATGCAGAAACAGTGGAAAGCATATGCTACAGGAAGGCACAGACATTTTCTCATACATTACACAGAAGCTAACATGTTGAGATCCACTTGGACCTTTTTAAAGGATTTCTATTCGAATAAGACAAAACTCTAGCTTTTCAGGATTTAAAATATCTGAGAGTGCTGTTTCTCTCAGTCACTGGGACAAAAAGAGTTCATCAGTATCACAGACGAACAGAATGGCTGAGGTTGGAAGGGACCTCTGGAGGTCATCCAGTCCAACTCCCCTGCTAAGCAGGGTGACCAGGATCATGTCCAGGCAAGTTTTGAGTATTTCCAGAGAAGGAAACTCTACAGTTTCTGTGGGCAACCTGTTCCGGTGCTCTGTCACCCTCACAGCAAATTGTACTGTCTCACTGTTTTGAAAAGTGTGTCTGCAGGAAGGCTACGGCTAAGTCAAATTTTATTTTTCAGACCATTTCACCTGTTCTTTTCCAATGCTAGAAAGCTAATTGACAGCTAAGATGAATTTTGGCGTCTCAAGACTTTTATGCATGAGGAAGTAAAATGTTTTGCACAAGGAAATGAACAGAATGTTATTTGTGTTCAAAGAATAACACATAATGCAGAAAGTAACACTTAGATCAAGAATGAGATGAGAATATGATTTATAAATCTTACATTAACCTGTCTTTGTCTGTGTGTGTGCGTGCATGTATACATACACAAACTTGTGTGTCCACATATGTATTCACCTATAATGATGTAATACTTCTGGTTTACAATCTACAGTATTACAGAGCTGCAGGGTATAACTTAAAGAAAACAGCTTCCCAAAATAAAAAATAATGGAACACTACACCTTGAAATATTACTATTAGCAATTTGATTCCCTTTCATTATTTTCCCCACCCTCTTCTTTTGAAAGACCACATTTTAAACATGTAAAACAGGTCCTACAGAAGATGCACAACTGACTTTTGCCACATAGACAGTGGGGGACAGGCATATATTTACAAGACAGATATTCAGAGGATATAGGGCATATTTTATAGGTTAGAATACATGCAGTATTATCAGAGATAAATGCAAGGTGATGAATCTAGCTGTAGACAACATGAAACTCGGACAATATGTAAGATACTGACCTCTTACACTTGCAATGAGTTATGAGTGCTGTCCGTTAGCAGCAGGTACCTTCAACTTGCTTGGACAGAACTATTGGTAAAAACTGAGTGGCAGGTGGTAGATGTCCAGAACTGGACAGTAAGACAGTGAGCAAAAACATGGACTGTGGCAAGAGTGATGAAACACAGACTGCCAGCAATTTTTCTCTCTCACTTGCAGACTGATGTGTCTAGCTATAGCTCAGATGAAGGTGTTGAGATCCAGCATATGAGTGAGATCTCTGCAGATCCTCTCAGTTATGTGGCATTAAAATGTGTATTCATGAATATTCTCAGTGGAAGGGACAATATTATTTTGTGTAAGGCAAATAACTTCATTGGTAAGTAGCTTCTTTCTTTGTTTTGTTTTTTGGACTGTGCATAGGTAAGGAGCAAACAATATGGTTTAGGTCTTTGTCAGGCAAAGAGTGTCATTAACACTGTAAACACAGACAGCAATTACACCTGTATTTTTTCCCATTCTGGGGAGTACTTTCGTTCTACTCATGTTTCTTGTGTGTGTTGTGAGAGTAGACTGCCAATAATTAATGTTTTATTCATTTTTATTTACAGAGGATGTACTCCATGGCCTAGGAAGCGTGGCTATCTATTACAGGCCAACATCTTTGGAGATGACTCAACCTAACAACATATCAGAAAAAAAATATTTTTCAGGTTCAGTTTGTCCTTTTCTTGTTTCTGACATGCTTAATCACTGCATCAAAGAAAGGTCCTGAATGCACATGAAGTTCTAAGAAAGGTCCTGAATGTGCACAATGGTCTATCTGATAATCTTACAGCTTTAGAGTATGATTAAATATTGAAGCATCTTTCCTTTGCATGAAGAAATAGGGTATTCACCATGGCAAGAAAGGCAGATAATAATTGATAAAGAAAATAAATTTGTATCACCTAGTTCATTTGAGTAAGATGTAAGAATACTAGAATAAGAGTAGAAGAAAGCAAGTGAGGCTGATTTCATCGTATGGTGTGACTCAATGAAGGTAAGTGAAGGTAAAAGAGATCTGTGGGTAGCATTATAAATTGGTGTTTTCTGTTTAATTCAGGTCCTGAGCTAAGTTCCAGATTCACTAATATGTCTTTGCTAATTCCACATCACTGCTTGATCCCTGTCTTGCCAATCTACATACAGAAGTCTGTCTTTTCATACTCTTTTTCCAAAACTAACAGCCTTGGAAAGTACTAATTCAGGCAAATACTTAATATTTTACAGTGAGTTTAATGAACAAGTGTGCAGGGAATGCAGAGGAAAAACAGTCTTTCAGACTAGCTTTCTTCTGGAATATGGTTACTGAACATGTGTTTTCTTTCAAGACTCTGGAGGAAGTGCAGCATTTCTGTTTTCACTTCTTGTATCTTTAACCCCCTGAGTGCAAGGATTCATTTTTAACCTTCTGATTGAAATTTCAATTGCATTTCCAGGTTACTAAACAGGAAACATGGCTTGTAGCTATATTAGAATGATCTTTTTAGGATCATCTTTTTTAGGTAAAGAGGTGTGACTGGATGTAAGCATCACTTCCTGACTTATGACGATCATTTTAAAACTCACAGTAAGGAAGAGAATATAAATCTAGCACACAGAGTCTGTTTGTTTGAGGCGCTGAGGACTATACTATACTGCTAAGAATTGGAATTAGCAGTAATGTTCCAAGAGTAGGCCCAGGGAGTTATGTGAAGTTAAGGCTACATTGCAGAAAAAGAAAAGAGAAGAGAATAATATTTCCTTCAAAAGGAGCTGAGCTAAGTTCACAAACAAGAAGATTCCTCCATATTTCTACACACTGAACTGAAACAGCTGAAGGAGCCAAAAAGGACCATTCTTAGAGGAGATTCCTCCTACATGTATTGGTTCAGCCTTCTGGATATGTAGGGAAATGTGGAGTCTCATTCCCTCAAAACAAACAAACAAACAAACAAAAAAATATATATGTATAATTGCCTGAAGGAGTTTGTTTTCCACTTTTTTTTTTTTTTTTTTTAAAGAGATTACCAAATCCTAATGGTGAGTGTCAAATCTTATTGCTGAATGTTACTATGAAGCTAGAAGCAAGAGCATGAGCATTGAATTTTAACTATTTGTAGTTGGCCTTTGGGTAAGAAATGCAGTTTCAGATAAAAGGAATGGAATGGCAAGAGAAGAAAGGTAGCAAAGGTTGACTTAGCAGCCATGGCTGCCCCACTCTTCTGAGAGGATTACTAGAGGATCCATCAGGAAGGAAGTCTAATGCTTTTTCATCTGTAGCTAGTGTTGTGGTACATGCCTTTAGAAGGGCACCAGCTAAAATCAAACACAAAAGAAGAAGGCTTCCCCATATATCATCCATTAGCAATTCCTTTGAGCACTCCAGAAACCATGAAACTCCTGGTTCCCTTTTTAGGAATCTGTACTCAGCAATCAATGCAATGCATACCAAGTGTTGTAGTGCATGCTCCTAACTGACAAGGTACTAACATGACTATAGCCAACCTTGTTAAAGGGTGCAAACACAACGAATAACATGCTTTCAAGAAAAAAAAAAGAAAAAAGAAAAAAAAAAAAAGTCTGGTAAGTGAAGATTTTCTATTAACCTGTCTCGAGTAAAACTAATAAAAATAAAATCTGGCAAAAATCAAAACATGTGGTCTGTTTTGCTGTCAGTTTTAAAACAGCTGACCATCATAGTAAGTACCATTATAAATGCTATCCAGTTTCTTTGTCATTAGGGTATATTGTACTTTTTGTCATTGCTGTCACAGGCATGAGTTATTTCAGATTTACAGGAGAAGGACATTGGACCCTGTGTCTGACTTCAATTTACTTAACTAATTTTAACTAATTTAACTAACTTTAACTAATTTTCCTGTTAGAGGTCAGTCAGTCAATTATGTGTGGTTGTTAGCTCTGATACACAAATACTGTCAAGTTCAGTTCTCTGTGTGTATATAACACAGTTATGTTGCCATATAAGGCAGTATATGGTATTCTCTTTTGAAGGTATATGCAAATGACCTCTTAATTATAGGTGCATCAAGGGTATATATAGGCCACTAAGTGACTTTTTGTGTGAGATATAAATGAACAGACATAGAAAGGAAGTGAAATTCCTACTGTCCGATGTGTATTACCTGAGATCACTTCAGAAGCTGCAAAAAAGATGCATTCCCTTAAGACCAGACAGCTCACTTCTGCTTATAATTTACATAACATTTGCATTCAGATCTCCAGGGATCATATTTTTCTGTTTCAGACTGTGGAGTACAAGCATCTTACCAAGTATTTATAACTTGAAATCACATTCACTCCTTTTGTCTTTATGGGATAAATCTTAATTGCATTCAAGCCCAAACCACTTGATTGTTCAAACAGCTTTCATGCTGGCTCACACATCAGTTCAAATGTGTTGAGCCAACTGGCTAATCAATTATTGAGATTCTAGTTTTAGTTTTAATATGGTGGAAATATTTGTGGATTTTTTCATTTTGTTCTCTTCTTTTTACTTTTTCTCCTCTTTCCTAACCAGTATTCTCTTTAATCCATTTTCCTACCTTCGAACATTCCCTCTAATCCTGGACCATGCAAGGTCCACATTGCTGGGCCTTTACTAATCTCCTCTGTTGCTATATTCCAAGTACAATGCAGGTTTTCAGGCTGCTCACTTCACTATATCCAGACTTAATCATATACTTACGATGTGGCCAGGAATTAGGATAAGAACCAGCATTGCAAACAGCATAATTTTACAAGTAATGAGATTTTAGTGCATTAACCTTGAACTAGAACCTTCAAGAGTTGAGTCTTATTGTTCTGTGGACCACTTCCTCCACACTGATCAGGTGGCACAATGCATTGGATCTGGATGTTCTTCTATATTATATACAGAGTTGGACAGACTATACTACTTGAAGTGGACAGTGCACACAGCAAGAAAATGTAATATTACCATTGCTGTTGATTTTCACTCAGGATATGTACAGAGGCTTCAGATTTCAAAATAAGATGTAAAGTAAACACAAGGAGGTGGACAGATACAACTAATGAATGGCACAGAGAAGTGGGGCCAAAGTCAAATACGATTCTTACTAGGGAAAACAGCCTTGAAATAATAAGACGCTGACTAGTGGACAAAAGCCACAGGTGCAAAAGTAAGGCCCATGTTTTATTCTTAACCTGGAACATGGCGAAAAATAATTCTTCCTCCCCCTTTTTAAACATCATTTAGAAATTTAAAATACATCTTTTAAATCATGGTTGGATATACAATATTTTATGTCAGACATTTTGACTGTGTATGTTGTAAAATAAACATACTTCTTAAACGTTCTTTTTTTTTAATTGTTTTTGTTTTTGTTTCTGTTTCTTTACCGTATTTTATTTATTAACATCAAAAAATGCCTAGTAATTTTCAATATTTATGCTTTTTAAATTAAGCCCATTTTCTCATTTGTTAATACTAGAAACCACACCCTGGGCTAATTTTTTGTGCTACAATATATAGCATAGGCATTTGTTCAAAATCAAAAAATGTAACTTCCACATTTAGTAAATAAATAGTGAACCTTAAATGTAATAAATCATCTTGTATAGACTGTCTTTTACTGACTCTTTCAACACAACTAAAATGACAACTGACAAAATGCAGAGATGGATATTACTACCCAAAAGTAAGTAGTTCTTACATATGAGAAAGAGAAAACAAAAGTGAAAAAATCTATCTTACTACATACATTGACTTTATCTGAAAGCCTAATTTCTTTGGTAATAATTCAGCCACCTAATAAAAGTTTTTCTTTAAAACTTGAAACTTTAGATAGTTCATCAGCTGATAGAGACTGTCTTAGCTTCAGTGAAAGCAAAGCCAGTTTCTGTAATCAGCAGATCTGTCCCTTTTGTCTAATAATATTATAGATGAATCTACATTTAACTTTTAATGCTGACACTTTAAAGAGATCTAATAACATTTTTACAGGGCAGTAGGACAGGTGGGGATGTCTTTATTGCAATCCATGACAATTCATAGCATATGGCTTAGAAGGAACATATATACTAACATTTACTCTCCATCCTTATACTTGGTCTCATAAAGATATGACCATTGCCTACAGCCTTGGCATGGTTTCTTAATGGCTTTTCCAAGAGCTGTTTGAAAGTGTTAAATGGTGAGATATCTCTATGATATTAAAAATCAGCTGAGTAAATGGTTGTATGAAGGAATGTATAAACTATGAAAATAATTCAGGTTTTTATTATTGCTTTTCTTTGTTTTGATATTGTTTAGAAAATGTTTTGAGAGATTTTAATTACACTATACTCTATGTTGAAGTTATGACCTGACTAAATTCAATAGGTGGCATTCTGTGACAGAGAAATATGTATTAGAATTGTAAATACCAAACAAAAGCGTACCAAACAAGCTTCTCTGACAGCATTTTACTTTTCATGGAATCTACTGGCTTGATTCTTCCCTTATTCATACTTACAATAACGTAAACACTGGTTTGTATTGATCTACACCTGGAACAAGACACATTCACAGTTTTAAAATGGCAAAATATTCCAGATGCCACAAAGGAGAAGAAAAAAATTGTTTGTTTTATTTTGAGGACCAGCAACAAAGAGTACTGATGCAATCTATACAGTTTCCTGATTAATGCTGCATGCATTGATACATATAAGAACAATATTTCTTGCACCAATACTGCTAAGTATTTGACTTGCATGTCTGCACTGTTACAAAAGCTCATAATGCCGTGACCAAATTGAACTTTTTTTTTTTTTTTTTTTTTTTTAAATAACATGACCACTTGCATTTTAAATATCTAATTATCAGTATGATTTTTGTCTTCCTGGACATGTCACTGGAAGTGTTTTAAGAGGTAGCTTTGCAGTTTGAAGTTAAGTGAAGTGGTTTTAAATAGCAAAGTATGCAAGCAAATGAAAGTGAAATCTAAAACTTTCATACAGTATTTTCTAAATCTCTGCCACTCTTTTTCCATGTTTGATTTCTGCCATCAGAGCACTCTGATAAGCATTGAGAATCTGAAGCCTTTGTACCATCAAACAGTAGAGCTCACATTTTACAAATAAATAAATAAACAGTAAATGGCTTTTTCCGGTTACATCAACACCTGTGTTCTTGTGTCAGGAAGCCGAAGTCCTACCAGACCTCCACATACTAGAACAGTAGAAGCAAGGAGAATAGGGATTGCTTTGGTGATACCAACAAGGGAACCAAATATTAAGTTTCCAAGTACAGCTGCTGCTTTGCATAGCGCATTCAAAAAACCAAAGCCTGTTGCCCTAGAAGAAAAAACAGAATAAAGTTAAAATGAATGTAAGAGTAAAAACCTTTGAAACAAATCCTCAGTGGGAATAAATCAGTATAGTCCTCTATCTTAAAGTGAATTTATTACAAGGATTCTGTACTTGATCTTTATAATGTGAAATCAAAACTCTACTGTAACAGCATTTTATTGAGACAAATTCATTCTGCTAACTTGGGGACAAAAATATGAAATGAATAAGTGAACAGGCAAGTTTGTACTTTCACACAACAACAAAGGACCTACAAACAGAAATTCAATAACATTTAAAATGGTGGATCAGTAGAGAGGAGGTGAGAAATCTTTCAAGAGCTACATAGTGATATCAGGAGGTCACCAAAATAAAAGGATGAGCATCATGGGGTACTGAATAAAAATTGTTTTCTTACAGATGGTATGCATGTTCAATGCTTTCTCAAAAGGGTTATAAGACCTTTAATAATTACAAATGTCTGTCTCTTAGGGTCAAAGAGAATGAGGCTTTAAAAACAAAAAACAAAAAAGACCCTGCTTCATGCAGAAGAGATACCTAAGAAACTTCAGACAAAAGGGATTGCCAACAGAAAACACAATACGAGCAACTCAGAGGTGCTTATGCTTTGTGGAGGTATTATTTTAGAGGTATAATTTTTGGTAGCGATCACATAGATGTACTATGCAAACTGCTACCCTTTTAATTAAATGTGTTTTGACGTGACAGTATGATTCATAATTGCAAGAAAAATAATTGTCCTAAAAAAAGTGTCCTAAAAAAATCATCTGTAAAATGGCAAAGTCTTTAACATTTCCCAAATCTCTAGGAAGTGAAAGGGAGAATAACTGTTTGAAGCTCACACTGTGCTCACTGGGACAAAATAATAAGAATCACAATGATATAAACTTCTTTTCAGAACAAACAATTTTTTTTATTGTTAATATTAATTATTGCCATTAGAAGGAAAAAGTTCCCCAGTCCAAACAGAAAGAATTGACAGAGAAACTAATGGACTGGGTGACTAAGAGGTTACTTAGTTATTGTAGTGAAATTCTATGTAAAGGAATGGAAGGTCCTATACTCATATACAGTCTGTACTCAAAAGTAACTATGATGAACTTCTGCTACTGTAGCTCATAGAATTATAGAATTGTTTGAGTTGAATGGACCTTAAAGATCACCTAGTTCCAACTTCCCTGTCACTTGGAGGGATGCCACCCAGGTGATCAGGTAGTCCTGGGCCTCATCCAACCTGTTTTTGAACATTTCCAGGGATAGGGCATCCACAGCTTCTCTGGGCAACCTCTTCCAGTGACACACCACCCTCTGAGTAAAGAATTTCCTCCTAATCTCTAACCTAAATCTCCATTCTACCTTGTCTGACTGAGCAAAAAGTTGCTCTCCGTCTTTTATATAAGCCCTATTTAAGTATATAAAACTGCAATAAGATGGCCCTGGAGCCTTCTTTTCAGACCCGAGCCCTCTCAGCCTTTCTTCATAGGAGAGGTGCTCCAGCCCTCTGATTAACTTCATAGCCCTCCTCTGAACCCATTCTAATAAACCCACATCCTTCTTGTGCTGGGAGCCCCTGGATACACCTCTCCAAGTGGGGCCTCACAAAAATAGAACAGAGGGGGACAAACCCCTCCCTTGACCTCTTTCGATGCAGCCTAGGATCCTTAAAAGTATCCCAGAGAATCAACCTAAAGTAAGCAGACTTTATCCCAAATGACAACAAGGTTACAACTGAGAGGTTTCTCAAGGTTTTTCACAGAAATATTTTTATTTTGAAAAAGAAAGCCTAATAAGGGAGAAGACCCTCTACCTCAGGCAAACAATGGACGTAGCCACAGCCCACAGTGTCACTAGTTTATGTTTTCTTCTGCAAATCCGGTCACTACATCTTAAGAGAATTGATCAGTCAGTCCCTTTGGTGTCCTACATCTAAGTCATATCTCCTGGGAAAGTTAAAATATCCTGTGTAGAAGAGCTCACCAGCATATTGGGGTTAGTAGCCATGTCCTGAATTTACACAGAATCACAGAATCACAGAATTTCTAGGTTGGAAGAGGATGCTGTTGGCCTTCTTGGCCACCTTAGCACACTGCTGGCTAATATTCAGCCAACTATCAACCATCACTCCCATGTCCTTCTCTGCCTGGCAGCTCTCCAATCACTCATCTCCCAGCCTGTAGCTGTGCTTGGGGTTGTTGCACCCCAGGTGCAGGACCCGGCACTTGGCCTTGTTAAACTTCATGCACTTGACCTCAGCCCATTGGTGCAGCCTATCCAGATCCTCCTGCAGAGCCTTCCTACACTCAAGCAGATCGACACACGCACCTAGCTTGGTGTCATCTGCAAACTTACTGAGGGTGCAAACATTTATTTATGTGATATGCTGTACTTCAGAATTGTACTGGTCCTGTTATATTTGAGGATGCTGCACCAAAGGAATAATGAAGGTGGATTGGTACCCTTCTGGTCTATTTCCATATATTTCTGGCCCTAGTTTGTTCTTAGATGCTGAAATCTAGTTAATCAACAGGGTCAACTTCAGAATCATTTGAAGTAATGGTATAAAGTAATGTTTATTTTTTGAGTAAACATAATTCCTTTTTGTGCAATATGTTGTACCCATGCAGATACTGCATGAAAAGAAACATTAATAATATCTAGGGAAGGAGAGGCAGGTCATTGGGATAGCAGAGCAGAAACTACACAGGAAATGAGCTGGGGAAAAAAAAATAATAGCAAAAGGGTCTCTAATATGCCTCCTGAATGGTCAAATGGCTACTTTTTTTCTATGTTTGATTAAACCTGCATTACTTACATAATACTCAGGGCCTAAAAAGGTAAACTTGCACATGGAGGTGAATATCTTCAAAACGACATGCTCTGCTGCCTGATGATGCAGACCAGTGAGGTCTGTCTGAGAGTGCACTGCTGAGAGCACCAGAGGAGGGACCTTTGGAAGAGTTGCTTGAGAGCCTTCCTGTCAGGGAAACATTTGCAGTAATTCCTTGAAAATGTTTCCTCAGAAGAGGACTGATTAACTTTTAGGAAGACTTTTGGAGAAATCCAGCCAAAGAAGGATTGAGAAATGTACTGAATGAAGTAGCAAAGAGCCATCCTACTGGAGTAATTTTTCAAAGTCTGTGGTCAAGTGTCTACCACAGACAGATTTGTACTACCAGGCAGACTAAGCTGAGCATCAGAAGTGTACCTGTAAAAAACTGACCAGAATGTGAAAAAGGTCCTGGCAGGGAAGACTGATGCATAGCCATGCAATATATATGTTGCAATACGCAAACATGAGAGCAGAGTCTAATAAAACCTTTGCTGCAGTTTTTGGGAAAGTGCTAGTGTACTGGAAGTCTGCAAATGATCAAGGACTTACAATGTGCCATCTCAGGATCACAAATGAGTTAAGTGAAAAAAAACACAGAAGTGCAAAGCCATTACTAAATACACTGATCTACACTAAGTTCATCAGTTACTGGGCAAAACACTGGCATAAGAATATCTTTCTGACTGTCAAAAATCTTTGGCAATAATTGTCAAGAAAGTCAGTAGAAAGAACCCCTTGTTCTTTTAGAGGATGTCAATAAACCCTTTGGGCAAATCAGTAAGACAGTCCTGGTGAATCACTGTGGGCTTGCCTTAAAGACAAAACAAAACAAAATGAAATAGAAAAAGCTATAGAATTTAGTATTAATAGGAAAAAATATTGAAGTCCTATAAAAGTGCCAGGTCTCACAGAAAGCTGAGTGTTAAAGAAAAAGAATTTTCCCAGTATTTTACTACTGGTGCTAGGAAACCTGTGACAAAGAAAAATACCGAGCTTCCTTTCACCCAAGTCTCACATAACAAATGGCAAGAATCCAAATGGTTAAAAATAAAGGGATTATCCAGGCCTCTAGATTAAATGCGCTTGTTTCCTAGTTGCCAAATATGCTCCTTCTTAGACCAGGTGCTTGTGTTCTTAAATAAAGTAGTTCGGGTCCACTTTTGTGTTGCTTATGGAGCACCTCATAACTTCATTTTCATGCTGTAGAGTTCTACTGAATGTGTAACAGTCATTTGATATCCCTCTTGCCAGACCTAGTGCTAAACTAGCAGCACTTTACAAAAGACTCTGAGTAAAATTTTTGTGGGTTTTGATGACTTGCAAATCCTATGAAAACAGTAAGTTTCTGAATGTGCTATGGATAATTTTCTAATTGCCTGAGGATTAATTTTTCTAATCCTCCTTTTCAAAAATAAATACATAGGTCATAGTCTTGCCAATTACACCATATAATGTGCAAGTAAAATCAAAGAATGTGCCTTCCTGCCTTAGACTTGCTTGAGAAACTTCATAGGTGTGGTATTTCATGCCTTTAAAACACCAGCATGCAATTTCAGCAAAGTGCAGTTGAACTGCATCCACAGGATGGCAGTAGAAAATAGCTGCCAGAAAGTCTGCTATAAGTTGATGACTGCTGTTATGACTCAAACGACTAGAATACTTCTCTTCTGACAGCCACAACAATAAAAAGTTGGATTTAAGATAACCTATGAATAGGTTTTATTACTCTGGGGACTCAGAAAGAGGAGGAGAAGATAAATATAATGAACTGAAGATAGGAGACTTAATTCTTAATTATGACCAAACCTTTATGAACTTCTTTCAAAGGTATGAAAAAAGGCAAAACAGAATGAAATCATTTTATAGCACACCTTGAATTCTAAATATTCCTGGCCATGTTTCAAACCCTGATGCCTGGCAGCCTTAGCAAAACTGAAGAATTGTTGGTTATCTGATGTAATCTGATTTTGATTTACTCTGCGGGAGATACAAGGATTCCACTTTCTGCTTATTTGGCTTATTTGTTGTAACCATTGTTTGACAAGAGTCTTGGCTTATAAAGTCCATTCTTCCCAAGTTAGCTCACAAGAAGACACTTAATACTTATAGAAATGTAAAAATTCCATTTAAATGTCATAAAAATCTCCTGTTACTTTTTTTTTTTTTTCAGAGAATTTTAACTCTCTTCTATTCATATTTGTATTACAGGCATAGCTAGAAAATTATGCAATGTTGTTTCAGGTCCCTTTGGCACAAAAATTACAACACAATCTGTAATTACATCATCATACAATATATTTTTTTCCACATTACTCTGCCAATGCACAGAACAAAGGCAGCTTGAGGGATAAAGCATGATGTAGTGAAGGAAACTTGGTTTCCCTCATGTTGCAGAATTTGGAAGGTACACAGATGGGATTGGGACTGCAAGATGAAAAAGCAGAGTCTCATGATTAAGCTAGTTGAATGCTGTCAGAAGAACAGTTACAAACCCCATTCCCATAACAGAATTTCTGTATGATGCTAGCAAGTCATTTAAGCTAACTAAATAGTCATTAAGTATGTAATTCACATTTTATGTCTGCTCAGCTTAGCACCTTCAGGTTTGTGTCATTGAAGTGCTGAGCAGGGGAATTTATATTTTTAGCCCATTCCCTCTTCTGAAATTCTCAGTGATTGGGTTTCCAGGTCCCACATGAAATAAATCAGGCACCTAACATCATTTTTGACAACATTATCATTTTCCTCAGTGCCTTAATTCCTGCATCACCTCCCTCCAAAGAACAGCTCTGAAAATACAGAAAGTTTTTGAGAGTAGAAAATCACTCTATAAACACTCAAAAATGTTCACAAGATTATTAATAATTCTTCTTTAGAGGAGAGCTTTTGAATACATGAAATAATTTGGTTTGGCTCTCAAGAGGGCCACAACTGACCAAAAACTTCTCAGAACCTGCTGACTGTTGAGCATTCCAGAATCACACAAGCCATTAAGAAGATAGACAAAAGCCAAGATAAAGGGTAAGGACAAAAGATGAGATAATACTAGTATTTATTATTATTATTAATTATTATTATTATTATTATTATTTTGTATTATAGAACAGGATTAAATTACTGGTTTATTAGAAATGAGCTTACTTATAACTGCTCATCATCAGTGTCCTTTAAAATCTTTGTATTGAAAAGTAAGTAATAAATTAAATACTGTTTTACAATGATTATTCATTACTAAATGTTTTATGTGAAAGACTGAAACATACCTATAACCAGGATTTGTAATGTATTTTCTACTTTCTAATGCAACTTCCTCTCCCTGAAAACCACTTGACATGTATACAGTCTCCAACATGTCTTATTTTATTAGTTCCACAGATCAACTCAGGTTTTCTAAAGAACATTTAGATAAAAAACAAAACAAAACAAAACAAATAAACAAACCAAAAACAAAACAAAACAACAACAAATGACAATGGCATAAAATATAGAATTCTAGAATCATCCAGGTTGGAAAACACATATGACTTAGCAAGTCCCACCACTAAACTATGTCTCTCAGTATCATGTCTACATGTCTCTTAAACACCTCCAGGGATGGGGACTCCATGACTTCCTGGGAAACCTTTTTCAACAAATTATTCCTAATGTCCAATCTAAACCTTTCCTGATGCAACATGAGGTGATTTCCTTGCATCCTATTACTTGTCACCCAAGAAAAAGAGATGAACGTTCTCGTTGCTGCAACAACACCCTCCTCACTGCAACTTCCTTTCAGGTAGTTGTAGACAGAGCTGTCTCCAATCAGTTTCCTTTTCTCTAGACAAAGCAATTCCAATTCCCTGAGATACTCCTTGTAAGTCTTGGTTTTAGTCCCATTATCAGCTTTCTACTTATCAAGAATTTAGGACAAGCTACAGAATTACTTCAAATACAGATATTAGATTGTTAAATAAATTTATAAAATTTATAAATAATGAGGTGATTTTGAATGCATTTGAAGCCCAAATCTGTTAAGATTTTGAAGCAACCTTACCTCTGCCCTGTGGGCAGCTAATGAAGAGGAAACCAGAATGTGTCCTGTGTATCACATACACCATGCATTTCCAAGTTTCTCACCACACCCCTACCTGACAGAAAGCCAGTATGATTTTCCAAAAATAACCTGGGGTACGATTTATGAAACACTTTCTGTATTACCCTGCAAATTATTGGCAAAGCCCCAGCAGTTTGGCTATTGGCTAGATTCCAAGGGGAGTTTTGTGGTAGGAAAAGGAGGGGCTGCGCAGCCTGATCTCTTGTGCGTGTTAGTATGAACTGGCCTCCTTACACACACATTTCTTTCAGCCCAGACTCTAGCTTCTATTTGCTGCTCATTTCACTCATTTCACTTCTATTTGTGGTCATTTCACTGGTGAGTAAGCAAAAATTATTTATTGGAATAATAAAAGAATGATGCACCTTTGCCTCAACCTTAAAAATTATGGGAAGGAACAAACTTCCAGAATTATAATCCCAAAAGGCAAAAAGTGGCTATGATGGAACCAGAACTTTTGGAAAACTCATCTTTAGTATATGCCAGCAATGTTTGTCCTGAACTAAGATGACTTGACCAATCAGGCTGTTTACATAGATAATATGAAATGACAAGTTCTCTATCTGAGTTGTTGCAAAAATACCCCAAAAATTCAGCTGCAAGTACATTTTTCTAATTTGGTTCCATAGTTATTATTGCATGCATATTTATTTTATTTTAGAAGAAAAAAAGAAAAATTTTCTACAATCTCATAGTTACCAGAAACTACTAAAAAAATATTAGCTGCAAATATGGATACCCTAAAGCAGATATCAGTAGCATACTGATAATTTAATCATTCCTAGTGATGATTTTTTTTTCATTAACACCGATGGGTTTTCCAATTATTTTTTTCATAAAACAAAACAAAACAAAACAAAACAAAACAAAAACAAACAAACAAACAAACAATAACAACAACAGAAAACAAAAACAGTGACTAGTACATTCAGGAATGTCAATAGAATAACTACTTATAAAGGACATTTATTAGAATTATATCATAGCATTTGATTGACGGAATAATTCTTGCCAGACGATTTCTGAGGTGTAATAAAAACTGTAGTGCTTAAACCTTAGTGCTTTAGATTCATGAGTAGCTTAGTATGGTTATGTTGATATAACCACAACAATGGATATAACCACAACAGTTTACTCTGTAAAGAAGCACTTATTTAAAAAATAATAATATGAAAAGAAAGCATATTCAACCAGTCTACTGTCTTTCTGTCTTAATGGACAGTATCAAATTTAGTTGAATCTGTGTCCAAAAACTAAGATTTTACAGCCGGTCATCAGACATTTATAAAATTCTGGACCTTTTTTTTTTATTTCTTATGCCACTGGGTGGCATAAGAAATAGCACTGTGATAGAGAAGAGACACTCCATACCTTAGAGAGAACAGGGCAGTTTTACTGTTTTTTTTAGAGAGAAAGAGAGAAAGAGAGAGAGAGAGAGAGAAAGAGAGAGAGAGAAAGAGACAGAGAAAGAAAGAGAGAAAGAAAGAGAGAGAAAGAAAGAAAGAGAGAAAGAGAGAAAGAGAGAAAGAGAGAGAGAGAGAAAGAGAGAGAGAGAGAGAGAGAAAGAAAGAGAGAAAGAAAGAAAGAGAGAGAAAGAAAGAGAGAAAGAGAGAAAGAGAGAAAGAGAAAGAGAGAAAGAGAGAAAGAGAGAAAGAGAGAAAGAGAAAGAGAGAGAGAAAGAGAGAAAGAGAAAGAGAGAAAGAGAGAAAGAGAAAGAGAGAGAGAAAGAGAGAGAGAGAAAGAGAGAAAGAGAGAAAGAGAAAGAGAGAGAGAAAGAGAGAGAAAGAGAGAGAAAGAGAGAAAGAGAAAAAGAGAGAAAGAGAGAAAGAGAGAAAGAGAGAAAGAGAGAAAGAGAGAAAGAGAGAAAGAGAGAAAGGAAGGAAGGGAGGAAGGGAGGAAGGGAGGAAGGGAGGAAGGGAGGAAGGGAGGAAGGGAGGAAGGGAGGAAGGGAGGAAGGGAGGAAGGGAGGAAGGGAGGAAGGGAGGAAGGGAGGAAGGGAGGAAGGGAGGAAGGGAGGAAGGGAGGAAGGGAGGAAGGGAGGAAGGGAGGAAGGGAGGAAGGGAGGAAGGGAGGAAGGGAGGAAGAAAGAAAGAAAGAAAGAAAGAAAGAAAGAAAGAAAGAAAGAAAGAAAGAAAGAAAGAAAGAAAGAAAGAAAGAAAGAAAGAAAGAAAGAAAGAAAGAAAGAAAGAAAGAAAGAAAAAGAAAGGGAAAAAAAAAGAAAGGGAAAAAGAGGGAGGGAGAGAAGGAAGGAAGGAAGGAAGGAAGGAAGGAAGGAAGGAAGGAAGGAAGGAAGGAAGGAAGGAAGGAAGGAAGGAAGGAAGGAAGGAAGGAAGGAAGGAAGGAAGGAAGGAAGGAAGGAAGGAAGGAAGGAAGGAAGGAAGGAAGGAAGGAAAAAAGAAGAAGATACAAGTCTATTCAATAGGTTGTGGCTTTTATGATTTTACCTCTGACATATTGCTGTTGAACTACACTTCTTCCTTCTGTTAATTCAGTGGCATAAAGTCATCATTGGAGAGTATCTTAACATTAGAGGAAAAATGTCTTCTAGCAGCAGTGCTTGCAGGACATCAAAGCTGCCCAGAGCATCTTTGCAGAAAGGGTCAGGAGCAATGCCTGAGACACTTATGTATCTGTTTAATGTAGATACTAGTCTATGTATGATACTAGTCTGTATGTACAGACTCCTAGTGACCCTGCATACAAACTTGCTGCAGGCTGAATAACAGCTCAGTGTGGTTCAAGCCCTAAATCTCTTATAACAGATGCTGTTGAGCTCCAGAGAGTGATTTTTATTATCATCTCTACCATTCCATGAACAAGAGACAAATGCAACAATTTTTCTATTTTTGGACCAAATTCATAACTAATAGCTAGCTGCACTAGGGGAAACCCCAAAATATTCTATTACTATTTTCAACTATTTTCAGAAAAATTGATTATTTTCATTGTTTTAAATAAGAGCAGCAGTTATAACTTTTTTTTTTTTTTTCTTTTCATATGAAACTACATTTGTGTTATTTACCTGATTAGGTGATATTTGACAAGAAAGATAAACCCAAGAGGTTAAAAAAATATCTCTCTCTTTTTTTTTTTTTTTTCCTTGCTATTCTTAAGACAAACTGTGAGTACAGCTCACCTAAAACTTCACTATTTCTGTAAACAATACAGCATTAATTATTTCTATTACCATATCTGGTGGTACAGAGAGATGGAGTCAAAAAAATTAACAGAGATGTATCTGCACATACCTTCTGTCTGTAGGATACAACTCCACAGTAATGACATCAAGAGAGTTCCAAGCTGAGATGGTGAGACCGTTGTAGAGGCACAGCATACCTATCATCATGGATTCACTGGTCCCAAACCACAGGAAAAAACAGCTTATGCCAGAAAGAACCATGGAACCACCTATGCAAGAGTCAGACAAAGTGAGTGCTAAGTGAGGCTGAATTTAAAAGAATGATTGCTGTTTGTTTTGTCTAACATTTCTATTCACACAGTGAAACAAAATAAGTCACCCATATACTTGAGTTAAAAAATGAAGAGATATTCTTTGCTGGTAGACCATTCAGGCAGACAAATGTTAGAGGGCTATTGAGGAAAAAATGTAATTCCTTTATATTCTTTATGGATATACCATAAAGTATTAAGCTGGAACCCTTTCTGAACTCCCAAAAGAAACTGCAAGGAAAACTATCCCTGTTCTTCCTCAACATCTGAATTACATGAAACTCATTCATATAATGTGGTAATAAGAACATGGAGTAGGAAATGTATTTATATACAGTTTCCTAGAAAATGAATATAATGGACTATATTTAGCTACTTAAGTAAAACAAAAACCTATCTGTCTTTGCTGATAATCCACAGTAGGTGTCTTTCAGCTGTGTTACCTTGCAAAATAGATAGCAGGCAAAGGACTGCTAACTTTTCCTAGGAGATACTCTAGTAGCTGAGGATTACCTGCACACGTCCCACTTTCTTTCTTTTCTTTTTTTATAGAAAGAGAAGAAGAGAGAGAGAAAGAGAGAGAGAAAGAAAGAAAAAGAAAGAAGAAAGAAAGGAAGAAAAAGAAAGAAAGAAAGAACAATTTTTTTTCTCTATTTTTTTTTTTTTTCTGTTTTAAAGTGAAGTCCATACCTAACATTGTTAAACGTCCAATTCTATCCATCAGAAGAGCAGACACAATGTTCCCTGGTAACACTGCCAAAGTTCCCAGAAAATTAACGAAATAAATCCAGTAGGCACTGTAGTCATCATCAAAAGAAATTTGGCATCCTGTCCTGATGTGGAAAAATGTGCAATTTATAAAATCACTGTCAACAAATTTATATTGCTCGAGATCTGTGGAAAGAAGAAAAAGTAAGATTTCAGCTAACAGTTGACTCCATGTGCAGGTTTTGATTAAAACTTTTGAAGTTTATGCAATCTTGATGACAACTAGGAGCTTTTACTGCTTCATAAACAGCACTAGTTATTGCTTTTACTTCTGATAGCCTTTTATCTTAAGAGAAAAATATGTGAAGGCTATAATAAAGAGCAACTAAGACATTAAATAAAGCAGATTATATTAATGTATTTCAGCTCTATTTGGATCCTATTTGGTTCAAACCTCTCATATCAGGCTTGTTGTGCACTGGATTTCTGCAAGTTTTTATCAGCCAGCATTGCTGTTGTTCCTATGGTTCCTATGTCTTGCTCGGTGTTAGACTTTTTTTTTTTTTTTTGACTTGTTTTTAGTTATTTCCATACCAGAGAGCCTTTCAGATGAGACTGTTGATCATGCTCAGCTTGACTTCCTTTAAAGGGAAATGTTCACACAGAATTCAGAATTCAGATTAATTTATTTTCATTTCTGAGCAGACTGCAAGCAGTCTTCAGCTCAGTTCAAGTCTGAAAAAATATACTAAGAAATGTATCTGACCCAGTGTTTAGAAATGCAATAAGTTGTTTTTTTTTTTTACTAAACTTTTCACCAATTGTGAGTTCTGTAAACTCAGTGTCTGTTTTAATATTTATCATTAAAGCACAAATAATCACAGATATATCTTCCATTTTTCATAATTACGCATCTAATCATTTTGAAAATTATCAGTCAGATCTTGCTAGGATCTGGTATGATATTGGCACCAATGTATCTTGACAATGGTGACATTTTCATGCATTCATTATTAAAAAGGGATGCAGATGAATTACTATATGTAACGGTCCAGACCATTCTATTTCAAATAACATTTTAGAGATCTCTCCTTATACTTTCCCCTTTATTTCTGTTTCTTCCATCAGCCTTAAAGTCATTTCTCAGGAATATTGAAAGCTGGACATTGCTTGTTATGTATAGCCTAACTCTGTTACTAATATGATTATTTCAGTTACAGCAAAGAAGTAAAAAGTGCTGTATCTCTCTGGACACAATCTTAGTTTACATTGTTTTAAAATGAAAGAAAACAAACAAACAAACAAAAAACAATAAAAATGACATAAACAAATCAGGTCTTCTGCTTAAACATGTGAAAGCACAAATTCCTATTTCTGGTAAAATACTTAGTAGATTGGGAATGATTATAGATGAGGAAGCATGAATCTTGAACTTACCTCCTATGTCTATGTAAGAAGAATAGAATAGTCCCATTTAGACCAAATTAAAATACACCTAATTAAAGCAACCAATTTCTCATCTCAAGACTGAATATCTTTAGGGATGATTTAAATGAAAGAAACATTTATTATCTGAGTTAATACTAGGCCTGCAGTATCTCAAATGGAAGAGTAATCCTTTCTCTTCTCTGGTATTACATCGTTGATTTTATAGATTTGTGTTCCCTTGAAGAAGGCTTCCTGTATGCTTCATTAGAAATTCAGAATCTATAATCAGTTGACAACAGTCAGATGATAACATGCAGATGCAAAATTGGTACTCAGGAATTTTCATGTAATACCTGTGTTGTAGAAGGTGGTATTCACAAAAGTGCAGTTCCTGAAGTATGTGTTCAGTGAAGTAATGTCTTCAAACACACAATTCTTAAAAAGGGAATCTTCAAAGGTTACTGATTTAAACTTCATCATAATAAACCTGTAAAATACAAATAATTTCTGTAACTCTACTTTCACAGGTTAGAAACAGCAACAGGTCAAGCTGATAAATCTTTATAGTTTTATTTAGCATGCTGAAGAACCTCAACCACAGAAACAGTGATCACTTAAGGACATTCCAGAGACATGATTAATGATTAGCTGATTCTGGAATACTCTTTCAGAAAAAGCATTAATAAGACACATACCTGCTGGCCATAACCAATGATACTATTTCTGTGGTAATATTTCAGTTATTACTTGTCTTTAATCATCAACCAAAAACAACGTCATAACATACATGGAATAGCCTTGTAAAATGACCAGAACTCATAATTTGACATTACAGTCATAAATTGAGAGCTCAGACACCAGGAACCCAGCCTCTTGGAACAAAGAATCACCTGCTGGTACCAACAAGCTGGAAAGAAAGAATTTTTCAAAGAATGTTTATTTGACCATATGAAAACACACTGGGCACTGTGTCAGGCTCAAATTCAAAAGAAACTTCTTGAAGATTTTAAAAATGATTTTTTAGTTGTTTTTACCATTATCACAACACTTACATTGGCAGTTATACAGCTAGGTATCAAACAGGAAGAATGTTTTTTTTCTAGCCCTGTGTTTGTGGATGCAATTGCAAATACTGTGTACATAAAATGTGCACAAATGAATTGTCATTAACTTTTCTTATTTTTGAACATCTTTATTCCTACTGACTTTTATTTAATTCCTTGTTCTTTGATCATGTCTGTCAATGAAGTCATTCATAGAAAAAGTTAAGGACAAAGTATATTACTAGCAGTAATTTTCTACCTCAACATTACTAGGCTAAAGCAATATTGTAAACTCTTTCCACTGTGCTCTTAACACAGATATCATTATGCTAACAACAACAACAAGGAAAAGACACATTTAAATAATAAATTTAAATAAATAAATAAACAAATATAACCAAAACAATGAATAAATGAATTTTAAAATATATAAAAATAAAATTAATAAAACAGCAATTTTGTGATGTTTCACCATTTGAGATTTCACATAAGGGTATGGAAAAAAAAAAAAAAAAAAAAAAGCTGTAACTAAAGAAGGGCAGTTTTGCTGGCAGACTGCATACAAAAGGAATAACTCTTTGGAAAGTAGTGCTTTAATTGCTACATGCCAGTAAGAACTATTAAAATGGCAAAGCCTTCCAAACACAGATTGGCTCTACTCTGATCAAACCTGATATGTTTAGCTGCTTATTTTTCTTATACAAGACTGTTAGTAGGAATAGAAACACACAAAAATATGCTATATTTCAAATAGTAGAAATTATTCTCTCAGCAACACAGTTGATAGAATCACATCTTTATGAGAAAGTAGAACAAATGCTAATTATATTTATCATAAGAAAAGAATTATTAGCTAATGAATTCTTTTCCTGTATTGGCAATAATAATAATAATAATAATAATAATAATAATAATAATAATAATAATAATAATAATAATAATAATATGGTGTCCTCAGCCCATTAATTTTAGTTACTATATCATTTCTCATTTCTGACAGTCTCTGATTAAAATCAGACTGGTGTTCTGTGTCAACTCATTATCATTTTTCATATAACACTCCCCATTTTAAAAAGTACTTCAATTTCAGAGGAGAGCAAAGAACATTTAGCAATTGGATTAGTCAGTTGTAATAGAAAAGGCAGACTATATTTACTAAATTCTCCTGATGCACTTTTCACCTTTGAACAGGAAATATGTTGTGACTAGATTAAAAATGGTATTGCAGTGATTTGAATTTAAACCCAACAGAAATGTAATGAAGTATAAAGTGAAGTATTAATGTATCTTCCAGTTAAGAAAAAACATGAAGGAAACAGTGAAACTAGGGGTGAGTGAAGTATTGAAACATTTGTCAAAGAAGAATATCAAAAGAGTTGATATTACTACAGAAAGTATTTTGTGAATCTCAAAAAACTCCTAGAGGCCTATTGAATGTGCATATTTGAAAGTATTTTAGACTATATTAGTGTTAGACTTAGTGTTTTGCAGTAATTTTCAGTTCACTTTGATAAAATCTTGGTTGACAGAATATAAAACGTCTAAAACTTATTGACAGTAAGTGGTTCTTTGCTTTTAGGAGAACATCTGTCTCCTGAAAATAAATTTACCTGGGAAGCAATAGCTAGTTTAAAAATGACAAAACTGCTCATTTTTTTGTCAATCCATAAACTGTGTCAAAGCTCAAGTTCATAGAATCATAGAGTCATTAAGGTTGGAAAAGACCTCCAAGATTATCTGGTCCAACTGTCCCCCAACCACCAGTATTACCCACTAAACCATGTGGCTTAGTACCAAATCCAACCTTTTCTTAAACACCTTCAGGGACAGTGACTCCACCACCTCCCCAGGCAACCTGTTCCAGTGCCTAACCAACCAATGTTCACACGCAAGAGACCTGTATTACCAAAATCATTGATTTTGTTCACTTAGACATATGTATTCATATGGAAATAATAATAAATTATCACAATGTTATTCAGGAGACAATTCAGACCGTTGTTCTCGATATCTCTTAAGAGAAACCAGACACCCAAAGCAGTTCTTAGTTTTTCCTTTAGTTATCTATTTATCTGTAAAATTCTAGCTAGGAACTTAATACATCTGCATTCATTAAAAAACATGGTTGATATTGCCAAGGTGTTGTTTTCTTTTTTTTAGAGCTCTTTGTACTTTTTGTTGACTCATGGTAGCATTTCACTTTTATATTTCCGTGACCCTGTCCTTTCAGTGTCTCACATTTTTATTGAAGTATATTAAATAAATGCAAAGAAAAAAAAAAAAAAAAAAAAAACACATAGATGAAAGTCCATCCTTCCTCAACCCCCTGCAATGTTATGGCATACACTGAGTCTGTTTGTATCCCACTGTGGAAAGAAGGATCATTATTTTGGACTTTTAGATATTTTTTTCAGGAGGGAAGTAGTGTTTGCATAAGGAATTTGGAACTGAGGCCACCAGGGCATATATAAGTCCACTTCTGCAAGGCACAATTCAACATTGAGTCATGATAAATTAAATTGAGGATAGAAACAAATTGCCATGGGGAAAAAGAAAAAAAAAAAAGGCACAAAACCATACAAACTAACAAATCAACACTTATCCATTAATAGTTAATAGGGTAAAATATTAGATTATTAGGACTTGCTTGAACACATGCATTTATTTATTTCAGCCCCATCAGGATATTAGTACATCTCTAAACCTGTCATTGATGTATTCTCCATTGCTGTGAATTTGATTTTCCAATGTGAAGTTGAAGACGAAATGTGAAACCTCCTCATTGCGGAAATGTTTCACTCGGGACGCGTACTCATCTGACTGCAGATGCTTAATGACATCAGGAAACCAGACAGATAAGCCATAGTAGCTGTGAAAAACAGAAAATGCACAGTCACATCATGGGGCTTGTCACAGCAAGGCCATAGCAGTACCAGTCTCCAGCTCCCCACAGCCTTGCCCTGCCTAGCCACGGGCTTGATGTCTAGGCCTGTCCCTGTCCCTGTCCCCCATCGGCATCCCTGTCCCAAAGGGTGGTGCCCATATTTGCCCTGCTCCTGGCTGGGGAGCTGGTACAGGCCCAGATGCCAGGCCCTGCCCTGAAGGATGCAAGGAAGACCTGTGGCACCCAGACATGAAGAATGGATCTCTTCCTAGATGGCAGACTGTGGGAGCTGCAAAGAAATCTTTTCTAATGCCTGCTTTAAACTTTGCCTTTAAATGCAGACAGGTAGACTAACACATTCTAAACAGAGTATAAGTTAAGTCTAATTTGAAGACTTCCAGAATATGAGCTTCTGTTCAAGTTAAGGCAAATAGAGCACCAAGTTCATATTTTTAATATGGTGAGGCAAGAACATGTTCTCTGTATTTCCCAGTTGCTGGTATAAAAATACTAGAAGACACCTACACCAGAAGATGCTGGTATTCTGAACCAGTTATTTCTGAGTGATGCTTGTAGCCAAGAATAGACTAAATGATAAATACTATACTTGTGTGTAAGTATACTGAATAAAACTTTTCCAAAGAGAAATGGTAATCATACTGAAAGAGATTTGCATGCAGATGATTCTTCTCTCTGTCAAGTCCATCAAAAATGGTTTAGGATCTCAAGAAATCTTACCCAAAAGACAGGGTGAACCACACAGCTGTAAGTTTGATGGTATTATCCTTCACTGGGTAGTTGAAACATCTCATGAAAGTCAACCAAATCTGAAAATTGTTAGGAAATAAATTTATTTTAAATTGTATTTTGAAAAGTTTTGCCAAATGACACAAGGTTTTTGATTCTGATTTGCTTGCTTCTTTAGGGAATCAGAGAGAGAGGGAGAGAGCAGGCCATATTAGGCCATATCATCTCCTTGATATAGACCTAATAGCTGTATTTTTTATACAAGTCTATTAGCCTTTGACTATAACCAGGTTGTGCACATTCTCTACCTTCCTTGTTTCTTTTCATTGTGTCCATTAATTAATATGTACTCCGACTACATAAAAATTTCATCTTCTCTAGGCAACATCATTTCACTTTCTCAGATAAACCAGCTGAAGTCTTTCCTAGAAGTGTTTCCTTCTCTCTTCCCAGTATTATACAGCCTTGAGTTTAGATGGATCTTATTCCACAATTCAACAGGGAGTTGTGCAGTATAAGCCATCATAATCTATAACGGGCAGAAATTGGTACTTTATGAGGAAAAGCTGGGACTACCCTCAGGTCAGAGATGCTACAACAGAGCTGACCAAGAATGGTATCTCCACACCCTCACCCCTTTCCCACACATTGAAGACAAGAGACCATATGTCCTAGGAAATTTTAGCATACATCATGCAACAGGGAGACTCTGGCCCAGTGGCTAGTCCAGTGTAATAACAAGGATGTGAAACAACCAAGTTGTGGTTCCTTTAAAGCTGCCGTAGTAACAAAGCCAAAACTTAACATTTCCATATTCAGCTTCTCCATTTTTGAACAAATAAGTTTAAAAGTAGACACTTTCACTTTTGTTTTATCTTTTATAAAAAAGAGAACATTTTTCCAAGAAAATCAATTTTGATTGGAAATATGTGGCAAAACTTATTTTACAACACAGTTTTATTTGTTGCTTGTTGTTGGTGGTTTTTGTTTGTTTGCTTGTTTGCCAGATTTTTAACAGCTGTGAAAACCTTCTTTTGACGTGTTTAGTGTTGGTGAGGTTTTTTGTTTGTTTTTCATCATGATTAAGCTTTAGCTCAATTTTCATTGAACAGCTTGAAGGTACTGCATAATTTTTGATTTTACAAAAAAAGTAAAAAAAAAAAAAAAAAAAGATGTGGAGCAAAGTCCCAGTGAACTTGTCTTAATCCCTTTAAAATATCTCTAAAGTAGTTTTCCAGTAAAACATTTGACATCTAATGACAAGACATGCAGATTCAATGCCTTGTAAAGGTTATACTGACATTCATTTACACATGTTATTCATTACTTTACGATTTGCAGGTAAAGTGTTTCTTCTTTAGGTAAAGTCTTCTTCTTGCAGGTAAAGTCTTTCTTCTCAGGTTTCTGCTGATAATTTTTAATCTCTGCATGTGTCACCTCTTTACAATGGTAGATATCAATATGTATTCTCAGTACAAACTGTATTGTGGTGCTTGGGCATATGGCTGTATAACTGTCAATCATTACTTGTATAAATGCTAATGCAACATTTTTCTCCTCAGAAGTTGAAACCAACTGTCTGTGATTCACCTGCACCTCTTTTGCTCAAAAACTAGATTCTTACACTGGTTCTTGAATCTTCCAGTTGCATAGCCAAAGTAGCATTGCAATTATCGCCATCATGAGCTCAATAAATCCATCCCATTTTTGAATGCTTATTAAAAAAAAAGTAATTGCAGAACAGAGATGTTTTTACTTACACCATATAGCTCTGTGCGAATTCTAACTAAACACCTTCTGTACCAAGTTCCTGTATCGCTCTCTATTTCTATGAGCTCATCTATCTGCTTTGGAGTTTTGATTCTGTTAACCTAGAAATAAAAACAAAAGAGCAAATAATTGCACTTTCTTGAAGCATTCAGCTGCATATTATGACATATTAGAAACTTTTAATAAATACCGTAACTAAAAATGAACAGGTATTAAACCTCTGTCTAAATTATGAACGTTTAATATCTGAAGGAATATAAACACTTTAATAACAAAGTTCATTATGGAGGCAACTGTATTGAAAAAACTCTACTTTCAAATCATGTGGGAAATCCATTTCTTATGCACAAAACAAGCTGATACTGTCAGGTTTTGCTCAAATGCTGCTGTACTCATCTCTAATGCCACAAATGATAAAACATTATTTAAAACCTCAGTTAAGTATGTCCAGAGTTTCCTTCCTTCCTTCCTTCCTTCCTTCCTTCCTTCCTTCCTTCCTTCCTTCCTTCCTTCCTTCCTTCCTTCCTTCCTTCCTTCCTTCCTTCCTTCCTTCCTTCCTTCCTTCCTTCCTTCCTTCCTACCTTCCTTCCTTCCTTCCTACCTTCCTTCCTTCCTTCCTTCCTTCCTTCCTTCCTTCCTTCCTTCCTTCCTTCCTTCCTTCCTTCCTTCCTTCCTTCCTTCCTTCCTTCTCTCTCTTTCTTTCTCTCTTTCTCTCTTTCTCTCTTTCTCTCTTTCTCTCTTTCTCTCTTTCTTTCTCTCTTTCTCTCTCTCTCTCTCTCTCTTTTTCTCTTCCTTTCTCTATTTCTTTCTTTTCTGACTTCCTATCACCACATTATTGACAGACTATTGATTAAAAATACAATAATGACAATAGAAGCATTTGAAATGTCAAGAATTAATAGCTAAATAACATTTTTCTTCTTCTTTCTTGTAGCAATAGACAGGGAATCTCCTTGTGTTTTGGATGTAGATTTAAACTATCTTTTTTAATGAGGAGAGAAAAAAAAAATAGGTGAAATGGTCTGGAACTACAACACATTATTGCTGTTATGAACGATCATCTACTTCATCTAAAGTGAAATGAGATAAACAGATATAAAGGAAAAATATGGAAATACCAGTGACAGAGAGGGTGATGTTGTATATTTTGCAAGTTATCACTTGCACAATAGTGTGTGGCAGAACAAGAATGTGCTGTATGGTCTTCTTAGCTCCTTCAGGACCTGATAAACATACCACTTTGTATGCTTTTGGTTTCCTCTCTCTGAATTATACCAAAAGGCAGTGTATTCATCCACAGTTTATTTAAAAAGATGACAAATAGAAAGAGAATGAAAAGGTAATAAGTAAAATGGAGAACTGGACTGACCCATAAAGAAGGAACAGTCCATGCCTTCAATGTTTGGCTGCTGCTGTTTCTGAAAGTAGCAATAGCTCCTGTTTTTGCGTAACAAACTGAGCACACCACTATCCATATATGTATCAGAGTGGACTACAGGGAAATAGGCAATAGTAGCATTGATGACAAAGTCTAGTTTTCAGCCCACTGCTTTTACAAATATATCCTGTTTATGGAAGACTAGCAGCCGCATCCTGTTTACATCATTTGATTTTACACTTTTCTTTCTTTCTTTTTTTTTTTTTTAATGAAATGTGTTCTGTAAAAGATGATTGAGATTTCCAGCTGAGTCCTCCAAGATCATTTAAAACCTTGTACTTACAGACAACCTCACATATGCCACACCTTTGAGCATAAAGGACATGTTTTTTGAATCATGTTGTGTGAGCAGGCACCACTCTTGTTGCCTGAGCTGCAACCTTTTGAGCTGCAACCTTTCAATTGTCTTGGCCACCTGGCTTGTTTGGAGCTGTGGAGGTTGGGCAATCACATATGTCCAGGACCACTGCATGTGACTGGGGACAAAAAGCGGATGGCTTTGATAAACCTTTAACATAATAAAGGTCCTATTGAACCAGGACAATGGTCCATCTGGACCATGCAAATTTAGCTGTCAATATATGGAAAAAAAAAAGAAAAAAGTATTTAAATGAAAAGGGAACTTGTGTTTAATTTCTGCTTAATAGCAATGGCTAGAAATATGTGATATCTAAGGTTTTACAAAATCAAGGCATGTAAAAGAAAACATTTGCAGAAAAAAAATATTTTTAGTACATAGCAATGAAGATGGACAGAATTTTGGTTTTATGTGTAATTTCTTATTTTATTTATTTATTTATTTATTTTTAACTTTAACATTTAAACTAATTGATCAGATGCATGTATATAGTTTAAGGACACAGAAAGGTAATTAACCATGTACATAAATGTTCAACATGAGTAGTCCCATAGTAGAAGATACTATCATTTTACATTAACTCTGTTACTGCCACTGCTTTCAGAAGATGTATTCAAAAGTATTAAGAGCCATCACCTCCACAATTCTGTCACATCCACTTTGGAGTTTCTAACTCTTAAACGAATGATTCATCAATTGTTTCATTTTCTATTCGATAGTTTTGAATAAAAAATCCTCAATAAAATGACTAATAAGAATAAATTTGACTTGGAAAGAAAGCTTCTAGGGTAAGATTATATCAATATAATTAGGAAAATATATCAAATAAAAGTACATTGAAACTATACTAATAACAGAGAAAAAGTTACATCAGCTGTAGAAGCAGAAAGAATACTATCAAAGTATATCTGTTTGATGTAACTAGTAACACAAAGCAGAGGAAATTATTAACACTTAAATGACAGAATGTTACTGGCAGACACCAGCTGAAGCCGTAGGGCACAGGAGAGCTAAGCGAGTAAATTACTGGAACAAAAGTCACAATATCCAGTTCTAACTTAAATGGCTTAAATGAGAGGAGGAGAGGAGTGTGTCCTAAACAGAATATGCAAAAGTGTTTTTTTGTTTGTTTGTTTGTTTGTTCGTTTTTTTTTTTTTTTTTCTTTTTTTTTTACACTGTGGACTTAGTAAGATAAAGTGTTAATATTGTCCAATGTATTTGCAATCATATTACCACAATTTTACATTAGGGAGCATAGGGACTTCTATCAACATGTACCCTTGACATACAATGCACTATTTCTAATCCTTCAGGTGTCATGTTTGCTCAATGTTCATGGCAGAAGCTGGCAAAAATCACCAAATAGTTCTGTCATGCTTTATTCATGGGTGAAAATTTAACAAAAATAGCTATAAATAAACCACTGAGTTTAACATGGTTCAGTGCTACCTTTTAACAACCACAGAGACAAAGACTTGTTAGATCACTGTTTTCTTCTTTGTGGCTGCATTTGGATGTGAATATGTCAAGCTGATGTGAGACTACAGTAAATTATTTCTCATATCTGTAATCTTAGCACATTTCTGTCTTCCCAGTGCCTAAACTAATGTCATAGGTGGACAGAAACTATGCTATAGCTAACTGTCCAATAAATCAATGAAAATGCATGCTGGCAGAAGAAAACCAAAAGGTGACAGGGAGCAGCAGTACTTTGGACAGCAGCTCAGATCAGCATGAGTCAACTGTGAAATTATACTGTAATTGTACAATATGAGTAAAGGCAAATCCCTTTACTTATAAATGAAATTAAAATAAATAAATAAATAAATAAAATGAACTCATAGAATCATAGAATGGTTTGGGTTCAAAGGGACCTTAAGGATCATGTAACTTTACCCCCCTGCCGTACTCAGGGACACCTCCCACTAGACCAGGTTGCCCAAAGCCCCATCCATCCTGGCTTTGAACACTCCCAGGGATGGGGTGTCCACAGCTTCTCTGGGCAACCTGCTCCAGTGACCCAGCACCCTCTGAGTGAATAATTTCCTCCTTATATCTACTATAAACCTACCCTCTTTTACTTTAAAGTCATTCCCCCTTGTCCTAGCCCTACAGTGCCTGACAAGAGTCCCTCCCCTGCTTTCCTGCAGGCCCCCTTTAAGTACTGGAAAGTGCTCTAAGGTCTCCCTGGTGCCTTTTCTTCTCCAAAGTGATCAAACCCAACTCTCTCAGCCTGTCTTCATAAGTGAGGTGCTCCAGACCCTTATTCTCTTTGTGGTCCTCCTCTGGGCTCATTCTAACACTTCCATGTCCTTCTTGTGTTGGGAGCCCCAGAACTGAATGCAATACTCCAGGTGGGGTCTCACGAGGGCAAAGGAGAGGGGGGTGATAACCTAAATAATATTATTATTGTTGTATATTATTAGGGTTCTGTTACTGGTATACCAGTAAATTAAGCTCTAAGTGCTAACCAGCCTTCCTTCAGGCTGAATTTTGTAGCAAGAAGATCAAGAACTACAAAATTCAGCCTGAAGGAAGGCTGGTTTAACAAAGAATGTTAAAAACAATAAATAAATAAACATAGGCAATGGAAACTACATCTCAAACAATAAGTTGCAGTTCTCAGTGGAATAAAATTATATGGTCAGATATTCCTTAGACTGCCTGCAAAAGTGGAACCTATAAGAAGATATTTAATTGAGTTATATATGTATTAGTGCAAAAAAAAAAAAAAGTCCAAGGAAGAGGAATAAAATCCCACATATGGTTCTGAGAGGTAACAGAGTACCAGCATTCCCATGGCACAGCACAAACTGGAAAGGGAAGCAAGATTTCAAAACAACAACAAAAAAATTGTATATTCTTTATAAATAATAATATATACATAATAAATAAATAATATAAATAATAAATAAATAATAATACAAGAAAAAGTCTCAGCTGAAGACAAAATTTCTCTTCCAAATAGAAACAATCCTTCAGTATAATATGGCCTTATCTTTTGAATTGCAAGGTAACAAGAAGATGCAGTTTAGTTTGCAAGATATTGTGAGAAAATTAAATGTATGTAAAATTAATATTTAGTTTAAATGAAAATAAATTATTAAAATTAT
The DNA here is from genome assembly GCF_964035555.1 of Netta rufina. NCBI lineage: Eukaryota > Metazoa > Chordata > Aves > Anseriformes > Anatidae > Netta > Netta rufina. Next base: position 22,211,887 of record NC_140126.1, read on the forward strand.
CATTTTAATGATGATTGGATCATTATTTTTTTGTATTTTTTATGATAATTTCAAAAGCTTTGAAGACAAAACCTTAACTAACTTAGACTTCTACTTGTGTTTTCTGAAGTAAACTTAAAAAATAGAGCTGGAGTCTATTGATTATCTCCATGCAACAGAGAAAATTATCACACTATGGGTTTGTATGCTCAAGGATATGATGGCCAAAGCTTGAATATGCTGGTCAAAGCATATTCAAAAATATGCAAAAAAAAAGCATATTTCAAAAAATATCGTAAAATTTGCTCAATATATAGCAATTTCAGTAGGATTTTAGTTCTTATATGTAGGTATTTATAGTGCAAATGATTTGTTTTGTCATGCGGAGTAATAATAATGATTGTTTAAGTGCTCAAGATCTCACCAGTCAGCAATGCAGCTGATGTGCTAAGTGTGCTAAGTTTTAAGAGTAATACTCACTGTGAAGACTTTCTCAGGCTGACCCCGAGCTCGCATGTTTGTGTCATGAATTTGCTTGAGTATCATCCAAGCTTCATCATGTTTTCCAACCTAAAAGTTGGATGAAAGTATTTAAACAAAACATATATTCAGATAGTTACTGAACAATTTTAAAACAGATGTAACGATCGTATACAGATGTCATGATGTATAATATTAAGTAAATAATTAAAATTATTTAGTAATTTTAACACCTTCTCCCCCTCCCCCCCCCAAAAAAAAAAAAAAAAAAAAGAAAAGAAAAATTTTTGAAAGTTATACCTCCAACAAAAAACGTGGACTTTCTGGCATAAAGGTGAGGGCTACCACAGAAGAGACACAGGGCAGTGCACAGACGATCACAAATACTCGCCAACTGTGAAACTGATAAGCAGATCCCATGCTGAAACTCCATCCTATGAAAGAAGAAATTCAGGAAATGATGTATTCCCACAAATATCAATGATTTCAGAAAGAGTCTTATGCTTTGAATTTCAGTCTCTTGCATATGAGTAGTCATTCTGGAAAATGTTTGTAGTATGCATCATGAAAGTATTTGTCTAGCTTCTTGGCAACACCTGTATAAAGGTAATTACATGAAACAAACATGGACACCACCATCACACATAACACTAAACATAGGAATAAATAGTTTTGTTTGAATACTGGAAGAAGGGAGAATTTAAAGTCTCATAAATACTAAGAAGATCTACTTTATGGAATTTTACAACTCTGCAAATGCTGCATCAGTGTGTCTGTTAAATGGAAGACTAAAAAATCCATGAAAAAATCTATCATCTTTCACCAACAGAGACAAAATCAAAATGTAAGTGGCTTCTTCAAGTCCTTCTCTTAGAATCTATTTTAAGTATTAATGAATACTGGGTATTGAATTCTAATATCAAATCATTAGAAATCAACAGGAAAGGAAGAAACAAAAATATGAGAAAAGCATTCAGGCAACAATGCAGTCAAGTCTACAGCAGCATGCTTTTAGACTGCTAGTAGGAGAAAAACTAAAACAAGAATACCTCATAATCTCTATACTCTTGGACCTTCTTTAGAAAAGCATCCTGTAACACAGCACTGTGTTACTGGCATATGATTTACATCTGACCTATTTATTTATTTATTTATTTATTTATTTATTTATTTATTTATTTATTTTTGTCAAGACGTTTCTGAATTAGAGTTTGCATTCTATTAGTTGTGTTTATTGTTGAGGTCATTGTTTCCTTAATGTGTGGATGATTGGTATTTCAGAGTTTTGAGAGTTGTTTTTATTTGGATATTCACTGTGCTATTTCATAAAAATGAATATTGTAGGAATATTAATTAGTTATCTATTACATTACAAGATACAAGTAGAATTTCAAGGTTTGCAATTCTGTCCTTATCATTAGCTTTTTCTATAAGGAGTTAATTTCTGTACTCTTCATAACAGTGTCTTGTAATATAGTACAACATATAAGACATTTACAGTGCCTAATTTCTATTTTCATCTTGTTCCACAGTACTATACCATTCAACTCTGTTGAATGTAAGTTGCCCTCAACCCTCATTGCATAACTGGAAAAAAAAATATGTTAAAATGCAGGGTTGGTAGTTCAGCTTTTAAATAAAATATCTGACTGGGTGTTGTTATGATGAGACTATTGAAATTATAGAATTTTAAGAAAACAAACAAACAAAAAATCTTAAGAAAAAGTAAAATATGATTTGGGTAGTTATTTGGCCTTTCATTCTGGCTTCAATACAGCAAAATATTTCAAGCAACATTTTGAAGAAAATATCATTAAAAGCAGAGTAATAATAATAACAATAACAGAGTAATAATAGTAACAATAATAATTTAAGTGGTTATCAGAAGAAAATTAAAACCTGGCTAATGAAGATCCTGATGCTGGATTCATGTGAAATATTTCTTTGCTACCTGATTTTTCTGGATAAAATACACATGAAATCAAATATTTCTACATGTCACTAAACAACTGATACGACATAGCACCAAACATCCTATTAAAAATTTCTTCAAATGAGGTATTAATCTTTTAAACACTCAGTACATTTTGGAATTTAAATATCTCAAGCCATGGATAATAAATAGATGTTATAAATACATACATACATACATACATTCATACATACGTATGCATTCTGCTATTAAAGTACTTATATGTTACAATATGAAAACTCATTATGTATTTTTGCCCTACATCAACAGCTCTGTGAAAATGAGTTGTAGAATTGGGAACCTCTTTTCTCATTTCCTTCATATTTTCTGTATTTCAGAAGTAATGTCAGCTTGCTTTATGGACCCATTTAGCCCTGAGATCTTTATCCCAGAGAGACATTGGTAAAATTGGTGGCAGTATTGGGAATAATTTTTGAATGACGTGTTATTTTTTTATAAGGTTCCAGATAACTATACTTTCCCCCTTGGAAATTGCCTTCAGCAAAAAGATGTCTACAATTTTAAGCTAAATTTGATGTTAATTTTAATTCCAAAATAGAAATATGAATGAAAACTCAAGACTAAAAACAAAACAAAACCTGAAAAGGTGTAAAAGGGCATTTAAAAAGTACTGACTTACAAAAACTTCCAATCCTATAGAATTTCAATCCTATAGAATTTTGTAACTTAAATAGTACAGGCATACTTTTCATCCATAGTGGGAAAAGGAAGGAAATAAATTAGGAAAAACTTAGGGTGAGATAATGAGGCCATTAGAAAATATAACTGCGTTTTGGGTATTGTGTACACATTGTATCATAATAATTAGAAATATACTCTTCATTATATATTTTAAAGTATAATACAAAACCACCTGATATAGAATTTTCAAAACTGTTTCCTTTTATTTTGGTTAACTTTCAGTCAGACCAATCAGAGAGCAGTTCCACCAGCTAATTTCACCAGAAATGAGATAAAGAAAACATGATTTCATCTTTTAGAACAAAACAGTCAGAATACTGGCAGCTCTTGTCATTTGAGACTGTCCCAAAAATAAATACAGGCATAACTATATTTACACAATCTGCCTTTTATCACTATGGCTTGTGTTTTGTGTGATTTAACTGCTCAAATATTACTTCTGTGTTAAAAGATTTTAAGCTGGCTTTATACCTGTTGTAAAACAACAGCAATATCTTATGCTTTGTAGCCAGAAAAAATTATGGTAATAATTTATTTTAAAGTGTGATTTATTAATGTAAGTGAACCATACTACCCTTAATTAAAAGCAACAACTGCACTGTTCATCCTGTTGTCATCCTCACAACCTGCAAATATCTTTTTTTGTTCCTCAGAATGTCCGAGATCTTGTTAAGTGAAATGTTCATTATGGTTTCTGTTGCTCTTATTACATCTTTTAACACTGTATTAGCTGATGCAATTAATCTCACAATTTATTATGTTTGCTGAATTAATGATAACAGTGATTATGAGAATTACAAGAATTTGTAGAAAAAGCACCAGCTGTAACACAGCTTTCTTAAGCTTGCTTTCCTCTCTGTTCCACCACCCCATGATCAGCAAAACAAACATATATTTTAAATGCAGAGTAAGTTTAGATTTATTCTTATGTTTACCATCCCACTCTCCTAGATCATGAGCTAATCTAGAAAATGGAGACATTAGAGTAGTTCTGAATTTAGCTCTTAAAGTGGCTCTCATTCCCACTATTTGTAAGTCTTGAAACCAGATGGAAGTGTGTTCTTGGCTGTTTGCCTCTCCTTTCCCTGATTTATGACACAATAGCAAAGATGGAGGAACTCCACTCAGTACTCAGACGCATTCAGTGCACTGCACAGCAGCCCTTGAGCTCTGAGCCCAGAGCTCAGCTTCACCCTTGTTCCCTGGCTATGCTTTATTCCATAGGTATTAATTTTGAAATAGAACTCTTGCCTTTCATTTGATTAGAGTATTAATTTTGAAAACAGTGCCAAGCTCCGATGTTTTATGAATTGCTGAAACACTTGGCCCAAATGCATCTTGGGAACAATTCACTGTAGAGTGACATGAAATCTGCAATAATACAAAGCCACTGCAGCAGCCTTCTTGCTGAATATTCTCACTGTACTGATTACTTGAAGAGACCAAGCGAATCACAGACACGGCAATTACTGATTACAGAGCCACAGCAGCATGTAGCAGAGCAAAAGTAAAATGTGCCAAGATGCTACCTATATACAACCACCAATTTATGTGTTAAGTTCAATGTCAACAATATCTTCCTGCCAACAAAGAATTTCTTCTACTCCATTGTCATAATAAGTGAAAAGGATATTACGAATAGATTCTTGCTCCAAACTAAAGAAAGAACAACTCTGTAATAGACTTTCTGAATATACATAGAAGTAAACCTGTGCACATTAAGCTGAATTCTATCAACGTATGTTACCTAAGAAACAGCAGGTATTTTCAAGGCCACCTACCATTTACAGTGGTTAGGTGATGATTGAGTCCACCTTATGAGAGCAGACTAAGGGATATAGTTTGCTTAACTTTTCAAAATGAGAGCTGAAAGGGAACTTAGTTCTCTACAGATCAATAAAGTGCAATGTAGGCAATGAAAAAAAAAAAGGGGGGGGGGGGGGGGAGGAGGAGAGCAGAAGGGCAGATGCTTACAGTATCTGTACAAATACTGACAGGCAAAGAGAAGTTTCCTAAATATGAGAAAAATAAAGTTGTGGAGCATCTTTCAAAGATACTTATACGGGCAAAGAAATCCTAAATTAATATAGGGATTTTATGTCATGGTTAGCTAAAGTCTGATCAGTCATAATACTAATTTTCATTAGTCAGAAGGTAGGAGTTAGAGAAATTTGATGACAATGACAGAAATCATCAAAAGCCAAGTTTGCATAAACTCTTGACTTTTGGTACAGAGGAGTAAAGCAAGAACATCCCTAAAATTAGGGCTAGAGGAGAAACATAGACAACAAATTTACAGGAATTCATATTCTACATAGATTCTTCTGCAGAATCCTTTCTATGACTTTATAATATTATTTCTGTTCACTGATCACCTCTCAGTTCTATTGCCTCATTTTTTTATCTTTTGAATTTGAGACATTTCCAGTAAATGTGTGATTGATTTAGCATGCCACTTGGTGGCACTGCTACAGCACCTAGTACAATAATCACTTAAAAAATCTGCACAAATAGTTCTCTTATTAAATGTTTGCTTTTGTTGTTGTTGTTTGTTTATTTTGTTTTGGTTGCTGTTGTTTGTTTTTCTTTGTTGAGTATTTACAAATTCTAAGCCAAATCAAAATTATAAGGTGAACTAGAATTTTTTGCAGCTGGCAGAACTGAAATGCACTGTTACTGAATTTACATTTAGTATGTCCTGACATTACTAAGTTTAACTGCGAATGACGTCTAGGATTGAATCCATGTATCTTCGCAGTACTGATTGGAATAATGGTAAAACATCACCGAAACTGAAGAAAGAAAGTTCAGGTAAGTTATACACCTTAGGAATCTCAGTTAGACACTTTTAGGAACCTGGGTGAAATATATGGTTTCTAACAAAAACAGAAATAATTCTCTCAAAATTATTCTGTAAGTATATTGATGTGAAATTCTGGCAATATAAAATAGAACTCTTGCCTTTCATTTGATTAGATTATTAATATAACATGGGAAAGGCATATTTTTAGTCTGTATGGATAGATATTCTTTAAATCCACTGGCTCAGCAAATAATTTTGGCAGAAGAATTCTGAAAGTAAAGTAACTAAAGTGTGTCAGGCCTTGATTGAGTTACCTTGACTGAGATGCATCTAGAAGACTGTTTAATTCTCATCCACATCTGCCTGGCTCTCCTGTCAGTGCTATTAGTCCTTGAGAGCCATAAGGATCAACAGTTCAATGAAAAAAAGAAAGTAATGTTGTTAAACAAATGTATTTTATGACATATTAAACTTAGACTTGGACTGCTGTCACTTAAGACTGTGATTAAAAGGAAGAAGGCATTTTCTAAAGACACATTTCCACAGAGGATGAGACTATCAAGCAATGACATTCTTCACTTGCCTGTGCTAGCATCTGAAAACCTGAGATTATCAGGCCTCCAATCTCTCTGGTAACATTATCTGCCATTTAGACAAGCCCCAGGTCAGCTACAAGCAGTGCTGACCTCACCTAGAAAATCATCTGCTGTCCAATAACAAAAGACACAAGTTCTCTATCCACTGTATGGTACTGTAGGCCTCTACAGAATTATAGAAATCACAGAATAGTTTGGGTGAAAAAGACCTTAGATATCATCTAATGCCAACACCCTGCCATGGGTGTGGACACCTCCCACTAGATCAAGTTGCTCAAAGTCCCATCCAACCTGGGGCTTGAACACTTCCAGGGATGGGGCACCCACAGCTTCTTTGGGAAACCTGCTCCCGTGCCTCACCATGGTAAAGAATTTCCTTCTTATATCTACTCTAAACCCACTCTCTTTTAGTTTAGTCATTTCTCTTTGCCTTATCCCTACAATCCTGGACAAAGAGTCTCTCCCCAGCTTTTCTGTAGGTACCCTACATATGTCAGTCTTTCACTTATATATGTGTGTGTGTGCAGAACATGGACCTATGAATGGACTAATTTTCTGTTTCTCTGCTATGGAAATGATAGCATACCTGATGCAATAAACATTTAAACACTTGAAAACAAAACACAAACAAAAACACCTTTTAGTCAGAATATCTAACAAGGGGGGAGGGAGGGGAGAGCAAGGGTGGTGGTGGTGGAGATGTACAAGGATCCAAAGGAAGCACTGCACATGTGGATTGCAACGGTCTGTCTGAAATCTAAATTTCCCTTGTCCCAAGTGGATCAAGGTGCTGTGACTCACAGGAAAAAATAAAGACAAGAAATTCATCTCTGAAAAGGGAATTAGTTTTGCCTCTTCTGTACTTAATAAGTGAGAAAAGTAGGAAAACAATAGGATTCCTGTGCACTTTTCAGAGATGGACAAATTAACCTTTTCCTCATATAAAGCAGTGCTGCAACAAATAGATTTTAATGGTTATCTGTACAAAACAAAAAAAAAAAAATTGTTGAAGAGAGGGAAAAAAATATCTTGAGTAACTGTACTTTACCGGGAACATTCTGGATTTAATGGCAGCTGTAAGAGTCAACTGATAGCAAAACAGCTGACATGAGATGAAGATTTCTGACCTTCTTACATTATTTTATACAGAAACATACAACTTTTTTTACTCACTTCAGTTAATCTCGAACACTCCACTGTTCCTAACATCATCCAATTACATGACAAATTATTGGCAATCTGTAGAGTTCTATTGTGCTTTTGTATGTCTATTTATATGCTTCAACATTGTCCTATATAAAACAGAAACAGTAGCATTTACACAGGTTAAATACTAACTCAGTGCTGGAAACTCTCAGGAAAACTGAAGAAGCACAAAAACGAGACGAAAAATATCAGAGACAAAGTATACTTAGGTTGGTAGAAGACTGTACTGTCCAAATTCAGAAAGAAAGACATGGCTATGGGATGCAGGGCCTTTATCCCATGTAGGATCTACCCAAGGGTACTGAAGGAGCTGGCAGAACTGCTCAGCAAGCCACTTGCAATAATTTATCAGTACTCCTGGGTCTCTAGTGAATGTGGTGCTCATCTATAAGAAGGGCAGGAAAGAAGATCTGGGGAATTCCAGGCCTGTCAGTCTGACAGTCGATGCCAGGAAATGTCATGGAGCAGATAATCTTGGGTACTATCACATGGCACACACAAGACAACCAAGTGACCAGGCCCAGTCAGAGTAGGTTTCTGAAAGGTAGGTCCTGCCTGACTAATAGAGTCTTCTTCTATGAAAGTGTGTCCCACTTATTGGTTGAGGAAAAGGCTATGGATGTTGTTTACTGGGACTTTAGCAAGGCATTTGGTGCTGTTTCACACAGCATTCTCCTGGAGAAACTGATTGCTTCTAGCTTGGACAGGTGTATGACTCTCTTGTTAAAAATCTGGATGGATGGCCAGGACCAAAGGAACATTATCAATGGAATTAAATGTCACTGGTCACAAGTGGTATTCTCCAAAGCTCGGTATTGGCACTAGTTTTATTTAACATATTTATCAGTGATCTTGATGAAAGAATTGAGTTAACCCTCAGTAAGTATGCAGATGACACTGAGTTGCATGGAAATGTTAGCTTACTTGAAGGTAGAAGATTGTGCAGAAGGACTGAATAACCTAGGTCAATGGGCAATGTACAGTAGTATGATATTCCACAGGGCATAAATGCCAGGTACTAAATTTGGGTCGTAAAAATCCAAAGGAATGATATATGCTTGGGGAGGACTGGCTGGAAAGTTGTCTGGCAGAAAAAGACCTCATAGTGTTGGTCAACAGCCATCTGAACATGAGCCATCTGTGTGCCCAGGGGACCAGGAAGGTCTATGGCATCTTAGCCTACATCAGAAATTGTGTGGCCAGTAAGAACAGGGAAGTGATCCTCCCTCTGTACTCAGCTCTGGTGAGGCCACACCTTGAGCACTCAGTTCATCTGGGGCCCCTCACCACAGGGTCTTCCACGTTGCTGGAATGCATTCAGAGAATAGCAATGAAAATGGTGAAGGGACTAGAAAAGAAGAGTTAATGAGGAGTTGCTGAGGGAACTGTGGCTGTTTAGCCTGAAGTAAAGGAGGCTGAGGGGAGACCTCAGTGCTGTCTACAACCACCTGATAGGAGGTTGCAGCAAGGAGGGTGTTGGTCCCTTTTCTCGAGTGAGAAGTGATAGGATAAGGAAATGGACTTGCATTACACCAGGTGATGTTTAGATTAGATGTTAGGAAGAATTTCTTCATGCAAAGGCATTGAAACAGTCTTCCCAGGGAAGTGATGGTGTTACCATCCACAGAGGTATTTAAAAGACTTGTACACTTAAGGACATAGTTTATTGGTGAACTTTGTAGCGTTAGGTGATGGTTGGACTTGATGATCTTCTGAGTCTCTTCCAACTTAAATGACTCTATGATTCTATGATTTTATGGCAAGAAGAAAGAGAAATATAAACATTAAATTTGCACAAAACAGCCCACACTGTTTCTTGATATATTTGCACTTCTTTCAAAAGGGGTTTAGGGTTGTTTTATGTTATCTGTTTGGTCCCAGAAAGTTTCTCAGCTAAAGTGAGATCATCACACAGAGCTTTTCTAGATAGATAACTTAATTTAAGTTACTCATCTCATCCCATCTATCAAGACGATACTTCAGGAAAAGGAAAAAAGGATACCCCAGCTAAGCAGTGGAGAGAACCTTGAAGTTCCCTACTTCTGTTTGTTCATCTTTGGTTGCTTAGAATTTTCTCTTTCCATATTACAGAGAAATAACGGAAATACACTTTCCAAAGTTGCACTGCAGTAAATTTCTCCACCTGGCCACCATCATGCAAGACTCTGTTTCGCATCTTAACGAGTGTGAATACAAACCACCTTATAGGGCTAGAATTTATTCAATCTCAAAGCATTTCTATACAGAAGTGAAGTGGTTAGACTTTGGTCACCACTAATACTGTTGGCTCTGTCCTGAGTCATCCTACCAGACTTTGGATGCTTAAGCATTCAAGACCACTTAGCATGGGGTTTTGAGCAACCTGGTCTAGTGGGAGGTGTCCCTGCCCATGGCAGTGGGGTTGGAATTATTTAACTATTAAATATTTAAAGTCCCTTCCAACCCAACCCACTCAATGATTCTGTTATCAGGAATCAAGCTTGAATAATTTCTGTTAAGTCTTCATTCTGAAAGCAAGTATCATTATGGTCCTTGGAAAGAGCATGTGTACTCACTGATTACAGTCCGTGGATAATAAAACTAGTTTTTCAAAATATTCTAGGGGAACCTGTAATTTTCTGCTTAGATCGTAAATCAGATGTTTCTAAAACTTTCAAATCACTAGTAATTCTCTTAAAACCTGTTAATTGCATGTTTCTGAAATTTAGAATGAGAAATACTATTTTTCTCTTGAAATCATTAAGTAAGTAAGTATGCATTTTCCAGGCTATAATGTGCGTGTGCATCCCTTATGTGCACTTATTTCCCCTATTCAGAGAAAAGTGCTTGAAAATACTAGAAATTAATGTAGATCGACACAGGTCAAATTTTGCTCACAGTTCAGATACAAAGCATGAAAAGAGCTGTGATGCATAATCAAAAGGACAAGTATTGAATTTTCCTATACATTCCTGTAAATTATTGTTTTTATCAGATTTCTGTATTTAAATTGGCTTTGGATAATGTCCTTTCAATTTAAGCTTTTATGTAGAGCTACATCTACTTAAAAATAGAGATAGTAGCATTCATGTGGTACTCTCTTCAGTCACGTGGAAACCAATCCTTGCTATGACTGCTTTAATCTAAGATTCTTCCATACATAGTGTTGGGATTTGCAATCCTCCCAATGTTCTATTAGTACTACGACTCCATAGTACTCTGGAGAATAGAAATAAAGAAAAGAAAAGAAAAGAAAAGAAAAAGAAAACAAAAACAAAACAACAACAGAAGAACAAAACAAAACAAGACAAAAAATAAAACAAAAAATATAGCTGGGATGCAGTAGATGAGTGGTTTGCAACCTTCATGAATTTTTCAAATGGATGTGCAGAGTTCTATATATAACTATATTTATTTGTCTTAATTTTATGTATTTGTCTTAACTATTTTAACAGGCATATCACCTAGAAGCTGTCTATGAACTGCCTGTTACTGAAAAGCACAGCTATAGCTGACAGCATGTAGAAAGAAAACTAAATCAAAGAATGATCTAAGAATTTTCTTAGCTTAACAACCAGATAAACAGAGAATACAAAAATTGAAGTATATTTCTCTAATATGAGTAAGATCTAGTCAACGGTTATGCTGCATTTACCTTATGGTTCAAATCAGAATGGAGGCTGAATAACTGGAAAGATGATGCTCTAATTAGGCAGATGTTAAACAAAACAAAACAAAGCAGACAAAACAGAATGGACCACCAAGGGTTAATATTGTGCTGATACCACCAAAAATCTCATTACAAGCACTGTGGCACATAATTGATCTGGCTATTTGGCTGACTGAGTCTGTGACCCCAGAGATTTATATACTCACGTTGTTCTGTGAAGTCCTTGCTTGAATGTGGCTCTGTGCAGCTGCACACTTTACAACCCGCTATGTGTATTTGAGTGTGGCTCTGTGCAGGCACTTTACAACCCACAGAACAGACAAAGAGGTAAAATCTGCTACACATGTCTCTGAAAACAGCCTGGGCAACTTCAATATTGAATCTCTCTTGTAGCTTACAATCTTGTCTTTCTAAGAAGAAAAGGCCATATCAGGCTTTCCGGAGACCACAGATCAAGCAGATTCAACTAATGTTAAAAAGAAAAGGGGGTCAGCACATTTAAAAGAAGCTGCTGTCAGAGATTAAAAATACGGTGTTCATTATACACTCTGAGACTATTCAATCAAATGGCAATGGAAAGTGTTTCAAATTTTGTTTGTATGACCTCATTTTTGATTTCTTGTTAAGATACCTCTCTGTAATCTTCAGCACATACTTAGATTTTTCCACTATTTTATTTTGCTACACCTAATAATAATTGATAAATTTATTGCATAAGAGGTTTGAAACATCTGTTTGGCCAGTGCTAGTAAGTATTGTAAAATCAAATCAACAGAAGATATGGTTTTATAAGTTGACAATGTAAAATTGTTAAATGCCTTGTGAAGTCGTCATTATGAACTGAGTCTGAGATTTTTGCCTGTGACAGACAATGTAGCTGAATGGTGACTTTTTGACCAATATGACCAATGGTGGCCAATATGCAAAACAGTTCTAATAATCTCTACATGTTTTTGCATAGTGCCATCCATACCCAGTCAATAGCTCTAAGCTCAAAAAAATGTGGTGAAACATTATGGTTTCAAATATGCCTTTGGTTGGTGTGTGCAATCACTGAGAAAAATATTATTCAAAACTTGGCGTTACTTTACTGTGGAGTTGTAAAAACTGTCATTAAGTTAAACATTATATTTAGTTTGAGAAGTTGTTGCAGACACTGTTAACAGCAGCTGTTAAATGTGGACGCTAATTTAAAATGTAAGTGCTCCAGTCCTGGTCTGGGACTTCCAGTGATTTATGTGCATCAGGACTAAGGATATTTAAACAATGGGCTCATGGTGAGCAAGAAAAGAGAAGCAATTAATCAAAAAAGACAATCAGAAAAAAAAAAAAAAAAAAAAAAAAGACTATAAAAGACTGCAGTTTATGAAAAGACAATGGGTCTTATTTATCTAGTCTAACTTTTACAGACAAAGCAATCATTGAAATGCTGGAACATTTTCTGAAGAGGAGAAGGATCATTTACCAGTGACATGCATTACACCTCTTGTATTCTGCTGCAGTGTAACAACACAGCATCCACACAATTCAAAAAACTCTTTCAAAATATAACCCTACTATATTCTGTTTACCTATGAAGTTTTGGCAAGAAAAATCTTTGTTTTTCAAGGGCACTTCAGTGCTGTGATTGCAGTCATTCACATTTCCTATTTTTCTATTTAATGTATGTATTATTACCTTTTATTTTTTTAATTACAAACAAATAAAAAAGGAACAATGTCTTATTACTAAAAGAGAGGAAGCTTATGTCATCTAATAATGTGATCCGATGTGCATTTTCAGAATTTTCTTCTAATCTGACAGCAACCAATTAAACAGCTGATAACTGACTACATGGAGTCTTTCTGTACCTACTATGAACAATGTAAGACCTACATTCAAACTTTGATCTGATGATCTGATACTTCTACACAAATATTATTTGCCCTCATAAATTAAATAGTAATGATGTCCAATTATAGTCTAGCCCAGATGTCCAAAGTCAAGAGGAGATTTTTGCCTATGAGAGCCAGCTGAAATATTTAAAATATGGTTATCAACAGAATCAAGCAAAATATAATATATTAAAAATCAGAGCATTGTATTGCATTTTTTTTGTTTGTTTTATAAAACTCTATGACTTCCCTACAAAGTCTAGAATTCTCAGAGATCATGAAAAAGTCAGATGTTTTCAGATTATGTCAGACTGAAATGCACAAGATTCCTCTCTGCCTGACAGGGTGAGGGTGGAATTTAACAGCCTTATTTTGATCTCTTTAGCTGTGATTCCTGTCTTTTTTCTTATATGGTACTACTACCTTACAAAAGAGCTGGATGGTGGAGAAAACATTTAATTCCCCAAAACAAGTAGGTCTTGTACTCTAGAAAGGGAACAAGGTAATACAGACTCAAAAAACAAGAGAGGAATCAAGGGAGGTAAAAATCTTCTCACCTCAGTCAGTACCAATGCTGAGGAGTTGAGGTAGTGAGCTGACAGTCCTCACTACCAAATCTTGCTGTTTCTCTTTGATAATTTTGTAGTATTTTCTGATGGCATACTTGGAAAACATAAAAATACATGTTTGTTAGGACTCCCACAAATGCTATACAGGAAACAGAGAAGGTTTTTTTCCCTTATTTTTGTATGGATCCCTACCATAAAAATATGAGCAGAAAGAATAGAATTAGATGCTCTGTTCAGGTTTTCATATATTCATATATTCACAAATGTTCCTTGATGGCATTATTTTCAGTGAAGTAGTTGTGATTTCCAAAAACAGTATTTAGTATTTTTCTTTGAGAAGACATATAAACATAATTCCCAAAAATGAATTGAAATGCCTTTCTGCAGTTGATTATATTATTAATAAATGAAACTTCACTGTAAATTGAAAAATGATCATCCAGTTGCATATAAAACCCACAGACAGAATATATTATTGAAGAGAAAAGAAACTGTTGCTAAAAGGACAATCACTAACCTCGTCAGAGCAAACAGTTCTCTGAGCCAGACGAATAATAAGGAAGTATGGTGAACAAATTTGTACTGCTGTATTGTGTTAAAGACAAAATGAATATATTTAGGAACCTGTATAATCATAGAGCAAGACCAACAATCACTTCTTTTGCCCATTTGTACAAATTATGTGAATTTTTCTTCTGTTGTAGACTGATATGTTATGCATCCAATTTGCAGAAACAACAATGAAAGCAGTTTGTCTTTATCATATAAAAAATAAATAAATTGAACAATAGAAATCTTATCAGAGCTAGCACCTCATTAATTTCGCAAAAGGAAAAGCAAGGATTACGTCTAATACGATAGACACTTCTATACTACTGTAGTTACTGGTCAGACTTTTAGGGCAGTTTCATTAATTTCAAGTCATCTTTCTTAATTTGTAATCAAGGCCAATTCATTGTATGAAATAAGTTTTAGCAAAATCTAGGCTGAGAAGATGCTGTTGTTTTATTTTCTTAAGAATGACTGACTGTAATTATGGCTTCTTTGGAAAATGATTTTTATGGCATAGATAGTGATGTTAACGGATGAGGTTTGTTCATCTGTCTGCTAGTTCTTCCAGGAAAAATGTTTAAAGCCATTAACCTACTTTCTTTAAATTTGACAGGAAGAAATAGCCTCAAAAATGACTGCATTCCCCAATGCTGCATGAAATATGCTGCCAGGCAGCAAGGACGGACCCTGTCAGTGCAGGGAGAAAAAGGCTCAAGTCAGTGGTCCACACACACTGAATGCCATGACTGCACTGTTGCCACACCACCAGCTCTGGCACTAACACAAGTCTGACCTGAGCCCAAAGGTGCTACCTCCTTCCTAAGGGCAGCTAAGCTGAAGAGGTGAACACAGAGGTGAACATGGTGAGTGCATGGAAAGTTGCAACTCTATTCAGCACTGGTGAGGCCACACCTGGAGTTCTGTGTCCAGTTCTGCCTTCCCCCTCTCCACCCTCCCCCCTCCCCCCCCCCAACTCCCCAGTACAATATGGCCATACTGGAAAGAGTCAGTCCAATATAAGGCAACGAAGATGCTGAAGGGACTTGAACACCTACCCGATAAGGAAAGGCTGAGAGAGATGGGATTGTTCAGCCTGGAGAAGAGGAGGCTTGGGGGGGATCTTATCTACATCTATAAATATCTGAAGGGACAGTGAAAGAGGATAGAACCAGGCTCTTTTCCGTAGTGCCCAGTGCCCAGGTACAAACTGGAACTCAAGAAGTTCTGTCCTGAACACTGATGAAGTACTTGTGCAGATGACTGAGTTCAGGAACAGGCTGCCCAGAGAGGTTGTGGAGCATCTCCTTAGACATCTTTAAAAACCGTCTGAACATAGTCACGGGCAGCATGCTCTGAGTGTCCCTGCTTGAACAGGGCGTTCGACCAGATGATCCCCAGAGGTTCTTTCCAGCCTAACACATTCTGTGATTCTGTGATATCTCTTGTAAAGGATATAGGGGAGGAGTGGAGAGAAAGGAGCTAGCCAATTTAACTGAAACATGGGCAGAAACCACTAGGAAACTAGGCTTTGTTACTTTCCAGCTCACAAAACATCTTGTTAGTTTTCTTACTGAACCTCCAGATAAACAAATTTTCTCTTTCACAGACAACCTAAACAGCCCAGCAAAAGGTTATATTTGAAGCTCACTAATGAGAATCCTTAGTGCTCATTAAGTAGATGTGCTAAAAGCTACTTAAGCTTCTAACACGTGTGAATATAAACATTTAAATGACCATATCAAACCCTGCATTAGGGCACAGAAAATAGCAAACTGATAAACAAAGTGATTTGTTTTGCTTTCCTAGCTGGATTTGCATAAGCAGCTGTTCCAAATTCTGCTGTGTTCTGCCATTCTTGTTGCTTTTAGAGATTAAGATTTTTTTTCAGTATATGCATTTAGCATAGTCTAATTTCATAGGATTTTTTCAAACAGAGAGCTATTCATAAGTAGGAGTTGATAAATCAAGTTAACATTAAAACTGCCTTGTACCCACTTTAATTAACTTCGATTTTAGAAGTATAGATATAGTTTCAGCCTGCAGGATACAAAATTAATGGAAACGCACTAAGTATGGGGGAAGTACAGCACATTGGGGATCATTTTGACTCTAGTGGAATACTAAGCAGATCAACAGATGTTGCATTATATACTACATGCCTTTATGTCTGATCTATTCCATTTGTGCAGCATTACAGTCTCATAGCAAATGCAGATTCAAAATTAGCAAAGCTCCAGCATCTTTTAAAACTCAGAAGTGTTTTCCACTGGCTAATGTGGAAATAGATTCACAGATTCTTAAGACAGAATTTGTATCACAAAGTCAGTTGTATGAAGAAGGTAAAATTGAAGAGACGCTCTTTGTTTTAAAATTTGGATTTTTCTTCTGAGTTAAAAAAAAAACAAACAAACAAACAAAAATGCTTATATATTGATTTAAAATTCTGCAGATGCATTATTGCATTCACAGGCTTTCTACTACTGAGAAAAGACACAGGAACCTATTCCCCAAGCCATCTTCTTTGGCATCGCTTTGTTTTGGACTACTAATAAAAGTCAGAGATCTTCTGCAGAGAAGAGATCCTATGCAAAGAACAGAGACTACTGCATAACAGAGAAAGGAGTCTTGGTATCATTTTTTTCCAGAACAGCTGCTGCTATGGCTTGGTTTTGTTCCGACCTATCATGTAAAGGTAGAGTAAGAGGGAAAGGTTTGAGAAGATTATTTTTTTTTCTTTTAACTAAGTGTCCAGAATTTTTAATATAGAAAAAGATGGACTTTTTCACGTATTTTTGAGTCAGTGCGGGTTTATTCAAGATTTATTCAGCAGAAAAATCCTCTTTCTCTTTTGGAGCCACCAGTTAAAAAATTTGGCAAACAGGCAGTTCCCTACTTGTGTTGGAATGTCAAATGTTGCTCTTTTATTAGTAAGTAAATAAATAAAAAATCTATTTTATTGCATTTAATTTCTGAGGTTCTTTCCTTTTTTTTTTTTTTTGTTGTTTTCTTCATTTTCCTTCTTCCATACCCTCTGGATCAACAGTATCCATTTAATTGTTCTATGAAAACAGGAGTGGATGGTACCTTGAGGGGGATATTTAGAGTATCCATTTACGCCAGATTAGAACAAATGATGGCCCCTACAATATTGTCAGAATACATTTCACTGATACTTTCTTAAAGTCTTTTCTTAAACACTTAGAGTGACTGAGATTTTAATATTCCACAGGAGTTTCAGTCAGATGCTTTACTAATAGACAACTAGAAAGCTGGTTTTGTTTTTTATACTACCTCTCCTTTAAAGAAATTTCAGCTCATTACTTTTTGTCTTATCACCTATGAGTCATTCATTCCTTTTTCCCTTTGCAGCTAATCATGTTTTCTCCTATTTGCCTTCTGCAAGATTAGAGAAGACATCACTGGTACACCTCTTGCATGTCTAAATCAGCTATGACATCCTATTTCAGCACGTTCCAGCTTTGAACAAACGTAACTATTTTTCCTATTTCCAGGTCACATTAATCAGATGTTGATGTACAATGGACTACAGTAAATCATCTCTGTAGATGTGACTACAGAGTATATTTTTCTCCCTAAATGTTTTGGCTGCAGTCACTGCAGTAATGCAGCAATATGAAATCAGTCAAGCGTGGCTCATTTTGTTATAAATCACGCAAGTACATTCTATTTTTTGATTGGACAGGTGCACTGCATCAGAGATGGTCAAGTTCCCCTTTGCAGACTACAACAGAGGAAAGGTGAAAGAAGGAACTTCCTCCTTTATTGGAAGATCCTTTGTTGAAGACAAAACCATGATTTTATAATACATTTACAATGTTCTCTGCAACTTGCTCCTGATAAAATGCTGGGAGCTGAAGAAAACACTGATGAAACAGGTATGAGAGAAACCAAGCTGTTTCTCTAATGTTCAGACCCACATCTAATGCATATTTTGGAATTCAGAAATGCTACAATAAATATCTGAAAAGCAGCAATATCTATAAAGTAAGAGCCACTTATTTACAGCACAATCATCAGCTTTGACACATTGAAGTTTATAGATTTCAACAGACAAAGTTGTTTTACAGGTATTAATCTCAATGTGGCAAATAGTTGTTTTTTTTTTCTTGCTTTTTTTTTTTTTTTTTTTCGTGTGTGTGCGTGTGTGTACAGACAAGTAACAATGAAGTTAAACTTTAATTTTTTCAAAGTAGTCAATAATTTGCTGTACTCATCCAGGTATAGTCCCAAATACTTAATTAGAAATGAACCCAAAGAATACCCAAATTCATGGGTTATTTTTGAAGAAAAAGAAAATGTTGCCCATACAAGTTACCTAGCAAAAAAGGTGGCTTGGTAAGCTCCCCCCAGCATTTCCATTCCCTTGGAAATAAATGCTGAAAAGAAGGAACATCTCTGTTTTTTCTTATATTATCTAAAGTACATACCATATAACATTTCAATACTGGATAATGATCTTGGAATTCACCTTGGAATAAATATTACAACAGAAGAGTTTCAACTTATTCATCAGTGACTTGGATGAAGGGACAGAGTGCAACCTCAGCAAGTTTGCTGACGATACAAAGCTTGGCATATTGGCTGAGACACCAGAGGCCTGTGCGGCCATTCAGTGGGATCTGGACAGGCTGGAGAGCTGGGCAGAGAAGAACCTCATGAGGTTCAATGAGGGCCAGTGCAGGGTCCTGCACCTAGGGAAGAATAACTCGAAGCACCAGTAGAGGCTGGGGGCTGACCTTCTGAGCAGCTCTGTAGAGAGGGACCTGGGAGACATGGTGGACAGCAGGCTGACCATGAGCCAGCACTGTGCCCTTGTAGCCAAGAAGGCCAATGGAATCCTAGCTTGCATCAGAAGTGTGGAGAGCAGGTCAAGAGAGGCGATTCTCCTTCTCTAATTAGCTCTGGTGATGCCACACCTGGAAAACTCTGTGCAGTTGTGGGCTTACCAGTACAAGAGGGATGTAGAGCTTCTAGAGAGGGTCCAGCATAGAGCCATGAAGATGATTAAGGGATTGGAGAATCTGTCTTTTAAGGAGAGACCAAGCAAGCCAGGACTGTTTAGCCTAGAGAAGAGATTGATGAGAGGGGATCTTATCAATCTCTATAAATAAGTGAGGGGACAATGTAAAGAGGATGTGGCCAAACGCTTCTCAGTGGTCATTAGTGATATAGGACAAGGGGTAATAGGTATAATTTGAACCACATGCACTGACATTTGTCTTCTTTTAAAGCGAGGAGTCCAGCAGGCTAGACAGAAATCTCTGCACATCCATTATTGCAGTTGCCACTTCTCAGAAGGATCCAGATCTGTTCATCAGAAGTGCAAGAAGCTGCATGGTCACTAAGATCTTTTTGTTTTTATTGCTATTCAAGCATTTGCATGCCCTATAATTCCACGGGGGCTATATAACACTGGAATTGTTTTTTTATCCCAATAACACTGCTTCCATATGTCACTGACTAACCCTCAATCCCCTAGAAAGATTGAAGAAGGGAGTCAAAAGATTTTCTTTCTTCATTGCCAATGAATAATTTTAGTCCTTCATATCCTCAGTTTTGTTTCATGCTGGCAGGTTGATTCTTCCATTACCACTGCCTGGTGCTGTGCATGCTGTGAGCTGCACATTGAGACTTTAGATCATCCACATTGTAGTAGCATCCAGCTCTGCCTACCTTCTAGTCTGTTTTATTACAATATTGTTCACAACAGCTTCATACATAAGGGGTGTTTATTGTAGTTTTAAGTGTGTGCTCACCATTTTTAACTCCACCTGGATGACAGAAGAACAAAGCAAGTACGACAGTAGAAAATATTATAGAAGTTACTGTAATACACCTATCAAAAAGATGATAAAATATCTTTTCAATTGTCAGTAATGTTAACCTCCTCGGGTGAGGAGATCTGCTTCACCTCCACAATCTTTGCTATGAACAAAGATATTTTTCAGACCACTTCACAAGCCATTGACTCAAAACAAAATAGATTTGTCCAGTATAGTAACAATTACATTCAACTTGAAATAAATGCTATTTATGGACTCCCGTGCCCATGCAAAGACTTTTCAGTATCAGTACAGCTATGAATGTTCAACAGGTCTCCAGCCGTGAGACAGTAGATGTTAGAATTTTATTACGCTTAACTTTTGAGACTTAACTTTTTTCCTATCTAAACTAAATCCCAGTTCCTGCCATTTAAACTAATTTAAACATATTGACAAAAGAAAAGTAAAAGGCAAAGATCTTCAGAGTAAAGTAGGAGCAAATGTATTTTATAATATAGGAAAAGAAAACATTTTTTTTTGCAGTATGAGAGATAATTAAGTATTTTATGTATAGAAGTTACAGTTAAACTTCTGAATTCAATGTTCTACAAGTCTTAGGTTTGAGTCCCTAATTTGAAGACTTCTGTGTATGCATTTTTTAGATCTATGTTACTGTAAAACAGTGATTCTCTACACATTAAATATATATCTTTATATAATTTATATATATAAATTGCTATGCTTATAGAATTTATATTTATTGTATATTTTTAATATGCTTGATTATATATATCAAGTATTCTGCAAAAATTTGCTTTCTGAATTTAATAAAAATCTAGTGAATGGAGTAGAGATACTTATTCTCTTTCATTCACAGGACAGGTTATCCGTTCTTTGCAGATGCAATGGAAATATTTGCTGAACACTTTATTTTTTTTTCCTGCTTACACCTAAGGAGAAACATTACAATTAGAAAAGAAATCTTACATTCTGAACTTAAATTCTTATTTCTTAGATTTCTTGTTTCACTTCTTTCTCCTCCAAATTTGTGTTTCCAGAATGGTGATAAATACCTTTCTTACAAACACAAGTGGCTGATCCTTGTTAAGTAAAAAAAAATAAAAATAAAAATATAAAATTCTACTTACGAAAAATGAATGGTCAGATGTTAGGTATTTAGACACTGATCTAAATAAAATGTATAATCTAAAGAATTATATCTGAGTTTTTGCACTGAGTGTTAGAAAGTTGTTTCCTATTTTCTTGATTCTGTATTATTAATAAAGTAATTTCATAGACTTTTAGTGGATAATTTACACTAATTTAATTGGAATTTGAATGATATCTCTCTCAGATCATACATGAAAACTTCTTGATATTGTTGTCTCCTCTCTCCCCAGTAAACACCAGAAGTGAGGGGCTAGCATGTGAGAAAACATATCCTGAACTCATCCCAAATACATAGAAAGACAATTTAGAAAGACAACTGTAAAGAGAGTTTTTGGGGCTAAGGATTTATGAAAGTAATTAGACCCATGTTGGTATTGCGCCCTTAGACCAGCATGAGGTTTTAATAGTTGTTTACTCTTCAAATGAAAAATCCCATGTGTTTCAAATCCTGTTTTTATTAGGACTTTATGACCTTAGTCAGTAGTGTAATCCAGGTTCTCCACTACAGAGGGCTGAATTTACAAATTAATCAGGTGGTGAATACTGTTGCTCTTGCACATATATGCTTGCAAATCTAGCTCCTAGCTAACTGGTTGTAGACATTTCCGTCAAGCTGTAAAATGCAACTAGTAATTAGATTTACTTGCTTTTACTAAGTAAAAACTAGTAACAATTAATGTTGATGAAGGCCCCTTCCCATAATTTAGAAATGTACTCAAAATATTATGAACATTTGATTAGCTTTGCTGATGTTTAAAACAGCAAAAGCAAATGACATTATTTTACAAACGCTATTAAAAAAAAAAAAAAAAAAGGAAAAAACAACTCATTTATACATGCTGCTGCTTCCTTCTAATTGCTGTCACATAATCCCTTGGCTCCTGAGTTTGAAATGTAAACTGCTGTTTACGTGCAGCAACCTTGATACCTGCACCATCCTGGTCAGACACCCCATTATCTCCACTTCTCTGCCTTCCAATCTAGGTCATGTGTTTGCTCTCTTATTCAGTAATAAGATCTATAAATCAGTGAAGTCAACAGTTGTCTGTTGCTAAGCAAAAAATAAAAAATAATATAGGGAATGTTTCTGGTGTTTATGAAGTCAGAAAAGGATCCTCATATATGCCAAACATAAAACTGCACAGAATACCAAAACTAATAGCATAAATAAACTGAAAGCTTTACCCAACATCCCCTGGTTTTATTTTGGAGATACGACACAATAAAATACTAACCTTTTTTTAAAATAAAATAACATCATGTATGGTAGGCAACATACTTTTTCAGAGAACTGTTAATTATATATATATATATATAATTATTTTTTTTCAATGAAGGGATAAAATTGGCTAGGAAAACTTGGATGAATCCTTGGTTCCTATGCTTGAATGAAGAAATAAAAAGTGTAATGAAAGGGTAATATATCACTATTGGGATTTTACACTGAAATATGATCTCTCACTGTTAAGATTTTTCATTGTTTGGAAAATGAATATTTTAAAAAACATTGTGATAATGTATTTGATGCATTTGACAGTCTTGGAAGTAATCCACTTTGAATCATTATGCTAAATTTAAAGTTGCACTTGCAAAATGGTTTATAAAATGGTAATTATCCTTCCTATCAAGCCTGACCTACGTTGTGCATAAAGCCATCTATTTGCAGCAGCCTAGTCTGGGACTTTGTTAATTGGCTGCAATTAGAAGTGTTTCTCTGCAGATGTTTCTTCTAATAGATTATCTATGACCTCAACTCTTCTTTCAAGAACCCTGAGCAAGTCTGCATCCATTTTCAATTTTTAAACAGAAGCCAACAGCCATAGACTTAAAGAAGCTCTGAAACTTGCTTGCCTTCCAGATAAAACTAATCTTCCAGTATGTAGTCACTGCAGCACTACATCATCCTGATTCTTCTCAGGCTTTAGTCACTCCCATGTTGTTTGAATAGAAACAGACAAACTGTAACATGTAGGGAATGTAGACTTCATTTTCTCACAATAATAATAATAATAATAATAATAATAAATAAATAAATCTTCAACAGGTGAAACAGTATAGCTTCACTGTCTGCCTTGGAGCTAGATACATGTAATGTATATCAGCTGCAAATCTGGGACTTTTTAAAGTACATTAACAGAGAAAGGAAACAAAAAAATAAAAAATGAGTCTATACTAATGAGTCTAAAAATGAGCTGATCTGGTACTTTTCCATTCATTTACAATAATTCCACTATGCTCAATGGCAGCTTATTGCTCTTCAATAGATAAAACTTCATTTATTGTCTTTGAGTAATTTCAGTGTTCAGCTAGGGAAATCGAACTCTTGTTTGCTCCTCAAGTGAGATCAGAATTTCCTATGCACTATGAACCTTAGAAATAAGTGGATGCTTTGTTTATAATTATGTTTTGCTTCCTGGCCAGTGGAGATATGAATGATGAGAAGGACTGAAAGTGGTTTGGAGAAAAAGATATCTCGTTGCGTAATTTTGGCAAAATAATCATGTGGAAACCATGTAGAATTTCTAAAGGAGAAAATGGTCTTAAAGGAGTCCTCATGAATGCACTTGATACAAATGGTGAAATGACCAGAGCCTGCATTAACCTCTCCTGGAGTGTTTGCAGAAGGGTACAGTATTGTGTTAATGTATCCTCCCTAGTTCCAGAGCAGCATTTGCCCTGGGAACACTTGGCAGTGCCTGTAAACTCAGCATGCAATCATGAAAATGAAGCAGTTTATGACTGGTCCTGAGCAGAACAATCCCACACTTGTGCCAGACAGTAAGACACGGACTTTAACCTTGACAACATAAAGAAGAGGTCTAATTTAAAGGAAAAATAATTATGAAAGACCTCATTCAAACCCATAAATATATTCTGATTAATTTTTCCAAAATTAATTTTGGAAAAAATGGGTAAGCTTATTTCTTTTCCTATGGGAAAGAATTGTGTCTGTTGTTTATAGCTTCCTTTTTTAGCCCTCCCTTTGGCTATTACGTCTTTTTTTCATATACTGCAAGGAGAGTGATTTATATGACTAAAGCTGAAGAATACAGTCTTTTAAAGTTGTTTTTTGTGTTATTCTGTCTGAAGTGATTTCCTAGATACTTTTGCAGGAATACACACACACAACACCAAAACAGCACAGCATGTTTTTTTGTTTGTTTGTTTTTGGTTTTTTGTTTGTTTGTTTGTTTGTTTTGTTTTGTTTTTTGTTTTTTGCTTTTTTTTTTTTGTTTTTGCTGATACTTGTCCACTGCTAAAGAAAGAAGAAAATTATTCCCTTACGTGTCACTACTTTAATGTAAAGCTGTGTATTGTTATTCATAGAGATATATTGCCATGTGACATTTTTGAAAGCACCTCAGTAAAGGCTGTAGAGTTATTTATGAAATCTATGGTCAAATTATTCAAATCAATCTGTCATAATGTTTGTATTTTCCCCTGAAATATAAAGAAAATAAAAATATAAAGGAAAGAAAAAAAAAAAGGCACCTAGAACAACTGACTAATCAAATATATATATATCTCCACATCATGCATTGCCAGCTAAGATTCCTCTCTGATTTCAGGAATTCAAAGCCAAAAGGCAAGGATAAAGACAGAGATTCAGGCTGCATGTCCAGTCTAAAATTAGTTTTCATGCTACAGTCTAGATATTTGATTAGTGTGCATGGTTATAATTTATTTCTGGGTCTTACTGTCTGTTAAATGTTCCAATCACTTTGGGCAAACCTTCTGAATTTTTCCTCTTTTGCATAATCCAACTTCAATAAATATCAACACCTAGCGTAAGAAAACTGCTCTGCATGCTAGCTAACTCATGATGTTGCTCTATTTGTTTTGAAGAATGCCATCGACAAGTGCTTACAGAGCCTGATTTTTAAAAAACACTGAGCAGTCTCAGCCACCCTGGAGACCCATGAGCACTTAACTCTTCAAAACACAAGCCCAGGAGACTGATTCAAACCTGTATCTCTGTAAGTTTGACTATGTCAGGGCAGTAAAGAGTTATTTTGCAAAGCAGTATATATCTCATGTTCATATAATTTCAATCACTGTAAGCTTTTTGTCTTATTTGCATTCATTCATCCCTACAGTATTTATTATGTGCACTTTTTTTGATTTCTGTATTCCTACATCATTAAAAAGATCCACTAAGAACATTCAATATGGTTTTATATTTAGAAGTGCCACCACAAACATTAAGATGATCCTTACACTTTTTTCTCAAGAGTGTATAATTGACAATTAATTTCTGTTTCAAATAAATAAACAAAAAAGCTGCAGAACTTTTCTACTCAACATTTTAAAAACTATCTTCTTTAATTTCTTTAATTTATCCATGTCGCTTATTTTCTCCAGTTTAAAAAAAATACCAGTAACCATAGAATCATAGACTTACAGGATCATAGAAAGGTTTGGGCTAGAACAGACCTTAAAGGTCATCTAATTTTGCACACACACACACACACCCATCATAGGCAGGGATACATTCCACTCTCCCAGGTTACTCATACTTCTATTTGTCCATGTTTCTAGTAAATTTATAGAATCTGACTAAGCAAAGGTATTAGGTAATTTTTGTATTAATATATTAATTTCTTAATATGTTTTTATTTAGGGTATGATCTGTTCACTTAACTTCCCACAAAGGAATCATTTTTTCTCAATAGCAGGGTTAGCATTTCAAGAACAGACATATAGTACCATGTTTAAACTCTAATTGAAGAGCTTTACTTTCACAGTACAAGAATGAAAAATTGCAAGTTGTTTTTCTTACCATAATGAGGAATTATTGCCCAAGCCATTGCAGATGCATAGATACCGCCAATCATCCAAAACATACAGAGCCAACTCAGATGTTCACCTCGTTTCTCCCGAGCAAGAACTTCCGAAAAATAGGAGAAAACTATTGGCACAGCTCCACCAATCCTAAAATGAAATATACACCATACATTAAGGGAGAAAGTAACAACTATTTAAAGTTTGGACAAGGTCTTTTAAAACCCAAACTACAAGCAGCTTTCCTAGCAAGAGTGTTTTTGTCTCAAATAGCATGATGTACTGAAGAGCTATTTAGAAAACTGTCACCAGTTTGGATGCAATTTTTGTCAAAAATTTCATTGAAAACTCTATATACAATTCAACTTATTCAGTGATTCAAATGGATTGTCAATGTGCTGACTGCTGAAACAGAAACCTACACAATGCATTGACTTTCACCACTACAAAAATCCTGTAATCATAGCAATTTAATGACAAATGTCAAAATACATTCAATTTAACTGAAAATATTAGTAATTTTCCCAAAGAATAATAGATATTTCTCTAAGTTTAAACTCCAGTGTTTCAGTGCTCAAACAGGAAGTGACAAAATTCCAGGTATGTTGTTAATATATTTTATTTCATGCATATTTTAAAAATAAGTTATATTCATTTGCACCATATGATTTGCTAAGCCCATGATGGGCTTAAATTTTTTATGGGAGAGCCTATGCATTCATAAAATATCCACAGATCTTCACAGCATAAAAAAAAAAAATAATAAAATAAATAATTTTTAAAAATAAGTGAACAAAAAACTTCAACTTGGTTTTGCAAAATTTATTATAACTCAAATTTTGTATCATTGTCAGTACTAGGTTTCAAATAATCTTTTAGTGTCTTTAACTCTTCACTACCAATGCAAACTGTCAAATGTTCCACAACAGATTAAGTCTTTGTGGGCTTTAATTTCCTGCTGAAGAAAATACCTGTGAAGTTTGAACAGATCTTCCGATATACCAGATTACACCCTTTAAAGAAGTAATGACTTTCATGGTTGAAATTTTTAACTCAGCTTTAAAGATAAATGTGTATTTATGCTGCTGTTTCAGTGACTGCCAAACTGCGAGCAAAAAGAAGGAATTTAGAACAGATTAAAACAAATATAAAAAGTAAAAGATGAATACAGAAATGGTATTTCAGTGCTAAGAGAAATCAGTGCCATGTCAATGCAATATTGTTTACTTCAAGGTATCCTCAGGTATTGCAATGAAACACTGCATTGAAAAGTTAATTTGTTTAGGGGACTGCTGTTCTGTCATTTCCTTCTAGACAACTCTACACAAAGTACCGCCAGTCAACTGTTACCTTTAAAATTAATGTTTGCGATAGCTGAGGTTGCTAACATTCTCTGCAAGTTCTGCAGAGGTTCACATCTCTGTGATTTTTTGTTAGGTGTACGGATAGAGTTCCCATGTGAGGACTGTATCTTGTGTTCTTCTCATGGGTAAAAACACTAAAAAGTTTCACCAGGTTATTGCTCTCTCACAATGAGGGAGATTGTCCTGAGAGGTTGTCCTGGAAGCCCAGGATGAGAAACAGTGGGAGAGGTATGGCTGAGGGTGGAATCACAGCTCATTTTGCTGCAATGAAGAAGGCCTACTAGCTTAGTGGTGCTATAGAACCTGTAGGCTCTCCAGCTCCCAAGGTTTAAGTGGCTTACAGCAATTAATTCTTACCCTCCAGGGCTTAGGCCACGCTTTTATAGTGTTACATGTATTTCTGTACACTTTCTATACAAATTTGTTCTGTGAACATATTGGGAGAGGAAAATCAAAAGGAGATTTAAACGATGCACCCTAGGAGAATGGAATTTTAATGAAACAAACAATAAACTACAGTATATTTGCACTTATATTGTCACAAATAAATGCCTGCAAATCTACCTTAGAAGCCATGATTTGTCAAAACAGATTTTGGCAACTGCACAGTGTGACAGCTGGAAAATAAATAAATAAAAAGCATCCTGGAGCCTCTGGCTTCAGAGAGCCTTTGCTTATTGGCAGATAAGCAGATTAAGCAAAGTGTCTTGAAAAGCAAAAGTATATAAGGAAGAGACACAATGGAGTGGAAAGGAAGGGGGGATGTAAAAACCCACACCACCATATAGAATACTAACTGTACAAGGCAGAATGTTGTTCTGAAATATCTTGTCTTCTTCTTTTACAAATATGGATAAGATCTAGACTCAGAGTAAAGATTGCGTCTGTGCATTGACATTTGCAAGTTTTTTACTGGTGATTTGCTAAGTATCAGAGTTCTAAACACAGATTCACTGCTATGCTCCTGAGATTTGGAAGTAGCCCACCTTCTTTTGTCCACTTGCATCTACTTTTTCCTCTTCTTCTTAAACAGTTTCTTCTTTCACTTCCAAAAGTCTGATTAAAAACATCTTTGTTATTTTCCTCCCAGAACTTCCTCTAGATTGGCAAGATATGCAAAAGTAAGTACCCAGATCAACTTGTTCACCTTGCAAACTGCTGGGATAAGTCCTACAAAACAGCAGCATGCTGTAGGCTATGCATTGCTGATCATTCCACCTATTTTTAAATCCAAGTGCCTGATTGGAATATGCAAGCTAGAGAAATTGTCTTCTAGGTACACACATGACTTGTATGCTACCAATAGTGAGACTCCCTGTGATAGACTCATGTATGATTATTTACAGAACTCTAAAATACTGTTAGCTCTGAAGGAAACTGATGAGTAACTAATTAAGTCCACAAATTTTTATAACACTACTAAAAAAAAAAAAAAAAAAAAAAAAAGACAAGTCAAATTTGATGTCAAATACAAGCATATAATTGCAAAGAATTTGCTTGCTGTACTTATGCAGCTAGGTATGCCAGATAAGCTGCTTTCAGATGTGCCACCACTGGCAAGCACAGAATCATTTCTGCATCTACAGGAACATTACTAGCAGAGATACAGGTGTGATCATCACACTCTACTCAGCATTTGTCAGGTCACACCTGGTGCACTGTGTCTGGTTCTGGTTCCCAGCGTTCAAAAAGACACAGACAGACTGAAGAGTGTCCAAAGGAGGGCCACAAATATAATCAGAGGGCTGGAGAACCTGTCTCATGAGGAAAGGCTGAAGAGTTAGATTTTTTCACCCTGGAGAAAAGAAGATTCAGGGCAGATCTTATCACCGTGCTCCAGTACTTGAAGGGTAGACAGTACTTAATGTGTGACTACAAAGAGGAAGGATCTTTTTGACAAGGATCCACATGGAGAAGAAAAGGAATAATGGATACAAACTGTACTGGAAGAGATTTCATCTTCATGTAAGAAAGTAATTTGTTACAGTGAAAACAATCAGTCACTGGAACAACCTCGCCAGAGGTATGATAGAATCCTCTTCATCAGAGGCTTTCAAGATATGAACGGGTAGGGTGCCAGATCATCTCATCTAATCTCCCTTTTCCCATTAAGGTTGCACATGATCTTTCAAAGTCCATTCCAGCCTGGGTTGTTCAATTCTATGATTGTTTATGAATTTTTGGTCTTTTGCAGATCTCTTCCTTTCTCTTTTTCATTTCTCTTTTCAAGTTTTTACTTTTTCTTTTGAGTTTTCTGTTGTATAGGTTCTACCTTATTTCTGTGTTTCACTTTTCTAGTCTTTCTCTTTCATATAATCTTCCTTTCACATTAAAATATTGTCCTCTTGTCTTCACAGTCTTAAGATAGACTCCCAGCTGTGTCAGGTTTACGTCAGTCAACCTTTAACCACAGAAGAGGAAGAAAGGCCTGGAATCAAAGCTATTTGGAAAGCTCATACCTTGCCAACTGCTTCCTTGGCTTGCCTGAGAAACATATTGGCCTTTTTGGCATACACTATCAGCTTTGAAGCCAGTCACCTGCAGAGCTATTCATTAGCTCTCAGTGTACAACTACTGATAGCCATGGGTGGGAGGCAGCTGGAGTTTGCAGAGGAATTAAAGTCAGAAGGATTACAACCCTTTCAGGGTAAGAAGACACATGAGAAAGAAATAGAGCAAATAAGCGTAAAGAGGTAAAAGATAAGTACAGCATAATAATGAATACTAATGGCATATAATTATAAAAGCTGCCTGTTGGTCAAGATCTGAAGTCCTTGACAGCAACTGCTTGCATAGTTGTGTTGCAACTGTGCTGTGTTCACATGGCCCATATCTCTGCTGGAATCTTTTGAAAGTTGCTATGCATACAGACCACTAGCTGTCCTTCCTGTCTTGGTCATTTAGAGAAGAGCGGTATAAATGTCTGTAGGAGTTATTTGCTGCTACACACAACATGCAAAAATGGTAGTAAATGTCAGCTTGGTGACCTCAAAAATTGCTAGTTACAAAAAATCTCATCTACAGATCTGGATTTTTGGTAACTGTTGATTCCTACAAAGATGTGAGGGATTTTGGCAAGATCTAAATGATGAGTTTAATGCTACTGCATTGACACCAGTTCTTTATATGTTAGATCCCAGTAATGTAGAAGGACTACTGCAGGTGGCTTTGCAGAGAGATTTTCTGAGAAAGGGATAAAAAGGCTGTCTGAAGGTGAGTCTAGTCTAACATCTCGTGGAACATAAATACTATATGATAGTAAATATCGAGAAAGACTCTTATTCACAGGGTATGACAGGCTTTTTATTGGTTTTCGGTTATATAAATTCACCACATCTAAGCCAAGTTTACTAATATTTCTGTGGATCTTAAGAAGACATTTGGTCAAACTAGTCTTTATAGCAAATTAAAAGAAATCTCTATATTCTGGATATAATGCTTGGTTTGTAAATTATGACATGTTTGTTTAACCTTTCATAGTTCCCTCATGAAATAGAATAATTTCAGTGTTGGTTGAATAATTTTTAAACTTTAGTTGGCCTCAGGATATATATTTATTTCAGTTACCTTTATACAACATGAAAACTTTGATTACTTTTAGAAGCAGCATTTGGGCTAGATAAATATAGAATATCCTGAGTTGGAAGGGACCCTTAAGGATCATCAAGTCCAATATGATGCAGTTTGGGAAAATGTATCATCTCTCTGTTTATTTCAAGGCAACCTAAATGAAATTTGCTGGGCTAATACAAATGTATAGAGTACTTTTAAGCATGTTATTCTAAACTAAGTTGTTGTACATGGAAAACTCTATCTAAAATTATCTAAAAGTACCCCCTCTCCCCTTCCCCCGTGCCCCAAAAAATAAACTTTCTGTAATAGACATTAGATAAAACTCTCTAGTTGAGATTAGTATTTCACTGTGCCAGTGTTGAATAGGCAACAGCTCCCTTTCCGTTCCATGTAGTAGTGATATTATGAGTCATAATCTGGTATTAGAGAAAATTTACTTTGACAGTTTCAAAGATAGATCTAACAAGGTGCTTTTTGATGATAATTTTAGCACATTTCCCCCTTTCCTCCCCTTCTCCCCACTGACTAATGATGAATACAGCTCACAGTTTCCTGTCTAGCTGTTTCTACATTGTAGGAAACCATGTCAAAAGCTCTGCTAGACCTTTATCTGACTTTGGGATTCAATTTCCTTTTGATTTTAGATTTTGGATTGATCAATGGAGGAATCACAGTTATGATATTTTTTCCACAAACAGAAATGATTTTGCAGACTACCCAACATTTCTTTAGTCTTTTCACCAGCTTAAGTTTACCGTTGAGACTTTCATATCCCTCAACACCTTGTACCAAGCAGTATCTTAATATTATTTACACTGTTCTTATTCCAAATAATTCTTATTCTTGTGCGGAGGGGGGAGATGCAAAACTTCTAATAGTTTCAAGTTTTTCAGATGCAAAAACATGATCAGAAGGTGGACTGTTTGCTGCTGTTGCTATTGTTTGATTGTTTTTCCTGATCAGTTTACCTCTGTAAATATGTTTTGTCTACAAGAGAATCTGAGGATAATCTGTTTTATATTATTTTCTATAAATAAATTATTCTATCAGATACTGATTTTATTGTTCATGCTTATTCATATATTTATATATATTTTTGTATTTTCTAGAAGATAGAAGAGCAGTTTAAAATCCCTTCACCTTACATCTCATGATTTCATATCTCATGAATAGCTCTTAATATTTAATTGACTTTTAATTATCAGAAGTTGTCCAACAAAGGTCAAGTGCTGACTTCATGAACTAGGCAGACTAAGCAGGAATACAACAATCTTCTGGATGTTGAAAGGATCGTGAAAGAGAGAAAGTGTCATTCAACAAGGTCAAAGGTTGTTTTTTCAGAACAAAGATCCTTTAATCAGCTATAGAGATATAGGAACAAGGAACATCTTACTGTAGTGAAAACAGCTTTGTAAAAAGCGTCAGGGTTTTGATGAAAATGCAGAACTTTGGGTAGTCATAACATAAAACCTAGAAGTGATAGTGACCTATAAAAGGAAAAACATGTAGGGAAGCTGGATGGGATTATTATTATTCTTTTAAAAGAAGTAGAATCCTCATGACTCTAAAAAGAGTCGTATCTAAAAGTTTGGTGTTAGACTCTCCGGGCAAGAGGACACCCCACATCCCTTCCCTCAATCCTCTCCCCCTTTTAGACTCCTTCTTGAATCAGTTTAACAGTACTTAGTGCTATAGCAATTGTATTTTGGTGTCATTGTCTAGATCTACCCTGCTTCAGACCATTTGTGGTTTTTGAAACTGTAAACACCATACAACGGTGTTTTTGTACTATGGTCACATAAACCAGAGCCAACAAACCATACAAAAAATGGACTTCATATGCACGGTTTTACTATACAGTGTTCTGTGCTCTTACTAGCTGTTTCACTTTGAGCATTCTAAAGAATGAAAGTGGTCAGCAATGGAATCATAAATGAGAGTTTTTGATCTGAATCATGTAAATACCAGAAATGCTAAACTACTCCAGAAAAAACTCTTCATTATCCAAGAGTGCAATAAAGGTACAATTAAGGTATGTCATGTTAATTAGCTTGGGCATCTCAATCTCAGCTTAAGTTTAAAATGATAAACTTAATGAACCATGACCAATATCTTAAACATTTTCACCAAGTAAGAAGTTATTTAAATTAAAAGAAAAGTAAAGCAAATACAGGGCCACAAACCTTCTCCTTATGGAAAGAGCAATAACATTTGGCAAGATATAAGGCCCAATTTTAAATTTGACAGTCTTGACTACAGTGGTGCTATAAATATTTGACACACAAAGGCACTAGAAAATTTATAAATATTAGTGAAATCTTACACTTATGAGGGGAGTATTATACTGCTTAATGAACAGACAATACATAAAGAAGCTGAGATATAAAACAGTTAAGCAAGTTAAGCAAATTCCCAAAGCAAGTCTGTTGCAGAATGAGAACAGATCTCAATTTCACACTTTTCAGTCTGCATCTTTCTCCTAAGATCATTCTTCTTCTCCTCCTAGTTTTTGTTTACAATTTTAGTAGCTGCATTGATTAATTCCCTCACCCCTGACACAGGCTATATTCCTGCATTAAATAATGAACTTTTGCAAATAGAAGACTTTTATTAACACACACAATTGTAGAAATTAACAAAACCAGAGGAGCTTACCCAAATCCAGAAAACAATCGACAGAAGAGGAAGAAGCCATACCCCTGGACAAATGATGAAAGGAAGGCAAAGAATCCATTGACAGACATGCATATCAGGAGTGACTGTCTCCTTCCCACCTTGTCTGCCAAGCCTCCCCAGAAGAATGCCCCCACCATCATCCCAAGGTACACTATGCTACCTGTAATATACACAAAAGAAAAAAAAAAAAAAAAGAAAAAAAAAAAAAGGAAAGAAAGAAAAGAAAAAAAAGATGTTGTTTTGTGAGCTACAAGACTGACCACAATTGAACACACCGAAAATAGTTGTATGTATTTGAATGATTTGGTTTCAGCCATCGTCTCTCTTTCCAAAATAAGTAATATACAGATTAATTTATCTTTTTTCAATGAGTAGAATTTGTATGCATAGCTTTGCAAAAGTACCTAGGGAGAAAGATTTCCTATTGTTTCTGTGTCATCTGCTAGCAGAAACACTGAAGCTTAATATAACTATTAAATGAGATGCCTCTAGCTAAAACAATTAAAATACAAGCAAATAAGACTGAATAAGAGAAAAAATGTTATAATTTCCCCAGCAACAGGACTACATTCAGGTTAAATACTCCAAAAATTAAAACTTTCCTTACAGAGAGAAATAGTCTGAACATTACAAGAATATAAGCAATCCTGTAGGGGATTAATCACCGGCAGTAAGATGTGCTAAGTCTAAAAGAAACTGATTATGAAACAATGGACAATTTCCATTTGAGATCTACAGAACTGAAGGTGTCCAGCTTTGTCTTTTTTCTTCCTCCTGTTTCTGCTTCACTGTATAGTTTTATTTTAAATAGTGTTGTCCCATATACAAAATAAGTAAATAAACAACAACAAATCCAACACTAAAAATAGTTTTATTTACAAAGAATTTTGAACACAGACATGACAGTTTAGCTTTACATTAATCATACATCAGAATACATCATACATTAGAATGAGATGAGGACATATTATTTTGAGGTGATTTTTCTAAAGTTAATGTTTTAAAAGTGAAATACTTTCCAATGGAAAGTTAATCTGGAATAATTAACAACTTAACCATTGATTTCTTAGCATGTTATACATTATTTCTTTTCCAGGGACAACTCTTCCATGGGACAATGCATGAGGAAACACAACATACTGAGCAGACTGTCAGAAGCTTGTTCCCAAGCTTTGGGCAGGTCCAACCAGATTTATATTTTGTTTCACACACTTCCTGTTTCTTCTTCTACCCACTTGCTTTCTGAGCTTCCCAGATGAGTTTTAATTTAATTAATGGTAAGTCTTGTAAGTCTACTACTACTAAGAAGAATTTAAATATAAGGCAGTTGGAAGCAGCTAAAATATGAGTGAGCCCTTGTCCTGTGACCCTTTTCTATCAGCCATAAGAACTGACAAATTCCCCAGCTGCTCTGTTTATGGTCTCAAGAAGACTCACCTCTGCCTTGCAGAAGGTAAGTAAAACTGAGAAAAATAAATAAAATGCCTGGCCTTTGTTAACTGAACAAAGAGGTCATTCATCACTATTTCCTTGCTTGTAATTCCACATATCAATGTCTGAAGTACTAACACCTGTCTCATGCATCACAAAATGTCCCCCTGTACTCTCTAAGGTTCTGTACAAATAGTTTCCACTGTGCTGTTTCCTTATGAGACACCATGTTAAAACACTTGATACAACACACATTAAAATAAATATATATTAGCAGAGTTATACTTCAGCTAGGCAAGTATACTATTTCATTTATCATTTATTTATCATATTTATCATTCATTTTAGCACATTTATCACAACTGAATTCCTGTGTGTAGTTTCACATTGGATATTTCAGTGATATTTCAGTGATATACAAATGTTGGACTACACTCCCTGAAGGCTTTCTTATGTTTTAGGATTTTTGTAATAAAAAATGATGGTATTTATATTTCAATTATTACACAGAAAACAATAGTAAAAAGATGATCCATATCCATTAGTTTCTTGTAAATTCAAGGTCCCTACACAGTAACCTGACTGATGGTTGTCTCTGATGTTGTCTCTGAGTATTAATTTTACATTTTGAACTGTCAGTTACTGAGAAAGTTTTGTACAATCATGTGGAGAAAACTCTTTTACACGTGATCTGTAAAAGGTATGTGCAGACTATCTAGTCAAAAACCATATGGAATATTCTCCTCTTCTGAGAAGCAGGTAGGCATAGTAATTTAGAAATATGAATGAGCATGAAACATCTACAGTGTATCTCAAAATTAACAGAAAAAAAATACTTAAAAGCAAAAGCCAAATTTCTATCATTTGTATTTTTTCATTCTCTGCATGATTCAGATATCTTCTGAAATGAGAGAGCAGTACTTCCACCATGTAAAATGTAATCCCACATACATTTATGTATGTATGTATAAACTTCATATACAGAAGCAATAGCCAGAGCAGATTATTTTCATAGGTCTGTTCTTATGTCAACTTCTTTATTAAAACAAAACAAAAAAACAAACAAACAACAAACAAACAAACAAACAAAACGCCTATGAAAGTCTCTCATTCAAATAATGAATTCCACATGCTTCAGTTGGCTGGACTAATATCTGAATATATGAATATCTGTCACTCATCAATGTGGGCAATTTGAGGTAGTGGAAAACAACTATTCCAATAGCCATCAGTTGAAACCAATACCAGAAAATAATTTTTTTCTTTAGCTACTTTCTTAGTTAATACAGAATCAGAACAGGATATTTCTAGACTGTCTTTTCCATGATTTTCTAAGGACTAGATGACAGATTCATTGTTTCTCATCATAGGAGCATCTCTTTATCTAAGCAAGACCTAAAAGCTCCTTTAGAAACTCCATTCTCATATGGATGAGAATGTGGGTAAATTTAGAATTTGCAGAAGTCCTACAACGTTTTTGTTGTCTTTCATCTTACAGTTCAGTGCCTGAAGGACACAGACACTACAACATTCTCTTTAATTTAATGCAGACCTTTGCAGCAGACCTTTATCAGATAGTTGCTTTATTCTGATTATAAATTTTAAATACAGTACTTGGGTTATTACTGACAGTACATGCATTTTGTACATTTTCCAGTCCTAAAGATACAAAGCTTAGTCATTTTTGACATAACCACTCAACTGCTGTAAATTTCTCCTGTGGGCAGGACCACCATACCACACTTCAGGTAGGCCAGTACTCACAAGCAGTTTTGAAATTATACCCAGCAGATCTGGCACTTGTCTATATTAGTTGAAAGAACTTAGCAGAAATAGTTCAATAGCTGCAGTGACAGCAGAAATAGTTCAATAGCTGCAGTGACAGCAGATCAATTTCAGAAAGACAAATGAAATGGCTGATACAAACTCTTAAAATGAACATGACATACATAAAAGCCATTGGGCTCCCCCAGTCAACAATCTAATTTTAGAAATACTCACCAATGACCAAAGAAATGTATTGATATTTCTATACATTGATATATCTGAAATATTTTATGCACAGAACCTTAATTTACCAAGTACCTACATTCCTCATGATGTATAGAAATATGAAAATACTCTGAGCAATTAAAAAAGTTTCCAAGTCTTGAGGGTTTAAAAATATTAACCTTTCTTTGTGATTAAAAGTCTTCTGGTCATTGTACTGTGCTTTGGCTTCTCTTATACCTACATAATTCTCCTGAATAACATTCAAAATATAGCAGTTAATAAATAATATTTGTTTCCTATCAAACATAGAACCACAGAACCAAAGAATATTCTGATTTGTAAGGGACTCACAAGGATCATCAAGTACAACTACTGGCTTCATACAGGACCACCCAAAAATCAAACCTTTTCTCTGAGAGCATTGTCCAGACACTCTTGGAACTCTGACAGGCTCAGTGCTGTGACCACTGCCCTGGGGAGCCTGTTCCAGTGCCAGACCACCCTCTTGATGAAGAATGTTTTCCAAATAATGAACCTGAACCTTCTCTACCATAAGCTCATACTTTCCCATAATATTAACTTTGAATTTTTCTCCTAATTGTCTTGCAGACCCTCCACAGTTCCTCTTTCTCACTAAGGATGTATAACCTCTTTCCATCTTGAACCTTCTGCAGCTACTAAATGTAGAAGGTAGTAAATGTAGAAGGTACTAAATGTACCTGTTTCAGTGTATTTTCCCATCTTTCCTCCATTTCCTCTCTTCTGTCTCTCTTTATACAGAACTTACCTCTATTCAATGCCTATAAATATACTTCCCCTACTCTCAACATTCAAGTCATTCCTTAAGACCATTTTTTTTCCCCAGCAATATTCACAATAAGCCATAAAAATGACAAATGGAAAAGGAGAACTGTAAACAGTTGAAATAATGAATAGCCACTCAAAAAATGCAAGTAACCCGTGATATCAAAGTCCCTTCATCTACCTTTCATCATCCTCTCCTTACCAAACTTTGTAGCTTTTATCATGCCATGCCACTAATTAGAACATAAATCCCATAAGGAAAATGTTATTAATAAGTTAATTAATTAGTTTGCCTTTCATAAATCACATATTGTATTTTGCACATTTCAAAAATAGCAATTCTAAATACATAAAAATTAAATAGCCTCTTGTTGGCACACCTTGTTCCTTTCTCATTACCTTTATCACTGGTGATTAAAACAGTAATTGTATGGGTATACATACACAAACATAGATATTAATGTGACATGTCAGCTTGAGGGTGCTCATCCCTTTTTCAGCAACTACTACTGATTACAAAACTAGCTGCTTTTATTTTTCTTTTAAATAAAGCATACTAAAATAAAGGTGTGTCTAAAGAAATTAGCTCACACATCACAAGGCACACACAATATTTTCAGATCCAGTGTGATCACAGAAACATTCAAAAAAAAAAAAAAAAAAGTTTAATTTAAAATACAGAGACACATGCTATCTGTAACAGGTGTCTTTGATTTCCCCCATGAGCAATGAGTAATCTCAGGAAACTCCATCATCTCATCATTCAGCTATTTGGCTGAAAAGAAACTTATCCCATTCTAAACTGTATATTCTCCTCTATTGTTCTTTTACCAAGTTGTAAAATCCTGTATCTTCCTTCCACAATATAGCTTCTACATACTTCAATGATTTTTTCCATTGTACAAATGTACACAATGCACAAGTGTTTCCTCTTCAGATGAGGAGCTGTCTTTCAACATAACAGCTAACTGCCCAAGCATAAACTTTTCTAAAAGTACTTCAATTTTTATTCTAGGACACTGGTTGTTAGAAAGGACAATGTTAGAAAGGGCAAAATCATCTATTAAAAGAAATTACTTAGTATGATTATTCATTTTGCTTATGACAGCTGACAGGACTTGAGAGTGGAATTGGTTGACACCTTGTACAAATTTTGGCTACGAGGTGGCTAGAATTTTCATAAAAGGTTGTGCACAAAGCATCTTTCTGTCAACAAGTTTCTGTCAACAGTTAAAACTAACAAAGCAGCCAACCCACAAATCCCTCAGTGTCCAGCCTCCAGCTATCGTGAATTTAAAGCAATGGGCCTGGAATCCAAGCATGGCCAGTCACCAAGATTCAGCTGTTAAACAGTATTTTACTCCTTGTATTGTCACAACATTATTACCTGGAACGACCTGTTGTAGTTCATATTCTAGTATTTGAATGGTAGGCAAACTGTCCTGAAAAAAAGGAGTCTGTACATATGCTTCATTTGGGAAAAGGAAACCAATAAAAGTAAAGTAAGACTTCCTTGCAACAGAAAGACTCAAGCTATGGGACTCAATGGTGTTCATCTTTTGCATTAACACACCTGTGGTAAAGTAGTGTCGTAGTTTAACTCGGCCGGCAGCTAAACACCACACAGCCGTTCGCTCACCCTCCCCCCTCCCTCTCTGGGATGGGGAAGAGAAACGGAAAGTGAAGCCTGTGAGTTGAGATAAAGACAATTTAATAAGACAGGAAAAAAAATAATAACAATAACAATAATAATAACAATGATGATAATAGTACTACTAATAATAATGTGTACAAACAAGTGATGCACAATGCAATTGCTCACCACCTGCTGACCGATGCCCAGCCTAACCCCGAGCAGTCTGGCCCCCCTCCCCTGGCTAGCCACCCCTATATATTGTTTAGCATGACGTCAGATGGTATGGAATACCCCTTTGGCTAGTTTGGATTACCTGTCCTGGGTCTGTCCCCTCCCAGCTCTTGCTGCACCCCCAGCCTGCCCATTGGCAGGACACAGCAAGAAGCTGAGACATCCTTGGCTTAGTATAAGCACTGCTCTGCAACAATTAAAACATCAGGGTGTTATCAGCACTCTTCTCATCCTAAGCCAAAACATAGCATTCTATCAGCTACTAGGAAGAAAATTAACTCTGTTCTAACTGAAACCAGGACAAGTAGATATCTAACTAGTCTGAAGAAGGTGTTTTTTTGTTGTTGTTGTTTGTTTTGTTTGCTTGTTTTTTTATTTTGTTGTTTAAGTCATTTGTCTGAGTGAGGAACACATTTCATGGAACTAGAAAAAGTAGTAAAAAATAACTGCAAAAATAAGATTAAAGGATTTTTTTTTATGCTTTGGAAAATATTATAAATGTCAGCCTAAGGAAGATCCGACATAACAATAACAATAAATTCTTCTTTTATCTGAGCAATGCCTGAAGTAGTGGAATAGCAAGGTATATGTATATGGACTGGTACTTTTATAAGGTTTAGATCTAAATGATTAAAGTAGCAAAACATTAACTGTTTGGCCATTTGGAGAAGATGATAGGCACTTCTTTAAAACAAATGAGCTAGCAGACCACATTAAATAAAATGAAAAATTTGCACAAGCCTTTGCAAGTTCAGAACTTCTACAGACATGATTTCCTTTATCCAAAAGCTAGTTTGTGTCCTAACTTCAGATGCTAGACGATTTTTTTTTTTAACCTAACAGTATGCAATATATGAAAATCTCCATATGCCAGAACATAATGAGAGGGCACTTCTTTACTGTGAGGGTGACAGATCACTGGAACAGGTTGCCCAGAGAGGTTGTAGTCTCCTTCTCTGGAGATATCCAAAACATGACTGGATGTCATCCTGTGCAATGTGCTGTAGGTGACCTTGCTTGGCAGTGGGGTTGGACTAGATGATTTTCAGAGGTCCTTTCCAATCTGAACCATGCTGTGATTCTGTGATATCAGGCTCTTGGTTTGTTACTGCTCTGCAGACTAATCCACTCCTTCTGCATTTCCTCTCCAGACACCTGCAGACAGACTTCAATCTGCAGTTTTATAGCGTGTAGTGAAGATGCTCAATTACAATTTCGTTTTGAATATTTTTGTTATTCTTTTTACTATGTGTCTGCAACAGTCAGTTCTTTCTTACCATTAAATTGTTAGAATTATTTTAATAATGATCATAGTAACAGGATTTGTCTGTTTAAACTTATGAAAGATATAAAGATGAATGTAAAATGAACATTGAAGCTCTTCAGTTTCAATACAAAATTTATACAGTGCCAATCACAGTTTAGTGATTCTTGGATTTTGAGTGTGATTTGCAATTGAGTGACCTGTATGATTATTTCTCTAATAGTAATAATTACTTCCTAAGTGAAAAGTCATACAAGACAGATCATTTAGCTCTTTTCTTCCCCCCTCCCCTTTCTTTTTTTTTTTTCTTTTCTTTTTTTTTTTTTTTTTTAATAAGACAATACAGATATCCTTCTCAGTCAATAAAAAAGGACAATTTATCTCTGTGACAATTAAAGGAATTTTACACTCACTGAGAGGAAGGAAAATGCTGAATGCCAGGGACATCAAAAAAATAAAAATAACAATAAAAAAGGACAACATCATCTCCTCATCTGAAACATTCTGAGTAATAGATAAATGTCAATGTTTTCTTTGAAGAAGATAACTAAGAACCATTATTTCAATCCAAACCAATTTTTAAAACTATTAACTTCTAAAAGTCTGTTTTCCTAGTATTTACACAGGAAAACAGCTCAGAGAAATGCTCTTATATATAGGCTATGAAAAAGAAGTAGTATGTATTTCATAGTCTATCCAATCGTACAACAAATACAACAAATAGTCCATCTACTGCATCAATAGAAAGAAGAAATCAAGCACAGACTACCTCCTTACACAACTTTTAAAGATACCTACAAAACATCTGAAGACACTCAGTCTGGTACCAAACCAGAAACTTCACATAAATAGAAAACAAGTGATCATATTTGGTTCACAGACAAAATGATCCTGCTCTCAGACAATATTGATGATCTGCAGTATTTGATAGAGGAAGTCAGCCATGAAAGTCAGGAAAATAGGACTGAAGGCAAAGCTAAGCAAACGAAAGATCACAGCCAGTTAATCAGTGTTGGTGGGAAACTGAAAGAAAAAGTAACAGTACAGTTCTAATCAGTTCTAATTTCAGTTGTTTGCAGTCTCTAAGGTGTTATGAAAAAAAAAATAAAAAATCAGCAAACCAGAAAACTCAAAGCACACATAATGCTGTGACAGGCATAAACTGATGATTGAAATTGATTATTGAAATAATCAGAGGAAAACTGTCACAAGGTACCCAAGTACTGTACCTTTAAAGAGAGAATAAGAGAAATATGAATGCTTGAACAGTAAAACAAATAGAACACACATAAAACAGTGAAAATATATAAAATATTAAATGGTAATTAAAGCAAACAAACAAAACAAAACAAAACAAAAAATAACATGGTTTCCAAAAGGATCAAGTTCAAATTTGCCAGAGAACTGAATTCAGAAAAGGAAGTAGATGTAGAACACACTACGGAACCTCCAAATATATGGAAGGCAACCGGATATAAGTGAATGTGTCTCAAGGTATAGTCATAGGACAGAAAGAACATAATACAAGACAAAATTTGATGATATAAAATTTTAGATCAAAAACTTAAGTTTTTGGTAAATGGTTTTGGTAAAACATGAACGTGCTTCCCAGACAGGCACTGACATGTGTGTCAGTGTTCATGAGACATTGGGACTGCAGCTTCAATAATATGCTTTAACTTTTGGTTTTCTTTGAAGATGCCGGGTAGATGGACTAGATGACTTTTGAAGTCCCCTTCAAACTGAACTATTGTATTGTGCTGTATTGCACTGTAATGTGTTGTAATGTGTTGTGTTGTGTTTTCTATTCTAAACATAGAAACTAAAATATGCTGCTGGGTCTTGCAGTATGGCTATCCAAACTCATCACCCAAGTGTGCACTTACAAAGTTCAAGGCTGAGACTGGAAAAAAATAATTTTGCTTGGGAGGAAGAGAGAAGTGAGGACAATTACATACATACGTACAAACACACATATATACATACATACACACATACACAGACACACAGACACACACACACACACACAGTTTGCCCAGGAAAACAACTTGTATACATTTCCAAATCATGAATCTACTCTAGCATGTATTCACCTTGGGGGGGATTACAGAGATGAAAATTCATAGCTGGAAAGATTTTACTAAAGCTTTTCCAGTGCTATACCAGAAATATCACTCATGTAAATCAAATGTACAAAACAAATTTGCACAAATTTCATTATGATACATGTATTAATTGTTAACTTCTGCTTATGGATGTTATTGTGCCTATGACAGATTCTTAAAAAAATACAAACTACTATGAGGTGGTAATATAACTTTATTAATTCTATAACAGATTTCTCAGAATAGAAAGCAGATCAGAGCTGATCCATTTTCTTCACTAGGACCATTTACAAACTGTGTACTGGTAGTGGTTATTGCAGCAAAACACAGCACACTGCTATTTTATGCTACTATTACTTGGCTAGCTAAATCAATAATGCATTATAGATTAAAAAAACAATGCACTCTTTTCCTGATACTCACAACAGAAATAATTGATCAGCACTTACATTTAGCAACACAGCAACTATAAAAACCAGCCAATATGTGGCATTTTTCTTCCCATATATGGAGCATTTTTAAAAGACAGCTATTACCAACCTGGTGATGACATGAAGCTGTTGACAGATCTCCTAGGTGAACATATGATTTTTATGCTATCTTCTTCTTTGATCCAATAGTCCCGTGTGGCATTAGGGAGAAAATCTTAACAGACAAGGCTCAGATAAAACACACCTATTTAAGCTGTTCTAATACCCCTAATTCCTGGTTGTCTTCCACTGCAACAGTGGAGGTTCCTCCAGATTTTGCTCTAATTTAGATTCTAACTTCAATGCTCTCTTCACCCAGCTCTGAATTGACACTGCCACACTAGAAATTACTGTGACTGTGCAATTTGAAACACAATTCCATGGCAATTGTGAGAATCAGAATGATTGTAAATTCTTCTCATGACTGAATGGTGCATTGCATTCGCTGCACAATCTGCCAATCTGATTAATTAAATTTCATAGAAAAAAAAAAAAATTACACTAAAAGTTTAAATTGCCCTCACAATCAACTACATTATCTTATTTTGTATCAAAACTTCATTTCGGCTACAAGTCTTATTGCCTGAAAGTTAATTTCTTATTTGCCTAATCCTGCTTCTGACTCAAAACAGAGAGGAGTCCATGAATACCACTAATTAATAATTAGTGGTGAACTAAAAACAAAAAGCCCAAAGTATATATATCCATATTAATAACCGATCAATTCAACACAACAAATCAATATACGTGA
This sequence comes from Netta rufina, assembly GCF_964035555.1. Classification (NCBI taxonomy): domain Eukaryota; kingdom Metazoa; phylum Chordata; class Aves; order Anseriformes; family Anatidae; genus Netta; species Netta rufina. Next base: position 22,256,301 of record NC_140126.1, read on the forward strand.
TACTAACAACTGATCAGTAAGACTACGCTCCTAGTGAAAGTATCTGTACAGCATTAATGCTAATTGTCAGTTATTTCTTCAGTGTCTAATCAGCCATTAAAGCTTCTTATTGCAACTATATTCCAGCCCTATGCAAAATATTTTCCTTGTAAATGGGAGTAAATATCTTTTTTATTTCTCTTCACCTATGCAGCAGCTGTTAGCACCTTTTTTTTTCCAATGAAGTGAAAACATTGGAGGGAAGAAAAAGAAGCTGAAAAACAAAAACAGAAACAAACCCAAAACAAACAAAAAATAAATAAAACAAACCAACCAAAAACCAAACCAAACCAAACCAAAAAACACCAACCCTCATTCACTCATTCAAAATATCTGATTTACACGGGCTTGACAAAAAAAATCCAAACCAACAAAACAAACAAACAACAAAAGACACTGGATTAATCTTAAAATGATCAGGAACTTGGATTAAGTTTAAACTCACTGTTACTAAATTAGCAAGCGTCTGAAACGTCTCCCAGAGCATCTGACAAGGGACAAAATCTCCTTCAGCTAGAATACAACCAACATATTAGCAAAAAAGGGAATTCCCTTTGCTCATGATTAAACCACTTTTTGCCTTCTCATGTAGTCAATGAAATAGATTAATTAATCCAATGTCAGAATGACTAATAATAGATCAGAATAATCCTCTGTGGAATGCCAATATACCTGCAGTGATGTTGAAAAGGCTTTTCAATTATGTATTTACAATATTGCCAGTAAGCAGAGTTATACTGTTTAAATGGAAAATTGTTTAAGTTGATTGCATCCATCAGTTCATAATCTCTACTTAAAAATACTTGTTCATGGCAACTTCAAAACTAACCTTGAATTTCACTGAATTCTAGTAGATTAGGAAAATATTTGCGCACCATTAAAATGAGTAGGTCTGACAAATGCCATGCAAAATTGGAAAGAAAGAAGTGGGACTGTTAGCCAAGGAAATTTCCTTTTTCAATCACATAATGTTGATTGAGAGATAAAGACCATGTCTGTTGTCAGATGCTGTGGGAGATGCATCAGCACAATGGATAGATAAAAACATCTGTCAGCCTCATAAACTAATTTTCATCACATATTTATCTTAAGAAAATATTTCTTGTTAAAAAAAAAAAAAAAAAAGGCAAGACCAACTTAATCGATGTAATGTGCCATTTAAAACTCTTAAATTTATTTCTCACTAACTGGAACAAAGACCAGTGGATGTTGGTTAAAAGGGTCATCAGTTTAAAAGAACTGGTGAACAATTCAGTGAGCATTGTACGGTTAGTGGCATGAAAGAGGAGAAGAGTTTTATTGTTGCAAATGGCTATGAAAGTAGTGATATTCCAGATATTTAAAACAAAGCCAACTACTCTTTCAAGCAGGGGAAACAGGTGCAGACAGTGAGAACAGATGTACCCACAGGGAAAGAATTATGTCTGCAGTAAAATTCAGCCACAGTAGATGAAAAGGTTAACTGCATCCAGTACTTTTCATCAGTGACATTCACATACACACGCTAAAGCTCTGGGATAAGTAGTTACTTCAAATCTTATACATCTCATTATACAAGTGGTTTCCAATAGTTTTCACTACTGATAATATAACATAAAATGCCCAGTAAGAATTTTGGAAAGGTTCTAAAATCCTTCAATGATTAAATGCATGGATAAAATGCATTGGAAGAAATTTAGCCAGCTGTGACAGAGTCATAGAATCATTAGGGTTAGAAAAGACCTCCAAGATCATCTATCTGGTCCAACCACCAGTATCACCCACTAAACCATGTCCCTAAGCACAAAATCCAACCTTTAAGTCATTAGATTATATTTGTTCTATATCTTAATGAAGTTCATTAACAACTTCTTTGTGAAAATAGGAGCTCCTCAGCAAGAAGAAATATGTCCTCTTCACTTCACAGCTTAAAATTTTATACGAGATGTGAAATTCAGAGCTACAAATACATAAATGATTATACATCTCAATAAATGAAAGCTTGTGGGTCATAACTTACTTATGCTGCAGATTTAACCAAACAGGAACCTTGAAGAAAGAACACCAACATACTTAAAATGTTCAGTTTAATTAAAAGACTGTATTTGACACATTGATTTAAGAAATGATGTATAATCACCCAGAGCAGTTGAGGGAGGGAAGAAAAAGTGGTGATGACAGTTAAATTAAATGTGCAAAATCACCATAGCCTTCAGGGTTTTCCTTTGGGAGGAAAATGTCCTTCTTTTGGAAATTTTTGTATGATTATAAATCTGTGTGTGACATGAATGGTAACGTCACAGATCTGTGATTGGACAGGCAGTGCCAGAAAATAACCTGCAGCGCCCCAAAAAAGCAGTCCAGTAATTTACAACTATTTTAGACACAATCGATTGTTCAGACAAAAGTTTCAAGATAACTGAAAGCACATAATTATTTAGCTTTATTTATATGTGAAAATAGGCATATTTGCACATGTTGCTGAAGCATGTTTATAACAGATCAGTTAAATACAGAAATATTTTAATTGCTAGTCATACAATCTTCACAAGTACATAAAATATCTGAATTGCAGACTGTTATTTTCATAATTTAAATTAAAAAAAAAAAAGTATTATTTTACTTATAGAGCTCTTAAAAGACAAGTCAGTTGAAACAGCATTTGGCTGTACTGAAATGCATTGCACAACAGCTCTGCAATGCAGTCATTTTAAGTTGGCTTTTACTGGATTTGTTGCTCAAGTTGAATCTGCATAACTGAAACTGATTATTGAGCCAATAATATACTGCATTTAACCCCCTCCTAAATGGAGAACCTCTTAAAAGCTAAGAGTGCACATGTAAATTGATGTTATCCAGCAGTTTGTAGTCCTCAGTAAATCTGGATGCAGCTTTAAAAATGGCTGACATGGTGCTGTTCTCCCTGTTAGCATGGTCTTCAACAGGGTGGTCTGGGGATGAGATCATTACACTCAGAAAAGGAGGGCAGCTGTGACCCACTTAAATTGCTGGTGTATAGCAGGAGCCTGCAACCACTCTAAGAACCGAATATGCTGCATTTCATTAATGTTTCAAACCTGTGTTCCCTCGCCTCTCTTGTGACCAGCCCGTGATATTCCATGTAATACGTATTTAGCCTAGTACCTAACAGACAAAAATCACACAGCATACTTTCCACTGTGCCTGCCTTCCCCTCAGAAAAGCAAAACATAGAGAAACGCCATCTACAGTAGTCCAAATAGTATAGCTGGTTATAACAGATAAGAATGGGTCTCTTAATTTTCCACCCTCAAACAATTGTGTTTGGAAAGCAAGCAGAATAAGTGTGGCAATAGGAGTACTTCAATAATGACATTGTAAGGGAACTGACCTGTACCAGAGGTCAACAACATGCATGATGGCATTTGTATTTCTCACATCTTCTTCTGAAGAAATAAGGCATTAATCCTACAAGCCAGTTTTTGCCTTCCTTTGGAATATTTAGTGCACATTTCAATGACTGCAGGTCTATTTTCAAATATTTATATTGCTGTAAAGATTTATTACTACTATTAACTGTAAGTGCAATGGACTCTCGCTGTTATTTCAGTGAGATTTCTCATGCTCAAAGGTCTACAATGGTTACAATAACTATTCTTAACCTAGATGCATTTCTTGCGCGTGCAGCAATTTTTGGAACTACTTATAAATACCTAAGATTTTGACACCAGTGTGACCTTCAATAAAATTTATACCACAGCAAAGAGTCCACAGTAAGTAGTAATAATAATAATAATAACAATAATAATAGAACTGAATCTCTTCCTTTATTCCTGAAGCCTAAAAATTATTATTTTTTAAATTATAACAATATTTTTAACACGTTCTCCATAATAAAACTAAACAAATTCCCCTGTAAGTTTCAACTAAATAGGAGCACATCTAGTAGCTGCACACAACAGTAAAATATAGAGTAGCAGAGCCTGGTTTTCCTTTACATCACTAGCAGTCTGTTATATCATCTGGTATTATATCAATAATAGCCTGCTACATACTGATACATAACCAGAAGATGCTCGCTTACCTTCTCCTACTGTGTTCTGTGCAGGAACACAAAATAACTCTCACCTGTATATACTAACCTGTAACAATATTTAACAATAAGCAGCAGGAATGAATTTTACTAACTGCTATGTAAGGAAAATCCAGACTCTTTAATAAATAAACATCCAATGAGCCTTCCTGTCTTTCACATGGAGAAATAATGTTGTCAAAACTGGCACTGGAATAGAACTGAGTAGACAAGAGAAAACCGTAATACTTGAAGAAGACGTTTTCTGAAATATATCATTATTACAGAATCACTGGATGGCCAAGAATCACAGAAAGGACCTCTGGCAACCTCAATTGCCAAGGTTAGAAGGGACCTCTAGAGATCATCTGGTCCAACCTCTCTGCTGAGCAGGATCATCTAGAGCACATTGTGCAGGATGGCATCCAACTAGGATTTGAACATCTCCAGGGAAGGAGACTCCACAATCTTTCTGGGCAACCTCCTTCAGTGATCTGGCACCCTCACAGTAAAGATTTGTCCTCTCATATTCAGCCAGAAAAACTGTATGTCTGAATTATAAGAAATGGAAAACACAAAATCAGGTAATCAGTATTACACTTCCATAATGTTTGATCATTGAATTCTGGACTTGGCCCTGAAGACAGAATTTCAGTTAAGTAACACATGTAACATAACCTAGAATAAACGAGGCTGGTAAAAACAGTTTTAATGAATTAACAGACAGGAGTAATATCAGATCACTAAGATCAATACATTCAATTTTCATGCACTTTTTTTTTTTTCAAGCTTTAAAAATTATTTATTTATAATTGGCAAAAAAGAAAAATCTTGTGATAAAACGCTTACTTAACTGTCATCTAGCAAAGTGAATATTTTTAGCTTCCATACTAAATTACAAATCACAATGTCACCAGGTATCTGACCAACACAGGGTGCATATAGCTGCTACTACAGATTGGGAAGACAAAAGAATACCACAATCACTGAAGATCAAAGAATACTCGATGTAAATTTCTGTTTAAGTGCATTTTAGTCTAATCTCCACAGCAAGAGAAACATCTGTAAAACAGGTTTGCTCATTCAGCAACAAGTTACATGAAGAAAAGCTACCCAAACCTTTTAAAGAGTAACTACAGTCTGAGAATAACTACAGTCTGAGAATAACTATACCATTCCAGATCTATACATATACATGTATTTATTTTCTAAGGATATTTACAGGGTGTCAATGGATTTAGTGAGATGCCTAGACACTTTGGAGAAATCCGCCTGGCATGTAGATGCATGAATATTTAGAAAATGGTCCTTTCAGACCCGGCTCCTGCAGGCCTTTATTTATGATTCACAGTTGTACACTTCAGATTTCTGCCAAAACCAGAGAAAGCCCATACAGGCTCAGGAAGAAAATAATTTTCTCAAGCTATATGGTCTTGTCCAAATGAACTTAGGCTCTACTTTTCGTATAAACTAGTAAGTCTGTGCACAACCCGTGAATTCAGAACCACCTTCCCTTTAATTTTTTAGTCAAGTGTAACAACTGCAATGTCTCTTTTATTATAGACAGATAAAAGTGTTGTAAGTAATGATGCATTTACAGGCAGTTATGTTTTTTAGAATCAGAAAAAAATTAGGTTGAAAGGGACCTTTGAAGGTCTCTAGTCCACACTTCTGCCAAAATCAGGACTACCTCCAGATCTAGATTACATTGCTCAGGGCCATTTACAGACAACTCTTTGAAAATCTCTAGTAGATCCTGCAGCTTCCCTGGGCAATTACTCCCAGGGGTTGACCACACATGAACTTTCTTTATTATATATGATCAGAAGTTTCCTGGTTGCAACTTGTGATCTGTGTTTCCCTACGAAAAGTTTGACTCCACCTTCTCTATGCCCTCCCTCCATTACATAACTGAATACTCCAGTCAGTTTGCCTCTTAGACCTCTCTTCTCTGAGCTAGGCAAGACCAGTTACCTTAGCTGCTTCTTTTATGCAATGTACTCAAGCCCTCTAAACACCTTAGTGGTGCATTACTCTACTTGCTTGAAATGTGTTTATCTCTTCTACCAGGTGGTAGAAGCTGTCCCACAGCTGGACACAGTACCCATGTGAAGTCTCGTCAGTGTTGGGAAGGGAAAACCATTTCCCTCTATCACCTCTTCTACAGTCTTGCCAATGCAGTCCAGAAGGCAGTTAGCCTTCATCACTGCAAGGCACTGCTGATTCATGGCCCATTTGTTTTCTGCTAGGAAAAGCCCCTTTTCTTTAGAGGTACCTAGCATGTCAGTACCAGTCACTGGGTCATTCTGTCTGAGGTGTAGGACTTGTATTTGCCATTAATAAATTCTACAGAATGTATTTGTTGGTGAATATATATACATATATGTATATATAAGTTGTTCCAAAAGAGAAGTGAAACAAACAAACAAACAAACAAAAACAAAAATCGGACAATGAAATTAGAGTGTATTACTAAGTAGCAAAGATTTAGCAAGACCAATACTCTTTTAAACTATGAGGAAACAATTTTCAATAATAATTTAGTATTGTTTAACAAAGCTTATAAGCACTTCATACCAACTACTGAGTGCTCTGGGGGCACTTCCTCCCATGTAAGAGGAATAACTGTCTGAAACAGTGTTAGATTATGCTGAGTAGGTTTTAGTAGATATACAGGAGGTATAAAACATTTCTTCAAGCTGCCTAATATGCAAACTGGTAATCAATGCAGAAGTGTTAGGTACATGCCTGTTGTCCTAAACTGAAAACTACTTCAGTACAATGAGTTAAAACCTCCGACGCCCTTCTTCCTGCAAATATTATTCATAATATAATTATTACATTATGGCAATATCTGAGAAAAAAATACATCTAGGCAATAAATGACACTAAACATGTAGACTGTCAGGAAATCCTTTGGATCCTAAAGTAAGTTGTCTATTGCTATTCATATTCAAAATACCTAAAATATCAGCCCAGTGATTTAACATGATACTTGAGTTTTTTGGATAGCGGAAACCATGTCTGTATGGTTAACCGACTAAAAACACATTTTACAAATAAAGATTATTTCTGTTTTTGTTACTGTACTATCCCGTACACCCAGCTGGAAAGCGGCTTTGCAGAAAAGAGACTGTGAGTCCTGGTGGACATTAATTTGAGCGTGAGTCAGCAGTGTCTACTCAGTGCTGGTGAGGCCATACCTGGAATACTGTATTCAGTTCTGGGCCAAAGATACATACTCAAAGATATATACAAGACACAAAGATACATATCTGGAAACATATTCTCACACTTAATGACAAGTCACTATAATCTTGCAAGAGTTTAAGCAAGTCCACATTCTTTTTTTTAAGGAAACATCTATTTAAAGAACAACCACAAAAATAAATAAATAAATAAATAAATAAAATGTTATAGGCAGTTATTATTTAAACCAAAGACATCAAGAAAATGAATCATGATTCTGGTCAGAACTTCCGTCGTGTAACCTTACAGGCTGTGAAGTGCTGACAATGATCAACGAATCGAAATCTCAAGCTCATACAACGATCGATATGGAGGGAATTTGGAAATTTGCCATGTTGCAAGTTAAAACAAACAAACAAACAAAAAAATGCAACAAGGTGGTTTTATGGATATTGCCACATGCTTTTAATCAGCTCATGTTTCCTGTAAAGCCATTGTGGCATGAGGTATGGGAAATAATTTTTTACAATTTGAGCCAGTGAGTCATTTATCAATGACAAATTAGGGTGCTTTTAGGTTGTTTCTTAATAGTCTAGAAAAATACCTTAAAAATAAATATTACATATGTGTACCAATTCCACCTTATAACTCCTAGCACTGGTCTCATGGTTTTTGTATTTTAACAACATTAAAGCCCTCTAGATTATGGAATTATAATCATGAAAAAAAATATGCCTGTCTAGAAGACCCCAGTCAGGATGTAATTATGATGTGAAATCACAACAGCAAAGTAATTGAAATGCATGACTGTGTGGACCTAGTTATGATCATATTAAAATGCTTTCAATAAACATTCACCATCCTGATGAATATTTTGTATCACTGGAATTATGGTTATGCTATCTGCAAGGGCTACATATCTATATTAGTTATAAGTATTATAGTCATAACCGTACAGAAGGATTGCAAATTATAGTTTCTATCAGCAATGGGCAAATAATATAATTTTTGTGAAAGTGTTGTTAAAACCACCATGTTTTCATGCCTTCAATACACTATTGGAAAGAAAAGACTGATTAGCCCTGTTTTTTCCTAGTTTTGTATTTTAATCTTTAAATGTAGAATTATACCTTTGTTAATATCCTAACACAGAGGCTAGTGTTCTGCTATTATAAAAATAAGAAATGGGAATAACTATCACAGTTTCCATATTTCAGTTATGAGGAGACATTGCTTGCATACCTAAGGCTTCCAGAGTTGTTTCCTTAATTTCGTCAGCAAGTAAAATATTTGCATATACATATATATAACATGAGGGATTTAACAGCTTCTGTACTGAATTTCATTTAAGCACTGGTGAATTCATTCCAATATGTTTCAAGACAACATCATAAGAAGTTTAGTGACTGAGGAATTCTCTACCCTTAAGTCACATCTTAACAAACATCGGAAAACCCACATAGGTGCCTGCTACTCATGGGACAATACTCACCGTTCTCAATCACAGACATCCCACCATTCTTACAGAAACTGTTTAAATAAAATGCAATTTTTAGAAAATGTTTCTCCCACCATGTTCTGTAGTCTGTGTTATAATCTGCACCGACACAGTAACATTTATCTGTAATAATTTTTTTGGTTTGTTTTCATTTCTCTTCTTTCTCTCTACCCTTTGAATTGTTTATAGAGCTCAAAAAAAAAAAAAAAAAAAAAAAAAATATATATATATATATATATGTAAATAGACAAGCTTATGCACCTTCTTTCTGTAAAAAGTAGATCTGAAAACCCACAGGTCCAAGCATGACAAATGTAATGTTTATGAGTTTGTGTAAACAAGCGGTACCAAACAAATTATTTGCATGCAGCCTCTTTAGCCATAACAACTTAGATAATTTAATTTCTTTTAGTGGAATTTCAATCACTGCATTGTACAGATAACTGGAACAGTTTGTTTCTAACAAGAAATTATCAAACAGCAAGGAATTTCTTGAAGCATCCAGACAGGTGAGAACTCAGCACCTATTTCCACTCATGACCTTCTGACATGGAGGGGGTTTTAGAAATATAAATGAAGAGTAATTTTTTCCACTGACTGGAAAGGGGAGTCTTTCCCACTGACTGGAAGAGGATAAACATTACCCCCATTTTTAAAAAGGGAAAGAAGGAAGACCGGAGAACTACAGGCCTGTCAGTCTCACCTCTGTGCCCAGCAAAATCATGGAGCAGATCCTCTTGGAAAGTGTGCTAAGGCACATGGAAAACAAGGAGGTGATTGGCGACAGCCAGCATGGCTTCACTAAGAGCATATCATGCCTAACAAATCTGGTGGCCTTCTACGATGGGGCTACAGCATTGGTGGATATGGGGAGAGCAACTGACATCATCTACCTGGACTTGTGCAAAGCATTTGATACTGTCCCCCATGATATCCTTGTCTCTAAGTTGCAAAGACATAGATAAGAAAGATGAACCAATCAGTGGGTAAGAAATTTGCTGGATGGTCAAACTCAAAGAGTTGTAGTCAATGATTCAATGTCCAGGTGGAAATCAGTAATGAGTGGTGTTCCTCAAGGGTTTGTTTTGGGACCAGCACTGTTTAACATCTTTGTTGGTGACGTGAACAGTGAAACCGAGTGCACCCTCAGCAAGTTTGCCAATGATATCAAGCTGTGGTATGTGCCAATGATATCAAGGATGGTATCCGGAAGGGATACCATCCGGAGGGATATGGATAGGCCTGAGAGGTTGGCCACTGCAAACCTCATGGGGTTCAACATGGCCAAGTGCAAGCTCCTGCATCTGGGCTAGGGTAATTCCAAGCACCGGCTGGATGGAGAATGTCAATCAAGCATCTCAATCAAATGGATTGAGAGCTGCCCTGAGGAGAAGGACATGGGGGTACTGGTGGGTGAGAAGCTCACCGTGAGCCAGCAATGTGCACTTGCAGCCTAGAAAGCCGACGGTATCCTGGGCTGAATCAAAAGTATGGCCAGCAGGGTGAGGGAGGTGATTCTCACCCTCTGCTCTCATAAGACCCCACCTGGAGTCCTGCACCCAGCTCTGGGACCCACAGCACAAGAAGGACATGAACGTATTAGAATGAGTCTAGAGGAGGGCCATGAAAATGGTCAAGCGGGTAGAGCACAACTCCTAGGAAGACAGACTGAAGGAGTTGGAGTTATTCAACCTGGAGAAGAGAAGGCTCCAGGGATAATTTATAATGACTTTAGCAGATGAGGATTTGAGCTACCTGGTCTAGTGGGAGGTGTACCTGCCCACAGCAGAGGGGTTATTAGATGGATTTAGATGATCTTTAAGGTCCTTTCCAACCCAAACTATTCTATGATTCTAATACAATCAACTTTATTTAAACCGATAGAGCCAAATTGCAAATATGTCAGGAGTCCAATCTGACATGGGCTTAATTGCCTACCAGGAACGTTTCTGCCAGTTTGTGTTATTTAAAGTTCCGAATCTGCTTTTTTTCACAGTTGACATCTTAGGGTCCTTACAATTGATTGTGAGCCAAGAGGAGAAAAGTGAAGCTTAAGTTAAAATGACAGTGTTGTTAAAGAACCATGAACTGTAAAACTACCAGAAATGAACAGTATACCTGCTATAAGACAAAGGTTCTTAAAAATTTTAGATGAAGATCATCTGTTCTGCAATAGCCTGGGCCTTTTCAGATCCAAATCCCTTGTATGATACATATATTTTATTTGCTGCCATGTCATAACCCCTACAGTATTACCTTCCATTTTCCTAGGGTAACCACTTCTACTTTGTCTCTTCAGTGTTCTGCCCTATGAAAACTTAGCTTTATCTGCTGTACTGAGGCATACTCAGGAAGCACAAGTAGAGACTGGCTTGCATTGCTGTTGCTCTCACCAAGGTCCACAAGGCTGGATCAGCTTGTTTCTTCATTATGCCTCCCGAGGGGAAGAGGCAACAGGGTGAGATGCAGCCCCTCCCCACCAACCAGCCAGACACAAAATGCATAACCTATGCGCAGCTTCAGCCATTCGTCCCTCTGGCTTCTGTCTCCATGATTCAAAATAAACCTTATACTTTTTGGAGGGCTAGAGGACAGTCATTGGGAGAAAAGGAAAAAAACGAGACAAAAGGGAGAAAAAAATCTAGACAGCATTTTCCTTGGATTTCCTGCATTCCCTATATTGTATACCACCTCACCATTGGGAACGCTCCCATACAGTTGTGTGTAATCTATTCTCTATTACACCTGCACAAATCTTGAAGAACTCTAGCAATTCACAGTTTGTGTTTTTTGTTTTGTTTTGTTTTTAATATAATACATCTGGGTAACTACTGTTGTAAACAAGAAAAAAAACACCACACCCTTCTGCTCTTAAATTTTATTGTGCAGTCTTCTGCCTCATTGATTTATTTATATGTACTGACTGAAGAAGAAAACGACTGTTTAAAAAATAAAATTATAAGCTTCTTATTATCTGTATTAGCTATTAATGTGATATACTGATTTATATTCAATACAAAATATCTGTATATAAGCATTAACATTAATATAATTCATATTTAGGCATACTGCAAGTGACAGTTTTGATAGCACAAACACAGAGCAAAGGTTTCACTCACCAAGCCATCCTGATCCAGAATTGGGTATACACATATCTGTTTCAGCACTGGGTAACACAAATCCAACCACAAAAACTTCGACCCCATCAGCCATTAGGGCCATTCCCAAAACAAAGAAGAGTGCCCACTGAAATCGACCATGGCCACATTCTTGTATTATCAGTTCATACTGCTGTGCTAGCTCTTCTTCATCAGCTTTCCTCTCTGTTTCCAGTTCACGACGATCCTTATATTCATCATGCATAGACTGCCCTAAGGCCACCATGCCATCCTTGCCCTGCCCCATACTGGGGATTCCTTGATATTCCCCTTCATAAATTTCATCATCTTCATCATGCCCTTCGGTTGCTTCACTTGACCCTTCATCATCATTAGCTTCTATGCCATAATTTCCTCCTTGAACATAATCATCATCATCATCTTCCTCATCCTGGAATCGGTTGTATGACCTCTGTGTGTAGCCGTCCTGAGCTTTGTCAACAGCTTTATTCATTTTTTTCACTGCTTGCCTCTTCACCTCTTTAGCAATATCTTTTGCCCCTTTCACTAAAGAAGTCCTGTCTTTGTATGATTCCTCCATCTTGTCTCAAAGAAAGACTGCTGTTCTACTGGAGAAGCACCTGTCAAACACTGTTTGGAAAATCTATTGTGAGCTGGACATCAGCAGAAACTGTGAAGCTGTAATATACTACCTGAAAAATATGAGACAAAAAAGAAAAAAAGTTTATATTTTGCCTCTTTTCATTTTCTTCTTCACACTGGACACCATAGTTCAGTACAAAAACATACAAAAACATAGTACAAAAACATACAAATATACCATGTTACAAGGAAGATACTCTAAAGAAAAATCTAACATACCTACATGTTTTCAGAATAAGATTTATTACATTTTAGTTTTGCAGTGGATACTGGGTTTTGTCCTGAATGAAAACAAGCAATTTCGTGAGCCATATTTCACATTGACTCTGTCTCCACTGTTCTTCTTCATTTGAGCTCACTGCTATATAATAAAAGGCTAAAAATATCAGCTTTTCTCTCAGTGAGTTGCTATTAAGTCTCAGTAATACACCCAGCATCCCAAAGTTGATTGAACGTGGCTAATACATTACACTGAGCAATACTTAACAATGTTATTGGTATAACCTCACACTACAGTAAGGGAGATACAAGGAGATAGGTACATTTAAGTGTTGGCTTTTTCACACTTTGGCAATTTCCAGTCCCTAAATCATGGCTGATACATCCCACTCTCCTGTGTCCATAGTGAGAGGCAGTTTGGAGGATATACATGTATATCCTCAGCTAATACACCCAACAGTGTTAGTCCAGCATGAGCTCATGCCAATCTACCCGTGTGAAAGCACCAGGATGTTTCATCCTGGCCACCCTTCCTGCTCCCCCGCTGTAGCTTTCCATCTCTTCCTCTGTGTCAGCATTTGTGATCCTGCAGCTACAGAAGCTCCTTACTTGACTGAAGACATAACCATTTCCTTTTTTCTGCTCAGACCTCAGGCATATCAGCAAGGCAATTTGGCTCATCACACACCTGTACAATCACTAGGGGACTGCACAATTGCTAAGGGTAGTAGAAAGAAATGGTGGCAGTGTGCAAGCAGAGGTACAAAAGAAATACAGACTCCTTCTTTGGCAAAGGTCCATAGTTAGAACAGCTGAAATTGATTACAGAACTGCACCATTATTCATGTGTTTTAGGGAAGGGGAGGATGAATCTGGGCACTGCAACAGGGCTGCAGAAGCCTCACCTCTGGGAAAAAGCAGGCACAAATTTCTGTATCGGTGGTTCCAGAAAAACTTTGTCTGCTTCCAGCTTGGCGAAGGGGTTATTTTTAACTATGATAATTTTAATGATCCATTTTCCAACATAACCTCAGAAAAAGCTGCAGTTGTAATACTAAACAGGCAGTGGGATGTAAAACAGGAGTAAGAATAAATGGCTGCAGATTTCTGAAGAAAATCCTGTACCTCCTGAGGTATTGTGGATCTGTCCTGTGAGCTCCATGGGAGCCTTGAGAAGCTTTCATTCAGTTGAAAACACTGTCCCCAGAAGTATATTTCAGACATCAGTTTTCAGACTAATATTGTTTTGAGGGATCAGAATTACATACTGCATCACATAAACTACGAGTGTGGTGTCCTTTTGTTAGAAGAAAACCAAACTGAAACATCACACAAACATGCAGGTAACATATTTTAAGAAGCCAGAAGATATTTCCCTAGTTTTTTTGATTGCTTGTTTGTTTAACAATGACTGTAGAAATTCATCTATATTAGATAATGTTTTTATTTTCAGTTTCTTCCTCTAGATTAATTTCAAACAGCCTGAATGTTTGTCAAAGAAATCAGGTGTGGTGGTACTATTCAATTTTTCAAAGCAAACTGGAACATTTACTGGGAAAGAAATGCAGCCTTAAAGAAAAAAAAACGCTATGTAATATTCACAACTGAAAACTGTAGCCTGCTTTTAGGTACACGATGATCCTTCTAAGTAGGTCATCTCACTGAATTGTCTATGCTAAGGCAATTTCTCTAATTGCAGCTTTTCAGTTTTCAAGGTGCTCCTCAGATGTCACTGACAGTATTGAATTAGACATCTCATCCTATGTGTGGACTGCAGTATCTACTAGCTGTTATTGAACATTCAATGCATAAAAACATTCACTGAGTCTACTGTAGCCTCCCACAGATACCACCAAGAATTTAATGAGTTCCTAATAGGTATTCTTCTGAGTGTGAATGATTACAAAGTGTTACTAGATTGTTTTGGTCATTTTAGATTATTTTTGGTCATTTTAGATTATTTTAGGTTGTGCAGGCGTAGTATATTTAATGAAAACTCTGAACTACTCTGATTCTTAGATTTTTATTTTTTTCAGTAGTTACAGCCTTCTTTTAAAGATTTTCAGCTGATATTGATATTGATATTGTCAAATTCAATTTTACTGTAGAGTCTGTCTATGGAGGTAAAACAGTTTAAGTTTACAATAAAAGTAAAGTGCAAATGCCAAAACTGGCAAAACAGTGATTGCGCTTCTACAGTACACCAACCTCATGAGTTCAGCAGACTACACTCTGAAAACACAAATCTTCAAAAGTAATTGAGCTTATTTTGTAGTTTACAATTGAGCAGGTATGTTAATAAGAATTTATACCTGTTCAAACTCATTAACAGCCTAACTCTGCCAGCTAAAAAAATCTATACATAGACTAAATCAAATTTCTACCTAGCCAGACAGAAAAGACATACTGAGTGTAAAAAGCAAAATTTCTGTTTTATCGTTCCAACTTTCCAAGCAGCATATCTCGTTGGAACACTATTCTTTTTAAGAACTTCACTTTCTCAATGAACTGAAATCCCTGTCCTAAGGGTGAGAAGCATATAGAGAAATTATTTATAGATCATGCATGATAGCTCCCCACCCTTTTAATT
Source organism: Netta rufina (assembly GCF_964035555.1). Classification (NCBI taxonomy): domain Eukaryota; kingdom Metazoa; phylum Chordata; class Aves; order Anseriformes; family Anatidae; genus Netta; species Netta rufina. The sequence continues at coordinate 22,271,627 of NC_140126.1, forward strand.
ATGTCAGACTGATTGATTACAAATAAGCATCTGGAAAGTCTGAAAGAGTGAGGATTAACAACTATCTGATAGCATAAAACAGCTAAAGCATATCTGAGAGCCTAGACACTCTTGTTAGTATGAACTATCTTACCTAAAAAGCCAGCATGGTTTAACTGAAGACAACATTACAATTCAATTCCTTTAATTCTAATAATAATGATAATGTTTCCTAGGAAAACAGTGGTTTCAAGTAATACTAGCAAATATTTTTTTTTCAAAACATTCAAAGATACGTACACAAACAAAACAAATTATTTGGTTGCTCTATTTTTTTTTTCATCCTATTTTCATTCTATTATATTGATTAAGTGGTATGGTTACCGGTTGGTACTTATTGTGCTACATCCAATATCAAAAGCTGGGACCAGTTTAGGAGGTGGCTCACTCTTCATTTTATACTTGCTCTGAGTACTCCTCCCTACATTATTTCAATGTTCTAAACATGTTTCAGAGAATATCCTGAACAATGACAGAATGTGGAAAACAGTTTTTATGAGCATCATCATCCTTTTAAGAAATGATATAACTATGTGTAATTCAGCTGGCTGTCACTAAGTATACTCAGGCTTCTAATCCCCTCTGCTCAACATTTCCATCTAAGGTAAGAGCGTGGATTTAGGATTCATCTATGTTCCACCCTCACTCATTAAGCTGTTTTTGTTCTCACTTTTCACATAGAACTATTTTCTTCATTATTGAAAGCAAAGGTATATATTTTATCTGCTCTTTCATTGTAATACCAAGCCATTTAACTCCTTAAAACAATCAGTTCAGTTCACCAAGTTTCTTCAGTGACAGCTGATGAAGTTGAACATTGTACCATAGTACTTGAAATGACTATTCAAACCTAGGGAAAAGTGGTATTTCGCTATTTTCAAACTTTTTATTTTAACCAAGCATGTTTAAATATAATTTTGCACTTCTCAGACTTCTGCAGTTAAAGAAAATTGTATTTCCCATTCGAGCCAAGAGTTATCTTCCTTCTCATACCTCTCTTGAAAACTCATTTTCTTAATTAGTGCATACACAAGCCATAATTTTTGTCATTTTCAGGTGTCAGAACTAAGTGAAAACAACCACCCTGCATTTCAGTAGAGAATGGAGAGGAAATAGCAGAAAGCTAGTGTACCAACTGAGTTCTGGGATTGGACCCGGAACAGTTCTTTACATTTCAGGAGAAAATACAAGGTCACAGTCTCAGTTCCACTGTGAAAAACATTTTGAAAAGACTTAGTCTTGTGTGTCCCTCTGCAGGGGCACATAGCCTCTGAGATGGACGCATCTGAGCTCCCAGACTGCCCTCACTTCTGAGCTAACACTATCTGTCAGTTCCATCCATCTCTGTTGCTTGCCCTCATATTGTCCTCCTTGGGAATCAGCTGTTGCTGCCACTAAACCGTAAAAAGAGGGTAATGCATCCTTGGCATAATGTTAATTAATATTTTAACACCTTGTTTTTCTAACCCTTCCAGATATTTTGCAACTCTCTCAATGTGCATATTCTTTTTCATCTTTATTATTGTATGTTACTTTTTATAGTTTGTAACAGAATATAAAAAGTTGGGAAATACATGTAAAATCCTTTTTATGATTTCATAATTCTCATTTCTTGAATATTTTATTTTGCCATATTTTCATCATGGAAGTTGCTGAACTCACTACTTCAATTTTACTTCTCTTTCCCAAGCTCAACTTCAGACTGATCACAGAATCACAGAACTGTAGGGGTTGGAAGGGACCTCAAAAGATCATCAGGTCCAACGAACCCCAGAGTCCTGGCTGTGCACATTGACCTGCTCCTCCTTGAATGAAAGGTGTTTGCATTGTCTCTGCCTGGGGGAAAAAAAAAAAAAAAAAAAAAAAATAATAATAATAATAATAAAAAAAAGTGATAAGCTCTCTATATAGTTTTCTGTGATTGAAAGCCCATTTCTTTATTGGTATTCATCCAGTATTCTTGCCAAAATATCTCTTAAAAACAGACCAGTAATAAAAGCAAGAATGACATACTATGCTTTTCTGGTGGGATACTGCTTCACTGCTTCAGCTGTGGGAATCTGAGGAGAAACTGAGCATTCATCAATTTGACCTAAATAATGAGAGGGAAAAAGAGGAAGATTTCCTGCTGTATAGTAAAATTAAATGAGCTTGGATGGAAAGAATTAAATGCTACAGTGAATCTAGGGGGGGGGAAAAAAAAAAAAAGCCATCATACATACATATGTACAGATATGTATATTTCTCTGAATAAATACATATTATATATATATTAGGTGTAGGTAGCACATACATACCAAGAGGTCGCAAAGCCTAAATGATTAGCTAAAACTGCTTAAACAATCATTGTCTTTATAAGAAAACGAAAACAATCTTCAGTTTTTATACTAATTTGGTCTTGGAGAAGCATTTGGAAATGATATCAGATCTGAAGAGTAATTAAATATGTATCAGGTATTTGCCACTCCCCTGCCACATGCCTTTGACTAGCAACATTATTCTGATTTTGCTGTAGTTCAAAAGATTGATCTCTGGTGATTTCAGTTTGGTTGAACATACCTACTATTTTAGCTCTGTTCCCAAAAGCAAAATTAGATGGCATATAGCCTCTAGTATAATATAACATAGCTGTTGAAAATGGATTAGGATATACAATATGGTATATAGTATGTAACAAATGCTTTAGACTATAAATGTTAAGAAACACAAGAATTTACTTTTAGATGAATACCTTAGACAAACTAATTAATCAAATACAGAATATTTAATCATTTATTTTCTCTTTCTTGCTTTGAAGCAGTGAAAACTGAGAGAAGAGACAGAAAAGTTGGGTCACTTGCTCTACTTGACATGGGTGGGTATCAAAATGTCTTAAAATGAATATGTGGTAGTTTTCCCCCATTTCTCTTTGAATCGTAGATTATTTCTTCTTTGTGTTATTCTGCATGCTTGCTGACGGTATACAATTCCAAATCAAAATTAAAACAGTAAACTACCTACCTATGGAGGAAAAATCTGAAAACATCAGGAACAGATCATTATGAAAAAAAAAAAAAGCAGAAAAAAAAAAAAAGCACAGTTGATAAGAAGTGTACCTGCACATAAAAAGTAACAATGGCTTTCAGAGCCTGTGACATGGTGATTCATCAATATGGGAAATCGGCTATGATCAGGAATGACAGGAAGAACATTCATAGAGGACTGTAAGGAAAAAAAAAAAGTGGGAAAAAAAAAAGTCTGATAATATACAGCTAACAGGTACCTTGGCAAAATGCATTTTTAGTGCTTTAAAAATACATTTGTAAATAGCGTTTTTTTCCTGTATATTTCAGTATGAATTCAATTTCAAAGCTTGTATACTTTTAACTTTATTTAAAATCTGAAATAATTAAAAGTTGATAATGTCTTAAAATGTCATCTTATTCATCATTTTCATACCATTTTTAATAGTAATTCTAACATGTTGATGGGAGCATTACAGATTGTTATCTTACTTGCTAGACTCTTAGGTCTAAAACAGCAAATATACCTGAAAGAAAGGAAGGAGGTTACTGAACAGATTATTTTATTTTAAAAATAGCTTGCATGCCTAAGTTCTTCCCAAACATTTTTTTTCAAGTACAAGCAAGACTGCTAAATTTCTTCTGCAAAGTAATTTGGTTTCATACCCACCTTAGTTTTCCTCTGCTTCTTTTAAATAATAATAAGGTACTTTGTAAATTCTTTGGTTGAAAAACATACTGTACATATTCTAAATAACGTACACTAACCTCTCTTATTTCATCTTGTTCATTTCAGGGTTTTCCTAGGACTGTTTCCTGTATTTTGGCTGGCTACTCTGTCACATGCAGTGTTTTTACTGTAACATCTTAAGCTAATATTCAAATGGCAAAAAATAAAAAATGACACAGAAAATATCATTGATGTATGTCAAACAAACACAGAAAGAAATTAACCAGCAGACTGACTGGAAGGAGTTAACAATATTATTCCCAAAGCAAACGCTACAATTCAAGACAAATAATGGCAACATTACTATATGTGATTAGTTTGTTTCATAATGTAAAGTAAAATATAAAAGCATCAGTCATTTTAAAATTTGATTCCAATGTCTGCAAACTATCTGTATTACTCGTACTGTCAGCAAAACTCTGCATAAAGGATTTAATTGCTGTGGTAGGAAAACATTTGTAAATTACCATAAATGACACAAGTATGGCAAGCATAAACTAACAAGAAATCATATTGTTCCCCAAAATGTTTAATTCTCACTATTCACAGCATAATACATATCAGTAGTCTTTCTGGGAAGTGACTATATGTGTAATAAACAAAAAAAATATGTAAGAAAGGAAACCCGATGAAAGTAAATCAACACAAAGCAGAAGATGCATCCATTGTTTTTCTGTTTGAGTAAATTAAGCCCTCTCCAGGCAGACCAACAGTTAGCTTCCTGTTCCTTCAACACTTTATTTTTAAAGATAAACACAGAATATTGTAAATAAAAAGCCTTTAAAGACACTTCCAGAGGTCAGACTGAGACTTAGGATGTTTCTTTCTAAGGTCATTATCAGAAAACCTTTGTGATGAAAAGAACATTTTCATCAAAGAAAATGAAAAGAACATTTTTCAAAAAGAACATTTTTCAAAAAGTTACCTTTAGCCTGTGAGCTAATGAAAACCAGTAAATTGTGTATTAAAATCCCATGATTGCAGTAAGGTACATCTGAAGCATCTTTGCTTCAGATGAACCTCAGACATTAAAGATTATGGAAAGTGCTATCTAAATACTGTAGTAGTACCATTGCATTGAAAAAAAGTGATTTCATACAGTCATAAAATTTTACCTCTCCCTGGGGGAAAATTTAACAGTTTCAGGTGGAAAATCTTTTACAATTAAGTCTGACTCATTGGCTTCCTGGTCTTAACCTTCAGACAAGAAATAACAAGTTCTCTATAACGCTGACAAAAAAAGTGTTGCTACTAAAAATCCATTCACATAATTTTAAGCTTCACTGATTTGTAATTATACAAATTGTTTACATTATTGCAGTCCACTGTGAAAAACAAAGACTTCCTAAAGATTCTGATAAACTCAGATTTTAGCCACATTCAAAATGGATCATCTTCTAAGAACATGTTTAATTAGGTCTGTTCAGTTAGTTAACCTGAACCACACTATTATTGCAAGTTGCACAGTACACATGTGCCATATAGCACGTGCAATTTTTCATCAACTACAGGAAAAATTAAGTCCTAAAGTAAATAGTTAATCTAGCTGTTTGTAGATGTATAGCTTCCATTAACTTGCAGATTTAATATTTTAGAACTTATACTTTATATCCCTACCTGGTTCACTAAACATCATAAGCCTTTATTTTGTAGTCTTGATTATGGGCCAGAAGTGAGCACAGGAAGAGTAAAATAAAGGACTGAGGAATACACTCTATACTGGGAAGGCAGTAGTCCCTAGCTTTCCAGATTCTGCAACCTATACCCCTGTTAAAACAGGATCTATCTGCATCTTAGAGTGCATTATGTAATCAGAACTCTACCTCAGTGTGGCTTTCTCCCCTTGGGTAGTATATGTAGAGGTGGACAGCACAACTGAACAAACACAGTGCTCTGTCACTTAAAGCATAGAGTAGGCAGAAAATGAAGATAGGAGAGCCGGAAAATATATATTTTTTTCAATTTCATTAAGTTTCCTTCAGTTTATTTGGAAAGTAGACTGGTTGCCAACCTGAAAAATTTTCTGTTCCTTGTGTTTAACTGCTCACAACAACAAGGCATGGTGAGCTGAAGCATCTCAGAAATAAATTTTGCCATGTGGAACCATTTTTATTTTATTTTAAAGCACGATGACACCTGACATTTTTCTGTGTGTGCTTTAAAGGCATGTGCAGCACTTCTGATCACTGAGATCTTCAATATCCTCATTTATTCTTATCCTAATTCTTAGTCTGGTTCTTGAAAGACTCGATACCCAAAACTAAAGTTGACCATCTTCCTGCAGTTTCTCTACTTTGTAATTGGTTTTCCTTCTTCTGACTGAGAGTTTTAATTGACTAGGTCATATAAATTGGCAGAGTCCTTAGTGCCCCAATAGGCCTTAGTGACCCTGAACAGCCTCACCTGGGACTCCCCACACACTCATTTCACAACCTCTGACATGTGCTCAGGAGATCTCAGACCTGGGCACCCCATCTGTGCCTGAGCTACAGGGGACGTTACCTTTCTTCTGTCCCCTGCTGATCCTGAATTGCAGACTGGACATCTTTGGCAGATCTTGGATGTAACACAACTTCACCTTGTCTGGTAGGCACCAGCCTGTTGATGGGAAACTGTTGTTCTCACCACCTCTCCTCACCTTGCTCAGGCACCATATCCCATCAGTCATGGTGCTGCCCAGCCTGACCTGTGGTCCCCCTGGCTTATACCTCCTCTTTATTCCTGGAGCAGCATCATGGTTCCTGCACCTTGGTAGATGTCACACACACTGAAGCCTGAGTTTAAATGGAGCTCTGGGATGATCAAGCAGACATTGCCTCAGTGAGCTGTCTGGGTGAGACATGGGAGGGCAAACAAAGTCTACTGGGGCACTCAGGGTCCTCACAGAGACTCAGAGTATGTTCCTGACTTGCAGACCACACTTTAGACAGTCAAAGTTCACTAAGAGCAAGTATTAATACTACTGCCTCCAGGCACAAATTCTCAACAAGGGGTTCCCTATCTCCCTGGGAAAATCTGTAGGCCTCTCTAAACCCCAGAAGGTTGAAAACTACCATATACATACAGAAATTTATATTCAAATATATGATGTCTGAAGTTTCTTGTGACCAAAACAACCATCCACAAAATCTCCAGTAACAACTAGATAAAGGCAAACATTGGATAATAGGACAATATTTTTCATTAGTAATTGCTGATTATAGTTCTTATCAGAACAGCTAGTAGAAAGCTCACTTTTGGCATATGTAGCAGATTTAGTCTATAAACAGACTTTGCCTTAGTTCTCCTTTCTGGCGAGACATAGGGAACACACACTGCAATTTTTGCTGCCAAACTGCCAGTTTTAGCATCAAGCTTCTATTATCTGTCTGTGATCTCATTCTTCTGCCACATAAAGCAGCAACACACTCCTCAAGTCTGAAAAGGCTGTTTGCAAGGAATGATAATGGTGAACATTTGGGACTGGATTAGAACTAATTAAAATGCTCTCAATGAAACCATTGGGATTTATACACAATATGTACCACCTTTTATAGAACTAATATCTTTAACATTTACTAGGAGCACATGTTAAAAACATGTAAGAAAAAAAAAAAAAGAAAAAAAAAAGAAAAAAAATCTGCATAACTTTTAATATTAACTGGGATTATGAATTTGTAAACATTCATCCTTTTTAAATTATAAGTGAATACATAAGGAGAAAAACATAATTGAAAGGAAACTCTTGAAAGAACAGAAGGCTGAATGAACAATAACTCTGGGAAGCTGGTGCACTTGGGGACTATGGGTTTGATATCCTGTGCTGCCACTCAACTAACTTATTAGAAATATTACCAAAGCATACGATAGTCTATCACATATAACGCAAGGGCAGGAAGGGGTGATGTCATAAATCTTCAATTGGTTGAATCATTATTATAGCAATGTGCACTGGAGTACCTTAGGCAGACAGAGAGGTAGACAGCCCTTTAATGATTCCCTTCTAATCTGCAAGGTTTAGTATAATTAGATAAAACAAACATTTAGGAGAGAGAGTACACAGCAGGCTTGTTTACTTTTTCATATTACCTCCATATTTTTTTTTTATTTTTTATTTTTAATGGAGTATCAGTAGTATTTTGAGCACCTAACGTGCCTGTCATGTGCCCAGAATACATGTTACAAAACAAAAACTATCTGGTAATTTCCTGAAATCCATCCTCAGAGTGGTTCAATCCCTAAAACATATGCATTCCCCAAATTTCTCTAAGCTTTTCACCAAGTTATGTTTATCTGTGCTAGATTTATAGCCACAATGTTCTTGCTCTCTGACACCTAAAATGTAAAGCACCCACCATCCTGGCTGAGCTGCAGTCTGAAGACATTTACTTTGAGTTTCTGTCTCCAACTCAATTAATTGTTATCCCTGTTTTGCACCTTGGCTTTTTACTGATATTGCCCTTGAATGAAACCAATACTGACTCAAGCTGTTACTCAAATATAGGACTGCCTAGTGGTACCATGCTCACTTGTGCTTTCAGTGTAACTAAAGACATTGCTAGTATCAGTAAATCAAGGAAACAGTGCCACATCAATAATGTCTCCTGAATGCCACAGATAAGGTGGACCATCTCCTTATCAACACCTCAATTACACACACTCTCAAAGTACATTGAAGTACCACTAGTCACACTTGGCAGGCTCATCTGATGTCTTCTCTAGCAATTGGGCTGCAAAGTATTTAAATGTTCCACATTACTAATACCAATGTATTTCCATCTTTCTTCTTTTCAGGCTTGGTCTATTATTATCACTTTTCATATTCCAAAGAGACATTAAGACTCCCTCACTCACCCACAAGAGGGCACCTAGATGACTCATATCAATTTTTTGGATTCAAAGACAGAAAATGTTTCATACACTACCAGTGCCAGCTGACTAATAATGGAAATTGGTTCCTGCTGCAAGCAGTACTCTTACCTACTCCATGGCTGGGGGAGCATATACTCAATATTCTGTAAAGAGTATAAGAACAAACAATTCACCTGTGTTTGTATAGACGCATAATTTTAATTTAGGCAAAATAAACAAATTAAGTCCCACTGAAACGCAGCAACCAAGCTCTAAAAGTAATTTTCCCTTTTCAGAAAGCAACAACAAAAACAATAAAACACATACAAAAAGCAATCAGATGTCATAAATGTTTAAATTTAATAAGCAAATAAATTAAAAAAAAAAAATCTTGCTTCATCACCCAATTAGTTCTTTATTATAGCCTACAATTAGCTTTTAAAAGCATCACATTTCGGTGGCCTCAGGATATACATCACATTGATTAAGTGCTCAGCTCCTTGAATGCATGTGTATTAGCCTCCACTGAAAAAAAATAATTATATAGTAATGCAAATAGTAATGCTGGGTCAATACTCTGTGCTTGCACCCTGAGAACAAGGGGCATTCCTGTCTGTAAAGGAAAGGCAGCTTTTAATTTAATTCAAAATTTTACAGGAATTTGAATCAACATACTTTTTCTGCCCACTGCATATACTCTTCACCTCCTGACCTCCACTCAACAGCAAAATTCACAGCCGTAGTATATAACCCTTCCACTCTGTGTTGTTACAGAACTACTAAACCAACAGGTAAGAGTGTTTTTTAATTGTGCTTTTGACACTTGCCTGGATCTTTAAAAAACAACTCTTGATATTTACAAAGCTGTTATGAAGTACATCCACAGTTTCCCATTGCATCAATCATACCCAGTTATGCCACACAAATTCTTGGAAAGTTTTGGTGAACTAAAAGGTTTCCTAATTAAAAATACACATTACTAAAGTATTAAAGATCAACAGCAACACAGATTTTTTAGTTCAACTGTTTCAGATTATTAAATAAAATTGAGTTTCATACTTAAACAAATGTGTGTTTCTGTCAGCGTGTTTCTTCATTGAGTGGACATTGCAGTTCTTTTCTGAAAGACCAAGATGGACTAAGCTCTAGAAGAGCCTAGAACAGTCAGCAAACATTTTATTCCTATTCCACCAAAATAACACATATCCCTTAAAACATTAAGTGGGATATTAATACTTATCAGCTCATGCCATTAAGCTATTCATGTGTCAGCAAATATACTGAGTAAAATTATTTTGGTGATTTCTACAAGGAATATTTACTTTGAGAGAAGTCACAACACTGACAGATTGAAAGACTTTGTACAACAGTTTCTCAAATAATGGAAATAGCTTTGCTTCCTCTGGACTATAGAGCAGGGATTCACCAAACCCGTTTGTTGCTATAAATACAAAAATTAGCAAGCATTTGTTCTTCTCAGAGATGCTTAATTCCCCTGGAAGAAACATTTTCTCTATACAGAGTGCCATTCTACTTAATTACTTTGTACAGCTAGTCACAACAAGGAAATTTCTATATTATGCTCCAAGAAAATATGAAGGATAAATGAAGGATAAATGAAGGATAAATGAAGAAAGAAAGAAAGAAAGAAAGAAAGAAAGAAAGAAAGAAAGAAAGAAAGAAAGAAAGAAAGAAAGAAAGGAAAGAAAGAAAGAAAGAAAGAAAGAAAGAGAAGAAGAGAGAGAGAGAGAGAGAAAGAGAGAAGAGAGAGAGAAGAGAGAGAAAGAAGAGAAGAAGAGAGAAGAGAGAAAGAAGAGAAAGAGAGAAAGAGAGAAAGAAGGAGAGAAAGAGAGAAAGAGAGAAAGAAGGAGAGAAAGAGAGAAAGAAAGAGAGAAAGAGAGAAAGAAGAGAAAGAGAGAAAGAGAGAAAGAGAGAGAAAGAGAGGGAGGGAGGGAGGGAGGGAGGGAGGAAGGAAGGAAGGAAGGAAGGAAGGAAGGAAGGAAGGAAGGAAGAAGGAAGGAAGGAAGGAAGGAAGGAAGGAAGGAAGGAAGGAAGGAAGGAAGGAAGGAAGGAAGGAAGGAAGGAAGGAAGGAAGGAGAGGGAGGGAGGGAGGGAGGGAGGGAGGGAGGGAGGAAGGAAGGAAGGAAGGAAGGAAGGAAGGAAGGAAGGAAGGAAGGAAGGAAGGAAGGAAGGAAGGAAGGAAGGAAGGAAGGAAGGAAGGAAGGAAGGAAGGAAGGAAGGAAGGAAGGAAGGAAGGAAGGAAGGAAGGAAGGAAGGAGAGGGAGGGAGGGAGGGAGGAGAGGGAGGGAGGGGGAGGGAGGGAGGAGTGGAGGTTAAACAGAAACCCTACCAGGTGCAAAGTTTGTCATCAGTATTACTAACACTTATGTATCATCTCTACAACAATCTTCACTGTATCTCAGATGGTAAGATTGTCCAAGTACTTTATAGATGATATGTATCATTTATAAGTTATTACAAAGTCATAGAAAGTTTTCCATGTCAGAAAAGGAGCATCACACAAGTGGCAATTCAGTTTTCCTTATAAAGAGAATAGAATTAGGCAAAATAGAGAAACAAATATGAGAAATAACAATTACTCAGAGTTTTTGTTGTTGTTGTTGTTGTTGTTTTTATGAATTGCAGTCCAGAGGGGCAGAAAGGATTGACAAGATTTCCTGAAATTACACAAATACTGAAAAGTCAAAGGTATGACTACCTTAATATTTTCTAAAATGACTGATAAGCCAAAGAAAGGCTTTAGTACAATAAAAGGCACCAACATGGGTTATTATTGAATTGCTCCTTAGTCACTTCATTTAAAAGATGTCTCAGAAAATTGTTAAAGTTCTTCCATTTTCTAATCTAAATTATAACGCTGTTTTACAACAGAATTAAAGTGCAATGTGCAATTTTAAATGCTAAACAAATGTGAACCAGAGAATTTCTGGGGAGTCTCACTATTTCTACAAAGTTAGTCAGTCCAAAATAAATCAGCACCCCAAATAAAACTTCCTGGAAGGGGTATTGTGGTTTAACCCAGTGAGAAGCTAAGCGCTACAAAGGCTCACCCCTCATTCCTGCAGTGGGATAGGGAATAGAATTGAAAAGAAGAAGGAAAAAAAAAAAAAAAAGAGAGAAAAGAGAAAGAAAGGGAAAGGGAAAGGGAAAAGGAAAGGGAAAGGGGAAGGGGAAGGGGAAGGGGAAGGGGAAGGGGAAGGGGAAGGGGAAGGGGAAGGGGAAGGGGAAGGGGAAGGGGAAGGGGAAGGGGAAGGGGAAGGGGAAGGGGAAGGGGAAGGGGAAGGGGAAGGGGAAGGGGAAGGGGAAGGGGAAGGGGAAGGATACATGTCATTATCCTTTAATCTCCGAGATAAAGACAGTTTAAAGAAGGGGAGGAAAAATTAGAGTTGCAGAAGACCATCAGTTTACCACCAGCTGACGATGCTCAGCCAGTCCACAAGCAACAGAAGCCTCCCCAGCCAATTCCCTCTATTTTATGCTAGAGCGTGATGCCATATGGTTTGGGCCAGCTGTCCTGGCAGTGTCTCCCTCCCAGCAATTTGTATACCCCCAGCCTCGTCACTGGCAGGGCATGAGAAGCTGAGAAGTCCTTGACTTCTCAGCAACAACTCAGCAACAAGTGAAACATCAGCATGTTAGCAGCATTATTCTCATCCTAAGCACAGTGTTGTACAGATACAAGGAAGAAAATTTACTCTATCCCAGCCAAAACCAGGGAAAGATATGAGCTGTCCAATACCCTAGTGTTAGGGTTGTTTATAGACTAATATTAAATAGCACATTGAACACAGTGGTTTTCTCCATGAACAGACAACTGCATGACCAGAGAGCCAATAGCCAAGCTGTAACTGCAGCACATAATGTAGGAGATGTTTATGCTTTGTTGATTTTGATTTTAGTGATTAAGTTTCTCAACGTAGAAGCATGTTTTACTCTGTTTCCACATAGGGCCAGATAAATAATGTTCTTTCACAAGGACTCATTTTAGCTGATTAACACCCATGTTATTTTATATTGGTTCCTAAACTATGTTTGGATGATCGGTATTTTTTTTTTCTGGCCTTGTACTTTATCTGAGCAAACACAGATAACAATGCCGATGCAATTGTTTTTTAATCTCTGTGTATTTGCTATTGTTTGGTTCCAGATGTTCAAGTACTGGTATCTTAATCAGAAACTCATTTGATAGTTTAGAACACAAAAAAAAATGTATTATGAATGAAATATGTTTCACTTGCTGTCAGCCATAGGAACCATTCCCTCTTTATGCAAATGTGGACATCTCAACTCATTTAAAAATTTGAATGTTGTGCACTTACAAAAGGTGAATATTCTTTAAGTCAGAGTGATTTGACTTGATATTTTTTTTTTTTTTTTTACACAGTAATGACATATAAAAATGTACAAAACAAATGAAATTCCTTCTTTACATTGTGTATTCTTAAATTTAAAAAATGACTGTTATGGTACAAAACTTTTATTCTTTCGACTACTCACTCTGTGTAGTGATTATGCTATATGGAAAAGTGTAAAAAGTGTACCTAGAAATAGTCATATTATGCAAGCAAAAGGAGTAACACCTCATAAATTCGAATAAGGCTACATGAGACCATCATGGCAAATGGGACAAAAGGTATGCCATCAATGAGAACAATATTCTATGATTCTAAGATTCTGTTTTTAAAAACATTTGAAAGTGATTGCCAATATATTACTTTTATTTTTTTTAATGCTTTTCTCCTATATTTACTTTCGATTTTTTTGAATGCAGAATGTTTCTAAATTACAAGATTTCTGTGAAAATAGCTATATATGAATAGTGCACAAATAATAAAATATACGGAAAAGGTTTTTAATTCCTCTAAAGTTCATTCTTCTTTTGGTCATTTTCAACTTTATTCTTTTAGATGTAATAAACAAATGCAAAAGGATAAAAAGGGACATATAGAAAGCATATTGCTTCCTCTTTAGAGCTGAAGGTATGCTTTTATAACTTTTATAAGTTTTTATAAATACAGACCCATAGACACAATGTGTTTTTTTATTATTTATTACTTATTGTACTGAGAAACACACCCATATGAGTTTTTCTGTGACTATGAACATGACAATATCTGCAATAGCTAATCATGTAAATTCTGTTTAAATGCAAGTTTTAAGTATCTCTTAGTATATGGAATATTAGGAGGATATACATTTTCTGGTCAAATGATTAATTCTTAAAGTAGTTAAGACATTATTTAGGATCAAAGAGAAAATAATTACCAGAGAAAAAGTATCATTAACTTATACAGCTCTTTTTATCCAACAAAATCTCTATACTGACAGATTCTGAGCCAAACGCACACAGAATGTCATTTTGTTCAGCTTGTTGGAATTTCTGAGGTGTATATTGGGGCTTAAGTTAGTGAATAAATGTATGTACATAGAATTGTAATAATTTCCTATTTTTTTCCTCCTCTCACAACTGAGATGCAAACAGCTGTAGAGGACATCTTTGGAAACTGACACTGAGCCCTTATACACACTTGTTAGCCCACTTATCTTCATGCTGTTTATAGGCATTCGGTATTATATGTCTCAAAATATTTTGCATGGATTAATACACTCCAAAAATCAAGCACAGTAACATCTCTGTAAGAGAGAAAATGTTTTCTAGAAGAAAAATTAAAGGTCTTTCTCTGCCAATGCCAGTATTATGACAAAATGGACCCGAGTTTAACTTAGACTGCTATTGTGAACCTTGTGGTGATGAAGGATAACAATGCTCTAGGATGTATTATCAACAGCTTCACCAGCAATAATTATTCCCTTCTGCTTTAAAATTACGTCAATATTAGTACAGAAAATTCTGCTTCTCTCACCACTGCCACTTTGTAATAGAAATGAAATTCACAGTGAAGGTGGTAAAGAATTGGAACAGCTGCACAGAAAGCTCTGGGTTTCTCATTCCAGGAGATACACAAACTTGACTGGACATGCCCTGAGAAACTTTATCTAACTATAAAAGTTGCCGCTGCTTTTAGAAGTAGGCTGGATAAAAGTTGCCGCTGCTTTTAGAAGTAGGCTGGACAAAATGACCAGAAGGAGTCCCTTCAGATGTGAATTACTCCATTGTTTGTTTGTAGTAGTACTGTGCAGAAAATCTCTTGCAAATGTTAAAATAGGTTTGAATGAAGGATAATCTACAGTCCACAATCCCAGTCCACAATGTACGATAATCTCAGTCATGTTTGTGATTCATTCAGAGCATCGTACTGATGTACTAGACTGCAACAGAAACCAGCTATTGTAAACATCTTTGTTTCATTTATAGTATTCTGCAGCCGGTGATGAGAAGCCATACTGATGGAAAGAAAGACAGGCTCCATATGCATAGCAGAGGCTTTCATAAGCCTTAATACTCCTTCTTTGTTAATGTTGTTGTTTTATCCTGAACAGATCACAGTTACAAGATTTCCAGACCCAGTAATGAGAGTACTGGTCATTTGTCTGACATCATTAGGTGCATTTTTCTTTGATGCTCTCCCTATCATCAGAGCTTAATTTTTTTAAGAAAACTGAAAGGAATTAACTGCTAAGTTACTTGAAAATCAGATGTTGCTCATGCACTGAGAATGAATGCTATAAAGATAAGTGAATCTGGTGTTAGTGGCAGCCTGTGCACCAGCTACACTTCAAGAAAGACAGTGAGTCCAGCTCATGAGAGCTGATGTCTAGACACCCACAATATTGTCCAAAAGCAAAAGTCATCATCACTTGCATATCTATATGCTGATACGATAAGTAGACGGCCAGGACATGTGACTTTAACACTGACTTTAGGTGCATTTACCCTCTGCATTTAGAATTTAATATTGATTAAAAACAGGGAAAAACAAAACAAAACAAAACAAAACAAAAAACAGAGAGAGAGAGAGAACTTTGCTCTGTAAAATAAAGTACATGCATTTTCTAGAACCACAGGAGACCATTGCAATACTTCATCTTACCTTTCCTTTTCAGGACCAACAAAGTCTGCCTTGCAAAGAAGCACCCCAATCATTCACAGATACATAAATCCCCTCAAAGAGAGCTAACAAGCCTGTGCTATCGGATCTTCTATAATCTGTACCACACAAATTACTTTGGATGAGTGTTAAAAAGCAAAAATCAAAATAGCATCTGTTTCCTTCATATCTACACAAAAAAGAGATTACAAAGGCCCTTCAGGGATCTTTTAACATGATCAGGAAACAGAAAAATATACTGTTGATCTTATCTTTATTGTTAGTAGTGCTTGGATATATTTTGTGATGGAATTTTCAAGTGCCTTGTTTCTTAATGAAAATAAATATGAATTTGGTCCTGTTTTTACAAACAGGGATCCGAGACATACAGTCAGTTGACAAAGAGGCAGGATTAAAAGAACCCATCTAGATAAAAAAGAAACAACAGAAACCTACGTCAGAAAGCAGCGACTTCCAGCTTGAAGTGTTGTTCCAAGGAAGCACCCATTTCTTTGCCTTAGGAGTGGCTGGGAGGACCACTTATTTTGTAAGGCTGTAGCAATGTCTGGCTGACATGGGGGAAATACAGTCACTGAAAACAGCTCTTTGGGAGCACTGTTACTCTTACAGAAAGGAAAGTTTGTCCTCCAGCTTTACATGGCATGAAAATGGTGCCACTTAAAGACCCAGAGGCACTATAACATTCTGCAAGCAAAGTCACCTCTGGGATTCAAGGTTACCTGTATTTCTAAATAATCAGCTTCCATGATGTGTTTCCCAGAGTTCTTCCCTACATACAACTTGTATTGGTATTAATGGGGAAAAAAGATTATAGGATGGTTTAGTGCTACTACCAACTGCATTCATTGTAACTTGTATTTTCAGTCAAAAACCTACATGTGCTCATGTGACACAGACTCCTGTCCTAGAGCAAAGCACATAACTAGACCCACAGGTCCATGGCCACAAAAACAGTCTGCTAATAAGGAGATAGCCAGCTACAGGGATGATGCTTTGTTTTAAAAATATCTTGCTTCTGGCAAACTAACATGAAGCTGCAGCAACACCATATTTTTCATGAATCTCAGATCAATATGGAGCTATATGCCCTGCGTACTAGAATGAACATGATATGTAAGGTATTATTCATGTTTTTGCTATTGTGCTTTTTGAGTTCAGTTGGAAGGAATGCCCATCTAATCGTGAAAATCTGATGTTTTATTGACGGGTATCAAGGCTTCGTTGACAGCAGATGCGCTGCAGAAATGCGGACAAAGGTAAGGGCCCAGTCTTGGGAATGAAACAGTATTACAATATTAATTAGTAAACTGTATTACGCCATAAGGAACTCAACTTTTATGCCTGCAGCATTTAAACATTTAGTAGCCTCTCTTGGTGGGGAAGTTGACTGAGAGTTCAAATCACAGATAAGGAAATTACATGTTTTATGTTGCTTTACCCTATCTGTTTTTATTTATTTATTTATTTATTTATTTATTTTTAGAAATTGAACATTTCAATAATACTAAAGAAATCAGCTTTTGATGGTATTAAATGTGTACATATTTATCTCTCACTGACACAAAAATGGTATTTTGAGACCAAGCCTGACTAGCGCATCACAGGCTGCCAACCTATGTATTTACAGGAGAATAGTTACTTTGCATTTTTGGCATGTCTCTGAAAGAACAACATAGTGATACACAAAATCAAGGGTACATTAAAAGCCTGTTACAGTTGTTTTTGCAGCTATGAGAAAAAAAAAAAAAGAAAAAAAAAAAAAGGAAAAAAAAAGGCCAATCGTTTTGTAATGCAGATAATAGAGAATCTATCACATTTAATTCAAGACTTAAACACTGCTAATTTTGAAGAGAAATTTAAATATCTGTTTTCTTACTGGTGTCAATACTTTGAGCACACTTTCAATTATATATTTTTTTTCCATTTAGCTGCTTAAAAACATTTAAAAGAAAACAAGCTCTAAATTCAGCCCTCCAACCCTCTGTATCACTTTTAAAAAGATGCTGATCTATTCTAAGATGAAAATATTATGCACTACATAATACAAGGGCGGTGGCAGCAGCTGTGGGTTCCCTATCATAGGTTTGCAAACACATTTAATCTAATTGATGAGCTTTTGCTTAAGCACGCATTGATATGCATCCTGTGACGCATACGGGTTGCAAAGATTCACAGCAACATGCAGCCCAGGTGATCTGTCACTGAGGCTAAAACAACTTTTATATACCTGAGGATGTAAAATGCATTAATATTATTTTCATACAACATATATTGTATAATTATACAGCTAGATTAATTCGGTTTCCAACTGAAATCTACTACGTGATTCACGCTAATTTTAACAAGGAGAATCAGGACTACTGTGGATAAACATTTGTCCTCTGTGCTTTGGACACATCATTTTAAGAATTAATTTGACGTCATGCATTAGTGCAAGCAACTTATGCAATCTTATGTAAATAAACAGGTACATAAAATCTCAGTTACAAATTTCACGTTATCACCCATGATAACACTAATAACACTGTATTTTACACATATAACTGAATGCTTCATGTGATCTTCCTTTGTAGCAAACATCTTTCTTCTCTTAGGAACTGAGGAGAAAAAAGAAAAAAAAAAAAAAGAAAAAAAAAAGCACTCTTGTGTTTTACTATTATTAAAAATTAACTAGAGTTCTGAAACATAGAATCAGTGAACACTTGTCTTGACCTCATTTGGCGAAATAACAATCTATTCTTCCAGAATGCAATGACATGTGATTTTACATCAAGTTGCCATTAGAGAAAGCCTATGTCTTGTCTGCGTCGCTGATATTCAGGGCCATCTTTATTGAATTAAAAATAGGAATACAGCTTCAGAAATATAGACATTGAACCACTGTGTGTGGTTTCTTTCTTTCTTTCTCTCTCTCTTTCTTTCTTTCTTTCTTTTCTTTCTTTCTTTTCTTTCTTTCTTTCTTTCACATCATTTAAAGATGTTTGAAGGCACCATGTATGTCAATAACATTAATTGACAGACTGTCTTTTTGTCAGTAGTTGGCCTATGGTAAGCTTTCCTCCAAATACATGCATTTAAGTCCACTTGGAACATATTATGACTATATTTTAGAGAATTCTACATTCCTGTGGAATTTAGAAAAGAAACGTTTCCTGTTCTCACATTACAAAAACAGATGTTTAAAGAAAGAAACAAAGAAAGAGAGAGAGAGAGAAATAAAGAAAGAAGGAAGGAAAACACATGCAAAATAATCACTGAAATGGTTTAAGGCAAGCTATCATTCAGTAAAATTACAGAAAATGACTAGGTGAGGGGGAAGGAATGGAGTCTCTGCTTTATTATGGTTCCTTCTTTATGAAAATGCTGAAAAAAAATGCTTAGTTACAGAGAAAATTATGAATATTATACAAACCATCATAATGATAGTTTTCCTTCCTGCAAGGTCCTCAATCCATGAAATGAAAATCCATTGTAAAACTTCAGTAATTCAGAAGGACATATGGCATAGTAAACCAGGGCTCTTTCCCTTAGAGAACTCATAAGAAAAACACTTCCAACGTAAGCATACCATTCACAATGTTTCTAACTGGAGAACTTTATTTGGTTTTAGTTTTGTTTGTTTGTTTTTCTTGAAATCCTTTGTGGTTAATTGTAAATTCATCAGGAACTTCCTTCCAAAATCTCCTTATGGTTCATCTTCTAATACTATCCACAATTCTCTCAATAGTCTTTGGCATGGTTTGTGCCACCTCTACAGATCAGTTTAGCTTCTCCCCCTCTTTCCTAAGGCAGAAGCTGCTGTGAGCTCCCTGCACTGCAGTGCAATGCAGCCCAAGTACCAGCAGTATCAATTGTGTTTGTCTGTGTAGGTTTCCCTTGTGTTGTACTAACCTCTGCAATCCCCCCCATCCCTATCAGAGATACACACTCAGCAGCCTCCTAACTCTTTACGGGAAGGAGCAGGATACTATGAATCACTGAGGAGACTCTGGATGATCTCAACATCTTTTGATGAGACAATCTCCCTCCTCCATGCCTATTTTATACGTATCTTCCTCATTTCTTCCTTCTCTTCTCGCCCCCCCCTTTTTGCACAGATGTGCTGTGGCCACCCCAGCCCCATGACTCAGCTCCCACTCTCGCCCCCATGTACTGTGCCCGCACGGTGCTTCACAAGTTTAGGCACCTAAGACTCATCATTGCCCTCCATGCTCAATTACCCCTGTGTCTCCTCGCCCTGAGGTCCCTGGAGTGTCCTGTCACTGCTCAGGGCTGCCAGACTAGCTCTTCTTTTGTTTGTATCTCTCAGGCTCTTCTTCCCTGCAGTCCCCCTCAAAAGCCCTCACTATCCCATCAGTCGTCCTAACCCCAGGACCTGCACTTCAGTGTGGATTTTGTCCAAGAAACAAACTCCATGCTTCTTTTGCGTGTACTGCCTGGACACCTCTCAGGATCTAATTCCCCAAAGTGGTAGAAAAGCAGTAACTTTGTGTGCTTTGGAAAACTCCTTTCCTGAAGCTGTAAGGAAGGGAGCCCTCCCCCTTTCCCCTTATGGGTGTTGAGTGCTAAACTATTTTCCCAGCATAGTCAATCACGACCCTTACAGGCAGCCTACAGTAAAAAAAAGGAACATAGTTTTCCAAAGCACTCAAACTGTTTTTTTTTTTTGTTGTTGTTTGTTTGTTTTTTTTCCTTTCTGTTGCATAGTCTGAAACCATCCAGCTTCCCTCCTAAACATATCTTAGAAAGAGTTGGCTTCCAAAGGAGCTGGAATCTCTATTCACCTCCTGCATCTTTGATTTTTCTTGCCATCCTTACCACTAGGACATTTGCAGGCTTGTTTTCTTCAAGCATCTGGAGTATCTGCAAACCTAAACCTCCCTGGTTTTTGCTCCCCTAGTGTGTAAAAGTTGTGTTAGCCTTAACATGTTACTCAGCTTCAAAAAGCCGAGATGAGATACTCACACAGCCTCGCATCTGTGCGACCAGGTCTCTGTGCAAAAATAAAATAAAAATTAAATAAAAATTAAAAATAAAAAAACAAGCGAGCTCTGGATACAGCTGAAGTGAGCGGCAGCCGGGAAGACTCAGGAATCCCCGCACTCCCTTTAACACCCGACCTGCCCAAAGCAGAGCTCCCCCCCAGTCCCAGTTTGCAGGCAAGCAAACCCCCTCTTACGTCCTGTGGAAAAGTTGAAGTCCTCCCCTGCCGCAAGCGTGCGAAAAGAAAAAAAAATAATAATAATAGTAAAATAAAATAAATGAAATTAAGTAGAGAAGGAAAAGTTGACCGGCGGCTGCAGTGGTCCCGCTGCCCGGAGCATCACCACCACTCACCGGTTCTTCCCGGTGGCTCCTCTCGCTGTCCGCCGCCTCCTGCCTCCCGCTGGCGGTGTGATGCTGCGGGAGGGACGGAGGGAAGGAGGGAAGGAGGGAGGGAGCCAGGAGCCTCCCGCAGGTGCCGCCGAGCGTGACGGGCCGGAGGAGGGGCGGAATGGAGCTGGGCGCTGCAGCGCAGCCTGTGCTGCAGTGCCGGCGGCAGGGGGAGCGGCGCGGAGGCGCGGCGCGGCGGGCGGCAGCCGCCGCCGGCGGTGGAAGGCGTGGGGGAGACGGGGAGGGGGAGACCCCCCTGCAGGCAGCAGGCTGGCCCGGGGGAGAGGGTGGCACGGGAATCCCCCCCACACCGCGGGCGAGGTGGCAGGGAGGCAGGGGCGAGCCCCGTTTTGCCGGTAGAAGGGGAAAAGGGAGGGAGTGACACCCCTACATGCACTTTGCTCCAGAAGATGGGGTTTCGGGAGAGGCAAAAGGGGAGGATGTGCGAAATGGTGTGTTTCTTAAGGGTTGCAGCAGGCCCCGTGGCCACCCGAGGACCACGGCATCCTTGCTCCTTGCTGTCCTCCCATAGCGTGCGCCCTGAGCACTTCTCGGCAACAGTGCGAGGCTGCGTGCGCTCTGCATGCAGAGACCGCAAGTTGATGTATCGAGGTGGCAAAAAATACAGTGGGTGCAGGGGGGCTCACAGGCGGGACTCACCTTCAGGAGCGCAAAAATACCTGGCTATGAGAACAGCGAAGCATCAGAACAGACAGCCTTGGGCGATGGCGACATCCCCAGCATTGATTCCTTTTAAGAAAAAAGCCAGATAAAAATTCATTTCAGGACGATTGCTCTGTCTTGGGAGAAATGGATAAACTAGATATTCTTCTGAACTCTTTCTTTGGACTTAGATTCTATGAATAGTAGCAGGTTACCATGTTTATTACTGTTATCACCAACACTTTTAATGCTGTGGCATCAAAGACCATAAATGATATTATTACTTTGCTGCACTAGATGCTAATACCCACTAATGAACAAAGAACATTAAGAGCTCCTCCTTCATGACTTCTTTATACATTTACAAGCAATTCCACTGGCAGCTCATGTGCAAAGTGACAAATACAGGGGTATTACCAAAGCAAAGGCATGAGAGAAGGTGAAGATAGGGCTTTGTATTAAAATTCCTTTTCAAAATGAGCAAATATTCCACCAGTTCTACTAATGAATAACGTAATTGGGTTTATCTCTCCAAAATGCATTAAACTACAAACTTTACCCATGCATAGAAGGAAGTGGGGTAATGAGCAGATACAGCCAGGCCCCATCCCTTGCCTTGTACTCTGCACATGCCTAGTGTGTGGCTTCTGCAGGGTTGTAAGTGATTTCTGACAGGTTACCTGCCTTTAAGTCTTCCTGTTAATATTTGTGAGTTTATATACATGTTTTCCTACACTCTAAAATGCTTTTATTTTCCTCTGTTGTTCAGTAAAAGATTCAAACTGCAAGGGAAACTGACTTATTGATTAGCGACCCAGGGGAAAACCAGAATGAACTATGCATAGAGTGCTGTCAAGTGTGAAATGCAAACATAAGAATAGAAAAGAAATACCTATTACTTTTCTGTCCCTTTCAGTAATCCTCGTGTTAGAAAATTGCATCCCGTGTTAGAAAACAGCACCTTCTTGCTAATAAACTAAACTGGCTGTGTACAATACACATGGAAAACAAAGATTAAAAAATTATCATATGACAAAATAAAAGGCTATGTGTGCAACCCAGGCAAGAATGATAGCAAAGTGTCCCTTTAAAAAAATCCATTTAATCTTGACTATCTAATTAAAATAGGAACATTTCACTACACAAGTACACATTGAAGTATCCCAACTGTATGTTATTGAAATGAACTGATTAGGAAAGATAACACGTCCCTTTTGAGTTCTTGAGTAAAAACACAAATTTATTCTGAAAAACAAACAAATAACAACAACAAAAAACAGTCATATTCAGGTTTTGAGCAGATGGACTACAATTCTAAAGAAAATAAATCATTTTAATTAAATCACAAAGGATGGATTCAAGAACATTTTTAAGTTTACCTTAAGATTCCACCAAGAAAGAGCTACTACAGCAGCCACCTTCTTCCTTACCATCTGCATTAGAGAAAGGGAGGTTTGCAGGAGAGGTTTAGAGGCATTTCATAGGAAACAGGCAGGTTGGTAGACTAAAAAATAAACACAAGGTTTTTGTCTACAGAAGTAAAATTTCTTGGTCATGTCATGACCAAGGCAGAAGAGCAGGGACCTGGGCTTATTTGGAATATAGAATCATAGAATCATTAACGTTGGAAAAGACCTTCAAGATCATCTGGTTCAACCATCACCTTACCCCTATGTCACCCACTAAACCATGTCCCTCAGCACCATGTCCAACCTTTTTTTGAATATCCCCAGGGAAGCTGATGTCACCACCGCCATGGGCAACCCATTCCAATGCCTGACTACTCTTTCTGGAAAGAAATGTCTCCTGATTTCCAATCTGAACCTCCCCCAGTGCAACTTGAGACCATTCCCTCTAGTCCTATCACTAGTTATCTGCAAGAAGAGGCCGACCCCCAGCTCCCCACAACTTCATTTCAAGTACTTGTAGAGAACAATAAGGTTTCCCCTGAGTCTCCTCCAGACCCCAGTACCCTCAGCTGCTCCTCGGAGTATTTGTATTCGAGGCCCTTCACCAGCTTCGTAGCCCTTCTCTGGACACATTCTAGGGCCTTGATGTCCTTCTGGTACTGAGGGATCCAAAGCTGAACACAGTACTCAAGGTGTGACCTCACCACAGTACAAAGGGATGATCACCTCCCTGCTCCTGCTCACTACACTATTCCTGATCCAAGCCAGGATGCCAGTGGCCTTCTTGGCCACCTGGGCACACTGCCAGCTCATGTTCAGGTGAGCATCGACCAACTCCCCCAGATCCTTTTCTTCTGCACAGCTTTCCAGCCACTCCACCCCAAACCTGTAGCACTGTGTGGGGTTGTTCTGACCAAAGTGCACAACCCATCACTTAGCCATGTTGAACCTCTTCCCAATGGCCTCTGCCCATCGACCCAACCTGTCCAGGCCCCTCTGCAGGGTCTTTCTACCCTCCGTCAGATCGACACTTCCTCCTAGGTTGGTGTTGTCTGCAAACTTTCTGAAGGTGCACTCAATTCCCTTGTCCACATGGATTGTGCAGTTTCATAATTGGATTAAACTGAAGTGATGCTGTATTAAGGGGAATAGTTCTTCCACTTTTCAGCATGCTCTGCCTCTTTCTTTGCATCCCCTTTATTGTTTGTGTGGCTTCAGTGTAAGATGGCTTGGTGAGTTGCTCTGACTCAAGAGTAATCCTGGAAATCCAAGTAAAGTACACCAAAGCCTGACGGGTTTTCAGTAGGACCAGTAACTGATTCAGTTGTCTCAAACCAGGTTAAGCTGATCCCGAAGCAGCATCATGTGTATGGGAATAACTGGATGAGTTTTGCAAGGTTTTAGTGAGAACATGAGGCACCATTTAAGAAAAAACATTTAGTGGTTCTTTGGTCTATTTTCTATGCATGAGGAGTATTTTTTTGTATGACAGTAGAAAATTCCTATCAGCAATGTGTCCCCATTGCAGGTTGGCAGGAAGCAGGTCTACATCCCCACCAGTATGAAAGACATCCTGAGTTAATGGCCAGCACTCAGGCATCTCTGATGTAAATGACAACTCTCAAGCCTGAGAATTTCACACAGTCTCTGTCTTCCTTGCTCCTGGATCTGATGTCTTAGAGCTTCCTGAATTTGCCCTCAGGAGTACTCTTTTGTATCATACATAATATTTACTCTTTCTACATATTCAATTAAGCTCATGACATCTGCTGTTCTGTCAGCTTCCTGCAGTGAGTACATGACACGTCTGGACAGATTCATTTACAGCTAACACAGACCCAGTAACACAAGGTATTCTGCTAGCAAATGATCCTGGAATATTACCATGTATGCATTACATTCCTCTGCCTACTGGACACAAAGCAAAGACATTGTTTCTAGGAGGATGGAAAACAAACAAAACATTAGAAACATTAGTTCATAAGTGAACTGAAAAAGGCAGACCCTATAATCTTTCCAGTTACCGGTTCTATTCTAGTTTTAAAAGTACAAGGCAAATAAATGCCTGTGAACCTGTAACAAAATATTGCAGGATGGTGTCTGTTTTGGTTTTGGTGGTGTTTTTGTTGTTGCTTTTTTGTTTTGCTGTTGTTGTTTGGTTGTGTTTTTTGTTTTGTTTTTGGTTGGATTTTGTTTTAACTTCAACTTTAAATATTCATCAGTGAAACATCAGTTTAATTTTTTCACCTTTTCTGTTTCAGGATACAAATACAATTGCATATGTCTACTGAACCATGACTAACAATAGCAACCAGCAAAGATTTATGTTATTTCTCTTGGAATCAAAGTTAAAAGTTTCATAGAATAGAGGTTTTATTATATGGTCCTTCTGTACAAGTTCTATCTTTATTATGGATTCAATCTTGCAAGTATTTTTGTTGACTTAAATGTGACAGGTTATGGGAAATGAAGAAAATATATATGTAAAATGCATAGAAATTAACATTTGTATAAGCTAATTCTCAGCAAGAGGTCAGGAACCCACTGGGATCTTCGAACTGCTGTGGCAATCAGCCTTCTTCAGCCCCTGAAGCATTTCAGTATTCTACTGTATGCAGTGCATAAACAGTTGAGACTACATGCATTCACAGTGATCTAACACAGCAGGACCCAGTCCTGAGTGAGACATTTGGGCACTCCTTCATTTCAGATAAGTAACAGAAGGAAAATTGCACTTAAGTATACCAAAGGAATTCACTATAGTTTTAGGTGACAGAGACAGGAAGGGAAAAGAAAAGAAAAGAAAAGAAAAGAAAAGAAAAGAAAAGAAAAGAAAAGAAAAGAAAAGAAAAGAAAAGAAAAGAAAAGAAAAGAAAAGAAAAGAAAAGAAAAGAAAAGAAAAGAAAAGAAAAGAAAAGAAAAGAAAAGAAAAGAAAAGAAAAGAAAAGAAAAGAAAAGAAAAGAAAAGAAAAGAAAAGAAAAGAAAAGAAAAGAAAAGAAAAGAAAAGAAAAGAAAAGAAAAGAAACCTACAGTTTGCCTAAGACAAAAAGAAGAATGTTTTCTTTATTTCCAGCTATGTTTTCTTCAAATATACACAAGATGCTTTTATGAATTTGACCCTATAGAATGTGTATAATAATATTTAACCTCACCTAATTGGAAGTGTTAGACAAATAAAAAGAATATTGCACTGAAAGGGAAAAATCTGACACTTCTTTCTTACAAATGAAAACTCCCTTTTTAAATCAGCATGTATGGTACTGACTCATACACATAAAATACCTCAGACCATGCTTTCCTATGGCCTCATAAAACAAAACCTGTGACAGGTAAAGGCTGCCATTCATCAAAAGATCTTTTACCTCTGCTAGAATTAAAGATAAAGAGTCACTAAATAATCTTCACATGATATGAGTAAGAGCAACATAATCTGCTGATAACCAACAGCAAGACAACTAATACCTGAATCCTTCTGGTCATGATACAGATTTGGTAAAATCATCATCATGATCATCATCATCTCTCTCCTTTTTGTCATAGAATTCTCTTATTTTGTCTCACTGGTGTCTAATTTGCAAAAATGGATTGGCAGGAATGAGTGGCTTCCTAGACAAGAAGGAAACCTTTAACACAGCTCTCCTAAATCCTAGTTTAGGGTCTTCTGCTGATTTGCTACATTGGCTTGAACAGATCATCTCCTAAAGCCACTTCTTCCTTTATTTTTCTTAGCCTGTCTTGTTTACTTAGTTGTTAAATCCTTAGACATGAAGAATGATGGTGTAACACAGCATGTAGAACTAATAATTAGAACTGTGGTTGATACATCTCTGTTGCTAAAACTAATACTAAGAACATTTCTACTGGATGGATGACTACATGATTTTAACTAAGCACTATATCCATTTGAAGCCCTGGGGAATGCTTCTTAGATAAAACAGTCCCAGCTAGTGCTGTAAATCTCTACTGGATCAAGGCTTAAATATACAACAAGATAAATTCCATTGTTCTTCACAGCAACAAAGAAATAAAACTATTTTACTAACCAGACAGATTTATGCATATATACATTGTATGTTTATGTACATATTCTAGTTCATTGATACTGAGATGACTTCTTAATCAAATTTAGCATAATTGAAATTTGCTTCTCATTCAAACATCATATCACTTATGAGTTTGATTACTCTCATTAAACTGATTTCTGATGCTGCCATGTTGTCATTTGGAGAAGATTGTTCTATTAGAGTCCCACAGCACAAACCATATTAAAGTACAAACTATACTGAAATGCACTGTCCCCAGTATTGGAGATGACATGCAGATACTAGAAAGGAAATTTCTAATTCCAAAGAATTCCAATATGACTTAATTCAGAGCAGGGTGAGTTATTCAAAACCATAAAAGTGAAAGATAGCTGTTAAAAATACAGTATATTGCTCAACTTTCAGTTATTGGCTGATAATAAGCCACATGAGTGTAAAAGTTGATAAATACAAGTTAGTGTATATTGGGATAATAATCTATTATGATATGATCCAGAATAGCAATAATTACTATAATGTAACCTATGTTGTTAGTATGTTACATTAAGTATTCCATTCTGAACATCAGAGCTTTGTTTCTTACACATATCTGCTTCCTTAAAACAAAACAAAACAAAAACAAAACAAAACAAAACAAAACAAAACCAAAGCATTTTCTGTTGTGACATGTCTGACTGGTGAAAGCCAGTTTTAGAGCTGTTCTTTCAGCTATGATATAGCAGGTAAACTATGCCATGTTTCCATCTCAAGAAAAATTGTAACATGCCTGTTTCTTTTCCCTGACAGCCAGTGCTGAATTGTCTAGGGAATGTGCAACAAATCCATATTTCTGCAGCTACACGTTTGTACTTGCAGTCTCTGAGGTGTGTTGTTTGAGACTAGATAAATGACAGAAGGACGTGAAATTATGCCACAAATACCTTTTAAATGAAGATATCCTCAGCAGTATCTCTTACAACTGAAAATCTGTAAATTAATTGTTTGAATAATTTGATCATTCAGTCATGCAATCAGAGCTCTCCTGAAGGTATCACAACCACTTAACATTTGATACCCCAGAGTGTTGAACCTTGTGTATATATTGAAGGAATAATGACAAACTCTGTAAATCACTGAAAGTTTCCTATGTCCTGTCTGAGTATCTGAAGAGATTTACAAGCATAGTTTGTGGTACAGAGCTGGAACATATCACACAAGAACATATACACTACTTTCACAAAGAATTGTGGAACAATAACCAGTTTAACAGGCTATATTTGAAGTGATGTTTATTTATTATTTATTTTCTGAAATCTTTCAAAACAAGCAAGAGTAAAAGTGTGCTTGTCCCACCAAATTTCTGGAAGAAAACAAATTAATCCTGAGAACAATAAAAATTCCACAGAAGACTTTGGGGTTCTTTTTGTTACAAATATTGTATTCTTTGAAGCTGTGTATAATCTGATCAGGGATCAGAACAAGCTATAAGAAACTTAAATTCTGAAGACAGAATAATAGAGTGTTAACAAGTAGGTCTGAACTAAAAAACACATTAGTGCAAGTAGGTGACTAACTGCGGAATACAATAAAGGTTTTTTATAAGTAAAGGAAGAAAAAAAAATCAGAAAATATGCCAAATATGCTTCACACAGGCATTTCTCATTCTGGCTTAAGTTAATTTAAAGAACACGTTTTGTTGTTGTTGTTGTTGTTGTTTGTTTGTTTTCTGGAATTGTTGTAATCACCTCAGAAACTCTAGGAGACTTTCCTTGATTTTTTAACACCAAGCATAAAAAAATTCAAAATACAGCCCAGCTCATTTTCTACCTCCAGCACCAGCTGGATGTTTTCTGAACCTTCAAGAAATCATATATAAAGTCTTTTTAGTACTTTTTTTTTTTTATTTCTTCAGTGAAGCGAAGTTTTAGATTGTAGTTCCCGGATATTTTCATTTATTTATTTGTGTGTTTATTTATTTATTTACTGACTTATTTATATTACTTCCTTCTGGGAAGTATTTTCATTAGGGCAACCTAATGTGAATCAGAAAGCAAATCATTTCATGATTATTTGATGCTTTAAGAATTAATAATCTCTTCTCCCTCTTCTCTCCTCTGTTCTTACCAAAGGCTAACACTGAGAAAGAATATATTATATTGCAATGTTTTTAAGAGTCAGAAACAGTACTGATAAAGAGAACATATTCTACTTGTTCATAAGCTTAAAAACATTAACACTTAAAATAAAAGATGCTCTATGAAACAACAAAACAAAAATAGAGTTCATGAGGTTAGTGAGTATCACAAGTATGTTGTGACTGGGCCATCTGGTCACTCAACAGACCACAGAAAATCTTTTGCTCTTAAAAATCTAAGTTAAATTTCCTCTGGAGTATCTCCATTGATACCAGAGGAATAGCTGATTCACACTGGTCCACAAAGGGGAAACTAGGATCAGTGTGTCTGCAGTGGAATGTATCTTCTTTGAACACTGCTTTTGTAAAAAAGGTTTTCTTCATTTCATCCAAAGAACTAAAAATCACTTGCTCTCCTTAGACCTATTTATCATCTGGAACTGGAGGCAATTTCATGAAGGCTAAGATCTTATGGCTCTTCACACTGAAATTAATGGCAATACTCGAACAAACTGTAGTAGTCAAAAGATACAGAAAAGAATGGAAGATTTTGTTAAGGATTTCCAGATATAAGATTAAGGTGACTACTTAAAACAGACATTTAACTCTGCATTGTAACTGACAGTATTTATAGACCTTAATCATTCTTATTTTCTCAGTACAAAAGTTTTAAAAAAAAATGCACACAATAGTGCAATTAATGCAAGTCTAGCAGCCAAATTATCATTGAATGTTTATGCATATAAGTAAAGGCTGAAATCACAATGAAGCTGTAAGCAAGGGTCATCGCATCCAATTTTCATCCTTCCCTGTAGGAGATTTTGTGCTATCCTTCTTACTTGGTATGTCACAGCCACTTTGTAAACATCCAAAGTGCAGTCATGAGCTCCTGCTCCAGCTACTTTATAGCAAGCCAGGAGAAAGGCACATCAGTTTGCTGTTAAATTATGAGCAGGCCAAGCCAGGAGAAGGGCACATCAGTTTGCTGTTAAATTATGAGCAGGCTATGCGTAATGGAGAGCAACCCTTGAGCTGCTTTATACTTAAGGATAGGGAGCCAAATCTTGATTTCACTGAAACTAGCAGAGATTTTGCATTTTGGCAGGCACAGATTTGAGCTGTAAATCTACTAAAGTGTATGGGTGGCTGTGTATGCAAATAACATGTTCCAAAAAAACTGTCTTATTTAAAATATATAATCTTTTTAAACATTTCAAAATTGAGTGAGGTTCTAAGTGCCTGTAGTGTCCATCCATTAAGCTACTTATGATTCATAGAAAAAGGTGGGATCTAGTGGTTTATCTAAAATTCTAGATGAGTCACCAACATAAATCCAAAATATTCAAATAACCTCTGTTATGAAGCAAATGTGGCCACAGCTGGAGAAGGCATAAGTCTAACTCTGGCTTTTTTCCCACCTATCCTAGTATTTGAATTAGCTATACCTAACACCTACGCACAAAGGGATATCATCTTGGTGATTTATAAACACTCACAAGCCCACAATTATCATGTAATCTTTGAAGGCCAGACTTAAAACACCCTGTTCCTCCCAATGATTGGTTATTCACATAAGGGGCTGTAATTAAATATTCACATGACTAACAGCTCACCAACATGACTAGATACTTCACACAGGCTTTCCAAAGGATGTTTGTTTTTCATTCTTCCTGATGTCTGGTTGTATCTATATTATAAAACTATATCCAGTCAAATAATTTGCAAAACAAATCTAAAAATGCTCTGCAAACCTTTTCCAATGTCAGTTTGTTAACTTTATCACAATATTCACAATAAGTGCATAAAGATTATTCTCTTCGCTGGGCAATATCATTTATTTGATGTTTGTTTTGAATATTTTTTTCCAATTGTCCTTTGCAGGTCTTCAATTCATTTTCTTTCTC
Source organism: Netta rufina (assembly GCF_964035555.1). NCBI lineage: Eukaryota > Metazoa > Chordata > Aves > Anseriformes > Anatidae > Netta > Netta rufina. Next base: position 22,302,765 of record NC_140126.1, read on the forward strand.
TGATATTATTTTTAATATTAAGAATACTTAGTTCCCAGAATGAGACAACATGCATAAAAAAACTGCCAGAAGCCACATTTATTTTACCATTAGGGTGACATAGCTTTAAGAACCAAAACTAATCAACTTGTAATGGGGCACTAGAATTTTACAGATGTCTCTATTTTTAAAAAGTACATCAAAATACCTGTGCAAAACAATAAAAATTTGGACAGAAATGCACATATAGGAAATGTTCTCCTGAAAGATTTCTGACTTCCACTGTTGTATAAGTGATTAAATATTTTGATATAAATTAATCACTGTTTCTACAAAGAACTGTAGCTGTATTTCATCTTATCTTCTACTTACCAATTTAAACATTATTGATCTAATTTTAATTTTGCCTTATATCAAATATATAAAATATGGCAGAATACAAGGGAAGAGATGTAAAGAAGAAATTTGGGTTGGATTGGATTGGATTGGACTGGACTAGACTAGACTAGACTAGACTAGCTTAGATTAGATCAGATTAGGTTAGAACAGCACAGTTGTAAGGAACCTACAAAGATCATCTAGTCCAACTATCTGACCTTGTCAGAGCTAACCAAAATTTAAAGCACATTGCTGAGGGGATTGTCCAAATGCCTGTTGAGTACTGACAGGCATGGGGCATCAACTGCTACTCTAGGAAGCCTGTTCCAGTGTTTGACCATCCTCATGGTAAAGAATTTTTTCATAATGTCCAGTATGAACCTCCACTGGTGCAACCTTATGCTGTTCCTACATGTCCTGTCATTGGAGACCAGAGAGGAGAGACCAGCACCTCCCTCTCCACGTCTCCTCCTCAAGAAGTTGCAGAGAGCAGTGAGGTCGCCTCTCAGCCTCCTTTTCTCTAGACTAGAAAGCGCAAGTGTCCTCAGCTTCTGCTCACAGGACATGCCTTCCAGCGTTGTTAGGAGCAACAAGTGGAATTACAGAATCATAGAGAGGCTCAGGTTGGAATGGACCTTAAAGTTAATCTATCTCCAAACCCCCTGCCATAGGCAGGGATGCCACCCACTAGATCAGGTTGGCCAACAGCTTCTCTGGGCAACATGTTCCAGTGCCTCACCACCCTTACAGTGAAAAATTTCCTCTTGATGTCTAGTCTATATCTATCCTCTTTTACCTTAAGTTTATCACCCCGTGTCCTGTCATTATCTACCTGAGTAAAGAGTCCTTCTCCATTGCTTTTTATAAGATTAAAGGATTTGTTTCTTCATCTAATGATATTCTACAGAATACATGTAATGATTACAGCCTCCAAATTGAGTATTGGGTTGCTAGGAACAGCGTACAAACTATTCTCCCAGTTGCCTCATTTACTAGAGCTCCATCTTCTTATTACTACATGTATTTATTACAAGTCATGTACTCAGTACTAGTTTTGCCCTCATATATTTCTAAGCCAACAATTTATTCCAGAAAACCCACAGAAATATCATTCAAAAGGTTGTTATCTTCCAGTAACCTATCTGGAAATAGGATGATGTCAGAGAAGAGAGTGATAGAAAATACCAGTATTTAGTTAATGCCAAATGTTGATTCCCAGGGTACTAGAGAGAGCACCTCTGTGTTTCCATTCAAAATTTTATGACTTAAACGTGAAGGGACTTTTGACCAACATTGGGCATGTTGGCAGACATGTTGCGAATGGGTTCAAGAGCTCATTGCATGAGTATGCAGAGACTGCCACTGTAAGAAAATGTGGAAAATGTGGAAAAGGAGGATGAAATCACTAACAGATAAAAGGATGCCTCCAACTACCCGATTTATATCCTGCTATGAATTTATCTGAGAAGTTTGAGTACGTATGTCTTCAGATATATTAAAGGCTAGAACTTGGTCTAAATGGGATTTCCCATGTTTGGATACCCAAACTGAAATGCTTACAGAAATCTGATCATCAGACTGAGCACCCACAAATCCAAATTAAGGTCAATTATGTCTGTGTATAGTTCCAGATATAATAGTAATAATAACAATAACAATATCAATATCAATAACAATAACAATAACAATAACAATAATAATGAATTATTACTTGCCTGGGAACCAGCAGAAGCAGGCTGATTAGTGAGGAAGCTAAGTGATCTCACTGACAAGCAGGACAGGCACACAGCACTAAAACAAGGTGAGCAGAACAGGTTCTTTGATTGTAATGAGGCTCAGCCAAGAGTCCCAATACTCAAATAAGTCCACAGCCATAATGCCGGTCCAAGGTCAAGCCAGGAAGCGAAGTCAGCAAGTCAGTGGCAGGACCAGACTTGGAGACAGAAAACAAGATCAGCCACAGCCCAGTGACAACCAGACAAGCCCAAAGAGATAAGCAGGTCTGAGATGAAGACAGGTCAGCAGGTCAGGTCTGGGGTCAGGGAGGCACTGCTAGGCTTGGGCACAGTTCCACAGTAGATACAGCAGAGATGAAGCCTGAGCTTGAAAGTAGTTCCCAAACTCTGTGGTCCAAGTCCCACTTTTCAGAGCTTTTGTCTTACATAGCAATTTCCATACAGATTCCTGATGCAAGGCCAGGCAGCAGCATGATCAAAGTTGTCCCTGAGCCCAAGCAGCCAAGCCCTGCAGAAGGAAGAGTGTGTTCAGGTCCCCAGCACCTAATTTCTATATCAGGAAAGTGGGATTTAGACTAACCTACCGCACGCGGTGTATTCCTACATCTTTTATAATGTAAGGCTGCCCTGCTTGGCAGGCAAACTCCATCACAACCACTCCTTCACTCCCCCTCCTTGAAAGAAAAGCAGCAAAAAATATGATGGAAAGGGCTCAAGGGTTGAGATAAGGACAGGGAGATCACTGAGAAGTTACTCTCAGGGGCAAAACAGACTCAGCACAGGGAAAATAGCAACATTTATTGCCTATCACAAGCAGGCTACAACAGTGAGAAACTAAAGGGGCCGCAGTCAGTCCCTAATGCTTCAACGGATGCCATCCTTCACAAACAGATCCTGTGGGGGCTGCCCACAGGCAGCAGCTCTTCAAGCACTGCTCCCACACGGCTCTGTCCCACGGGGTCCATCCATCCCCCAGGAGCAAACTGCTCCAGCACGGGTCCCCCACGGGTGGGGGCAGCTCCCCCCAGACCCCCTGCTCCTGCGTGGGCTCCTCTCCACGGGCTGCAGCTCCGGCCCAGGGCCTGCTCCTGCAGGGGCTCTCCATGGGCCGCAGCCTCCTCCAGGCCACATCCACCTGCTCCACCGGGGGCTCCTCCACCCATGGGGGGCTGCAGCGTGGAGATCTGCTCCATGTGGGACCCATGGGCTGCAGGGGGACAGCCTGCTCCACCAGGGGCCCCTCCCTGCACAGCCCACAGGGGAACTGCTGCTGCCTGATTGCAGCACCTCCTGCCCTCCTGCTGCACTCACCTGGGGGCTGCAGGGCTGGTGCTCACTCCCCTCTCCCAGCTGCTGTTGCACAACATTTTTTTCCTTTTTCTTAAATTCTCCCACAGGCCCAACCAGTGTCGCTCCCTGGCTCGGCTCTGGCCAGCAGCGGGTCCCTTTTGGAGCTGTCCAGAGCTGGCTCTGATCTGGCATGGGGCAGCTGCTGGGCTCTGCTCACAGACGCCACCCCCGCAGCTCCCCTGCTACTAAATTCTTGCCAATACACTTATGATCTACTGGCCTTATCACTGTAGGATATGCATTTGAGTGAAAAAAAAGATGTGTACAGCAACAGACATGGACAATTTAGGGAGACATTTCAGAAGCACACTTACCTCTAGTAAGAGACACTAAGAATATATTGTCAGTTTTTATAACTGTGATAGATATCATCTTTATGTTCATTATACATGTATTACATATACATGAATATAAATACATAAATATATATGTTTTTATATGTTGCACCTTCAGACCTGTACACATACATGTATACACGCACATATCCATCCATAAACTCACATACTTGTGTTGAGGTTTATTCTCAATACTTAAAGTGGTTAAATGTTTTTACAATGTGAAGTCAACCCTTTGTTATACATGGAATCCAAAGCAGTATCCTTAAGCAGGAGGAAAGGTCAAAGCAAGGTTAATTGCATTTCTTGACATTTCACAGAAAATATGAGTTCTTTGCAAGTAGAAGCTTAAAGGAGCATCTGGCAGTACTGGCATAAAACTATAGAGTTGTGAAGAAACAATCAATATACCATCAGAAAAGAGGAAAGCTATCCTTTAAGTGTAATTAGTAAGGCATTGTAGAAGAGTAGGCATGTTATAATTGTAAGTACAACATTAGCTCAATACGGACAAAAATATCACAACTATTTGCTTTGTGACAGTGATCTTTTTTCCCTAAACATAGTCTGTTTAGAAACTGGAAAGAAGAAACAAAAACAGAATAAAGCATTACTAATGGCTTTCAAACTGTTATAGAATTCAAAAGTTTGACAGACAGAAATACATGTAATTAAAATGAATATGTGTATTTAAAGAATCTCTCATATTAAAATTTAATTTTGGTTACATTTTTTTCTACCATTTTCAACTTCATGAAGTTGATATCAAAGAAAGAAAGACAAAGGCTAAGACTTGGAAATGGCTGTGAAAGATGTTATTTATAACAAAAGGGATCAAGCATGTTTTCTAGACTAAAAATAGAATAACATAAAGTGTCTCTTGAAGAATTTAGAAAAACACAGCCAACTGGATGTCTGCTCAGAGCACTGAATTGAACCACACACAGTTTCACACATAGCCAGTAAGGTCTCACATTGTCGCGTTAAGGGGTGTAGCTGATTAACCGTTACGGGCCCGGTCAGATTCAGGATACTGAACCAGTCGGACATTCACCAAAAACACATTAACCGTCTGGGGGTCCGTTCAGACATTCACCAAAAACGCATTAACCGTCTGGGGGTCCGTTCGGACATTCACCAAAAATGCATTAACCGCCTGGGGGTCTGGTTAGATTCAGAACACTGAACTATCACGGATAACCACCCTCACCCTCGTTGCACTCAATGAGAGTTATCACAATGCAATCAAGTATGGTTTATTACAGCAACAGATAATCAGGTTCTTTTGGATTGCCGGCGATAGTGACTGTCTGCAAAAGCAAGCTAGTATGCATAAAATACACAGGTGTTATAGATGTTATAGATGTTATAGATGTTACAGGTGTTTATAGGTGTTACAGATGTTATAGGTGTTACAGATGTTATAGATGTTACAGGTGTTACAGGTGTTACAGATGTTATAGATGTTTTACAGGTGCGCAGCCTAGAAATAAACGCGTTAAAAAGGATCAGAGACTCTATAGAGATTTATAAGCAAGTATTTAGATCTCACCCAAAGGCGTCCCAATGGGGGGGAAGAGAGGCTCAGCCCGTCGACTGATCCCAGGAGTCAGGAGGTCCTAAGGATGTTGTCCTCGGGATGTTATCTCCCCTGACGGTGGTATCTTCCCTAACATCCCCTTTCTCTTGGGCCAATTTATATTATTTTCTATCTTTTAGGTGGAGCTTGAGTGGCTCTAGTCAAGCATATCTTACTTATGATTGGTGTAAAGTTTTCCCATCTCCGTTTAAAGTAATAGGCACCGAGAAATTCAGAGCGCATGCTCAGTGAGGGGTGGTCGCACGTTGGAGGCGGGTAGCTTTTGGGATGGAGGTGTGTTTTGGTATTATAATGATATTATAATGAGCAAAAAGTACACTAGGGTACAGCATTTGTCAAAACATGACAGGTCTTTGGCTTAGGGTGGCAAAAAGTGCAGCTTTGTGCACAAGAACAATCGAGGCCCCATCTGATTACAGAGCCTAGCCATGGTGTCTCCACTCCACTCTACGCTCCGTGCTGTTCCTTAGAGCTAGCACACCAAGTTTCCCCAGCGTGATAGCATCTAAGGTTGGGAGCCTAGGGAACGCTCAGATAATGAAGTTATGCCCTACCCTGAAAGCCTCTTCAATGCTGTACCTTTTCCTAAAAATGTGAATGTTAGTTTTATTTTCCTAGTTACTTCAGGCATTTACACCACACACATGTGTAAATTGTATGAATTTCTGATGTTTCTAAACATCTTTTTAAATTTTATTTCTCCAGCCTCAGTGGTGTCTGTCTCTGTTGTTTACCGTTTGCCAAATGGACAGTGGTTATGATAGCCAAGGGAAATTTTTTTTCCATTAACTCAGCTCTTAATGTTAGTAGCCTTGAAGCTGACCATTGTAAGTTAGTGGAAAGGCTACATGCAAACCCCTGAGAAGCCCAAATACCAGGATGCGGAGTAGCATTTCTTTGAGAAGGATTTCAGCAGAAGGAAAAGGAAGAGATGAGACCTGGGGGCACTGCAAAAGAATGGATTACAGAATTGAGGTTTGTCATCCAGTTTCAGAAACACAATAAAAATCACCCTGTCCACAAATTCTCTGTGGTACCTGACAAGTCTTCCTATCTACTCTGTGCCTCCAGAATAGAGACTTGAGGAAGCATAGGTGCTGTTATGACTGAGACACCCATATACCACAAAGTATGAGCTCTATAAGACAGAAAATATGAGACCAGATTCTAATTGTTTTGTACAGCTTTAACAAATCTACTAGCTTTGGACATGCCAAGTATGTTACTTCATCACAGAAAGAAACAATGTTTGATGGATTATAAAAGGCATAGGCAACTCCTATTCTCATTTTGGAATATTTAGAGACACCGTACTGAGAAAAAAAAAATCATATTTTTTGTATTATTGGCAGCTTTATCTTTTATTCTTATGTAATGCTGAAGACTGCTATTTTCATATGCCTTACATTTATGAACAAAAAATGTTGAAAAATTTTTTGAGAAAAAAATGAAGCCAAATATAGACCGAGGATCTTTCTTACTTCACCCTATTTTTGGTAAGATCATGCACTTTTCACAGCAGAGAAATTAACCCACCTCCCAATTTAAACTTTTGCTGGAATAACAAACTTTTTTTTTCTAAATTTACTCAGATTTAATAGCTATTAACATATCATCCAGAGGTACTCTTAAAGAAACATTAATTACTGAATACGTTATGTAATGTTTACAAAGATATTTATATTTATATATATATACATATATATAAATATATACATATATATATTATATGTATAATAATATATAATAATATGTATAATATATATATACATATATATAAATATATACAACATATATATTTATATATTTATACATATCTGTAGAAAAAAAATAATCTATTGCAGTAAAAGCAATCTAGTAAAATCCATAAAGCAAAGCTGCAGAGTTTGTGGATATGGAGTAAGTGGTGTATGGGAGAATGGGCACACCTATACTTACATGTACATCAATGGAAAATACTGTAATTCAAATATGTTTATGTCTGGAGAACAGAACATTTATAAATCAATTATTTTTTTTTTTTTTATGTAATTCTACTATAAAACAGTGAACTTACCTATGCCCAGACACATGCTGTGTTCATCTTCTCAGAATCATCTACATAACTTAAGCATCATTGGATATTCAAGGTATATGTTATCTCGATTTAACTGTAGTTAAATTGTTGTGTCACCAGGCAACTAGGTCAAAACAGATGTGTTCATTGTGGACTACTAAGGTCTTGGTAACTTGACTCTTAATTACAACTTAATTACAAGTGTAACAACTCTTCATAATTTATTAAGCTCATTCTGAAGGTGTCTTTTCCTAAAGATATTAATAACTTATTTGGTCTGTCTTAGAAGCTGATAGATATCTGAGATGACACCAAGAATAAATCAACACACTCTAATTTAACGTTATGGTATTCCTTCAATGATCATTCGCTGTTTTTTGCATAGGATTGTTCATATCAAAGCACTGTCACAATACTTTTTCAACTTCTTGCCCTCCAGAAACTCAGTCTAATGCATTAAGTTGAAGTGAAGTTTGGTCCCAAAATATTAGAAATACTCACACTCTTGGAAACAAACAAAAATAAACAAACAACAAAAAGAATGCAGTAACACTGTTGTTCTCAAGAAAACATAGTGAACCACTGTAAAATAAGCAGTGAGACTTCTTTGTAAAATCAGAATCAGCATAACTAACGTTGCCCACCTTAACGTCTTCTAAAAGGTTTTGAATAACATAAACTTATAAAGAAAATAAAACAGTAAATGCCATACATTTTAAATGTCAATGTATTATTTGAAGACTGTCTGGAAAATAATAATTCTACAACAATTAAAATTATAGATCATATTTTTAAATTGGCTTAGCAGGAAACCATTAAGTTTCCATCAACTTTTCCAGGTCGTCAATATCATTTTCCTCAGTCTAAGTTTTTTGTTTTTTGTTTTTTGTTTTTTTTAAGCACTGAGCACACATATAACCGGTGTGTGTACATGTTCTTCAATCTTTGCTGAAGGTAATCTGCTTATGTTTACATGACTGTATGTAACCACCAACTTTCTGTCCTGTCATAAAACATCTTCGATGAACATAATGGCATTCAAAAGAGTTACCACATACTGAGTATAAATATCTGTGTACTGAAATACCATAAATAGGACCAGTGTTTAGAAAGTGCTGAATGTTAAAATATTGACATAACCAAATCATTAAACATTTCAAAAACCTTGTCATCCATGCTTTGAAGTAAAAGTAGCTTTAGTAGGAACTTTAGTGAGAATGTTCATTTTAAGGCTCCTCATAATGAGGAGCAGAAAGATACTGACATAATATCATTACTTAATATGAATATAACAATAAAACATTACTGTTATTTTTTGGGGTTTTGTTTTGTTTTTTACTTTCAAAATGGGCAGAATCACTGGAAGCATTTTAAGAGCCTAAATATAGAGACAATCAAGGTGACATTCATTTAATTTGGTTAATAAGTGCTAGAACAGACTGAGAATGAAGTAAACTTCATGTTCTCCCCCATGCCTGCTTCAATGGCACTTTCTTTGATATGAAATTTCAGTGTGCTGAGGAACACTACAAGGATAAATTTTCATCACACTTCATTTTGCTCTCACTAAAAGTTGAATAAATTTGATACTGCTTTCCAGAAGACAGCAGTCAATGTTGCTCATGATAAACTAATCATAAAAACTATTTTTTTCTGCAACAAATAACTTTCCTGAGTCTAACAGTTTCCATTTTGATAGTCTTTTAATGTCATTTATTTATTTGTTGAATGAGCCAAAGTTACTACATACAAATAGAAACATAGTCTTTTCCTCAGAGATAGCAGAGATGAGTTGCTTACTCGAAAAGTAGTTCGGAAATCTAGAAAAGGAGGTCTGAAAGCATCCTCCAGAGTCTTGCCTACCATAGATCAGAATCAATTGTACCTATCTCATTACTGAAATATCCACGTAATTCTACTTTATTCATAAAGACCATCATTGACCCTCGTACTGTCCACAAAAGCTACTGGAGGGCTTCACTATCCTACCATTAAACAGTAAATCTGTGTAAAATACATCCCAAGCTGGTATGCTATACAAAAGTAACTGGAAAATTAGGTAAATATAATTTAGAGAAAGGCTAAGAACAAATGAGGTGTTGGGTTCAGAATGACATGTTTTGATGTAGCTACAAATATATTGCTTTTAATTACATGTAATTTGATGTTGTTCTTTGTGTCTTGTGTTTCTATAATTCATACAAATATTCCCATATATACATGTAAATGCATAAATATTTTTATTTATACATATTCAAACCAATTTTGTATAAGCCCTAAAGCTGTGGTCTGGTCAACTAGTTTTACAAATAGGTAAAGTGATTTCAATGAATCTAATTTCCCAGTTTAAAGTCTTTCTTTGTGTGCAGGAATTCTGCACTGAGCTTATCAGTCCCTTCTAGTACTTGAAATTACACTGATATGCCCAAATATTTCCCAGTAATGATGATTTTAAGATTTTTTGCCAGTATTTTCCTATAGCTGACACTTAAAACGCGAATCAAAATGCAGGGAGGAAGCACCACAACAAACTTCTGTTTTCTGACTTGAAGTACACTGGGTTGTGTTTCTGTAAAGGTTTCTGAATTCATATAATCAGAATTACCATTTTGCCAATAGTTTCTAATATTTGCTTAATATTTGCTGCTTTCTAGAACATTATGGCCAGAAAGCTTACTTGCATAAACTCTTGCAGAAGCACATACAAAAAGAGTTTAAACTTTGTAACAATTCAGCTTTAAAAATATTTTATGTAATTGTGAAAATGTATTTACCTCTAACACCATGCCAGATTACAAATACTAGAAGAAATAATATAATCCTGAAGTAAAATAAAAATGATATAATGTAGTACATAAGCAGAGGAATGATAATTATAACAATGAGGCAGAACTCAGAAAAGAACATTTAGCCTGATCTTTTTAAATTTATAATGAAGTCTGATGTACTGTGAAGCACTCTAGGGAAATCACTAAAAGTCACTGACATTGGACTTTCAGAACTATAGTATAAACACTATTGCTGGGCCCTGCATTTAACATGCAATAATTTTGCAGTGTACTTGAAATTTACCAGGCTTTCAAAAACAGTACAATAATCAAAAACCAAAGGGGTCATTCTTGCATCCCTCTAATTGCCCTTAATAAATGTTCTATGAATCAAACAAAAAGGCCTAGATAATGCATAGACAATGCTGGCTATAAAAATATTGAACCCTTGAGGCAGATTGTAGTCTTCCCACTAGCAGTATCATCATCATCAGAAATATTCACAGCTACACAACACAGTTGCTCTTCTTTTGCCCTTCATTAATGTTCTTGATAGACCTAAACCCATGCAAAGCCCAATGATGTTATTTATGTTCTTTTCAGTGGGTTAAAAAAAGAAAAGA